>NC_089582.1:62259257-62859257 GCF_019320115.1 Miscanthus floridulus
TCCAGCCTCGATGTCTTGTACATCCACTCCTTGTCCATGACCGCGAACACCTTGCACACACAACCAACAAAAATGGTGCATATAAGCGTAGCAGTATGGAAAAAAGGCAGCCGGGTAGCTCTAGATCTGATTTCTCTCTCCTCCATATAGACCTAGATCTAGATCTTGAGAAAAAGCACCCAAATTATGAAAAAGAGAGGAGATTGAAGGTTTGAGAGCGAGAATCAACCTCTTGCGGTGCCCCCTTCTACAAATCAAAGGGCAAAACCTCTCCCCCTAGAAAATGGCCACTTTTTAGGGTTTTAAGCTCAAAACCCGAAAAAATGGAAGAGGAGCCGTGGGGAAGAAGGGTGGATGCGGTTGCATTTATAGCCTAGAACTAACCAAGGCGGGCATTATAAGGAAACCGCCTCGGTTAATCGCCTGATAACCGAGGCGATTGCTTTAGACCAAACGCCTCATTTAATGCATTAACTGAGGCGGTTGCGTAAGAGCAACCGCCTCGGTTAATCCGTATTAACCGTGGTGGTTATGTTACAGTGCCCGCCCAGGTTAAGGATTAAACGAGACGGTTGCTAGCCTGGCTACCCTGCCTTGAATAACCGAGGCGGGCAGCCATGCCAACCATCACGGAGCCCCAAAGTGAAACGTTGCGCAAAAGATTTTCTGTAGTAGTGTGTTCAAGGTGCAAAGGAAATCAAGAGTAAGAAAGCGCGAACCTTCACTTATGCATTCTTTACTTATTCTTCAACAATTGATCAATGCCAGTCAACTATGCAAAGCAAGCCACTATTGAGATCAAACCATATTCACTCTTTGTCTTGTTTTGCCTTATCAAATGTACTTGCTTCTTCTTCATTTAAGACATGGCATGAGTTTGATATAATCATTAGCAACGAAACCTATTGATCGAAAGACTCATCAAACTCATTAGTCTTTTAATTGTTTTATATCATCCAATGACAAAAAACTACTAGATGAGGACCTAGATGCACTTTCACTTGGCTATAAACCCTGAGGCCTGAGGTCATATATATGCCTATCTTTGTAGCAGTGGTTCACTTTTTTTTTTAACAATTGTCGTTTGATATATTCTTATTAACAAAGGATAGCTGAAGCTGAAACAAACCAGTAACGTTTGTGTGAAAGATAAGAACGCGTAGCATGCGAGGAGGCCTGTGTGATGGAAGCTTAAAGTTAACAACCCAAACGCCTTTGGTTATTTCTTTTTTCTCATCCAAGATTGTCTCTGGATCGGAGGCGCGAGAGGAACAGGCACTGTCTATCGAGATCTCTTAGCCTTGCTTGTGTCTAGTCTCAGGTATTATTCTATAATAGCTTGCAAGGTACGAAAGATTTCCTAGACAGCTTGTCTCGTATAGAAAACCTATACGCAAGCACGTGTACGGACGGAATATATATATATATATGTATATATATATATATGTATATATATATATATATATGTATGATCGAAACTAGTGTTGTGCGTGGCCGCGCGCAACTGATGAAACAGTGCGTGCATATGCAAGCATGCCAAGTGATACTGGTAGGAAAACCATGGATTCATCGGCTGACGATCGTGATGAGGAAAACAACATCTTCCTGCCGAAAGAGTGCCTCAACATCGCCATTCTCTGCACCGCCTTCGCTTACAAGGCCATGGATGGCCTTGGGACGCTGGCGACTATCTGGGCGACCGTAGTCCTGCTTGGTGGATTCTCCCCCCTTGTCAAGGAGCAGGACTTTTGGTATGTCACCATCATTGCCTTCGTCCAATCCATCGGGTACGTACGTGTTTATATTACTCTGAGCTTGTTAATTAATGTTGTTGTATTTCGTTCTCTTCGATCTCTGAATTGCACAATTTCAAAGTTATTATCCCCACGTCGAGAATTAAGATTTGTGCGCCAAGTGAAACTATATTGTTTTTTGCTGAAGCATATTTGAATTGTTAATTAAACTGCACTTTATGAATTTACACAAACTGACAATATGAACATGATTTTATGTTGAGCTGTTATACAGTTCAAATCCAAACCCTATAATGCGTCAAGTCGTGGGCCGGTACCAGCTGGTACCAGCTAGAGGATTAGAAATTTCAGAAGTAATTTCATTCGATCTCTTTCTCCAGAAATTAGATCATTGGGTACTATAGTGTCGCGGAGCTCAAGTGGCCGGTGGCACACATGTCATTAGCTATTTAGCTAGCCGGCGCTGGATGGAAGGATGCTGTCTGAATCCGGTGGCACGGCAACAACGCCATTATGCCAATGGCCGATAGCCATTGCGCTCGAGCGTGACTCGTGAGGCCGAGGCAACACAGCTTCCTGTCACTACGTTAGATATGATTTTCAGGGGCGACTAATGGGCATTTGTAGGGATGGTTCGGTCAGCCGCCCCTACCATACCGTCTCTATAAATCATGTATTTGTAGTGGCGGTTCCCAGACCGCCCCTACAAATCGATTTGTAGAGGCGGCTAGTGTGATCAGCCGCCCCTACAAATCGATCTGTAGGGGCCCCTACAGATCGATTTGTAGGGGCGGCTACAGTACCAACCGCCCCTACAGTGTATTTTTTTGCAAAAAAATTTTCAAATTACCAACACGTGCTCCCCCAAATCATCCTGTGACGAGTAAAATACATGATCAAATATACTGGCAAACTTGACTGTAATATTGTGACCCAAACAAGATTGTTTAGCCAAAAATTTCTAAACATCTTCTATAGTACAAGAACCACAAGACTAACAAACAGACTCATATTATAACAACAAAACATATATCTATATCACAAAAAGACCAAGCAAGCATGGTGCATTGAGCTGTGTAGATGGCAGCAGCAGCTAGCATAGACGGGCAGAACTGGAGCATCTCGTATTCGACAAGACTCAGCTCGATCATGAAGAAAGACAGGAGTTCGAGCTGTCCAGTAGTATAAAGATTTTGTCAGGGTTTATGTACTTGTACAGCAAACCTATAGCTTACATGATTTATTGATCACAAAAACAGGAGTATGTATTAGTATCTTACCTTCTTCTCAGATTGTGCTGCCTTTAGAAACTTCTCATGAAACAGTATGGAGTCGGCACTGACATATTGAAATTAAGCGTGTTCACTATCCTCCTCTCCTGCGGAGATTTCAATGTCAGTTATCTGGTTTATTGGTATGTTTTCCGCTAAAGAAGACGTAAGCTGCCATGAAACTGATCATGTCACATATAACATGATCCCACCAAATAGTAAAATCTTATATATATGGAAGAAAGAGTGTGATCCCACGAAAAGTCACAAAACATGAGTCCAGTAGTTCAACTTACAGCAGCAATGGAAGGGCTGCTATCTTCACCTGGATGAGGATGGGTCACATCAGCACCAAATATGATGGTAGGCCTGTCAGTCACCAAAGGAATGCGTCTTGACACTGCATCAACCAGCACTGTGTTCCTTCCTCCAACCTTTGAAAACAAATAAAATTTTCTTTTTGGACTCGACAACTGAAAAAAATGCTAGACAGACAAAAGCATAGTCGATAGAAAACCAACCTTGACATTTATCTTCAGAGCGAGATTTGCCAGTATCTGTTTGTTCATCTTAAAAACATGCTTTGCACAGCAGCACTGTGAAACTAATCCAAGGTCAATTTCACAGATACGCTTCCAATCACCTGAGACCAACACAGAGCATTAACACCAATCATGAGCAAAGTATATCTTGAGGCATAGTACATACATAGGTGTCTTATTAGCAAAGTATAAAGCTACTACTAATAGTTAGGCAAAAACACAGTGGAATTAATACAGTGGTTTTACGGATTGAACGACATTTTAACATAAGCCAAAAATTCGACCGGAGGATCAATAGCTGGAAAAACAATTATCTGAACATGAATGCCCAGCAAAACTCTAGTCATAGTGCGCTGTGAAGAGAAATTGATCAAGTGGACGGCATCTTAAAAAAATTTCATGTTTCTGAACAGAACAACTTATGCATACCATTTACTCATATAGATACAGCCAATATTTTTAACTATTTGGTTATAAACATTTTTACAAAATACAAAATACTATTTAGAAAAATGTAATCGAATTGAATTTTGATAATTATACAAAGGACCTACTGACACCCTTCACATATCACTCACCTCTGACATACCGAGGAAACCAAATTGGCAGAGAAGTCTCTAAGTTCCCAGTGGTTATCTGAGAGCCTATGCCCTAGCCTTTTTGCAACAATGCAAGTGATCATTGATGGCATCAGCTGGTGCAACTACAAATCAAGATAATCATTGCTAATTTAGGACTAATATGATGAGAAGAATATACAAAATGACTAAAAAATAAGTCACACACATGAACTATCAAAACTTTATGGTTTACCACTTACATAAGTTTCAATATGAATATGTGGATTACGGAGAAGACTTTGGACTACTCTCATTAGGGCAAATAAAACAAGAAGATCACCCAAACTCCGGGTAACCTAAAATTCAGATGGTTACACACTTAATGCCATCTCAAAAAAATAACACCAAAAGCAAGAAGCTACTGTAAAACCTCGTCTGCAATGTAGTAGGAAAAGTAAGGAACCAAAGGATGGAGACAAGCAAACGAACTAGCCTGAGTTCCTATCACGAATCCCATAGCAATCGAACAGATCTAAGCGCCATGCGCACCATTCCCACACAAAGAAATCTGCATCTACGGCTACCTGAGCTCAGATATGATCCACTAATGCCACGTCGGAGGGGGGGTGTCGCTCACCTTGCTTGTGCCCGGCGCCCTTCTCAACCATGTGGCACTGCGTGCACTTGGTCTTGAAGATCTTCTCGCCCGCCTTGGGGTTCCCGGGGGGAGCCTCCGAGAACGACGCCATCGCCACAAGCAGATATCTGAGTCTGAGCCGACGGAGATGAGGAGGAGGCCAACCGCAACTTCGTCACCCCCTTGAGGAGCTTCATGGAGCAGACAAAGAGATAGGCACATCCGGAGAGAGAAATCGAGACAGAGGGAGAGGCAGAGGAAGAGACAGGCACCTAGGGTTTCATGGAGCAGATGAGATGTCGCATCGGGGGCAACTGAGCCGGCGACCACCGGTAGGTGCCGTGCCCGGGGACGCCCACCCACCACCCGCTGCATCGGCGACTTGGCCGGGGCCGCCGTTGCTGCGTCCCTGCGGCGCAAGGGGGAGGGGGCGCGAGGGGGGAGAGGCATGGAGGAAGAGGAGGGCGGCTGTAGCATCCGCTGCCCGCTCGCGCCAGCCGCCGTCGCCCTGGGCACTGCTCATGTCGGGAGGGGGAGAGAGCGTAGAGGAGAGAAAGAGAGGGGATGGGAAGAGAAGCTCTGAAGAAGAATATATTTTTTGACTATGCTCTAGAATATATAGCTAGAGTGATTTGTAGGGTCGGCTGGTGATTGAGCTGCCCCTACAAATAGAAACACCGAGGGCGGCTGGTGAGAGAGCCGCCCCTATAAATCAGACCCATTTGTAGGGGCGGCTCGTATCACTAGCCGACCCTGTTGTTCCATTTGTAGGGGCGGCTGGTTTCTAGCCTCCCGAGCACGCCACTGTAGGGGCGGCTCCATCACCACCCGCCCCTAAAAAAATTTGTCCCATTGATACAAACCATTTTTCACGTAGTGTGTGGTGGCTAACAACGCCGTGGTAGTTGGCGTTGGCTTTGGGATGCCACGTTAGCTGGTGTATAGGCGCAGTTGATTTTATTTTTTTAGCCTAGACTCCTATGTATACAAGTTGTAGTATCTAAACTCTATACAATACATTTATACCACATGCATGCATACCCTAGTACCACCAACGTCCTTCTGGACATCACCTAAGTGACTCAACCATCCAGCTAACAGCTCGCTCGTGTATAGGCATGGCGGATTGGCGTGACGGCAAGGCATATAACATATACTAGTAATAAATATGTCCATATGTTCTAACAGGAGCAAAACTATCAAATATTAACAGGAAACGAGGATGAAAATGTTATATTTTTACTTTTTTACCCTATAAAATTAAAAAGGTAGAATTTATTTTATGACGATGATGTCATCTATAATATACTCCCTCCGTCCAAAAAAACGCAATTCTAGCTTGTCCAGGTTTAAAGCTAGAATTGCTTTTTTTGGATGGAGGAAGTAAATTAATATGGTAAGGATATGACAATATCCTATTAAGTCTGTCTCAAATTGAAATACAACCTTGATAGGTTTTTTTTCTTTCATTATAAGGTATAAAAAATTTATATATCATAACTTTAATTTTCGTACTTTCCTTGTGTTGGTAGAGTTGATATTAAGTTTTGTGATTTTTTGAGGATCCATGAAGATATGTAGTTCTACTACCTGATTAAAGTCAATAAGGAATTAGTTACATCATGTCAAGGATTGGTCTGTCCATTCATAATTAGGATGGAGATCTCCCCCTTGATTTTCACATGACAGCCCTCTTCAAGGATTACATTGGTATATGCCTACAACATGAAGATAGATTTATTTTGGTTAGATTAATAATAAACTCCTTAATTTTAGTTTATGGTTCAACTAGTTGGACCATCGGCTGATCTAGGTTCTAGTAATAACAAGTTTTATTTTTTATTAAAACTATCCAACAACCTAGTGGTCGAAATATTTGCTTATATATTAGGAAAAATGTCGATGATTCAAAGACATATATTTATCATTTATTTTGATATTTATAATAAAAAAACATAGATACTCTAGTCTAGAAAAGAAAAAAAATTAAAACAGTAGGGAACGGTGGACGGAATGAAAAAGAGAAAAAAGGGACAAACGCTCAGAAAAACTGACATAAGGGAAACGATAAAAATGGATGCTATACTAAAAAACTGATAGAAGGAAAAAAACACGGTGACTAGATGGGGAACAAAAAGAAAAAATAGACGTGATTACGGATGTTGAAACAAGAAATTTACAGGCAGAAATTTTGACTCTAATATATAAATAAATGATTTTTATTAAAGGCATCATTTTTTTAAACATGATTGGATAAAAACCATATGTAGAAAATGTTTTAGAGACAGACTATCCACTCCTAAAATTGATTTGTACTAACTGCCCATGGAAATATCCTCTATTTTACTTCCAGTGGTGGTCAATGTAACCACCGACCCTAGAGATGCTACTTCTGGTACCGACCGCCGCTGAGAATAGAGGTATTTGAGGGACGATTAGAAACACCCATCATACAAATCGATTTTCAGTCAATTGGTAATGTGATTCACCTCTAAAAATATGTGTCACACAAAAATTCACAATATTTTTAAATAAAGTCAGACGAAGATAAACTTTATATGAAAGGTGTAGAGCTTAATTAGATCTAAAACTTTATATGTGATGAAATTTTTTGTTACAAATTGTTTAGTGGCCCAAATATATGTTTTAATATGTCCTATCTTGAAATATAATTTTTTCAATTTTTCAAACAACCTTCAACATAGATATGCCCTATACTAAAGTCGCGCTCAAAGAGATATGTAACACCCAAAATTTTTCATTCTTTTAAAATAAGTAAATTTGATTTAATTATGTTATTAAGTGTGCAATCAATTATAGGAAATTAATAATTTTTGGGGAATTAAAATCAATTATAAGATTAGAAACTTTTGATGCATACATGCTACTGCAATATTTATTCATGTGATGATTGTTCTTGAATTAAAGTTCAAATGAATTCAAAAATTATTTGAAAATGCTTTTGGAAAATTTGTTTGGAAAATAAAAAGGAAAAAGGATTTATTCTTTTCTCCTCTCCTTCCTCACTTTCGGCCCACATGGTTTTTTTTCCTTTCCCGCGGCCCGTTCACCCTCCTCTCTCCCCTTTCCCCGCGTCGGCCCAGCAAGCTCCGCCGGCCCAGCTCCCCTTCTCCCTGGCGCAACCGCCCGCGCGTGCGCCTGGGCAACCGCCGCCCGCGCCCGGCCTTCTCGCGTCGTGGGAGTGCCCCTCCCCGCGCCTGGCCTCTTTAAATCGAAGCCCGCACCCAAGCCGCCCCCCTGCTGCCCCTCTCCACTCCGTTTTCGCCCACGCCTCTGAGTTCGTAATTGCCGCACGGAGGAGCTTCACCAACGCCGTCCGCCGACTTCTCCCTCGCACGGACCGTCACCGCCGTGCATCGCCGTCCTCCTTCTTCCCCGCGGTGAGAGCCCCTCGGCCTCCCTCTATCTCCCGGTACCTCTATTTTCTCGTTTCTTGGCTTCTCGAGCCTTGGCTGCGAGCTTCGCGAGCCATGGTCGCCGACCATGGCGGCCACCGTGCTACCCGCCGTTTCCTGCCGCCGAAATGGCATGGCCGCGACCCCCCTTCTTCCCCCGCGCTCACCGGTGCCCTCAGATGTCCGTTTGGTGAACCCTAGCCCCTAACCGCGCGTGACCGAGTCCTTCACGCCGCCGGCCATGGCGCCTGGTCGCCGATGACACTGTTCTGGCCGGCCTTCCCTCCCCAGGCCGATCCTAACCACCCATCGCGAGATCAACGGCCAGGATTAGAAGTTACCCCTTCGCGTGGCTGTTTTGCAAAAGAGTCCCTGGACTTTTCTAAGTCCTAACCCGCAGCCCAAAGCGTATTTCCCCGAATGCGCAATCTCGATTGGAAAGCGTAAACTCCACGGCTTAAGTCAAAAATACGTTTTCAGTATTTATAGAAATGCCATTTGAACTGTTTCGCTTATAAAATTGTTGTTTTAGCTCCGAATTGATCTATTCAAATCGCGTTAGCTTTGTAATTTCATAAGCTACATGTTGGAGCTAGTGTTAGTCAAGTTTGGAACTTTTTAATTTCATGATTAGATTTAAATAAATATATGGCTATAGGAAAACCCGTTTAAATCATAACTTTCGCATTTTAGCTCCGTTTTTCGTGAACTTCGCGTTGACGTGATCGTAGCGAGACGTAGATTATGTTTACAAACATTTTATCTTGTTTTCAATACTGTTGGTGTACTGTTCTAATGATAGAAATGTTTGCTTTGCATGAATGCTTTTGGAATGTTGTATGTTGCCATGTTGGTCGCGTTCAGACGGTGAGGAAAACGTTGGAGACCAAGAACTCTTCGACGACTAGCAGGACCAGCACGAGTTTGTGAACCAAGGCAAGTATAACATGGGCCTTCCTTGATGTCCTATTTCACTTTAAATCAACTACTCATTTGCATGTGTCTAATTTTGATACCCGTAAGGACATCCTAGTGATTGTTTATCATGTTCCTTGTCTCCTATGGGTTAAATGCATATGGGTAGATTGCTAGTGCTCTAACTGAACTTGATATACACGATGATGAATGATTCTATGGAATAAAGTGAGTAACATGATTTATAACAACTGTTCCATAGGGCGAAAGTGCAAATGACCTTTGTTCATGTTGCTCCTAGCCCTCCATAAGGACTTATCTGTCGGCAAAAGCTGGGACTGACAGTGCAACCGGGAGAGTCATATGGCTCTGACTTTAGCTCAGTAATAGGATCTTTTCTAGCTAGTTAGAGGTTACCTTTTTGGCACAAATGGGGCTTGCCACGTTGGGTATAGGGCTGCCTCTGTTCCTATGAGTATAGCCACGATGGATATGTGTCATAGGAAAGGGGGGTTCCTACATCTGCCTGCCAAGGAAACCTAGCGGCTTTAACTTGTTAGGGAAACCTATGAAATGGCTTCATAGTGTACCCTGCCCGCTCACCTTGGTAGTGACATGGGAGTAATTAACCCGGGCATATGGGGATCACGACTCGCGGTGAATGTGCACCACCTCTGCAGAGGGTAACAAACTGTTATAACAGCTGTGCTCACGGTTACGAGCGGCCCGAAAAACTCACAGAATAACTGGTTACTTGTTGATGATCATTTAAAGTTATTCAATGATGATATATGGTACACTTGACCCCGATATATGTTCTTATGGGAATTAAATGGGAGCTTAAGCATAACTTGATAATACTTGAGAATAAAAGCTTGACCTATTAAAAATGCTAACTGCAGTAAACCAAAGTCTATCCTTTTTGAGCTTCATAACCCCGTGTTAGCTTGCTAAGTACGGAATGTACTTACACTTGTTTATTTTCTTTACTTGGATAAAAATCCCGGATGGGTAACAGATGACAACGGGTATGAGGATTTCCCGGAGGATTATTAGGCTTGTGGTCAACTAGTTGACCTTCCCTGTGATGAAGCCCACGAGAGTTTATTATCTTTTTATTTTCCGCTGTGTGATGTAAAACTAAGTTGTTTTATGGATCTGATGTAAGGACACCGTGATGATACTTTCTGTAATTTGTCAGCTTGTGTGTGTGATTGATCCCTGGGCACACGCGAGTTAGTGCATTCAATTTTATCCTTAAAATTGGGTGTGACAAATTGGTATCGGAGCCGTGTTGACTGTAGGACGCAAGCCTAGTTAGAAAATGGTTGTTTTAGCATCTTTGCTCCTCTAGTTTCTTGCTTACTGACTTATTCTTGTTATTTTATTAAAACATTTATGCTTTTCATACCTTAATCTATTATTTAAAATTGTTGATTTAATTCTATCTCACTTTAAATCTATAGATGTCTCATAATCCGAAGACTGCTCATCTCAGCACCGCCGGCTATCGTGCCATGTTCACCCCGCGTGCCCCACTGGCGGAGAGGGAGATTGTGATCATCTCCGACGACGAGGAGATGGCTACACCGACGCCTACACCGACTCCTACACCAGTCGCCGTGCTAGTCTATCCTGTTGTAGCTACACCTGAGGAGTCGACGGCTACTTCCCCTACACCTGCACCCTCCCCAGCTATTCCCGTGGAGGACGAGGAGATTGGCTGGAAGTGCAAGTACTACTTCAAGCCAGCTCCAGAGACAGCCTACTACCACACTCTCCTCACTCACGTGCTGGACGACTACTACCCCGACTTGCATGCCTCCATCAGCTACCACTGCGCCGAGTATCAGCATCCATTGGAGGCTACCTTCTGGAAGGTAGAGCTGGTGGTCACCGCTTGGAACGATATCAAGAATGGACATGAGGTGGAGACTATCCACTGTGCCCCTGCCAGGAGAGCCCATGCTTTGGATGGCATGGAGGATGCAGCACAGAATGCCTACATCCACTACCATGGTCGTCGCTTTGAGGCCATGAGGGAGGATCACTTCAGGTTCCTTCCTCGAAATGATCATGAGGGTGTTTGGCAGGTTTTGGCTCCACCAGAAAATAACCCAACTCTGGAGGCAACGGTGCAGCATGTCCACGCTATGCAGGGAGTGGATGATGAAGTCAAAGGAGAACTGCGTGCATCTCAGAGGGCGCAGAGATGTCTTCAGAAACAAGTGGATGAACTTCGAGCACAACATGGACAGCCTTCCCTCTACAAGAAGAAGTGCCGTTCCTTCACCATGATTGACACCGCTCCATAGGTGTTAGGTGCCTTGATCTAGATTACCACGTTGTTAGTTCGTGTTCTTATTTAGTCTTGTTGGTCTTGTGAACTTGGTTGATTAGATGTTTAATTTGTGAACTTGGTTGATTTGGTATTTTGCTTGATTGCTGGAAGTTTGTGGGCATGTCCACAACTTCCTTAGATTGGAACTTTTAGTTAGAATGAAATCTTAATGCAGATGTTTCGCTTTATCTTATCTCTGCTGTGCTGATTTCTGGAGCAGCCTGTGTTCTTTATCTGGTATCTCGAAATCTGGGATGATAAAAATTCTGAAATTTTTGTGGAGATAACTAGACCTCTGTATTTTTTAAGTGTCTTTGGAATCACGTCAATAGCTGTTCAGGTTTGGGAGATCTAGCTGACAAAAGTTGATGTTCCTGCGCTGTCTGGAACTCAGAACAGTTTTGGTTTAGCTCTACTTTTGACTATGTGTGAGTCTGAATCTGTAAAAGTGGTCTAAAAGAAAGTTGTAGCTGATGTCCTAAGCTTTCTAACGAATCTTGGTGCATCTCTGTTGGATCTCTGAAACTCGAGTTATAACAGTTTTACTGAACTGCTGAATTTGAATCTTGTCCAGAAAATTCTCGGCATTGTTTCTTATCTTTTGTAAGCTCTCTATAACTGGAAAAATCTCTAAATTTTGCGCATTTGTTGGAAAACAGATGGCCGCAAGAGGAGGAAGAGGCAGAGGCCGTGGTCATGGGCATGATGCTCTTATAAATCCACCACCGCCACCTGTGACCATGGAACAGATATTGGGAATGCAAGCGCAGCTGATGCAAGCTATGATGCAGCGCTTGGACAATGAACCTGCAAGAGGGCCACCGCCTGTCCAGGTTAGAGATAAGCGTGGAGAGTTTATGAAAGGTCGTCCACCGGTGTTCACCCATGCCTCAGACCCTATGGAGGCCGATGATTGGTTGCGTGCTGTGGAGAAACAACTAAACATAGCTCAATGCAACGACCTTGAAAAGGTGTTGTACGCCTCTGGGCAACTCCAAGGAGCTACTCAGGATTGGTGGGAATCATTCCAGTTTAGACGTCCCAACAATGCTCCTGCTATCACTTGGCAGGAATTCAAGGACAGTTTCCGGTCATACCATATTCCTGATGGACTAGTGGAACTGAAGCAGGAAGAATTCAAATCTCTCAAGCAAGGATCAATGACTGTGGTGGAATATCGGGACAAGTTCGCCCAACTATCACGCTACGCTCCTAATGATGTAGCGGGTGACAAGGATAAGCAACATCGTTTCCTCAAGGGACTCTATGATGGACTGCAGCTCCAGCTGATGTCTAATACTTATCCTAACTTCAGTCTTTGGTGAATCGCGCAATCGTGATTGATGATAAGCGCAAGGAGATGGAAGCTAAGAGAAGGCTCCAAGGGCAAGCTTCTGGAAGCAACACTCACCCACGTGCTTATCCCTAGCAAGGTTTCCAGCAGAGAAATCAAGGACCAACTCACCAGGGAAACCGTGGTCAGTATCCCCAGCGGAACCAGTTCTAGCAACACCCTCAGTACCAGCAATAGTTTGGAAATCAGCGTCCTCCGCAACAGACCAGCAATCCTGCAACACACCAGGGAGTGCCTAACAATGCTCCTGTGAAGAGTGGTGCACCCAACAATCCCAATGCCTATTACCGATGTGGAGAAGTAGGTCACTATGCTCATCAGTGTCCTAAGAAGCAGAACCAACAAGCACCTCAGAACCAGACCAACAATCAGAAGTTCAACGCCCGACCACCTCACACAGCGAAGGTGAACTATGTGTCATCTGATGCAGCTCAGGAGACGCCTGAGGTCATGTTGGGTACGTTCAGCATCAACTCTATTTCTGCTACCGTACTTTTTGATTCTGGTGCTTCGCATTCTTTTATCTCCCAAGCTTTTGTTAGAATGCATAGCATACCTTTGTGTGCCATAAAAAACCCCATACTAGTGAATTCCCTGGGAGGTAGTATGCCCACTTCTTATTGGAGCCCCTCAACTAGCATTTCCTTAAGGGGGGTAGACTTCAAAGTGAAGCCTATTGTGTTGAGAACAGCGGGAATTGATCTTATCCTGGGAATGGATTGGATGAAACAACACCGGGCAGTGATTCAGTGTTAGGAAAAATCTGTGGTTGTGACATCACTCAATGGGGATAGAATCTGTGTAGAAGTGGTAGTGCAAGCTCAGCCTATAGCCACAGTGAATCAGCTAGATGGTGAAGTCAATGAACAAGATCATGTCATGGAGGAGTTCCCGGATGTCTTCCCCGATGACTTGCCAGGTATGCCACCTGACCGAGACATTGAATTCATTATCAAATTATTACCTGGAACTGCACCAATAGCTAAACGTCCATATAGAATGGGAATTAATGAATTAGAAGAGCTTAAGAAACAACTAAAAGAGTTGCAAGAAAAAGGTTTCATATGCCCCAGTTCTTCCCCATGGGGGGCACCTGTGATCTTTGTGGATAAGAAGGATGGTAGTCAACGGATGTGTGTGGATTACCGCTCACTTAATGAGGTTACCATCAAGAATAAATACCCTTTGCCTAGGATTGATGATTTGTTTGATCAGTTGAGAGGAGCTCACGTGTTCTCCAAGATTGATCTCCGATCTGGTTATCATCAGCTTAAGATTCGGAACTCGGACATACCCAAGACAGCATTCACTACACAGTATGGACTATATGAGTACACCGTTATGTCTTTTGGATTGACCAATGCACCTGCATACTTCATGTATCTGATGAACAAGGTGTTCATGGAGTTTCTAGATAAATTTGTGGTAGTATTCATAGATGACATACTAATATTCTCCAAAACTGAAGAAGAACATGCGGAACACATAAGGATGGTCTTGCAAAAGCTTAGAGAACATAAGTTGTATGCTAAGCGGAGCAAGTGTGAGTTTTGGTTAAAGGAAGTCTCTTTTCTGGGTCATGTTGTCTCCAATGGTGGAATAGCAGTGGATCCAGGCAAAGTGCAAGATGTACTGAATTGGAAACCACCAACAACTGTAAGTGAGATTCATAGCTTTTTGGGATTAGCTGGTTATTACCGAAGGTTCATTGAAGGCTTTTCCAAGCTAGCCAAGCCCATGACAGCTCTGTTGGAAAAGAATGCTAAGTATGTATGGTCGGATAAATGCCAGGCAAACTTTGAAGAGCTAAAGAAGAGGTTGACTACAGCTCCAGTATTAATCTTGCCCGATTTAAACAAGAACTTCTCTATATATTGTGATGCATCCCATTTGGGTCTCGAATGTGTGCTTATGCAAGAAGGAAGAGTGGTTGCATATGCATCTAGACAACTAAGGAAGCATGAGTTGAATTATCCTACTCATGACTTGGAATTGGCAGCTGTGGTTTATGCTTTAAAGATCTGGAGACATTATCTGATTGGACATAAGAGTGATATCTATACTGATCATAAGAGTTTGAAGTATATCTTTACCCAACAAGATCTGAATCTAAGACAACGTCGTTGGTTGGAATTGATCAAAGACTATGATTTGGAAGTGCATTATCACCCAGGAAAGGCAAACGTCGTAGCTGATGCACTTAGTAGAAAGAGCTATGCCAATGGAATTTAGATAACATCTATGTCAGCAGAGTTGTGTGCTGAAATGGAGTATCTCAACTTGAGCCTGGTCACTAATGCAATGGAATTGATGATAGAGCCTACATTGGAGCAGGAGATACGCAAAGGTCAATTGGAGGATGAAAAACTTAAGGAGATAGCAGAGAATGTAGTGCTTGGAAAGGCACCCGGATTCAGAATAGATGAGAATGGAACTCTTTGGTTCGGGAAAAGGATATGTGTATCGGAAGTGAAAGCTATCTGAGATGCAATTCTGCAAGAGGCCCATGAGTCTGCTTATTCTATACATCCCGGAAGTACCAAGATGTACTTAGATCTCAAGGAGAAGTATTGGTGGTATGGTTTGAAGAGAGATGTGGCAGAATATGTGGCTTTGTGTGACACTTGTCAAAGAGTGAAAGCTGAGCATCAAAGACCTGCAGGGTTACTACAACCAATGAAGATCCCTGAATGGAAATGGGAAGAAGTTGGTATGGATTTTATTGTAGGACTGCCCCGCACTCAAAGAGGTTATGATTCAATATGGGTAATAGTGGATCGACTCACCAAGGTTGCTCACTTTTTACCAGTCAAGACTACCTATAATGGTGCAAGATTAGCAGAGTTGTACATGGAAAGAATAGTGTGCATACATGGTGTTCCCAAGAAAATTGTGTCGGATAGAGGCACCCAATTTACATCGCAATTCTGGCATAAAGTGCATAGATCCTTGGGGACAAAGTTGAATTTCAGTTCTGCTTACCACCTGCAAACTGATGGACAGACTGAAAGGATCAACCAGATTTTGGAAGATATGTTGAGAGCCTGTGCACTTCAGTATGGTGATAGTTGGGATAAGAGTCTGTCTTACGCAGAGTTCTCGTACAACAACAGTTATCAGAAGAGCCTCAAGATGGCACCTTTCGAGGCGTTGTATGGACGTAAGTGTAGAACACCTTTGTTCTGGAATCAGACTAGAGAAACTCAAGTGTTTGGTCCCGATGTCCTTAGAAACGCGGAAGAACAAGTGAGAATGATTAGAGACAATTTGAGAGTAGCTCAGTCCCGACAGAAGAGTTACGCTGATACCCGTAGAAGAGAGCTAACCTTCGAGATTGGTGATTATGTGTACTTGAAAGTGTCACCAATGAGAAGTGTGAGAAGATTCAATATGAAGGGAAAGTTAGCACCAAGGTATATAGGACCTTTTAAGATCCTAGAGAGACGTGGAGAAGTAGCTTATCAGTTGGAACTGCCTGAGAGTTTGTCTGGTGTGCACGACGTATTCCATGTTTCCCAATTGAAAAAGTGTCTGAGGGTACCAGAAGAACAAATTCCTTTAGAAGAACTTGCTGTCAAGGAAGATCTTACTTATGAAGAGTATCCGATAAAGATCTTGGAAACTGCCGAAAGAGTTACGAGAAGCTGAACAGTAAAGATGTGCAAGGTGCAGTGGAATCATTATACAGAGGATGAGGCTACTTGGGAAAGAGAAGAGGATCTGAGAAAGACTTATCCCCAACTGTTTGAGTAAGCAATCACTCGAATCTCGGGGACGAGATTCATCTTAAGGGGGGTAGAATTGTAACACCCAAAATTTTTCATTCTTTTAAAATAAGTAAATTTGATTTAATTATGTTATTAAGTGTGCAATCAATTATAGGAAATTAATAATTTTTGGGGAATTAAAATCAATTATAAGATTAGAAACTTTTGATGCATACATGCTGCTGCAATATTTATTCATGTGATGATTGTTCTTGAATTAAAGTTCAAATGAATTCAAAAATTATTTGAAAATGCTTTTGGAAAATTTGTTTGGAAAATAAAAAGGAAAAAGGATTTATTCTTTTCTCCTCTCCTTCCTCACTTTCGGCCCACATGGTTTTTTTTCCTTTCCCGTGGCCCGTTCACCCTCCTCTCTCCCCTTTCCCCACGTCGGCCCAGCAAGCTCCGCCGGCCCAGCTCCCCTTCTCCCTGGCGCAACCGCCCGCGCGTGCGCCTGGGCAACCGCCGCCCACGCCCGGCCTTCTCGCATCGTGGGAGCACTCCTCCCCGCGCCTGGCCTCTTTAAATCGAAGCCTGCACCCGAGCCGCCCCCCTGCTGCCCCTCTCCACTCCGTTTTTGCCCACACCTCTGAGTTCGTAATTACCGCACAGAGGAGCTTCGCCGACGCCGTCCGCCATCTTCTCCCTCGCACGGACCGTCGCCGCCGTGCATCGCCGTCCTCCTTCTTCCCCGCGGTGAGAACCCCCCGGCCTCCCTCTATCTCCCGGTACCTCTATTTTCTTGTTTCTTGGCTTCTCGAGCCTTGGCCACGAGCTCCGCGAGCCATGGTCGCCGGCCATGGCGGCCACCGTGCTACCCGCCGTTTCTGGCCGCCGAAACGGCATGGCCGCGACCCCCCTTCTTCCCCGCGCTCACCGGTGCCCTCGGATGTCCGTTTGGTGAACCCTAGCCCCTAACCACGCACGACCGAGTCCTTCACGCCGCCGGCCATGGCGCCTGGTCGCCAGTGACACTGTTCCGGCCGGCCTTCCCTCCCCAGGCCGATCCTAACCGCCCATCGCGAGATCAACGGCCAGGATTAGAAGTTACCCCTTCGCGTGGCTATTTTGCAAAAGAGTCCCTGGACTTTTCTAAGTCCTAACCCGCAGCCCAAAGCGTATTTCCCCGAATGCGCAATCTCGATTGGAAAGCATAAACTCCACGGCTTAAGTCAAAAATACGTTTTCAGTATTTATAGAAATGCCATTTGAACTGTTTCGCTTATAAAATTGTCGTTTTAGCTCCGAATTGATCCATTCAAATCACGTTAGCTTCGTAATTTCATAAGCTACATGTTGGAGCTACTGTTAGTCAAGTTTGGAACTTTTTAATTTCATGATTAGATTTAATTAAATATATGGCTATAGGAAAACCCGTTTAAATCATAACTTTCGCATTTTAGCTCTGTTTTTCGTGAACTTCGCGTTGACGTGATCGTAGTGAGACGTAGATTATGTTTACAAACATTTTATCTTGTTTTCAATACTGTTGGTGTACTGTTCTAATGATAGAAATGTTTGCTTTGCATGAATGCTTCTAGAATGTTGTATGTTGCCGTGTTGGTCGCGTTCAGACGGTGAGGAAAACGTTGGAGACCAAGAACTCTTCGACGACCAGCAGGACCAGCACGAGTTTGTGAACCAAGGCAAGTATAACATGGGCCTTCCTTGATGTCCTATTTCACTTTAAATCAACTACTCATTTGCATGTGTCTAATTTTGATACCCGTAAGGACATCCTAGTGATTGTTTATCCTGTTCCTTGTCTCCTATGGGTTAAATGCATATGGGTAGATTGCTAGTGCTCTAACTGAACTTGATATACACGATGATGAATGATTCTATGGAACAAAGTGAGTAACATGATTTATAACAACTGTTCCATAGGGCGAAAGTGCAAATGACCTTTGTTCATGTTGCTCTCAGCCCTCCATAAGGACTTATCTGTCGGCAAAAGCTGGGACTGACAGTGCAACCGGGAGAGTCATATGGCTCTAACTTTAGCTCAGTAATAGGATCTTTTCTAGCTAGTTAGAGGTTACCTTTTTGGCACAAATGGGGCTTGCCACATTGGGTATAGGGCTGCCTCTGTTCCTATGAGTATAGCCGCGATGGATATGTGCCATAGGAAAGGGGGGTTCCTACATCTGCCTGCCAAGGAAACCTAGCGGCCCTAACTTGTTAGGGAAACCTATGAAATGGCTTCATAGTGTACCCTGCCCGCTCACCTTGGTAGTGACATGGGAGTAATTAACTCGGGCATATGGGGATCACGACTCGCGGTGAATGTGCACCACCTCTGCAGAGGGTAACAAACTGTTATAACAGCCGTGCTCACGGTTACGAGCGGCCCGGAAAACTCACAGAATAACTGGTTACTTGTTGATGATCATTTAAAGTTGTTCAATGATGATATATGGTACACTTGACCCCGATATATGTTCTTATGGGAATTAAATGGGAGCCTAAGCATAACTTGATAATACTTGAGAATAAAAGCTTGACCTATTAAAAATGATAACTGCAGTAAACCAGAGTCTATCCTTTTTGAGCTTCATAACCCCATGTTAGCTTGCTAAGTACGGAATGTACTTACACTTGTTTATTTTCTTTACTTGGATAAAAATCCCGGATGGGTAACAGATGACAACGGGTATGAGGATTTCTCAGAGGATTATTAGGCTTGTGGTCAACCTGTTGACCTTCCCTGTGATGAAGCCCACGAGAGTTTATTATCTTTTTATTTTCCGCTGTGTGAAGTAAAACTAAGTTGTTTTATGGATCTGATGTAAGGACACCGTGATGATACTTTCTATAATTTGTCAGCTTGTGTGTGTGATTGATCCCTGGGCACACGCGAGTTAGTGCATTCAATTTTATCCTTAAAATTGGGTGTGACAAGATATAAAACTTTGTAGCTGAAACTTCCTTATTTGAATTCGTTTATGGGCTTATAAAATTTACAAAACTTAATAAAAATATAGCATCATACATTTGGTCCTAAAAATATGTCCATTCAAACATAATTTCACATACCAAGGAATGCTTAATTAAAATACATATTCCCTGTTTTCTAATATTTAATTGGTTCTTGTTTCACTTCAGATTAAGGTCTGTTGGGAACTGCTCCATCAACTCCGCCGTGAAGTAGCATAAAAAAACTAGAGTTTCTGAAGCACCCATTTGGTGCTCTAACAACTCCATATTTTTCCTAGAGAAAGTTTGTGGAGTTGTATCTATTTATCTGAGAAACATAGAGTGAACCTGAAAAACGTAGAGCAGAGCAGCCCAAACGTAGCATAAAGCTCCCTCTTCTTATTAGTGGTACCCATATATTTTTTCAATTTTTCACAGTTAAGCCATATATTTTTACTAACTGTGATGTTATGAATTTTATTCACGGGATGACGCATAGACCAGTAGTGATATCATGAGTGTCACTTCTGGATTGACGCATCACCCGACAGCGACACTCATAATATCACTACCGAATCAATGCCACACCTAGGAGTGATTTCATGAGTGTCACTATTAGGTCAATACCACACTCAGCATTGAGTAATATAATACAACAAATAGATATTATATATAAAATAATGCACCAGATAGTACACACACGTACATATCAAATTAGCGATTCGCACATCTCTCAGCCCCACCGCCGCTAGCGCCCCCTGGCCATTCTTTCCATCAAACTAAAGCAAATGTAACTGTCTATTCTCGGGTTATAATTTTGTTTGTAATGTAGTTACAACTTTTCATGGCCCCACACATGTCTTCCCACCAAACTAAATCAAATATAACTATCTACTTTCGACCTTACAAATTTGCTTATTTGATTAATATTTGAGTACTACACTCCAACAACTCCTGACACAATTCTAACATGCATGCATGTATGAAAACTTTTCATGATTCAAAATTTCAAAATGCAATATCTCTAAGTCCAATTGATGAACTGTTTCAAGATTATTGTTGAAAAAATTGTGATGAACAAAATGAGATCTATGGCTATGTTTTGACAAAGTTTTTTTTTTAAAAAGGTAAAAAGCAAAAAGGTTTTAAACAACTGCAATCAAATAAAGATACAATTACAAGATGAGCTACTACTTAGTTATAACTTAGTGTAATTTGTAGCTAAATTAATTTTTTTGTAAAAAATAGTTATATTGTCTTAGAAACACAACTGCCACCAAATAAAACACAAATTTACAAGATAAGTTACAATTCTTGCAACTTAGTGTATTTTCTAGTGATAATTTTGATTTTTTTAGACAAACAATTACATTGTCTTAAAAACACTATTGCAACCAAATAAAAAGATAAATTTAGACTGAGTTACTTCTTAGTTATAACTTAATGTAGTTCGTAGTTATATTTTTAGATAGAAATAGTTACATTGTTTAAAAACACAACTGCAACCACATAAAAGACACATTTACAATATGAGTTACTGCTCGTTACAAAGTATAGTTAGTTATAAATTAAATTTTTGTAGAGAGACAATTACGTTGCCTCCAAAATATAACTGCAACCAAAATAAAGAACATAATTACAATATGAGTTTAATTGGCTTGATGCCTCAAACAATACCATTGTGAGAAATAATGAATATTCCAACACCTTGGCCTTCTTTGCAAGCCAATTAATCAAATTGTCACATCCATGAGGTAAATTTCTTAAAAATGCATATACCCTGCCCCTCTCGGCCAACACTCGCGCCACCGGCTATAATTGACCAGACACGCCCGGGGTGAGTCTGATCACCCCGCGGCCAAAGTCCGGTCGCGCACCATCGCCTCCTTTTCTTTTTCTAAGTCCACAAACACTTCGCCCTTGCTTCCAACTTGCTAACCACAAGGTGTAGAACTTATGTGCATGTGTGTTAGCATTTTACAAGGGTCAAAGTTAGCACACTAGGTTCCTAAATGCATACGCAAGAATCATATCACCTAGTGGCACTCGATAAACCGTTTAGCCAAAGATTCCCCCACATTATAGTATAGCTATCGATAATAAATGTGATCACCAAAACCAAAACCCTAAGCAATACCTTTGCCTTGATCTCCGAAAGGGTTTTGTTTTTCTCTTTCTTCTTCTCCCAGTTGAGCACTTGATCATCTTTTGCTCAACACCATCCACCATGATCATCCTCTTGCGCCACCAGTTGGAATGGACTATCCTCTCTTATCTACACACTTAGCACTTAGGATTAGTCCATAGGTTTCATCAATTATCCTGTAGCATCCAGTTTTAAGAAGAAAACCAGATACACACCATATGTGAGCCTAGGAAGTCAAATCTCACATATAGCTACAAATAAGGGTAATATCGAAAGACAATGCTCAATATATAAGGAACTTAGTATAAAGAATATAACCTTAGATAGCAAACAATGGAAAGACAACTCCGATCTTTCGGTGAAGACTCCAATTCCACAGGGACAACTGACTGGTTGATCACAAACATAATTTCTCCAAACTCTAGCAATCTGGTACCCATCCGGGATTTTTCCAAAGATTTAAAAAGTAAAGCAAGCGTAAGTACATGTCGTACTCAACAAATATAACATGGGGTTCATGAGGCTCGAAAGGCTGACACTAGTTAACCGCGATTAGCTTTTAATGAGTCATGATTTTAGCAATTGAGTAGCAACAAATTTATCACAAGCCCATAAACACATGATCAGGTAAACATGAATAATGAATAGTATAAACAGTAATCATTAGTAAGCATCTTTATCATCAGTATCATCAGTGTTCATCATCTATTTCGTAAGGGTTCCAAGGCCGCTCATGACCATGAGCACGGCTGATATACCAGTTTTACACTCTGCAGAGGTTCTACACTTTCACTGTGAGTCATGATTTACCCTTTCGCCCGAGGTGATCAGCCTCTTGACCCACTACCAAGGAAGGTCGGCAGAAGATATGAAATTCTAGAAATAGTAATATGGTAACCACTGTTGCTAACGCGTAGATCTCGTTGCTATGAATCTAACGCAACTTGAATGGATCAAAACGGAGCTAAAACGCAGACGATGTGAAATAAACAAGATTTCCTTTATTAAAATAATAGATTAAATCTAATCATGAATTTTAAAAGATGAAAACCTACTTAACAGTAGTATTAACATGTAGATTATAAAATTATGAACCTAACGTAAGTTGAACGGATCAAATCAGAGTTAAAACGGAGAAGTTATGGCTAAAACAAAATCAGTGGTAAATCTATAAATAAGTGAAAGCGTATTTTGGATCTAAACCGAGATACTACGCTTTCAAAACAAGAAAACAAAGTCAAGGAAAGGCGCTAGGGTCTGTGGGTTCAAATACAAAAAAGTAAAGGGGCTCTTTAGCAAAATCTCATGCGAAACGGTACCTTCTAATCAGAGCCACGGATCTCAAGATGGACGACCGAAAGCAAAAGCAAGGGAGAGAGAGAGAGCTGGCCACCGGAACAGTGCCTATGGCGGCGATTCAACCGGCGTGGAGGATTTCTCGCCGGAGATTTTGGGGAAAACTACGAGGGGCTCAATTGGACTCAGAGTTTGGCATAGGGAGCAAGATTGGGAGGCGCCAAACTCAATTCAGCCATCTACAGCAGCTATGGGCGAGCAGAGCAAGCTAGCAGCATGCCATGGCAGCGGTGGAGCGACGGCGTAGCGTTGCAAGGTGACTCAGAGCGAGGGAGAGGGCGTGAAGGGGTTATGCGGGTTCAAGAAGTTCACGCGAAGCTTTGTGAGATACTTACCGTGGCTGAGGACCAACTAGGCGGCTCGGCGACGTCAGGCTCCTTTGGCAGATGCAGGACTACGAGACTAGGGCTCCTGGTGGCGCTATGGTTCGATCTAGGGCACGGTGGGGGATGCACAGCACCGGGAGGCTGCTATTTAAGGGTCGGGTTAGCTTACGGCGCAAGGTACCGAGGTGACTCGTGTCGAAGAAGGACATGGCCATGGCGAGTCCATGCCGATTATGAGCTAGGAGAAACATCTGACGAGTGGGCCAGGGCAGTCAGCGAGGGAGAGAGGAGAACGCGCGGCGCGGCGCGACTTGGGCCAACGAAGCTGGGCCGTTGCGGTGCAACGCGGAAGAAAATGCGGCAGTGCTGGGCTGCGGCTTGATAGGGCTCTGGCCCAAGCGAGAGAAGGAGAGGGGAGCGGCCCGAGAGGAAGGAAAAGCGGGCCGACCCGGCTGTTGGGCTGAGCAAGAGGAGGAAATAGGCCTTCAGGCCAAGAAAGGAAGAGAGAGGGAGAGAAATGAAAATACTTTTCCAAATTTCTTTTCTATTTTTCCTTTTTCATTTTCAAACCAATTTCAATTAGAATTTTGATTATACTTTTCAACTTAACTAAAAGTGAGATATTTTAGTAAGTTCTCAAAAATAAATTTTAGAACCTTTTTAAATTCTTTTATTTTCTTTTTTCCTCTTTTCTTTTACTTCAATGCCATTTCTATTTTTTTCCAAAAGCATTTTGAATGTTTTCAATTTGAACCAAATCCACACAATTCAAAGAAACAAATGCACCGGCATGTATGCTCAAACATGTTGCTAAACCTTATGATGAATTTTAATTTAATGGGAAAATTTATTTTCCTATATTTATTGAGCACAAAATTCACAAATAAATCATTTTACCCCATTTTCAAAAGTGGCAAATTTTGGGGTGTTACATATCCAAAACCAAACTAGGCATTTTGGCTTAACCGAGGAGGGCAAGCCAACCGCCTCGGTGCAAAGGTCATGGTTAATCGTGGCCTTAACCAAGGCGGTTGGCCAACTGCCTCGGGGCATTATAAGCCAACTGCCTCAATTAATACATATTAACTGAGGTGGTTGTCCTAAAGAGCCCACCTCGGTTAAGATTTTAACCAAGGCTATTGGCTAAAGGCGCCCACCTTGGTTAATGATTTCTAGATTTTAAAAAGATGATTTTTGAAATTTGAAATTGAATTTGAATTTCACTAATGAAAACACAGATAAAGAAGAAAAATAGATGACAAACATATATTACATTCATTCTTGTTCGATGAACCAACATTACATTAGAGATGGCTTCATCATTGTTTCACAAACACACATCATTCATACATGAGTAACTAAGGTCAGTCATACATATCAACTTTCCCTGGGAAAGAGGTCAGGCAGAATGTAATCCGAGATTTGTAACTGGGTGCTCCAGTTTCTGATCCTCTTGAACTTGAGATCCCACGCTAATTCGCTTTCCTTGTTGAAGAACGTATTCCCTTCATGTGCACTCTCTGTGACAAACTTACATATGTCTGCTACTATTTGTCTGAAGTTTTGGTTGACCTTCTCCCTTCGCCACCATCCTTGTGCTTTCTTGAGCAGCAGCAGCAGCAGTAGTAGCAGCAATAGCAGTAGCAGCAGTAGTAGCAGTAGGAGTAGTAGCAATAGCAGTAGCAGTAGTAGCAGTAGCAGTAGTAGCAGTAGTAGCAATAGTAGTAGTAGTAGTAGTAGTAGTAGTAGTAGCAGTAGCAACAGTAGCAGTAGTAGTATTAGTAGTAGTAGCAGTAGCAACAGCATCAGTAGTAGTAGCAGTAGTAGCAGTAGCAGCAACAGTAGTAGTAGTAGTAGTAGTAGTAGTAAAGTAGTATATTAGCAGTAGTAGTAGAGAGCATGCTCGATATAATAGCACAAACAACTTTTGATATACTTACCAGGAACTCGTGCCTGAGTTTCAGTTTCGTGCCATTCTTAATTCTTTTCTTCTCAGATCTTCGGTCATAACACTGCTCATCTTGCACATATTTCTTATAAGAGCTGTACGAAAAACCACTAGTGTCAACGATAATTTCAACACATATGTTAACTGTAAATGAATAAGTTCTGTCACTTACTATCTCAATACGCTTTCAAAGTGCTTGTACCCAGCTTTGTTTGTTTCTCACAAAGAGTCAAATATGCAGGCCCTTTCATCCTGGGGATAGATTATAAATGCAATCTAGTGGCCCATGATGCCCTGGCTGTACCATTCAAACAATACAGATTTGAAATGATCAAAATGAGAAGTCATGATGCATGCACCTATATATATGTTCCAAGTATCTTTTGGACTTACCCGAACTGGAGGGCGGCCATCACACACCCATTTCCCTAGACCTTCTTCATGGCTTCATAGATGTACATTCCCGCCCGATACTTATATTCGATTAGCAGATCTTCCCTGTATTTCTTTCTCTCCTCTAGGTGTAAGTTCACCAGCTTGGCATGAGTGTCTGGTATATCGTAACTCGCTATGGTTCTCTCTGTAATAAGCATCGGAGAGAGATAGACAATATCCTTGCCCAATTCCTTGCTTACATAGGCGTGCATCCTGCAAGGAAAAGTCATCATGGCATTATTAGTGGTTCGTAAAGTACTTACAGCGATGCAGTGGTGTCAAAGTCATAATGAACTTACAGGGCAAATAAGGTGACTTGGGCAACGTCGAGGTCCTTTCGTTGCAGTAGTCTATACATGTCATGGAAATCTACAATGACTTGACCATCCGTGGGCGTGTGGAAGTACTCCACCGGAATCTTGATGATGAAGTTGCGCAGGCCCACTTTCGCCGCTTCCATGTACCTGAGATGGAACCTCCTTACCTCCCACTTCTCTTCAAGGAGGTTGCCCAAGGTCAACATGAACTTCCCATGCTCCTAGTGGTCGGGGCAATCATTTCACAGGCCCCAAACTGACACCGATGTTTTTGGCCAGCAACACCGGGGGTTGAGATGTTAGGGAGTGAAAAAAGCAGCTAGCATCTCCAAATGAATTATAGATTGACTATGCTTACTAGTAGCATACCTTTCAAACGTAGTTGAGTATGGGTGCCTGGCTACCTAGGTCCAGAAGTAATCATGGTTTATAAAAGATACCTGCGCTTCTGACATAGCTAGAAAAGTAGGTTGTAGATGGTGAGGATGACCGGCCAAGTGCTATGCGAGCTGCTAAGGTCAATGAATGGATTCATCCCATTGGTACTCAGTGCGAACCTGATGTTCCTCGCCTCATCGCCAAACTCCGAGAACTTGGTGTTGAAACACTTCCATCGCTTGCCATCGAAAGGGTGCCGTAGCTTGCCATCATCCCTCATGCGCTCATCAGATGCAGGCCAGGACATCAACTTGGCATCCTCGGGGTTCCCGAATATAGCACGCAGGCGATCGATCACAGGCAGGTAGCACATCGACAGGGCCGGACTTTTCCTCTACGTGTAACCCTCTTCTTCCTTGTCCTCAGGAGACAGGATCAACTTCTTCGCCCGGTAGGTATTGGTGGACACCTTGTTACCCTCTAGGTATGTGCTAGCAAGGATACATAACAGGTCGTTGAAGCTAGTGTTGGACCAGCTGTGGCGAGCCTTCGGCATCAGCATCTGGAGGTTAAAACATAGCGTTGTCCAGCGCTTCGTACAGTCCTTATAGAGGGGATCAATTACCGCCTGCTTCATCTCTCTGAAATTCTCCAGCCACCTCGGGCTCCCAAACAGAATGTCATCGTGGTCAAGATGGTTAGCGATTGACTCAAAAAGCTCCGCTTCCTCGGGATCCTTCATAGGCTTACCGCCATCGCCATCATCACCGCCCCCACCACCGTCGTCGTTAGCCGTTTCTTGGAGTAGATCATCTATCATGATGTAATCACGATCTGCATTGTCACCAGTAGCAGCATTGCCATGCCCGACCGCTGCTTATGAGGTTTGTTGTTCTGCATCCACCGCTGCCGTCGTTGTTGTTGACGAGTTTCCTCCAGATGCATGGGCACTCGGATCCTCTGCTTCCCCGTGAAACTTCTAGACGGTGTAATCCTTGACGAAACCATACCGGACCAAGTGAGATTTCACCACGTAATCTTCGTGCAGTAGAAGGTTCTTGCAACTCTTACACGGACAGATGGTGTGTTCCCGCTTCAGACTCAGACGATGCCTTTTCGCAGCGGCAATAAACTTTGTCACATGATCTAGGTAAGCTTGATCTTGCCTCGATGTCTTGTACATCCATTCCTTATCCATGACCGCGAACACCTTGCACACACAACCAGCGAAAATGGCGCATATAAGCGTAGCAGTATGGAAAAAAGGCAGCCAGGAAACTCTAGATCTGATTTCTCTCTCCTCCATATAGATCTAGATCTAGATCTTGAGAAAAGGCGCCCAAATTATGAAAAAGAGAGGAGATTGAGGGTTTGAGAGCGAAAATCAACCTCATGCAGTGCCCCCTTCTACAAATCCAAGGGCAAAACCTCTCCCTCTAGAAAATAGCCACTTTTTAGGGTTTGAAGGTCAAAACCCAAAAAATGGAAGAGGAGCCGTGGGGAAGAAGGGTGGATGCGGCTGCATTTATAGCCTAGACTTAACCGAGGTGGGCATTATAAGGACACCACCTCGATTAATCGCCTGTTAACCGAGGCGCTTGCTTTAGACCAAACGCCTCATTTAATTCATTAACCGAGGCGGTTGCGTAAGGGCATCCGCCTCGGTTAATCCGTATTAACCGTGTCGGTTATGTTATAGTGCCCGCCTCGGTTAAGGATTAACCGAGACGGTTGCTGGCCTGGCTGCCCTGCCTCGAATAACCGAGGCGGGCAACCATGCCAGCCGTCACGGAGCCCTAAAGTGAAACGCTGCACAAAAGATTTTTTGTAGTAGTGTATTCAAGGTGCAAAGGAATTCAAGAGTAAGAAAGCGCGAACCTTCACTTATGCATTCTTGACTTATTCTTCAACAATTGATCAATGCCAGTCAACTATGCAAAGCAAGCCACTATTGAGATCAAACCATATTCACTTCTCTTTGTCTTGTTTTGCCTTATCAAATGTACTTGCTTCTTCTTCATTTAAGACATGGCATGAGTTTGATATAATCATTAGCAACGAAACCTATTGAAAGACTCATCAAACTCATTAGTCTTTTAATTGTTTTATATCATCCAACGACAAAAACCTACTAGATGAGGACCTAGATGCACTTTCACTTGGCTATAAACCCTGAGGCCTGAGGTCGTATATATGCCTATCTTTGTAGCAGTGGTTAACTTTTTTTTTAACAATTGTCGTTTGATATATTCTTATTAACAACGGATAACTGAAGCTGAAACAAATCAGTAACGTTTGTGTGAAAGATAAGAACGCGTAGCATGCGAGGAGGCCTGTGTGATGGAAGCTTAAAGTTAACAACCCAAACGCCTTTGGTTATTTCTTTTTTCTAATTCAAGATTGTCTCTGGATCGGAGGCGCGAGAGGAGCAGGCACTGTCTATCGAGATCTCTTAGCCTTGCTTGTGTCTAGTCTCAGGTATTATTCTATAATAGCTTGCAAGGTACGAAAGATTTCCTAGACAGCTTGTCTCGTATAGAAAAGCTATACGCAAGCACGTGTATGGACGGACTATATATATATATATATATATATATATATATGATCGAAACTAGTGTTGTGCGTGGCCGCGCGCAACTGATGAAAGCTAGAATTGCGTTTTGTTTTTGATGGAGGAAGTAAATTAATATGGTAAGGATATGATAATATCCTATTAAGTTTGTCTCAAATTAAAATACAACGTTGATAGGTTTTTTTTCTTTCATTATAAGGTATAATAATTTTATATATCATAACTTTAATTTTCGTACTTTCCTTGTGTTGGTAGAGTTGATATTAAGTTTTGTGATTTTTTGAGGATCCATAAAAATATGTAGTTCTACTACCTGATTAAAGTCAGTAAGGAATTAGTTACATCATGTCAAGGATTGGTCTGTCCATTCATAATTAGGATGGAGATCTCCCCCTTGATTTTCACATGGCAGCCCTCTTCAAGGATTACATTGGTATATGCCTACAACCTGAAGATAGATTTATTTTGATTAGATTAATAACAAACTCCTTAAAATTTTAGTTTATGGTTCAACTAGTTGGACCATCGGCTGATCTAGGTTCTAGTAATAACAAGTTTTATTTTTTATTAAAACTATCCAACAACCTAGTGGTCGAAATATTTGCTTATATATTAGGAAAAATGTCGATGATTGAAAGACATATATTTACAATTTATTTTGATATTTATAATAAAAAAACATAGATACTCTAGTCTAGAAAAGAAAAAAAATTAAAACATAGGGAACGGTGGACAGAACGAAAAAGAGAAAAAAGGGACACAAACGCTCAGAAAAACTGACATAAGGGAAACAAGAAAAATGGACGCTATACTGAAAAACTGATAGAAGGAAAAAAACAAACACGGTGACTAGACGGGGAACAAAAAGAAAAAATAGATGTGATTATGGATGTTGAAACAAGAAATTTACAGGCAGAAATGTTGACTCTAATATATAAATAAATGATTTTTATTAAAGGCGTCATTTTTTTTAAACACGATTGGATAAAAACCATCTGTAGAAAATGTTTTAGAGACAGACTATCCGCTCCTAAAATTGATTTGTACTAACTGCCCACAGAAATATCCGCTATTTTACTTCCAGTGGTGGTCAATGTAACCACCGACCCTAGAGATGCTACTTCTGCTACCGACCGCCGCTGAGAATACAGGTATTTGAGGGACGATTAGAAACACCCATTATATGAAAGTTGTAGAGCTCAATTAGATCTAAAACTTTATATGTGATGAATTTTTTGTTACAAATTGTTTAGTGGCCCAAATATATGTTTTAATGTCATATCTTGAAATATAATTTTTTCAATTTTTCAAACAACCTTCAACATAGATATGCCCTATACTAAGGTCGTGCTCAAAGAGATATAAAACTTTGTAGCTGAAACTTCCTTATTTGAATTCGTTTATGGGCTTATAAAATGTACGAAACTTAATAAAAATATAGCATCGTACATTTGGTCCTAAAAATATGTCCTTTCAAACATAATTTCGCATACCAAGGAATGCTTAATTAAAATACATATTCCCTGTTTTTCTAATATTTAATCGGTTCTTATTTCACTTCAGATTAAGGTCTGTTTGGAACTGCTCCGTAAACTCCACCGTGAAGTAGCATAAAAAAACTAGAGTTTCTGAAGCACCCATTTGGTGCTCTAACAACTCCATATTTTTCCTAGAGCAAGTTTGTGGAGCTGTATCTATTTATCTTAGAAACATAGAGTGAATCTGAAAAACGTAGAGCAGAGCAGCCCCAAACAGACCATAAGGCTCCCTCTCCTTATTAGTGGTACCCATATATTTTTTCAATTTTTCACAGTTAAGCCATATGTTTTTAATAACTGTGATGTTATGAATTTTATTCATGGGATGACGCATAGACCAATAGTGATATCATGAGTGTCACTGCTGGATTGGCGCATCACCCGATAGCGACACTCGTAGTATCACTGCCGAATCAATGCCACACCTAGGGGTGATTTCGTGAGTGTCACGGCTAGGTCAATACCACACTCAGCATTGAGTAATATAATACAACAAATAGATATTATATATAAAACAATGCACCAGATAGTATACACACACGTACATATCAAATTAGCGATTCACACATCTCTCAGCCCCACCCCCGCTAGCGCCCCCCGGCCATTCTTTCCATCAAACTAAAGCAAATGTACTGTCTATTCTCAGTTTATAATTTTGTTTGTAATGTAGTTACAACTTTTCATGGCCCTCCACGCGTCTTCTTACCAAACTAAATCAAATATAACTATCTACCTTCGACCTTACAAATTTGCTTATTTGATTAATATTTGAGTACTACACTCCAACTACTGACGCATTTCTAACATGCATGCATGTATGAAAACTTTTCATGATTCAAAATTTCAAAATGCAATATCTCACAGACTATAAGTCCAATTGATGAACTGTTTCAAGATTATTGTTGAAAAAATTTGTGATGAACAAAATGAGATCTATGGCTATGTTTGGACAAAGTTTTTTTTTAAAAGGTAAAAAGCAAAAAGGTTTTAAACAACTGCAATCAAATGAAGATACAATTACAAGATGAGCTACTACTTAGTTATAACTTAGTGTAATTTGTAGCTAAATTAATTTTTTGTAAAAAATAGTTATATTGTCTTCAAAACATAACTGCCACCAAATAAAACACACATTTACAAGATAAGTTACAATTCTTACAACTTAGTGTATTTTGTAGTGATAATTTTTATTTTTTAGACAAACAATTACATTGTCTTAAAAACATTATTGCAACCAAATAAAAAGATACATTTACACTGAGTTACTACTTAGTTTTAACTTAATGTAGTTCGTAGTTATATTTTTAGACAGAAATAGTTACATTGTTTAAAAACACAACTGCAACCACATAAAAGACACATTTACAATATGAGCTACTTCTCGTTACAAAGTATAGTTTGTTATAAATTAAATTTTTTTAGAGAGACAGTTACGTTGCCTCCAAAACATAACTGCAACCAAAATAAAGAACATAATTACAATATGAGTTAGTGCTCAGTTATAATTTAGTGTAGTCTGAATGTGGTTATAAATTGATTTGTCTTAGAAACAAACATTTACATTGTCTCAGAAACATGACTTCCACAAAAATAAAGGATACAATTACTATATGAATTAGTAGTTGGTTACAACTTATTGTAGTTTATAGATATAAATTGACTTTTTAAAGAGAAACAATTATATTATCTTAGAAACACAATTTGAAACAAAATAAAGGACACAATTACAATTTGAGTTACTTCTCAGTTACAACATGAGTTAAAATTTTAAAAAGTTTTTTTTTTAATTTTGTCAAAACATAGTCTTCGTGGATCTCATTTTGTTTGGCATATTTTTTCCAACAATAATCTTCAAACGGGCTATCAAACGGACTTACAATTTAGGGGACATCATATTTTATAAAGTTAAACATAAAAAAGATTCTGTTCATGCATGGATATGTCATGTGAGTCAGGGAGCAGGGGCAGATATGGGCCTTGGGCCACTAGGGCCGTGGCCCTAGGCGTGGCACAAAATATATACCTTCTATAGTGTATGGAAATTTCTGGGCCAATTGGAAAGCGTTGGGCTAAATCCTCTACTCCAACCGGCCCAGTCACAGTGAGAGAGAGCAGGAGCGCCTCCACCCTCACGACTCCAGTCGGCATGATTCCACGAGCGCCGCCATCTCCGAGTCACGGGTTGCGGCTCCCGTCCCCGTCGTGTCCGCCGAATCGCAACTCCTCTCCCTCTCCTGCAGTCTGTGCTGCACTGGTTCCCTACTCCGGCTAATCCCTGACCGCCATCGCCGCCGTCCGCCGCTAGGGGCTGTCTGCGCTCCGTGTTGGGTGAGCGGCGAGCTGGCTACCTGCATCTCGCCTTGGCCGCGTCACGGTATGAGGCAGCACCGTAGCAGAGCAGGGCCACGGCCCACAGAATGCGACAAGACACCAGAGCACCTGAGCCATGGAGGCTTGGAACTTGGTAAATTTCCCCTTCTCCAATCAAGTTCTATTTTAATGTTATTTTAAATGTTGAACTCTTTCTAATCTAAAAATTCAATGAATGATTAATTGATTAGAGCAATATTTGTATATTTATTATTATGAATTAGATTAGTTATATCTATATTGGTATTTTGATCTCAAGCAGATGGTATTTTAACTCAGTGCGATCGGTATTTTGACTCGGTGTGGGTGGTATGCATGCTTTAATAATTGATAGTGGCCCGAAAATAGATGAGCTCTGCCACTGTCAGGGAGGGTGGGATTCAAATAAACAACGGAGTATCTTTGACTGGTGGGACAAAACATATGATTTAGTGGAAAAAAACGGAAGAGAAGTGCACATAGCAGATGCATATTACTACCATCAAGATTATACTTCAAGTTATTACACAACATACACGAATCAATCCATAATATCTATCTAATGTAGAACAGTGAACCTCCTTGAAACACATGGTCCATGATGAACATAGTTAGTTGGTGTTGCAGTTCTACAATCTCGGACGTTAGCAGCTTACAGGTGCGAGGCTCTTCTCCTGGCAATTGGAAAAAAGGTATTAAAATGCATAAAATGTGCTACCGAAAATAATGCCATGTTTTGTCAAATTAACTACATAAAATGGAGAGCGTACACCCAACTTGTCTCTTACCCGAAAATCATCACCAGTGTAGAAGTGCATTGTATGCATCAGATAGAACCCGCATTCGTCGTTGCTATCTGATATAGGGTATGTGACGGTGCCATACTCCCAGGATTCCCGACTACCGGATATGCTGGCTACCGAATCCGTACCGAAGAGGACCCGAAGGTTCATGACTTGCCTATTCAAGGAAGGGTATCTGCAGATCACTTAAGACTTCAACTAGGGCACGACTATGTAACTTGTAGGGCAAGTAGGCCTCGGATATAAATAGCTAGCCATCTACTCTGTTTTAATCATCGAAACTCTCATAGGCATAGCCATCTTGTACTCGCCATCTCGCCATCCTGACGAAATTGTAATACAAGCAAGTAGTTACTGGACGTACGACTTTTACTCGCTTCCCGGGGGCCCAAACCACTATAAATCTTGTGTCTCCATCATGTTTGCCCTTCGCATCAAGCCAGTTCCGCTAAGAACCAAATATCTGCTGGTAAAAAACACCGACAGAGGCGCGCCAGGTAGGGGATTTCGCGCAAAGAGTGATCATGCGGATCTTCAACAACGCTTGTGTCCAAGATCCAATTGCTTTCGACGCAACCATCTGGCCAAGCTCCATTAGATCCGAGGCAACAGGTGTAACACCTTGGGTGTTTAAATACTAAAACCTGTCATGTCATCATATGCATTGCAAAGCATTTGGCCTTTAGTGAAAATTTTGATATGCATACACTAAAACAAGTTTACCTTTAGGTGGTATGTGTTGAATTGTATTGTTTGAATCAAGTTCAAAATTTGGTTTGGATTTGAATTTTCAAGAAAACCCTGATTTTTAGTATTTAAATCCTACCCTGAAAACTCATTTCAAAATCTAAGCATATTTTGGGGTTGAGCCTAAAAGCAAAAGTGTAGAGCTTGTCAAGTTATACAAAGTTTGTTTTTGGAGTTTTCAAAGTTGTTATGAAAAATTTGAAGTAATTTGAAAAGGCGAAGTTCTTTAAATGTCCCATATTTGAATTCACATTTGCATTTCAAAATGTAGACTGAATTAGGGGTGGTTACAAAAGCAAAGTTGTAGAACTTTGAATTTTGAGCAACTTTTATTTTTGGAGATTTTTGAGTTGTTATACAAATTTGGGAGTAATTTGGCTTTGAAAACGAATGGCAATTTTGTAAATAAGTGGAACAGTGCCATGGCGACCGCCCCACCGCCGGCGTGCTTCTCCAGGCTTCTAGTCGCGCCTGTGGCCGCCCTTGGCTTCGCGCTGGTGCGGAGAAGGCCGCGACGTGTCTTCCTCTTGCTTCCTTGGCCACCTTATAAAGCCCTGGTGCCGTCGCCATTCTTCCTTTCCCTTGCTCTGTTCTTCCCGTCGCCACAGCTCAACTCCAGCGAGCCCGCACCGTCGCCGTAGTGCTCCACTGTCGTAGCCAAGCCACTTCCAGCTCCGTCTCCTTCTTGCGTATCCATCCAGCCAGCTTGGGTCGCCTGATTCTGCCGAGAACCCGCTTTGCGAACCTTTCTTCCTCGCGGCGGGCAACCTCACCGGTGATCCCGTTTCACCGTGGCCAGCCCTCTCCGGTGAGTCTTGGCTCTTGCTCAGTGTACCTACAGTTTTGTCTCGATGCTGTGGTGCTAAATACCTCATTGCTTGGTCAATTTGTCCATCACAGTCACCGGTTCACCGCCGTCGTCGTTGTTTGCGCCGCCGTGATCACCGTGGACGTCGACCAACATCTCTGCTGATCCTCCGACCTCGCTCTTTGCTCCATCGCGTTCGGGGTGAGCTACTGGACCTTCCTGTGCCATTTATTTAATCACTACCGGGCTCCTGTCGCCGGCGTAGTGTCGCCGAGCCACCGTGTCCGCCATGGCCGGCGAAGTGCTTGTATCGTGTCGTAATTAATCTCAGTAGTGCCACAAATCGATGCGCCTAGTCATGGTGAATGTGTTGGTATCTTCGCCGTCGCTGTTGATCTCACCGGCGGCGAGATTACGTCGGTCAGCGCCGTCGTCGCCGTAGTCAAACGCGGGAGGTTGAAGATGACATGTGGGGTCACCTTGTCAGTGACTCAGTGGTTTGAAAATGGTTTTTTCTATTTTTCATATTTGAGTGAATAGTGATAGTTTTTGTTATTTTTGTGTAGAATTATTTAGAGTTCCAAAAATTATGAAAAAATTTTTGTGACCTCTCTGTGATATATATTATTTAAGAAAAATATTAAATATTGTTTTTCAGTAATTTTTGAATGTGATGCAAATTGCTCAATTAATTACTAAATGGGTTTATATGATTTTTCTAGGCTTAATTAATTATCCAAAAATTATGAAAATTGTTTTGCACTTAGTTATCATGTGATGAACATTTACAACAATTTTGAGCTCAATTAGAATAAGTTGATTTATTTCATAATTTTGAATTAAATAATTAATTCATAAAAGCAAATAGTAACCTTTAATGATTTAGGTTTTGTTTGAAATTTTGGATTGAGTGATGACCTTGGGTCATTAGTTGATAATGATCCTTGGCAATTGATGTATGTGTTACGAAAAAGGTTTAGTTAGTTTGACTTGCAACTGTACCACGAAGAAAAGTTGTATTCGAATTGTTAATTTTGCATCCATCATCAAGCATCATGTTTCGTATCCCGCATCATGTTAAACATGGCATTGTTACTACGTGTAGTGAACGAAGGTGAACACATTATAGTTAATCAAGTTGCGGAGGAGATTAATCCGTCTGTTGAGGTCAGATCGGATAATTGTGGAACATCGTAGGAACCTAACTTTTCCGTCAACGAAGGCAAGCCCCGGATGCATTTAACCCTACCTTGTGTTTTACAAATTTTATCACTTTTGCTTTTCTATACTACATTAAGTGATTAGGAGTCAAGTGGAAACCTAATTGGTGCATTACCAACCTTGTTTCTCCATATCTACCTTGTTACCTATTTTATTCGTAAATGCCTGGTTATGCTTAGTCGGGTGACTACCTGTCACCTGAGAGTTTTAAATGGATCTTTGGTTACTTATGTTATCATGAGATATGAGCATGGGAAGTAATAAATCTAGACCGGGCGGACTCGGTGTGTGAGAGCCACAAGACATGGAGGTCTTGTGAGCGGCTTTTTTCCGCCTGTGTCGATTAAGGTCCGTCCGTTGTTGAATTGCATGAGGTGAGACTTTGTAGTACTAACCACATACTCCGGTAAGCCTTAACTCGGCTATTCTATTACGAGAATGGCTACTCGCGCACTGGGAGTGGAGAGATGGCAGGAGTAGCGTGTACCCACGTAGCAATGGGCTGGATTGGTGGAGTACTGTATTCTAAGGTGGCGCGGACCTGTTCTTGTTTTAGAAGATCCGAGGGTAGGTTGATATATGTAAGTCGGGGACCTGCATATGTCGTGTGGTCTGGAATCCCCAGCTGGGTTTATAATCGGTTCGAATCATCGTTGCTCCTCGGTTATGGAGACCCAACTCACTATTCATCATCGTAGTTAATAACTAGAACTTGAGTAAGGTTTGAGAAAGTGTGGGATATGAAGTTTCATGTTCTCATTACGGATCATGTCAGCTTTGTATATGATCTTTTTAAAGATAAAAATGTTGATATAAATAATTTTGTTAAAGAGCTTTTACGCAAAAGAACTTTGATTATTGTTAAAGTCATACCTTGAATCCCTGAGCCTGCATTCCTGAGTTTTCTCAGTTTTATTTTGGTTAAGTCTTGTTGAGTACTTTTGTACTCAGGGTTCGTTGACCCTTGTTGCAGGTGAGCCTCATGAGCAGGTCTGTTTTGGACCTTACTGCATGACTGTTGTTCCTGTCGATGACGATAAGTGAATGTGTGATCCTTGGGCAGGATGCTTATTTTGTGTGTTATGTTTATGTTAATTATGTCACTCCACTACTACTATGGTTTGTAATAATAATCGTACTTAGTTTGTAAGGTTTGAAACAACTGGTTTGTAAACTAAGTTACCGTAAGACTTCTGCTATTTTACTCTGATGTATATATTTGAATAAATGTTGTAATACTGCAATGACTCTATAATGTGATCCTGCTCGGAAATCGTGGATGATTCGGGGTTCCCCGAGGACACCCGACAAACTTATTAAGTTATCAGGAACATATGCATAGTCGTCAGAGGTCGTTGGACAGTGACAAGTGCATGTGGGTCCTATAATTTAGGAGGTTCTGCCACAGAATGGTATCAGAGAATGCGTTACAAAGTCTTTGTTGTATTGTTTTACAAAAAACTTCAAAATGATTTGGGACAAATAGATATAACTTGTTAATTTGGTCCAAATTGCTTCTGGCTTATCTTATTTCATTCTCATCATTCCTTAATTGATTAAAAAGGCTTTGTGTGGTGGAGTAGTAATCTTATTATGCCCTATATAAAAATAACTGTGGTTATGTACCTTATAAGCTTTGATGTTTTTGTTCGTAAGAACGATTCATGCATCATGATTAATTCACTTGTTACTTCCTTCACTCTGAGTCTGGGTTGGGTAGTGAGTCTGGGTTGAGTTATGTAATCCATCTTGGCTGCTCTTTAGATTTTGATTAGATTATCTTAATTGGATTAATCTTGCTTCCTACAGTATGGCTCGTACCAATGTAACACCCCATAAGTCCGTTGGACCTAAAGGAGTTCCTCGTCAACAGCTTGCCCCTAGAAATGATGGTGCTAGCAGTAACAGCTCTAGGCCTGATCCCCAAGCAGAGATATAGAGACTTTCAACAGAGTTAGCACAGACTACTAGGGATAGGGCCTTGGATGCCATCTAGGTGGGCAAGTTAAAGGATCAATTGTGGTGTCGCACCACCGCTCATAAGAACTACGAGCGTATGTTAGTTCGTATGGTGGAAGGGGGAAATGAGGCTTGGCATAGGGAAGATGTAGCTAGAGCTAGAGCGCATGAGCTAGAATTTTATGTAGAAGATTTAGAAGAACATAATACTACTTTGCATGAAGAAGTCCATAGGCTGAGCAACCTCCTGGATCCAAATCATGAATCTCAAGCTGATGCAATGGACCCTAGTGTCATCATTGCTGATAATGATGAACTTGAAGAGGAAGAAAAAGAAGAGTGTGTCGTCTGGATCTTTTGGTGGAAATCAAAAGAGGCAAAAGATAATCTATCATCCAGTCAACCATTATTGTCCTCCTTATCGTTCGCCGCAGTTCCAAGCTGGGCAACAATCAAATGTCCGTCCTGCTATAACTTACCTGAATTCACAACAGACAAATGCTCCTGGTGTCAATGCTCCAACATCCCAGGGTCATAATTATCCATGTTACAATTGTGGAAGGTCCGGTCATTTCTCCAGGGAATGTCCGTATCCCAAGCAGTCTAATCAAAATTATCAGAAGGCCCCTGCCAATCGACAACAGGGTCAAGCACAAAACAAGAACAACAATCAGAATGCTCAGAAGGGCAAAGATGAAAGGAAGACAGGACGGGTGTTTTATATTCAAGCTGGGGAAATTCCGAAAGGAGAGCCAGTGATGATGGGTGTGTTTCCTATCGCCGATCATCCTGCTGTTATGCTTTTTGATTCTGGTGCATCTCATTCATTCATTAATAGAACCTTTGTCATAAAGCATGTAATTCCAATTGGGGAAACAAAGGAAAATTTCTTTATACAGTCGCCCGGGGGACGTCTGTGTACTAAGGAAATGGTATACTAGGTACCCATAAACCTAGGTGGGCATATTTTTTCCACTACCATGATTATTCTTAAGGATCAAGATATAGATGTGATCTTGGGAATGAATTGGATGCATCAGCATAAGGCTATTATAGATGCTTTGCATAGGACATTAAGGGTGAGTTTGCCTGATAGTAATTCTCAGCTTCTTATCCAACTTCCTACCTTAAGAAGATCAGTGGAAAGAGTTTGTGCAACTTTTGTTAAGGAGATTAGAGATATCCCGGTAGTTTGCGAATTCCCTGATGTTTTTCCTAAGGATTTACCCAGTCTACCACCAGATAGGGATGTTCAGTTTAACATAGAGTTAAAACCTGGAACAGCTCTGATCTCTCGGAGAGCTTATAGGATGCCTCCTAAGGAATTAGCTGAGTTGAAGACTCAGTTGCAAGAGTTGATTGAGAAAGGGTTTATTCAACATAGTTCATCACCTTGGGGATGCCCTGCAATTTTGTGAAAAAGAAAGATGAGACCCTTAGGTTATGTGTTGACTATCGTCCGTTGAATGAAGTGACCATTAAGAATAAGTATCCCTTACCTTGGATAGACTTGCTTTTTGATCAACTGGCCGGAGCCAAAGTTTTCTCCAAGATTGATTTAAGGTCAGGCTATCACCGAATCAAGATTAAGCCTAAAGATATTCCCAAAACGGCATTTACCACAAGATATGGGTTATATGAATACTTGGTAATGTCTTTTGGTTTGACAAATGCCCCAGCTCATTTCATGTAACTGATGAATTCAGTATTCATGCCTGAGCTAGACAAGTTTGTGGTGGTGTTTATTGACGACATCCTAGTTTATTCCAAGAACAAGAAGGAACACGCAGAACATCTCAGAATTGTCCTGACCTGCTTAAGAGAACATCAACTATATGCCAAATTCAGTAAGTGTGACTTCTGGCTTAAGGAAGTACAGTTTCTTGGACATGTCTTATCAGCTGAAGGAGTTGCTGTTGATCCAAGTAAAGTTAAGGACGTGCTTGATTGGAAACCACCAACCACTGTTCATCAGGTTCGGAGTTTTCTTGGAATGGCGGGGTATTACCGTCGTTTTATTCTAGATTTCTCTAGAGTATCCAAGTCCATCACTGGGTTGTTGAAGAACCAAGCCAAGTTTATCTAGTCGTCTGATTGTGAAGAAGCTTTCCAGACTTTGAAGAGATTGTTAACCACTGCACCAGTATTAGCACAATCAGATACCAAGAAGTCGTTTGACGTTTATTGTGATGCTTCTGGTATTGGTTTGGATGTGTATTGATGCAAGAAGGCCGAGTCATTGCCTATGCTTCCAGACAACTTAAGCAACATGAAGAGCACTATCCCACTCATGATCTAGAGTTAGCAGCAGTTGTCCATGCTTTGAAGATTTGGCGGCATTACCTGCTTGGGAATACATGCCATATTTATACAGATCACAAGAGTTTAAAGTATATCTTTACTCAATTAGATTTGAACATGCAACAAAGAAGATGGTTAGAACTGATTAAAGATTATGACTTGGAAGTACATTATCACCCTTGTAAGGCAAATGTAGTTGCAGATGCCCTCAGTTGAAAGAGCCATTGCAATTGTCTGACAGTAAGAACAATGGGTTTGACTTTATGTCAAGAGATGGAGAAGTTGAATATAGAGGTAATTCAACAAGGTAGCTTGACCAATATAACTGTTGAAGCCACTATTCAAGATCAGATTATTGCTGCTCAGAAAGAAAACAAGGGTATAGCCCATATCAAAGAAAGAATCAAGAATGGGAAAGCAGAATGCTTCAAAGTAGATGATGAAGGTGTGTTATGGTTCAAGAATCGCCTAGTGGTACCAAAAGTTCCTGAGTTGCGATAGTCAATTCTTGAAGAGGCACATGCTACTAGGTTATCTATTCATCCAAGAAGTAATAAGATGTACCATGACTTAAAACAAAGGTTTTGGTGGACCAAAATGAAGATAGAAATTGCCCGGTATATAGCCAAGTGTGATACTTGTCAAAAGGTGAAAGCTATACATTTGAGGTCTGCTGGAGAGTTACAGCCATTACCTATTCCAGCTTGGAAGTGGGAGGATATTAGTATGGACTTTATTGTTGGTCTACCCAAGACATCAAAAGGTTTTGACTCAATATGGGTCATTGTAGATCGACTAACTAAGTCAGCACATTTTCTTCCAGTCAAGAGTATATATCCTACTATCCAGTATGCCAAGATGTATCTAGCAAGAATCATGAGTCTACATGGAGTACCAAAGACCATTGTGTCAGATAGGGGTACACAGTTTGTCTCCAGCTTTTGGAAACACTTGCATGCTTCGTTAGGTACCAAACTCCTATATAGTACAACTTATCATCCCCAGACTGATGGTCAGACTGAAAGGGTCAATCAAGTACTTGAAGATATGTTAAGGTGTTGTGTCCTTAACTATTCCAAGAAGTGGGATGAATGTCTGCCTTTGGCTGAGTTCTCATACAACAATAGTTATCAAGAGAGTATTAGAATGACTCCATTTGAAGCACTCTATGGTCGTAGATGCAGAACATCACTGAGTTGGTCTGAGCCCAGAGAAAGAAGGTTCTTTGGAGTTGACCTTGTGAAAGAAACAGAAGACAAGGTTAATCAAATACAAAGTAATTTAAAGATAGCTCAGTCCCGACAAAAGAGTTATGCAGATAAACGACGTAGACCATTGGTGTTTAACAAGGGAGATTTTGTATATCTGAAGCTATCACCAATGAAGGGAGTTACCTGTTTTGGTGTTAAAGGCAAGTTGGCACCTCGATATATTGGGCCATTTCAAATTTTAGAGAGATATGGAAAAGTGGCATATCGCTTGAAGCTACCCGAACATCTTTCAGCTGTACATGATGTGTTCCATGTTTCTCAATTGAAGAAGTGTCTCCGAGTGCCTGAGCAGAATGTTGAGGTTGAAGGAGTGGAACTTGAACCTGATTTGACCTATTCCGAATATCCTATCCAAGTTCTGGATCAGAAAGACCGTGTTACTCGAAGGAGGACAATCAAGTTCTACAAGATACAATGGAATCAACATTCTGAAGAAGAAGCTACTTGGGAATCCGAAGATTACTTGCTAGAAAAATTTCTAGAGTTTCTTGCGTCAATATAGAGTAATGTTAGTTGAGCTCGGTTGTTACAAGTTGTGTTTTGTAAAGGGACCTCAGCTGTTTTATGGACAGATTTTGTATGTGTTTGCGCGACACATTTCCTTTTCCATTACTTACCCTATGGCTTTGAATCTTGGGACGAGATTTCTTTTAGGGGGAAGCATTGTAACACCTCGGGTGTTTAAATACTAAAACCTGCCATGTCATCATATGCATTGCAAAGCATTTGGCCTTTAGTGAAAATTTTGATATGTATACACTAAAACAAGTTTACCTTTATATGGTATGTGTTGAATTGTATTGTTTGAATCAAGTTCCAAATTTGGTTTGGATTTGAATTTTCAAGAAAACCCTGATTTTTAGTATTTAAATCCTACCCTGAAAACTCATTTCAAAATGTAAGTATATTTTGGGGTTGAGCCTAAAAGTAAAAGTGTAGAGCTTGTCAAGTTATACAAAGTTTGTTTTTGGAGTTTTCAAAGTTGTTATGAAAAATTTGAAGTAATTTGAAAAGGCGAAGTTCTTTAAATGTGCCTATTTGAATTCAAATTTGCATTTCAAAATGTAGACCGAATTAGGAGGTGGTTATAAAAGAAAAGTTGTAGAACTTTGAATTTTGAGCAACTTTTATTTTTGGAGATTTTTGAGTTGTTATACAAATTTGGGTGTAATTTGGCTTTGAAAATGAATGACAATTTTGTAAATAAGTCGAACAGTGCCATGGCGACCGCCCCACCGCCGGCGTGCTTCTCCTGGCTTCCAGTTGCGCTTGTGGCCGCCCTTGGCTTCGTGCTAGCACAGAGAAGGCTGCGATGTGTCTTCCTCTTGCTTCCTTGGCCGCCCTATAAAGCCCCGGTGCCGTCGCTGTTCTTCCTTTCCCTTGCTCTGTTCTTCCCGTCACCACAGCTCAACTCCGGCGAGCCCGCACCATCGCCGTAGTGCTCCACCGTCGCAGCCAAGCCAGTTCTAGCTCCGTCTCCTTCTTGCGTATCCATCCAGCTAGCTTGGGTCGCCTGATTCCACCGGGAACCCGCTGTGCGAACCTTTCTTCCTCGCGGCCGGCAACCTCACCGGTGATCCTGTTTCACCATGGCCAGCGCTCTTCGGTGAGTCTTGGCTCTTGCTCAGTGTACCTATAGTTTTGTCTCGATGCCGTGGTGCTAAATACCTCATTGCTTGGTCAATTTGTCCATCACAGTCACCGGTTCACCGCCGTCATCGTTGTTTGCGCCGCCGTGATCACCGTGGACGTCGATAAACATCTCTGTTGATCCTCCGACCTCGCTCTTTACTCCATCGCATTCGGGGTCAGCTGATGGACCTTCCTATGCCATTTATTTAATCACTACTGGGCTCCTGTCACCGGCGTAGTGTCGCCGAGCCACCGTGTCCGCCATGGCCGGCGAAGTGCTTGTATCGTGTCGTAATTAATCTCAGTAGTGCCACAAATCGATGCGCCTAGTCATGGTGAACGTGTTGGTATCTTCGCCGTCGCTGTTGATCTCACCGGCAGCGAGATTACATTGGTCAGTGCCGTCGTCGCCGTAGTCAAACACGGGAGGTTGAAGATGACATGTGGGGTCACCTTGTCAGTGACTCAGTGGTTTGAAAATGGTTTTTTCTATTTTTTAGATTTGAGTGAATAGTGATAGTTTTGTTATTTTTGTGTAGAATTATTTAGAGTTCGAAAAATTATGAAAAATTTTGTGTGACCTCTCTGTAATGTATATTATTTAAGAAAAATATGAAATATTGTTTTCAGTACTTTTTGAATGTGATGAAAATTGCTCAATTAATTACTAAATGAGTTTCCATGATTTTTTTAGGCTTAATTAATTATCCAAAAATTATGAAAATTGTTTTGCCACTTAGTTATCATGTGATGAACATTTACAAAAATTTTGAGCTCAATTAGAATAAGTTGATTTATTTCATAATTTTGAATTAAATACTTAATTCATAAAAGTAAATAGTAACCTTTAATGATTTAGGTTTTGTTTGAAATTTTGGATTGAGTGATGACCTTGGGTCATTAGTTGATAATTATCCTTGGCAATTGATGTATGTGTTATGAAAAAGGTTTAGTTAATTTGACTTGCAACTGTACCGCGAAGGAAAGTTGTATTCGAATTGTTAATTTTGCATCCATCATCAAGCATCATGTTTCGTATCCCGCATCATGTTAAACATGGCATTGTTACTACGTGTAGTGAACGAAGGTGAACACATTGTAGTTAATCAAGCTACGAAGGAGGTTAATCCGTCTGTTGAGGTCGGATCGGATAATTGTGGAACGTCGCAGGAACCTAACTTTTCCGTCAATGAAGGCAAGCCCTGGATGCATTTAACCCTACCTTGTGTTTTACAAATTTTATCGCTTTTGCTTTTCTATACTGCATTAAGTGATTAGGAGTCAAGTGGAAACCTAATTGGTGCATTACCAACCTTGTTTCTCCATATCTACCTTGTTACATGTTTTATTCGTAAATGCCTGGTTATGCTTAGTCGGGTGATTACCTGTCACCTGAGAGTTTTAAATGGATCTTTGGTTACTTATGTTATCATGAGATATGAGCATGGGAAGTAATAAATCTAGACCGGGCGGACTCGGTGTGTGAGAGCCACAAGACATGGAGGTCTTGTGAGCGGCTTCTTTCTGCCTGTGTCGGTTAAGGTCCGTCCGTTGTTGAATTGCATGAGGTGAGACTTTGTAGTACTAACCACATACTCCGGTAAGCCTTAACTCGGCTATTCTATTATGAGAATGGCTACTCGCGCACTGGGAGTGGAGAGATGGCGGGAGTAGCGTGTACCCACGTGGCAATGGGCTAGATTGGTGGAGTACTGTATTCTCGGGTGGCGCGGACCCGTTCTTGTTTTAGAAGATCCGAGGGTAGGTTGATATATGTAAGTCGGGGACCTGCATATGTCGTGTGGTCTAGAATCCCCAGCTGGGTTTATAATCGGTTCGAATCGTCGTTGCTCCTCGGTTATGGAGACTCAACTCACTGTTCATCATCATAGTTAATAACTAGAACTTGAGTAAGGTTTGAGAAAGTGTGGGATATGAAGTTTCATGATCTCATTACAGATCATGTCAGCTTTGTATATGATATTTTTAAAGATAAATATGTTGATATAAAAAATTTTGTTAAAGAGCTTTTACGCAAAAGAACTTTGATTATTGTTAAAGCCATACCTTGAATCCCTGAACCTGCATTCCTAAGTTTTCTCAGTTTTATTTCGGTTAAGTCTTGTTGAGTACTTTTGTACTCAGGGTTCGTTGACCCTTGTTGCAGGTGAGCCTCATGAGCAGGTCTGTTTTGGACCTTGCTGCATGACTATTGTTCCTGTCGATGACGATAAGTGAATGTGTGATCCTTGGGCAGGATGCTTATTTTGTGTGTTATGTTTATGTTAATTATGCCACTCCACTACTACTATGGTTTGTAATAATAATCGTACTTAGTTTGTAAGGTTTGAAACAACTGGTTTGTAAACTAAGTTACCGTAAGACTTCCGCTATTTTACTCTGATGTATATATTTGAATAAATGTTGTAATACTACAATGACTCTGTAATGTGATCCTGCTCAGAAATTGTGGATGATTCGGGGTTCCCCGAGGGCACCTGACAGACTTCTTAAGTTATTAGGAACATATGCATAGTCGTCAGAGGTCGTTGGACAGTGACAAGTGCATGTGGGTCCTATAATTTAGGAGGTTCTGCCACAACAGGAGAAGTTCTTCTATTTTCTCGGCCTATGTCGACGTCTCGCTACGTGACACCAACCATACTCTTTGGGAGTTTGGTATTCGAGCACCAGGAAAACGTTGACTCGTAGCTCTACAAGGCACAAGGGCCTGGTTCGGTCCTTGTCGGGAGTATCCCAATCAATCTATCCTCAGGTCAGATGTCTACTAAACAGAATAGCAGGAGCGATCCCGACTTCGACAACTTGAAGGATGAAATCCACCTTGTGCAAGATTGTCGCGTCTGTGCAGCATCTCAGCATCGGAAGGTTATCCACACAAAGCGATCAGAGATCTACACATCCCAAAGTACCGATGAAAAATTAGAAAACGTGCACTTCGTTGAGATAGCCCAGCTAGGATTTTACATGTACCCATGCCCAGGAGGTTGGTTAGACAATTCCATGCCAATCAAAAAAGGAGATCCTGGCCGCCCGGTGATTTCTATACAAATTGGCCAGCAATAGTTCAACGAAGTCATCTACGACATCGGCTCTAGCGTCAACATCATACCTAAGGTAATCTACGATGACATTCTACAATTTAGGCCCCTTCTGCATACAACCATGCGTTTGAGGTTTGTAGATCGGTCGACTCGTCGGGTAGAAGGAATCGTAGATAACGTCTATGTGGGCATCGGGCATTCATATGTGTCTGCAAATTTTATAGTTCTGGATACCGATCAAAACCCAAACGCCCCCATAATTTTGGATCATCCTTTTCTACATACTACCAATGCCACCATCTACATAGGAACAGCCAAGGTCTGTTTCTACCTTGATCAAAGAATAGAGCAATTCCCCTTTTACCTTCCTGCCAATGCATCCATCAAACGAGTGCGAACCAGGAGGCCAAGGAGAAGGGCTCCGAGGTCTCGTGACCTCAACAACACTGAGCGTTACTAAAGCAGCCCAAGTAGGTCTAAAATTGGCTCCATCAACACCTTTTTAGGGGAGATAAAACCCCTAATGAAGGCAAGTTGAAAGCCTAATGGATAGCTCCTCAAATTCGAAGGAGGCCATTATTAACAAATGTAGGTTAGAATTGCCAGGGGCTTAAACTCAAGGCAGACCTAACTAGCTAGACGACTCAACCTCTTCTCAAAGGAGACGATTGAGCACTTTCTCTTGGGAACCACCAAGCGTGGCGAAGAAGACCGAGCACTCAAATGGTTGGACGGTCAAGAAGACCGATAAAAAAGAAGTGCCCTCTTCATTGCAAAACGCTAATTCCTAGGAGCAACTTTACAACCAGAAGATAGGTGACCCGTACTAAAGGAAAGGTCAACAGCGTAGATTCAACCTCCAGCTGTAGATCACTATGCATTCAAGGTCTCCCTTTAGAAGATCGGCAAAGTAGCATATGCAACAACTACGAGGATTAGGCTACATTTGTAATTTCCTCTGGTGTACACTCTTTAAATAATAATAAAGATGTCTTCTGGTTAAGTTTTTGCTTATTGTCAATTTGTGTGCGAAAGCTATTTAAAGCTAAGTATTTTGTGAAACACATTTATGACAATGTCAAAAAAGTAAATTGAGCCATATTTCTCAATTGAAATGATTGACATAAAAACAAGCAAATTCCCGATCAATACATTCAACTCGGGAAATAACTATCTTTATATCAAGCTAGAGGCGCGTGATGATGATACCCGAAGGGTGCCATCAACCCAAGCATCTAGCAAAGTCCCAGTCACTGAGGCTAAGGTACACAAGTTTGAAACTTTTCTCTCATTCAATTATGGAAGATTATGGAAACTTGTGAAACACTAGCCCCTTTTTCGCGTTGATATATAGAGCTCACCTCAATTTGTAACCCTTTTGTTTTTTTTCTTCCATGGCTTAACCACTTGTATAGCGAGTTCAGAATCACAATACCCATGTCATGCGAATCACAACTTTATGGAGATAGCGTCCTGTACATGAGCATTGCTGCCAAACAAATAAAATACGGGTAAATCTAAGTCAAAGGGGGAGAATAATAATCTGATAAAAGACAAAGTACTTTTGTGACATATACTTTAAAACCTATAGTACTTGATCATACAAGAACCTAATGGAGTAATACTACACCCAATCTCAAACGAATCCAAAGTACAATTCGAAGCATTCAACCAGCTGAGGGTCCAAAGGCTTGACGGAGTTCTTGACCTCACACGATTCAAATGCTCATTATCTTCAAAGTACACATCATGCGAGGGTCCATTGCGCTCGATGGAGTGCTCGACCTCAAATGATCAAGGTACTCATCTAATTTCAAAATACCATCATGCGAGGGCCCAAAGACTTGACGGAGTGCTTGACCTCAAAATGACCGAAGTACTCGCAAAAGACAGAAGCCCAATCATGAGAAGAAACATTGTGCTTGACGGAGCACTCGGAGCTCATAAATACACCAGAAATTAGTAAGTCATGAAAAGTACTCCACCTATTACTGTCATCTACAAACAGGGGCCGTGTATACAGACCTGTACATGCTCGCCACCCCCAGGGGTATTCAAACGTAGACCGAGTCAAAAATAACTCGCCACCCCCAGGATATCAGAACCTTGTCGTTGCTTCATTTCCTTCTTCCAGACCTGTACATGCTCGAGGGCTGGAGCCTGCCGGTAGCGTCATATGACCCCATTCTAAGGGCTCGGGGACTACCCTAAAATGATAGTTGTTCAATCACCCCTTACCTAGGACAAAGGCTAAATGTTCAAATGAAGGGGAGAACATATTTGGAAAAGATATATTTAGTTTCTACTCTTCATTTCAGTAAATTCCTCACTCAAATAAAGAGTCAGGGGCTACTACACATACATCTCCATTTGTCCATAATTTTTGGATCTGGTAATGCTGGAACGCCTGCACGTTCACTAGGGGAGATAGGAGTCTCAGCTACTCTAATCCTATGATCAATGTGAATACGGCACATAGCAACCAGAAAAAGGAAATCACAAATATACCAGGTTGCTTAGAAGACAAGTAATGATAATGTGCCCAACATTACAAATTGTCTTTAGGCAAATTCCAGAACATGGTGTTTGATGCAAGATAAAGATTCACTCACCATCTTCATCATCATCGTCAATGGAGAAACCGAGCTTCTCAACAAAAGCTACGGCCATCGGGCGAATACCATCAAGTAACTGCTGAACATCATCTGTCTGACTATAGTTATAACCTTGTAATATGAGGTTCGGGTCAAAATCAGGCTGGCGACTCTTGATGACTCCCACCACATGCTCGACAGCACTGACGGCTCCCTCGGTCAGCTTCTCCTTGACGGTGGACTGACGTCCTTCGGCAGCCTCAAGCTTCTTTTGCAACTCCTCAGCTTGCTGCTTCAAAGTCACCTTCTCCTGCACCAAGATATCGACATACTTGTGCAAGCCTAAAGAGAACAACAAGAAGTTAACACCCGATAAGCAATGTGCCTGCTCCAGAATAACATCCAAACATACCTTCAGTACCCTCCAGGAGCTCATATACCTCCTGTTGCAGCTTAGCATTGCCTGAGTCAGACTGCTTGGCCTTTTCAAGATCTTCTTCCCAAAGATCACAGAAGCCTTGCATCTCTTGGATAAGAGCGCGCAGCCGAGAAGGATTCCTCTCTGGGAGTACTGCTCGGGCCTCCTGAGCCTGAGCACTGGTCGTTATGACCAAGTCGAAAGCCTCAGGGGTCATAGTAGCACCAGGCTCTTCAATAGCAGCCTTGGTTGCACCTTTGGGCGTTTTTGCTCTCCTGTAAATAGCAACAAAGCGTCAAGGAGGAGTTCAGGAGAAACATAATTAAAGTCATTATTCATGTGCTTATGAATCAAGCGATATTCTGCATCTCAGCTTCTTCTGGTGCTGAGTCGTCAGTTTCGGCGCGGGCGGGGTTATGGCTTTCTCCAGAGTACAAACCTCCTGAACACGTTCAAGGCTATCCAGATGGCTAAAAACCCCAATCAATCGGTCAAAAACATGTCTAAGCGGTACTTGATTGCTGGAGCATGGCGGTATCTCCTGCTCGATCTCCTGAGGCATTGCTGACTGGTTTTCACTAGTCCCGGTGACTAAAGTGTGACTCTTGGACTTACCTCGGCTTCTTTTGGAAGCGGGTAGCTCGAGTTCTTCTGCACTTCCATGCGATCTGGTCTTCCTCTTGTCAACAAACCGAGGTGGCTTGGGTGCTGGCCTTTTTGTACCTGCACCCGCCTCAGCTTGCATTTCATCGGGCACCGCCTGATGCTACGTACCCGAGCCTGCCTCAGGAGCAGACAACATAGTTCAGGTGGTGCCAGCCTGAGCTGCCTCACCCTCGAGGGCTGGGCCAGCTGCTAGCTGCTCTGGGTTGTCATCATCATCATTCATGTCCATGCCCCTGGCAATAGGGCCCAAGGGGATAACATCCTGGCACACCACAAGTAACTAAGTATTAAAATTGTTAAAGAAGCAAGTCAATAAAGATCCTGCCTTTACCTTAGGTGGAGGGTTTTTGGCGTTGTACGGTAGAGGTACACCAGTTCAGTCTGGCCGAGCAACATAGAGAATGTCTTTCACTGGATCTCTTCATCTGACACTTCTAACACAATATGACAAATCAGGCATTATAAACAAAAAGTCACAACCAAAACTCCCAAGCGTGAGGCAAACTCGGAATAAAGGTTTTTACCTTCAGTCGATTCCCTGTTTGGGTCTAGGATCCCTTTGTAGGTGTAGGTGTAGGCGGCATCCCGCTGCTTCAAGGGGACTATCCTCCACTTGACAAAAGTCTCCACTACATGTGTCATAGTAAGCCCGGCTATCCAGAGCTCCTGGATATGCGCGATATGCCTTTGCATCCTATTGTTCACAAGGGGGTCTATCTCCACCTTTCATTGGACACAGGCATCAATGCCTGACCCCTGATCGGGTTCTCCTCATGGAGCTGGATGTAAAACCATTTCCTCTGATACCCTTTGCAAGAGGTCTTGATCAGGAACGTTATGTAGTCGTTGCCCTTCTTTAGGGAGAAACCGACCGACCCGATGGCCAAATTCTTGGCATAATAAGTGGCAGAATAAAAGTAGCGCCACAAGTATAAATAAGGCATAACCCCAAGCCACGCATCGCACAAGAAGGCAAAAACACTAAGCATTGCTACCGCATTCGGTAGTAGATGAGCAATCTCGATCCCATAATGTCTACAGATCCGCTCTAGGAACTTAGACAAAAAAAACCCCAAAGCTGCACTTGAAATGCGCAATAAAAACTACAGCCTGATGGGTGTCGGGGGTGGGACAATCCTGACTTTTTGTTGCAGTCCACTCGTGGATCTGTGGATCTAGGAGTAAGCCTCGCTCCCTCAGTTTCTTCAAATCCTTTGCCTTCGTGGTTGAAGCCTTCCAATTCTCATCGGGCTGCACCACCTTGGAGGGCTAGGAAGATTGTGACTTCTCGGCGCTCGTTTGGCTGGAAGCACTCATTGAACCCTCAAATTGTTGTTGAGCGAAGGCCATGGCGGTGCAAGGAAGACAAAGAGCTCAAGGGGGAAAATCAAGCAGAAGGCGGATGCAAAAATGTGAAAGGGTGCAACAGTGGTTGCCACAAAAGCGAAATAAGGGGTTAAATGACCGTGCGGCCTGCATGATCCTCGAAAAACCGCTCGGTGGCCATAGTGCGTGCCTTGATTTGTGTGACTGAAATTATCTACTGGTTAGTTTCAATTTACATTGGGTTTAAAGATATTTTCTTTGTTAATAAGAAAATGTGATTGAGACATTTCCATATTTACAAATGATCAAACACTAAATACCCGATCAGCTCGGGGTAAGTGCAGTGACTCATTAATGAACTAAGTCACTGAAATCATCGATCTATTTCTATGCACGTAATGTAAACACATTTTAACTGCAAAAATAGACCAACGATATTTCTTCTATTCATAAACTTCGCTTAAAACACAGATTTACAAGGGGGGTTCCTAAAACCCTAACTAATTATTCCTAGACCGAACACCTAATCGGGCCTAAAACAAATCCTGATCCACAAGGATGAAATCCTTGCGGTACAGGGGCAAAAGGGCCCGACCCAGGTGATCATCACCAAGCTCAGGCGCTTGGTGGAGGACTAGGAGGCGCAGTGGCCTGCTCCGGTGGCCTGTTGACTACCGCGGTGCCCTCCTCATTGCCTAGCACTACCTCCTTCTTGCCCTTGTCAGCGTCATCTTCTGCGGCCTCTTCGTCATCGCTCACCAGGTCCACCAAGACCCCGTCGCCGGGGATTCCGATGGCCTCCTAATTCAGCTCAACAAAGAACTTATGGGCAAACCCCCAGTCGTCGCTCGTGTCAGGCACGACGGTGACCTGAGGAACGGAAGGCCCAGCCTCAGAAGGACCGATGCTGGCGGCGGCAGTGACAGAGACGGTCAAATCCTCTGGCTCATCGTCGGAGAGCTCAACGACCTCCTCGGCGGCGTGCTCGACTCTGGCTCTGCTAGGGCCTAGGTGGTAATCTCCTCGGTGTTTACCGAAGTCTCCTCCTTCCCCTTCTTCATGACCACGGTCTCTTCTTGCGAAGATGCCGTGACTGAAGACGGGGTCGCGGACCAAGCTACGGGTGATGCCGGGGTTGGAGACGATGACGCCTAGGGGGAAGACGGAGGTGAGGCCCCCGTGGACTGCCCAGGCGAATCCCCGAGCAGCAGCCGAGGGATCTTGCGGCGGCAGCTAGCGGTTTTTGTCCTCATGACTATTAACGTGGAGATGCTAAGTGGATCTAACCCAGCACTCAGATGCCTAGTTATAAAGCCAAGGCCAGGGTGATTGGGAAAGCAAGCCAATCGTCACCCACGAACCGAAGCGGTGCATTAATCGTAAGCCATGCGTAATCCTTGGAAGTGGAGCCGGCGCGGCTACTCGAGTGCCTAACAACGCCGCCTGACTCGGACGGAGACCGCGTGGACAAGACAAAACAATTCCTGAGTATAGCTTATTTTATTTTTACAGCTCGTCGCCCAACTATGTGACCCTGTAACTTCTATCTAACCAGCCTCGATTACCACGGGTGTAAGTCAGACCTTTTCAATAAAGTCCCGATTCCGAACACCCTGAATGGCCTGAGTGTAGGAAAGTTACCGAGTCTGACTTGCTCGATAAGCGTGGGGGATATTGACGGTGCCATACTCCCAGGATTCCCGACTACCGGATATGCTAGCTACTGAATCAGTACCGAAGAAGACCTGAAGGTTCACGACTCGCCTATTCAAGGAAGGATATCTGAAGATCACGTCAAGACTCTGACTAGGGCACGACTATGTAACTTGTAGGGCAAGTAGGCCTCGGATATAAATAGCTAGCCATCCGCTCTGTTGTAATCATCGAAACTCTCATAGGCATAGCCATCTTGTACTCGCCATCTCGCCATCCCGACGAGATCGTAATACAAGCTAGTAGCAACTAGACGTACGGCTTTTACTCGCTTCTCGAGGGCCCGAACCAGTATAAATCTTGTGTCTCCATCATGTTTGCTCTTTGCATCAAGCGAGTTCCACTAAGAACCGAGTATCTGCTTGTAAAAAACACTGACAATATGGTTGTCCATACGGTCTACATTGAATTCTTTGAAGTAAGGTCTACAGATTATTTTATTTAAATAAAAAAGTAGAGATGTAAAGAATATTTGAGTAGAAGAAAATATAGTAAGTTAAACTTCAATGGGTTTCTAAATAAGAAGTTATGTAAGTTTCAGAAGAAAATAATGCATGTAGTATTTTATTATATCAATGTATGGATATTATCTAACTTTAGATAGTCCACCATCATTTCGAAGTACCTGGCTTATGTAATAATGTTATTCACGAAATATGTAGTTACTTATTCAGTAATTTACTCTAAATTTAATTTTTTATCATGTTGCAATGTATGTAGATATTTGCTAAAAACAACAAGACTAACAACCAAGCGGCCTTATTAAAAAACCAAAATACTAAGTCAAGAACAAAAATGTCCAAAAATAAGCCAATCGACTACGATACCAATTGAAGGAACTCCGTGGATAGCTTCGGGTCTTCCCCATGCGCAAGTGGGTCTTCGGAATGCCTCTCCTAGACCGCTCCCTGACGTCTTCTCTGTCGAGCTTTCCAGCCAAACCGCCGCGGGCCTCGTTCTCTCCGATACACGGTAGCGACCACACCACAAACACGGTTGGTGTGGTCTCAAAAGAATACAAGCCCTGCCGAGTACAAACACGGTGCGCGCAAGCACCTAATGGCAAGAGGTGTGCAAGCCTCACTAAACACTAGGCCTAACCTAGAGCAAGCGCAATAAGCGGTGGTCTAACTAATCTAAGTATTTTGCAAAGCACCTACGCTAATCACCGAGTGATTCTTTAAGCACTTGTGTGGCCAAGAGCACTACAATGGAGCAACAACTCCCTAGATATGATCCTCAGCTCCTACTATCTTGTTTTGGCCAGTTGAGATCCCTTTTATAGTCCTAAATGTGCGAACTAGCCGTTGGAGTCGTGCAGGCCATTGTGGCTATCGTCGGACTGTTCGACGCTAGGACCGTCAGACTATTTGGTCCGGGTCTAACTCTCATTACGGCTCCTGTGTCAGTAGCTGTTAACTCGACCATTAGGGCGCGTCTGCAACATTCGGTCTGACGCCCACCGTCGGACTTAGTCCAACGCTGATTGCCCCTCTCTGGAACACTCTATTGCTCGTCGGACTCGACCTTAATTGGTCCGACGCTGCCACTGTGGACAGGGTCCGACGCCCAGTCTCCTCTACGTCTGATACTTCTCCCATGTAGCTGACTAAGACTAAAGTTTGTACCGTTGGACTCTATCCCAATTGGTCCGACGACCTTAGGGTCCGACGCCATGTAGAAACCCCTTCTTCACTTGTTTCTTCGCGATCTTTGCATTCGGCTTGGTTTTATTCTTGTGCCTCGGACTTTGCTTGATCTTTTAGGTCTTCAACAAGTCTTCTGATGTCTTGCTTGAGGTGTTGATCATCTGGATCACCACTTTACCTAAGTCCAAGCCATTTTTGCACCCTTTGAACTATATACAAAAGCATAGCAAATGATGTTAGTCTAAATGATTATATTGATCATCAAACACCAAAATCCAAACTAAATGAACCAAAGGGTTCATTTTTCTTACATATATAAGAAAACATAACAGTTTTATATGCTACGTACGCTTGATTCCTAGAGAAGAGAGCTCGGAGTTGGTCATTAGCATATGCTAGTTTAACATTATTGTCCTATTGCAATGCTTTGATAGGATTTTGGGAGGCTACAAGGACCCCGCGCATCTAATTTTCATGGGCGCAACAGGAGCACTGCAAAAGGGCAGGACGAAGGCCGCAGATCACGAGCTGCAACATAGTTGGTGGAGGCATAGAAAGATCCAGCCTCAGCGGCAGCACGTAGCCGGAGGCATAATTTTAAGAAGAGAAAGTATGAGGATGAGCAAGCAAGAAAGGCTCAAAAGGAAGCAAGAGGAGGACAAGTGGAAGTTGAATATGATGTACGGGTTCCAGTCATCCTTCGGGGTGGCCATCTTTGTCTCCCAGCAGTTAGGCCAGGTCACGGCTGTGACCACCTGCATGCTCTTATCCTTGAAGCGTCTGAAGAAGCAAGACTACGTGGAACCCCAGCAGCTTCATCAAGACGACCACCGGAACATCAGCCGGTCCCTCAACATTTTCTATGGTCTGGTTGTTGCCCAGGGAATCATCTTCATCTGCATGCTGCTCAACGTGTTGGTTTTTCATCTTAAGATGCTGGCCCTACAGCAGTACAGGCTATTTGGGCCCTCGGGTCACAATATACTCACCCGTTACGAGAAGGAGAACTATCTAGAGTTCGTCATTGGGAATGTCCGTGCCACCCTCAACACGGACCTGGTCACCTTTGCCTACAACCTGGCAGTTTCCAGCTCCATGGATGACCAGTTAGTTGGCATCCGGGCCATGGATCGCATCCTCAGGGCAGTCAGGTACAGAAGCCTCACCCTTCTGAGGCTTCGAGCTTCCCTCGATGATGACACTTTGAAGAAGTTGGTCAATATGCTAGGCTTCGTCAGGACCACAGAGGAGCAAGCTATCAGAGGCCACGCTGCAAGAGTAGTGCTGAAACTCACCCCAGACCTTCTGGTTCAAAAGTTCCCTGAAATCCTCTATCTCATATTTTCTTCCTTGCTCACCGCATCTAATAAGATGGATCTTGACCTACTCTGGTTCGGCCTTCGAACTCTCAACAAGCTCACAGACAACCCAGAAAATTGTAGGCGACCAAAAGACGACGATGGTGATCTACTGCTAAAGATTATAGACCTCATCACCAACCTTTGAGGTCATGGAAGCATGAGCAACAGAATTTCTAACTCTTGGATTGAACAAGAGATTATTCCTGTACTTGAGAAAGAAGATGACTTTCCTCCTCCTTTCATATAGAAGATTGACCATGAGATTATTTTTGGCATGTCACTCAGTATCTTGAGCAAGCTGCTGGCCGCTTCACCGGTTGCTGTGCTGCGGTATTTATGAGGGAAAGCTCATCACAAGATTTGCACTTCCTGACCAGCTCTGGGATTATCTCAAATCATTTCAAAGCAACAAAAGTGATATCGTGCTTAGCAGTGGATGAGGCAGCAAGGAGACAAATTAGCAAGTTGCCTGATATCATTGAGAATCTCAAGGATTGTCTGCTTTCCAAGGCTCCATACCTGAATTTCAGTAAAGTGGCTGCAAAGTTATTGCTTCTAGAGTACACCGCCAGCGACCACCTAGACCAACTTAAGTGGTTCATTAACAAAAATAATATCTTGCAAGATCAAAGCTTCTCATTATCGGTGTCTGCCATCATACAAGAACTTCATATGCATGAACATTCAATACCGATGCAAAACGTTGTACAAGACCTTGATCTGGAAGATGTACTTTCAGCACCACGGGTGAATCACTCTGAAGAAGCTGCTAAAGCATTAATTCTGCTCACCACAGAGTGTGAGAACAATGTTGAAGCTTTCCTACAAGAAATCAATCCACAAGAGTTGGAGAAGATAGTTAACGTGGTTTCTTCTGAAGAAGGAGAGAAAGACAAGAGAAAGATGATGGCCCACTTTCAAGGACGTAATCTAGACAAGGAAACATTGTGCACCATCAGACAAATAATTTGTGCTGAGTGTGAAGAACATAAAAGAAGTATGCATGCAAAACTCTTGCAGAATTTACGTGCCTCTTCAGGAATAAAAGATTTTAATTAGCACATGCAAGTAATTGACTGAGCTCTGCCAATGGTAATTTTTCTTAATTCGTTCTTTGGATGCAGTTTACTCTATGTATTCTGTTTGCATCATCTCACTATGTTGCTCACCTTTTATCTCTACCGAAAAAACACTTCCATTGACTAAACTAATTTGGAAACAATAACATGTCTCTCTGAAACTTGAACTAGGTTTTCAAAGCAATCTCATATGGAGTGTTAAGATTGGAGGATCAATCATCTACTAATGAAAATCATTCCCATGTAAGAAAATGATGGTTTCTTTGATTCTTCCTTTTGCTATTTTCTATTTCATTTTTTAGTTAACAATGAATTGCACATTTTTGTATTCTTTGGACATATGTAGGAAAATAGCCTTTGGATTAAAGAAGGCAAAGTAATAGAGAGCTTTATTGGACTTGCCGTGTAGACTTGTAGGTCCCAGAATGCAATTGATTTTGCCAAAACATTGCGTGATGCCAATGTTGCTGCAGACACGTTGGTCAAGAGGCTGCAAAAGATATTCGAATTGTACAAGTGTCCAACTATTGATTTTCCATGCATAAGGAGATCCACACTTGAACTACTGACTTGGATAGTAGACTACAACAACAACACAGAAATACTCCTGCAGTGCGGTGTGTATATGAGCAATTGATTGAAGTGGCAAAGACTGCCAGAAAACTTGAGAGCTTCAAGCTGTTTCACAGTGGTGTCGGAGTTCCTACTGAGCCTGGAATCTCATGCATCTCTTCTCTTGCAACTAAATTACGGCAACAGCTTCAATGCAGCCCTAATTTCAAAGAAAGGTAATATTTTTGACCATTTACTCCAAACATCAGTAAAACCACACTTAGATTAATCTAGATAATCCATTATTTTCAAATTCTGAATTTTGTCATCACTCTTCCAGTGGTCAAGGATTCTACCATTTAAAAGGTTAAAATTGTTGATTGGGATTCATAATTTCTGCTGGACATAATTGATGTGTCAAATATATTTTGCCAAGCTGACTGTGATCTCGTCTAAACTAACATTTTTGGTTGTTGCAGATCCTGTTGCTATGGGGAACGTTCAAGCACCATATCGGTTTTAATTGATTAAGTCCTTCGATTGTTTTCTGTCACCAACATCATCATCTTCACTTCATTATGCCAGAACATATTTTCGTATCTACGTGGTTGTGTTTTTGTTTTGATCGTCTATTTGAATGGTTGTGCTTTTAAAGTGAGCGTCAGAATTGTTGACCTTAAAATAATAGCCGTGGATACCATAACCACAGTATGCTACAAGGTTGTGTAAGTGTGTCATGCATATGTGGTGCTTGTATAAGTTTTGTTTGTACAACATCTAGCAGGTGTTCAGAATAAACTTCAGTATGGTGTTATTGCGTAAAAAGCATTATATTGAACAACTAATATAAACGCTTGTATATTCTTTCCTTTCTTTTTACAGAATCTAAGTCTGCATCTGGATATGCTGCAACTTCTATTGGACAATAAGAAACTGTACCAAAAGAAAAACTTTGTGGTCGTTGAGATGGAACTTTGACCAAAACTTATTATAACTTTATTTAGGATAATGTTATTGAACCCCCCTTGTAATTCAACCGGGTTAAAGAAATGAATATCGCGCATGAACAAACGGTTGTAATGGAATATCAAATCAATATGAGTCTTATCATGTACAGTAAAATGTTAGACTTAATGCTTAATCAAAATATTATTTAGCCTAATACATAAACACCTAATTGATCACTTAACACTTTATTAATCACTGACCTGTAAAACACGAATATGCACATATATACGGCCGCTAACGTCCCCATGCCTATTCGGGAAGCAAGCATTCACCAGTGTGTTGTGTGGGAGGAGATGGAAAACGCCGACACTACCTGTTGGCCGGCGACTGACATAGGTCTTTAAGCCACTCTTGAGCAGACCTTGATTAGTGGGTTTAGGACTAATTCACCTCACTTGGGGAGAACGAATCTTACTAACTTATAGACTTTGAGTGACTTGGGACCAAGCCATCAAAATGTTACATTGTACCCTAGATCAGGGAACCAAGTAGGCCTAAGCTCTTAGGCCTCGATACTTTTGATTGAGCCTGAGATCAATTCTAATATTCTTCCCCTTGATCGAAAGGCTTTGTATTTTGATTATTAATCCATTCTCAATAGCATAGTATACCAAGATGAAAAATAACAATGGTCAATTAAGCACCATTGGACCTATCATCTATAGTAAACCACTCTAGGGCAATAACTTGTGCTTACTAGAAAGTGCTTGATGGGAGATAATATGTATCTTAAAACCATTCTTCAATAAAACAATACACCAAGATGAAACAATTGAAATGGTCAATTAAGCATTGATGAACTCAATCACTATAGTGCACCATCTATATCTTGGAAAAATACATTCTTAATCTTACGATACACCATCACAATTGTGCAACTTGTTTTCACATATGCTTTTGTGCACATTCAGAGAAATATTTGTACTTCTAGAATCACAATTTTGAGAATTCAATCTTATCCCATGTTATAGGATACCAACAACTTAAGGTAAGCCTACAGTGGGGAACAATCAAACTGAATATGGTGCTCAACACTTATGTAAGGAAAATGGCATCTGACTTGGGCCATTAAGTTGATTTTGGTGTTTGATGAACAACATAACCATTTGGACTAATAACGTTTGCTAGTATCCAAGGTATAATTCAATGGATGCAAGGTGGACGTGGACTTAGGCTATGTGAAAATCGACATGATCAACACCTCAAGCAATCGATTAGAAGATTCTTTGAAAATTCTAGGACATATGTATGAAGTCCAAGTGGAACCAGCCTAGATGCGAAGAAAACAAGTCAAATGCTGCTGAAATAGCAGCATCAGAATTATCCAGTGCCTGCCCAACTGGAGCACAGGAGAATGCGGTTAGTCAGAGCAAAAACTAGGGTTTCATACCCCACCGAAGAACTCTGGTGCATTTCAGAGCCAACATCGGGGTATGAGGCGCCGCTATTCAAACAAGGGAGTTGAACTCATGGGAAACTCTAATGTGAACAGAAGGACGAGCACTGAAAGGATATGTCACTACTAGAGAGGTACCAGAGATGAAATTTGGGCACTAGATTTGTCCGGTGATCTGCATCGGAGAAATTGGTATGAATAGTGTCCAACGGTTGGCAACGATCAGTTTAAAAACAGCTAGTACACATGGCATCGCCGACTTTCTCTGGTGGGTAAACCAGACCTTTTTTATGCTACTGCAACAAAATGCTGCAGCTGCCCAATGGCTAGTTACTTTATGGGGGCTATAAATATGCCCATGGCAAGCTCTTTTAGATGTGTGCTGAAGATAGAGGGGTGTTGTGACACCATTCCAAGTGCTCTAGCTACAATAAGTGCTTAAGGAAAGATTAGGTGATTAGCATAGTACTTTGTAAGGTGCTTAGGCTAGTTAGACCACCGCTTTTATGCTTGCTCTAGGTTTAGGCATAGTGTTTACTGAGGTTTGCATACCTCTTACCACTTTGTGCTTGTGCGCATGTAACACCCCAACCTGTTAGAGCCTGTAGTAGTGTTATTGGCCCATGTGTACCATGTGGCATGTGTGGTTGTGGTTGCTGGGTTTAGTACCATCTTGGAAGTTTAGGATGGTGAGGGCCCGCTTATAATCCTTGTAAGTTCGTGTAGAGATCAACGCCTTATTATGCAATCAAGGGGCAACTTCTGTAGTAGTACATCAGCTCACACACATTCTATGTTAGCGTGGATTGCTATTGTAAAAACTAAACTTGTTGCTGGGCATGATGTATGGACTTGATAATTATATATGTATGATGTGTTTGTTAAGCTATTAAGGTACATCTTAATCAATTAATATATTATGAAAACTCGGATGCAATATCATTCTGTCAATGAAGGTCATTGACACTGGCTCAAACTACCAACAGTGATGTAGTAGTGATCACCAACAATTATGATTGAACTGTTGTTGATCAATTGCTCATCATCACTGGATTGACCACTGACCAGTGGTGCTCAAATGCTAGTCACCGCTAGACTGCATCATTGATCGGTGGTGAAGAACACTACAGGTGTTGATGTCTGCACCAGCGATGATTAAATGACCATCACTGTCGGATCACTATGTAAATCGACGACGACTATAGGGTCATCAATACTAGATTATACTGTGACCTGGCGATGATCATGCCATTATCATAGCTGGACTGAACTCTGAACCGGCACTGATAGTATACTGTCACAGCTGGTTGTGAACTAGCGGTGAAGACCATGTCCATCGTCGTTGATATTTCACCGTTGAGGGCAAAAATCAGCGGCGATGAGGGGTTACGAACTGGCAGTGATGAGCTTTCTGTAGTAGTGTAACTTCACATTTGGCTTCATTGTTGGTGCAAAAGCAGTTTAATTGGCTTGATGCCTCAAACAATACCATTGTGAGAAATAATGAATATTCCAACACCTTGGCCTTCTTTGCAAGCCAATTAATCAAATTGTCACATCCATGAGGCAAATTTCTTCAAAATGCATATACCCTACCCCTGGGGCCTTAAATTCATCAAAGTAAACTCAATGGAGCCCTTCTAATAATAAGATGGTTGCAAGTATTCATTGGCTATATTTTTACACTAAGGATGATAGCAAAGTATCGTCCATATGAACTCATCCACAAGAGTATGTATAGCCAAAATAAAATATTTTGGCTCTTGATTAGAAAGTCATCGGTAAGCAAAATGATTTGGCAACCCTCTATAATATAAAGACCCATACCAAGGATCCAAATAAAGAGCCAAGGGATGATTCCATGACATAGGTGTAGGCAGAGAGTATGGATGATATCTTGACCAATAATCTTGATGATTGGGTGCAAACCTCTAGCTTGGCAATTGTTTATTGCATCTTCTTCTTTCCTTTGCTTCTACTTGTTTGAGCATCATCCTTCTAAGTTTGAACACTCCTTTTAGGAACCAACACTAAGCCCTTTTCTTTTAGCTTTTATACACCAAGCTTTTGCAACTTATTTTCTTGCCACTTCTTTGGTTCACATTTGGCATCTAGCATATCAACACGTGATTTTCCTATGTCTTTGTCATCAATAGTTGGATTTTTCAACCATGTAATTGGTTTTTCAATAGTTGCATTCAGATCTAAACTTTTGTCCTTACAAGTTGTGACCATCTTATTTCACAAGGTGAAATTGTTTTACCATTTTCTTCTTATGCTGAGCTCCAGACCAATTTTGATCAAAACAACCTTTACAAGATGATGATATCTCTGAGTATCTAGGAGTTTCATACTCTATGTAATATGGCCTTAAATATGGTGGAACATGTGCCTCTTGATCAAACCAGCCCCAAGATGAGTACAGATGAAAACTTGTGGGTTGTGATCCATATGACATAGGAATAGGCCACTCTAAAGGAGAATATATTGCTGCCGTGTAAGATCTATTCTCTTGCCAATTCCACTTTTGACACTTGCGCTTTAGAGGCAATCCTAATGATTAGACCTTTCTTGGCGATATTTGCTTCGCCTTCCTTCTTATATTTAGCTAGAAGTTCATTGAAACTAAGCTTCGGCCTTTTACTCTTGTACTTGTCATGTCCTTTACCTTTGTCAGCTCTATGAACATCTCTCCTTTTTCTCCCCATCTTGATAGACATGTATCATAGGAGGATCTCTCTGATCCTGGGCCTGTTTCGGCTGCTGCTCCTCTAGACACGATTGGCAAGAGCTCAATCAGTCATATGTAGATTGCGATAGCTTACCAACCACTTATGATTGATTAACTACTACAGCACATGGGATATAGTAACATCAACTTGTGTTACTATAGGTTGGAAAAAGTGTTGCTAGCTCTCTTAGTAACACATTTTTTCTAGGGGCTATTGCGTTCTTGCCCCTACTTTGACATCCAGTTGTGATTTTACCCCTGCTTTTGTCATCGTTGTGATTTTACCCCTGTTTTTTTAAAACAAAACTTAAGTTTACCCCTATTCCATGAACAGCAGGTAATGGTGTCAAATGGGCTCAGTAAGGACAAGTTTGCCCATATGAAATTGCCCCTACTTATCTGAATACATTGTGATTTTACCCCTATTTTTAAAAAAAAATTGGCAACATCATTGCACAACTTGTTACATAAGATTCCACACAGCATGCAAATATAGATATATAATATCACATCAAGTGAAAGTGTAGCGAAAGTATCCATACAGCACCAAGCCTCATCCAACATACAAGTCCAATAAAAGCAGTAGCTAATAGTGAGATATTACATGTTCAGTGTCATACATCACATTCATGCATCTATTCCTAACAATGCAGCCAACCTCCCTCCTCTTCCTCTTCCTTCTGTTCCAGCCCCTTCTGTTCCTTCTGTTCTAGCCCACATGTAGTGCTCAGCTATGAAATTAACTAGCTGCAGCAGGTCAAAGCTATGCATGTCAACAACTTGAGTAGGCAAGGTTCTACCCTGTCGCCATGATTTTGGTCCCCCATCATGCACACGGCACGCTGCACCTTGGCCAGGTCACCATCGGGCACCACGCTGGAAGGCTGGTAGTTGATGCCGCACTTGAAGCCAGTCAAGCACCAGTCCACGAACTGGATTGTGCGCTTGGTCTTGATGGTGGCCACAGCAGCGTTCACATCCTTGGGGACAACATCACCACGGTACATTAGGCAGCAGGCCATGTACTTGCCATGGCGAGGGTCACACTTGGCCATCATGGAGGATGGCTCGAAGGCGCTGTTGGTGATTTTAGCCACGGACAGCTGCTCGTTGTAGGCCTTCTCCGCAGAGAGCACTGGAGCGTAGGAAGAAAGCATGAAGAAACTAAGGTACACCTATCGACCACATTGTCAAATGAACTTCCTATGTAAGGACATGCATTACCTGAAAATGACAACAGCAAGTCCCATTAAGCTCAACACTGAAGTGTGGCATGAAGACACAGGGCTAAAACATCATGGCAACACTGAAAGGAAAAACCGAAGACATATTGGTAGTGCACACAATTGTATCTAAAACTTAAAGGAACAGGAGAACCAAAAGCGATCGCAAGCAAACAAAGTTTTTGATGATGTAATCTCTGGGAATAGGGCATGTGCTCAGAACCAACAATGTAATCTTTGAGAAGGCAAGGAGATATTTTGTCCCATGCGAAGCCCAGCTGGAATGAGAGACATGTCTATCACTTGACAGGCAATAAGCAGAAGCGTAGATTGCACAATTATGTGTTATTAACATCACAGGCAATGATCATAAGCAAGGCTGAGCGCAAAACCAAAGGCAATGATCAGATTAGGTAAAGGGAGAAAACGCAATGACATCAGAAGGTCTACATTTCAGTTCGGGCTCCCACGGGCAGAGGGCATCCACATTAGCCAAAAAAAACATGTACCGTTCCATCCAAGACTAACAGTGCAGGATCACTGCACTGATCTGTACTGGACAGGAGGTAGGATTCCTTCTTGCCTCGCTGTCTATTGTCTCTGCACAGCACTATGCCAAATTTCATAATTAAGAGGCAATCCCAATAAACAGTTGCTCCCATTGTTGGCTCCAGAGTGCACAAAACAGAATAGGTAAAGAGAGGCAAAAAAAATCGAACCAACCAACTGACCATTGCCTCAGCTATCATGGAAGAAGCAGAAAGGCTCCAAAGTACACAAAATAGAATAGGTAGAGAGACAGAAAAAATCGAAGCAACCAACTGACCATTGCCTCAGTTATCATGGCAGAGGCAGAAAGAGCTGCAAAAAATAGAATCAGCATCGTTCATGGTCACTGTGTCAGCTGTCAACATAGTAGAGAGATGTAAAAGGAACCATTCCAAAAATAGAACCAACCAATTGACCGTCGCTTCGGTTATCATTCAACAGGTAGAAGGAGATGGGAAAAACAAAATCAACATTGCTCATTATCATTGCCTCAGTTATGAACACAGTGGATTGGTGTGAAAGGAAGAATCATCATAGCTCATGAGCATTGCCTCAGTTATCTTAAAAAAAAGAAAGAGGTGTAAACTGTGGAACGGTATCTCATGATCACTGCATCAAACATTAAACATTGATTGTGTACTCATCACACCACTACCCCATTCCCTCAAATTAATCTAACAGCAAGAGGAAAGAGTACTCATCATTGCACATGACCGAAATCACGAGCGCCGCAGAGCACTAAGAAACGAAACAAATATCATTGACATGGTGATGTCCTCAAATATGGCCACAAAAAATCATGAGCACGCAGTGTAATAACAAATCAAACAAATATCATTGACCTGGTCATGTCCTCAGATATATGGCACAACACTTAGGTAGGCTCAAGATCCAAGCGAACCGAGCAGATGACATGGTACGCAGTGCCAAAAAATCTGCAGTAAGGCAGTACCCATGTAGATTGGTAAGAGAAAAGTGGTAGAACAATAGATGTAGGGTCAAATTGACCTTGGCCTCTTGGATTGCGTCCAAATCGCAGAGCATTGCCACCGCACATGGCAGATTCACTGCATAGAGTAAGGAGGGAGAGAGAGAAAGCGTTAGAGAGAGACAGAGAGAGCAAACCAACAAGTGGACGGATCGAAGCGGAGCCGCACGGATAGCGTGCAGGAGGCCACATGGAGAGAGAGAGGGGGACGGCCGGCGGCCACGACCACCGGCATTGCCTGCCGGCGACACCGAGGCACGCTCAGCCGCACCCCACGCTCAGCCGCTAGGCCCTGGCCGCTCGACGCCCAGGCGCCTGCCCGCCCAACGAACGGGGCCTGGCCGCTCGGGGCCACGCCCATGCCCTCATCGCGCGGCGCAAGGAGCCGCCCAGCCGCACCCCACATCCACGCCGTTGCTAGGGTTTCAGAGGATTGACGTGAGGAGAATGAGAGAGATAGAGAGGATACGGTAGAGGATGGGGGATTGGTGAGGGTATAAGTGGATAAGGGGTATTGTTGTTCTTTGGTCTTACTGTGAAGGGTTTTGTTGTTTTTTAATTTTTTTTTATTCTAGATACAACTAACAGAGTTAAAAGTAAGGGTAAACTGAGCCTTAGTAGTTACAAAGCAGAGGTAAAATCACAACGATGACAAAAACGAGGGTAAAATCATAATTGGACATCAAAGTAGGGGCAAGAACACAATATTCCCTTTTTTCTATGTTCCAATTGGCCATGTTACTAAAGACTGGTTTATTGTAACACATTTACCTGTCTATAGGAATATTTGTGTAGTGTTACAATGATTTTTATTGTAACAATTTTTTTCTCTAGTAACACTTTACATTCTGGTAGAATACATAGTTTGTAACATATTTAGTAATCTATCGGAACATTTGCCTAATGTTACAATGATTGTCTGTTATAACACTTGTTTTTGTTCTACTAACACTTCTACATTGTGGTAGAGGACAGAGTATGGAACAAAGGAAATGGTTTGTAACACTTGTTTATATCTATTGTAACACATTCAGATTATGAAATAAATATTTATTTCATCTATACATGTGCCACACAGATTATTATAGAATCACACAAACATGATACATTGCAAAATCACATAAACCACTAATTTCAATAATCATAGTAATATCCAAATATCATAGGATGATTTTAAACGTAGTGCTTGTTCAGATCAAATCATAGTACATGTACATAATGATATGGCTCTAGAGAGCAAACACACCTAGTCCATACTGGAAAGAAAAATTAAAGAACTAGCTAGGATTCATAAATTCCGTTGATGCTTCTTCCTTTCTCTGTACACATCGATGTAGGAATTCAACCATTAATCATTTCAACCTGCATATCTCATCTCTATCCATTTTCATTTGCACATGTTTATGTCCTTCAGCTGCCCCATCACATCCAAGATTTATGGTCCAAATATCCACCGCCATAGTAACACGATCTAAATAAAATTTATCACTAATAGAAAAATAAGAATAAAGCATAGGATAATTCACAAATAAAAATTAAGTATAACATAATAATAACAATTAGACTAAAGTGCATATTTATAATGTCACTAGATGATTGCCCGTGTGTTGCAACGGGAGCAGACAAGATATGTAGTACCCAAGGTGAAATAAAAAAATTCCCGACGTGACCCATGGTAGAAAGTGAGGTGAAGTCATTTTCTACGACAAGTGAGATCTAAACAAACAGAAACTTAGATTGAAAAAAGAACACCCGCCAGACTTGGATGGAATCCACTTATCCACTGCTGTTTAATGCGACAGAAATTAACGGCCAGCAGCATGTCTGCTGCAACTAACATGGATCCTTTTCATTTGTTAAAGCTCATGTGATTGCAGAAGGAAAGCAACATGCACTAATTGTTTGTAGGTGCATATTTCAACAGAAAAATACAGGGTAAAACGATAGAAATAAGGGATATCCATGGTCTAACATGAAGACTGCAATTTTGGGCTTGGAAAGATGGCTTTATTCAGAGCATTTGTAGCACAAGCTATTCTTTAACTGCACATCCAGTTAAATGATCTATTTCACCAACATTTGTACATAATTCACTGCTAGTAAGTAGTAGTAACTTATCATAAAAGCATCCATCTTGCACACTAAATACCAGACAAATTTGTGAGATGGAGGCCTTCCTCCACTTCAAGTGCTTTTGTATAGAAGAGAAGCAAAGAACAGAGTTTTCAGAGAAATGGTTAAATCAGTGAAGAAATGATTTTCCATGAACACACCTTGGCATAAGAACTCCATCTGTACATGATTTTATACATGTAGGTGCGATGCAGCAGTGCTCATCATATGGTGAGTTGATCAAAATTCTCTCAGATTTTAGATTCATGCCTTGATTTTTTTCATGAGAAAGATCATACCAAATACAATGCCATGGGCGACCATCAGAGAAACCCCCAAGACTGCTTGATACATTGAGGGCAAGGTGTCATTAAGTTTTTCTTACAACGAAAATGTACACACCATATAGCATGCATGATTAAATAATCATATTTAGGCACCAACAGAAACCTTTCTGTTTTATGCATCTTTCAGTGTGAAGCAATGAACCACTCGAACTAAAAGTATAGACAGCCACATAATTTACCTGTCTGTCTGTAAGTTTCAGCGGTTTGGCATTTTCACAGACACTGAGTGGCACGGCGTTATCACCGGAATAATGCTGCAGCCGTGGAAATCCTTGTAAAGGAAACCAAGACAAGATGATGTAAGCATGCAAGATTAGAGAGAAAAATAAATGAATGAAGAAGCGAGGGTAGAATACATTTACACAAGGAGAGTCAGTTCAGTTCAGCAATGTGATCGCAGCAGGGCAGCAGTTCTCGTGTGGTGCATCGGCCACCACCATGGGATGGGCGTTCCCGATCACTTCACAGATGCCAGCGCCGGCACGACGGAAGAAGCGTTTGGTCCTCGCTGCTGCCGCCAACGGTCTCCGCTGGGCCTTCATGAGAGGAACTCCCTTTGTGATATAGATGTATAGTTTGACACTCGATGTTGTCATCAAGAGACTGCGCTGGATCAAATGAAAGTAGATTCATCGGTACTCGGTAGAAACTGTTGTTACACCACACTTAAATCAGAATAAACTAGAGAAGGATAAGGGGTTGTTCTAGGGTTCAGATGCATGCGACATAAACTTGAATCCATTGTGATCGAATAGCATCATCAGATCCGGAGTTGACGGTGTACCTTCAACCAGTGATCTGTTAGACATAATCTGCTGCTCTCCATTTCTCCTTGGTTGGAGACTGGTCGGCTCGGCCGACCACTCCCTGTTGGGAGTTGGGGACTGATCGGCTCTGCCGACCAGTTCCTGTAACTGTAGCATAGTACATTAGTTGGTAGTTATTACATCAGCCATGTCTTGGTAGTAGACTGAGGTAAGCTTTGTACTGCTAGGAATAGTTGGTGTACTATGTACCTTAGGAGTAGGTAGTTGGTGTACCCTGTACTTTAGGAGTAGGTAGTTGGTGTACTCTTGGTTCAGAAGTAGTTAGTTGGCCAACAACTATATACCTGGTAGAGGTACAGCTAGAATTGTATATATTCCATCCAAAGGGCAATGGAATACCAAGTTCAGTTGCCACACTTAGGCTACAGAGCTCTGGTTTAGAGCTGCTCTAGTTCAGAGCTATAGTGGCGAGCTCCGGCCAACGCTGGTGCTTGTGCAGTGTGTGTGTGTGAGAGAGCTGTTCTCACTATTATCTTCTACCTCTAACCATAGTGAGCGAGTGTGCCGATCAGTAGGCTAGCTGCTTACCGGTGTTGGGCAGCCGAGGGACCAATAAGTGGTATCAGAACCGTACAAGCGTCGTCGCCGGACTAACCACTGGCGATAACGGACAGTTTGGAAATGGGCGACAGCAGCGGTGCTACTGTGGTGGCCTAGCCACGACAGGAGGTCATTGTGCGCACGGTGTGGGAGGTCAGCGGCACCAGTTTGCCGACGCTGACTCAAGCACCAACTATGGCGAGTGGGCAGTGACCATGAAGGTCAAGCTCAGAGCCCGACGGCTCTGGAATACTGTTGATAAGGGCACCGACAACGAAGAAGACGACATGTCAGCGTTGGAGGCTATCCTCGCTGCTATGCCACTGGAGTACAAGGAGCCGTTGGGGGCGATGAATTCTACTAAGGAGGCGTGGGACGCTATTGCGGCGATGCGCGTTGGTTTCGACCGCGCAAAGAAGGCGACGGCCCAGCTGCTGAAGCAGGAGTACGCCAACCTCAAGTTCAAGGATGGTGAATCGGTGGAGGACTTCTCCCTCTGCCTGTAAACACTCATCAGCAAGCTGAGGAGCCATGGCATCACCATCGACGAAGAGGAGACGGTCTCTAAGTACCTCCACTCTATGTCGGCTAAGTACATCTAGATCGCTCTCTCCATAGAGACGATGTTGGATCTGTCCACCCTCACCATTGAGGATGTGACTGGTCGGTTACGGGCGGTGGACGAGCGCTTGGAGCAGGCGATAGCAACGATGGACAGCGGCAAGCTGCTGCTGACAGAGGAGGAGTTGGCTGCCCAGATGAAGGAGAGGAAGTCCGGGGAAGCCTCCTCCAGCCGCGGTGGCGATGGCAAGCGCCGTGGCAAGGCTTCTTCGGAGAAGAAGAAGAAGAAGGTTGACCCCAACGCCTGTCGGCGCTGTGGGAAGATGGGCCATTGGGCAAAGGAGTGCCCAAATCGCAAGCAGGAGAGGAAGGTTGAGGCTCATCTGGCGTAGGCTGATGATGATGACGACGCAACTGTCCTGATGGCGATGTTCTATGCACTGCACGATGTTGAGGCAGACGAGAAGGGAGAGGTGATGACGGTGGAAGGGCCTAGGAAGGCTCTGAATGCTGTCAACCTCAATGAATCGCATGCCCAAGTCCACCTCAGACATGTGGGTGGCGAGCAGGAGCAACGGTGGTACCTAGACTCTGGCGCCAGCAACCACATGACGGGCTCCAATGAAGCCTTCTCTGAGCTCAATGGCAATGTGACCGGCATGGTGAAGTTCGGTGATGGCTCAAGGGTGGCGATCCGAGGGCGCAGCACCATCATCTTTTGGTGCCCGAACGGCGAGAACCACGTGCTAATGGATGTATATTACATCCCACAGCTATGTTCAAGCATCATCAGCATTGGCCAGCTAGATGAGCGCTGCAGCGAGGTACTGATCAAGGACGGCGTCCTCAGGATCAGGGATTGGAAGCAGCGGCCTCTTGCTAAGGTGAAGAGGTCCTAAAACTAGTTGTACCTGCTTGACCTAAAGGTGGAGCAGCCCATCTGCTTGGCTACATGGTGCATGGAGGAGCCGTGGTTGTGGCATGCCTGGTATGGACATCTCAGCTTCGATGCTCTTGGTCGGCTGGAGAAGATGGTTACTGGGCTGCCTCACATCGAGCACGTAGGCGAGCTGTGACAACTGCTTGGCCAGGAAGCAAAGATGGCTGCCATTCCCAAAGACGGTGAAGTACTGCACGACAGACGCCCTTGAGCTGGTCCATGGTGACCTCTGCGGGCGCAAATACTTTATCTTGCTGGTGGATGACTACAGCCGGTACATGTGGCTATACCTTCTGACCAGCAAGACCGAGGCGGTGGAAGGGTCAAGAAGTTCAAGGCGCGCGCGGAGGCGGAGAGCGGCAAGAAGCTGCGCGTGCTACAGACTAATCATGGCGGTGAATTCACTTTGGTGGAATTCGCTGCATACTACGTGGATCAGGGCATGGTGCGACACCACACCGCGCCGTACTCACCATACAAAAGGTGTGGTGGAGCGGTGGAACCAGACGGTGGTTGGCATGGCTCGATCCATGATGAAGGCCAAAGGCTTGTCGGCAAAGTTTTGGGGAGAGGCGGTGTTCATCCTCAACCATGCGCCCAACAAGGCCCTAAAGGGCAAGATGTCGTTCGAGGCTTGGCATGGACACAAGCCGAATGTGTCCTTTCTCATGACATTTGGCTGCATCGGCCATGTGAAGAACACCAAGCCTCACCTCGACAAGCTAGAAGATAGAAGCACGCCGATGGTGCTCATGGGCTACGAGGAGGGCACCAAGGCATATCGGCTCTATGATCCCAAGAGAGGCAAGGTGGTGATCTCTAGAGATGTGGTGTTTGATGAGAAGGTGGCTTGGGACTGGGACAGTCTAGGCATAAGGGAAGCTGGTGGCTTCACCAGCACCTTCGTCGTCGAGCGCTTGGTCATCTACGGTGGTGGAGACACTAGAGAGGAGGTGCTGACCACTCCAGCAATAGAGCCGAGCACTCCTGGGGCAGTGCCGAGCACTCTAGGAGGGGTGCCGAGTACTCCAGAGGGGGTGCCGAGCACTTTAGCAGTAGTGTCGAGCACTCCAGTAGTGGAGTCGACCACTCTAGGAGTGGTGCCGACCACTCCAGCAGTGGATCCAACCACTCCAACAGTGGTGTCGAGTGGTCCGGCAGCAATGCCGACCACTCCAGCAAAACAGGGGGGCCGAGGACCTCCAATCGAGTTCATCTCCCCTCCGAGCGACATCAACGAGTTCGTGGTTGCTTTCCATGATGGCGAGGAGGTCTAGTTCCGTAGGGTGGACAACATTATCGGCAATGCTAGGGCCGTAGGCCTAGCAAGTCGGCTGCTCGACGATCCAGAGCTGCTCCTTGTTAGTGCCGAGGAGCCACCGACATTCGCAGTGGCTGAACGTGACGCCAATTGGTGACGAGCGATGTTGGAAGAGATGAAGGTCATCGAGGACAATGGCACATGGGAGCTGGTAGATCCACCGGTGGGATATAGGCCGATCGGCCTAAAGTGGGTCTACAAGGTGAAGCGGGTTGAGCGCGGCGCCATTATCAAGTACAAGGCTCGGCTCGTCGCCCGCGGCTTCGTGTAGCATAAGGCATCGACTTCGAAGAAGTCTTTGCTCCAGTGGCGCGAATGGAGTTCGTTCACTTGCTGTTGGCCATGGCAGCAGTGAAGGATTGGTGCGTCCACCACCTCGACATCAAGTCTACGTTCCTCAACAGCGAGCTCGTGGAGACGGTCTTTGTCAAGCAAGCTCCGGGCTTCGCCATCAAGGGCGTTGAGCACAAGGTGCTCAAGCTACGCAAGGCGCTCTACGAGCTGCGGTAGGCCCCTCGAGCGTGGAACGCCAAGCTTGACGCCACCTTGGGCGAGCTTGGGTTCACTCGCTGCGCTACAGAGCACGCGCTCTACACGCGGTGACGGGGAAGGAGGAGTTTGTCGGCGTCGTGTACGTGGATGACTTCATCATCACCGGAGCGCGAGCAGAGGACATCGACGGTTTCAAGCGCAAGATGGGGGTTCATTTCAAGATGAGCGATCTCGGTGCGCTCTCCTACTACCTCGGCATCGAGGTGAGGTAGGGGAAGCAGAGCATCTCCCTGGGTCAGCGCGCCTACACGGAGAAGCTGCTGAAGCGCGGCGGCATGGCGGAGAGCAAGCCGTGTGTGACTCCGATGGAAGAGCGGCTGAAGCTGTCCAAGCACAGCACGGCGGCGAAGGTAGACGCGACACGCTACCGGAGCATCATCAGCGGGTTGCGCTACCTCACGCATACTCGGTCGGACATCGCGTTCACGGTCAGGTACGTCAGCCGGTTCATAGAGGACCCGCGTGAGGATCACTGGTCGGCGGTCAAGAGACTGCTGCGCTACGTCAAGGGGATGCTCGATGAAGCGATCATCTTCCCCAAGAGTGGCGGCAAGGGTGGGTTGCGGCTCATAGTCTTCAATGAGGCACCCCCAAGGCAAAGGCAGGTGTGCCAGAGCTCACTGTCTTCAGTGGTGCAGACATGGCGGGCGACATTGATGGGTGACGGAGCACCTCCCGCGTGCTCGTCTTTTTTGGAGAGGCCCCCATTGCTTGGCAGTCACTGAAGCAAAAGATCGTGGCGCTGTTGACATGTTAGGCGGAGTACGTCGCAGCGGCCACGGCAGCGTGCTAGGCTATCTGGCTACGCCGGCTGCTAGGCGAGCTTACTGGCGAAGAAGCTCACCCACCAGCTCTGATGTTGGACAACCAGCACGACATCGCCCTCGCCAAGAACCCTGTCCTCCATAACCGGAGCAAGCACATCGACATCAAGTTCCACTTCCTCCGAGACTGCATCGATGGAGAGCAGATCGTCATCGAGTTTGTCGAGACCAACAGACAGCTCGCTGACATCCTCACCGAGTCACTCGGACTCCTACGGTACATGCAGCTGAGAAAGATGATTGTCATGGGTGAGGTCAAGGCATCAGGCTAACAGCAGGATTAGGGAAAGAATTGTTAGACATAATCTGTTGCTCCCCATTTCTCCATGGTTGGAGACTGGTCGGCTCGGCCTACCACTCCCTGTTGGGAGTTGGGGACTGATCGGCTCTGCCGACCAGTTCGTGTAACTGTAGCATAATACATTAGTTGGTAGCTATTACATCAGCCATGTCTTGGTAGTGTATTGAGGTAAGCTTTGTACTGCTAGGAGTAGTTGGTGTACTTTGTACCTTAGGAGTAGACAGTTGGTGTACCATATATCTTAGGAGTAGGTAGTTGGTGTACTCTTGGTTCAGGTGTAGGTAGTTGGCCAACAACTATGTACTTGATAGAGGTACAGCTAGAGTTATCTATATTTCATCCAAAGGGCAATGTAATACCAAATTCAGTTGTCACACTCAGACTACATAGCTCTGGTTTAGAGCGGCTCTGGTTCAGAGCTATAGCAGAGAGCTCCGGTCAACGCTGGTGCTTATACGTTGTGTGTGTGAGAGTTGTTCTCACTATTGTCTTCTATCTAGCCATAGTGAGCTAGTGTGCCGGTCGGTAGGCTAACTGCTTACCGGTGCTGGGCAACCGAGGGACCAACTTGATCCACGTGGGAGCAGCGGAGTCAGTCAACAGTTTCTGCTTGATCTCCTCCTTGCCGAGCCCGAGATCCAAACTTCCGGCTGAGCCTTGTGAGGAGGAATAATAACGAAGGAAAAAGTCGGTTATCTGGCTTATCCCTTATGTATCGGTGATGGGGGCGCGTGGTGGAAAAACTGCATGGGAACAATTCTAGTGGAGGAAACAGTCCGCCAATAAAGAACTGGAATTCGGTCACACTTTTTGATAGAAAATTTGGGTTAGATGGGTTCAGGGAAAATTTGGTGGGAAATGGGAAATACTTTCGGTCATAGCTTCAGGAGGGAAGCTAAGATTCCTGTTTTAGTTGGGAAACACGTACATATCATTTTTTTTATAACAATAATGTACTGATAAAATTAGCTTGGCGTGGGATAAAATATTTCAAGATAAATTCAACGATGTCCTATACATTCTAAAATAACTTTAGGGAAACCGAATTATTTCATTTTTTCAGCATAATAAACGGACATATCCAAATCTGATTTCCATAATTTTTGTGTATTCTAGATTCGAATTAAAAAAATGGAATGGATATCCGACACTCAGCTTGTTCACTTGTTGGTTTCAGCCAGGACTTATCAGCTAGCCAACAGTGTTTTCCTCTCACAACAAATCAGCACTAGCCGGGCTTATCAGCCCAGAAATCAACCAACGAACAGGTCGACTATCTGATGTGGTGATAGTACTTCTTGTTTTTTAGTGAACTAATGGACTTAAGTGCTATTAAGAGGTCGTTGCAATCCAGAAGACCGAGTGATGACTACATAGCTGGGGTACAGGGTTTTCTTAAGTTTGCCTACATTGGAAAAAGGTCCGATGCAAAGATATGATGCCCATGTAGAGTGTCTTGAGCTTTAGAAGCTTTATTATTGTTTTTCTAATTAATGTATAGAAATATTCTTAGACTATTTCCTTTTCTAGAATTGCAGGTTACTAATGTTATGTGGCATCCCTAGTCACCTTGTTCAAGGCTAAAGTATGATGGATGCATGGTCGTGAAGTTGGAGAGCACACATGTTTCTTTTATTGTCGAACCCTTGAGAATTCACATTTCTATATGTAAATATTCTATATGATGGTTCACGATATTCTGAACATTACCACAAAACATGTTGGAGGTTGTTTTCGAATTTCCTATTTCATTTGTGATGGCACTTGTTTCATATTGCCTCAAATACCATTTAAAGGCTAGACCGAAATGCCTTCTTTTGTGGTCTTTTTATGCATTTTATAACATTGAGATAATTTTTTTGGGTGATTACTTATTTGATTTATTTTTTTTGTGGCCGCCATACATGACTGTTTTTGCATAGTCTTTTTGTGACTTAAAACCACAAAAAAAAAGGTTGCAATCAGGTTTTGAGCATAGAAAACAATATTACATGACAATGTGTTTTAAATTTGAGTGCTATTCATATGGACCAAAACGATGAAATTATTGATCAACCTATACAATGGTAGGTTAGTGGGTTCGCGCAATAATGTCAAAAATATCTATATTACTCACATTTAATTTCACATTTTTTGTTTTTCAGTTTTTTCCTTCCCTATTGTACTTGTTCTTCTTGTGATCTTGCGGACCTAATAAATTGACAATAGGCTCTGGCATCGAACTAACCTTTTTAATCGCCTACTCATTGTTACTTGCTTCTCATGTGATGACCACGATGTGATTGCCTAACGGCCAGACAACACCTAGGTGCGATGTTCGTGTCACCTATGAATAGGAAGGTCCACATGTATATGTTTCTTTGTAACACTTGGACTGTAATATTATTTTATGTTACTACAGGGCATATATTTGTAACACATTTATATGTTCCATTTATGTGTTACCACATAGTACACTTTTGTAGACTTTTGCTTGTAACATTAATTTTGTGTTACTATAATTATTGTCAATAACACATGGTTATAAAAAAAGTGTTTTGTGTTACAACCGAAGTCTGTAACACACTAGTTTGTGTTACTATGAAATATCACCGGAACACATTGATGAATATGTTACAAGAATGTACTACAATATCCTTGTTTTGTGAGACAATTCCCTGTAAGTCATTATAAAAAATGCAACTTTTCTGTAAGCCACCCAAAAAATTCATCTTCTCTCTCAACCACCGCTTCGACTTTTCCCACCCTTACATGACACTATGGTCCGCTTTGGGGGGAAACGACAGCTAACAGAAGCATGAAATGTCCCTTTCGCCCCTCTTACGGGTGGGCCCACGCGTCAGCCTTCTTGTTCCTCTCTCCTTGGCCATGGACGCTGAGGCCGAGCGCTCCACCGTGCCCTGCCCCTTCCTCGCGCTGAGTGTGGAGATACCGAGCTCCCCTCGCCTCGCCTTTTTGCTCGCTTTCTCGCTCGCTCTCGCCCTCGCCATGCTGCTTCTGCGCGCGGCCGCGTCCACCATGGATAGCCGCAAAGCTCGCAGCGCCGTCGCCGTTCCTTCACCTCGGCACTTCCTCGCTCCCCGCTGACCGCACCACCTTCCTTCCCGTTCCACGCCGACTCTCCAGCGCCATCCCTCCACCCTCGCCTGCCGCCGTAGCCTGCTCGTCGGTGTGCGGCCATGCGCGCTGCTGCCTGGCATGTGGCCAGCAGGCCACGGGACGCCTACGCCCGGGCTGATGCCACCTGGGAGCTCAGCCTGCTGCCGCGAGGCCTCCCATCCACTCCCTCGCCGCCACCGGTGAACAAGCCGGCCGAATCGGCGAGGATGCTCCTGCGGCCATGGCGGCAACGAACTGAGCTCCAGCAGGTCCGGCTCTGGGGCATCCACTAGCAGCGGCTAGGATGCTCCCGCGGCGGCTACTACTCGAACGGAAGAGCACCGTACGCCCGCACGCGGCTCCAGCTCCGAGCTCGGTGGCCGGCCATGGCGGCAATGAACTGAGCAGATCGAGAGAGCCGAGTTCGCCGTCCTAGGCCTCGCCGTTGAGTGAGGGTGGCGCGGGGGTGGGGAGCGGGTGGGGCCTGCCCATAGCGGCGCTAAGCCAAGGGCCGGGGTGGCGCTGGAGCAGCTGAGCTCCTGGCACGCTCGGCCTCAGCGTCCATGGCCAAGGAGAGAGAGGAAGAAGACGGCTGACACGTGGGGCCCACTTGTAAGAGGGGCAAAAAGGGACATTTCACGCTTCCGTTAGCTACCGTTTCCCCCACAGCTGACGGCAGTGGCACGTAAGGGTGTGAAAAATTGAAGCAGTGGTTGAAAGAGAAGATGAACTTTTTCAGTAGCTTATAGGGAAGTTGTATCTTTTATAATAGCTCACATGGAATTGTCTCTTGTTTTGTAGTTATCCATCTTTCTTGAATGAGCTAGAGTAGTTTGCCCAGAATGAAGATTTTCCTAACCAATACCAGCTAGGCCGGTTTTGAACCCTGTTCAACGGGATCAACCGATCTTTGCTTCAGTTGGAGAGATCTTGCCTACCCCCTAGTATCTTCTGGAGTCATGATAACCTTACTATCCTTAATAACATCTTCAACTTGCACTTCTTGGATAGCACCTTCATCTCTACTTAAGGGCTCCACATCTCTCTTTGACATTTGAGCCTTGAGCTTTGAGTGAATCAGCTGGTGCTAGCCAATTTGAATTTTGTTTGCCATCAAGACCAATTGAATCCAATTGGCCATTTTGTTGAGCTTCAGAAAATCTCACTTGTCCTTTATTAATGGCCGATTGGATCACTTCCAATGAATTATGCCACTTGCAATATGCGCTCTTCTAGATTTTGAATTGATGACAGAGCTTTGTGATCACTGAGTCTAATAAAATTATTCTCCAGCTAAATATCATAGACATGATCTCAAAAGGTAAAGTCAAAGGTGCCCTTTGATTTCTATAGCCGATTCTTTTGTGGAGTCAGTTTTAAAGCTAGGCAAATAGACGAATCAGATTTGACATCAATCCATTCTGTCACACCTCCGCGATTGCCTTTCTTGCAAAATGTTTTAGGATTGGTCACAAAACCAACATCAGCATCTGCAGTTGTTTTTTTTATCTTAGTCTTGAATCTTTGAACCCTAGATAAGTACATAATTTGTTTCTCGTTTGGGAATAAGTGTGAACTGAATTTAAAACAAGTAAAGCCACTCATGTAGATATAAAATCCACGGTAAACATTGGAGAAAGCTTTAACTTTGAAAAAATATTGTTATCGGCCTCTAGATAAGGCATAATGTGTTGGCCGATACAATCTGATTTTATTTCATTATCAACAAGGAAAATACCTTCCTCAATCGGTCTTTTAACACTACTAGCAAGAATATCACTAATAGATATAGCAATTGAAACAGCATGAGCAGATTCAAAATTTGGTAAAACACTTGTACGTTGTACCTTGTCAATCATGTAGGAGAAGCGTAGGTCCTTGATTTGAGTGGCATCACTCTTTATCTTTTGAGAACAGAGCCACTTGCATACTGCTCTATAGAAATCTGGCTAGACCGGTCTTCAAACCCGGTTAAGCCAGTTTTTCTAGCACCATCGTAAGCCACCAGTTGTTGGCACTTTGGCACTCTCTTCTTGTCTTCAGGGATTTCATCTAATGTTGCTTGGTGTTCTTTGTTAACCGAATGTAGTTCGACTATAATTTGAGGATCATGAACGACACAATAGTCACTAGATAAATACACAACCTCTTTGGGTCCTGAAAAGTCAAGTCTAGCCAATTTCTTGTGTTTTCCACGTTTTTCTACAGCTAGACTTGTTTCTTGAGATGAAATTTGTTTGGAATGGATATTGTGTTGTTTGGTTCTGATAGCTGAACATTCGTTTATATCCGAACCAACTTTTTCTTTGCCAGTTGTGTCAGCTAACAATACTTTCTCTTCTTGCATAATTCTAGCCATAATCTCATTATGATCTTCTTGCCAAATTCAGCTAACATATGAAGCCAAATCATGAGCATTAGTACTCCCAAAACTTGCTGAATTTTCAATGATTTGGCTATAGTTATTGGTAACATAGGAAGCCGGTGTTGAATTTGTAAGTGGAACCTCTACTCTATTAGCATATCATGCACCATAAGAGAATTGAGAGTAATTGGCTGGGTAGTTATCATCATCATAGTCAATTCTCTCATCCATCGACATGTTATCATGGTGGAATCACATATTGCGAATTTGCAGTCTATGAATAAGGATATGCATGTTGTATGTTGCTAGTAGCATTAAAACTCGATGAATTCATAGTTGACATCATATTTTGAACATGATATCTAGAATTATGATAGATATGACAAAGACAATAAACAACATCAGTATTATCCGATGCAATATTCTACTAGCATTATAACTAGCAACACCAACATGAGAATTCACAGGACTTGTAGAATAATTATTAGAATCATATGATGTATTTGCAAGTTGTACCTCGAGGTAGTTGTAGTAGTATTGCGATGCAACACCTTGGCACTCCATGATCTCGAATTTGACTGCCTTGCTGTTGCAAAACAGCAAGCAAGATCACAAGGGGTCAAAACTAGATGCAATCGGCCTTTTGGGCCAAATGCAACGGTGATGACGAACAAAAGAAGATAGATCAATCAAGAATATAGCTAGAGTAGAGAGATGCGACTACAAAGTAGAGCCGAAGCAATTGTCAACAGTGGAGTTACCAAAAAGTGTGTTGGCACGAAGACCAGTCACACACTACAAGTGCTAGATCGCACATGTCCCAAACAGACCGAGGTGGCACGATTCTTCCAAAACTAGCCTAGCCTATTTGGGGGATCATCCTAGCCAGTTTTCTCATGTTGTGCTCGAGAATGGCCGAGGGCAGTAGATATCATGCTTACATGTTGAAGAACGACGAGGTTTACGAGAAAACCTCCAAAGGATAATCAATCGTGCTTGTGTGGTGAAGAACGGCTAGTTTACTAGGAAACTAGCAAAGAAGTCACCGAAGCTCTCGTCCGGGAGATACCTTGTCGGGGCAAGAACATCTCTAGGTTGCCCTAGGTCTGCCAGCAAGCCTAGGGCGCCATCCTTGATTGTCGAATCAAGCGACAAACAACAATTTGAAGCTTCACGGAGGTCATGGGAAAAAGAAGTAAAATATTCCCTCTGTCTACGAGAGAATGCAATTCTCGTTTTTCGAGAAGTCAAGCTATTTGAACTTTGACTGAATTTATATGAAAACGTACTAATATTCATGATACAAAATAAGAATCGTTAGTTTAGTTATGGAATATATTTTCATAATAAATTTATTTGGAGACATAAATATTAATAATATTTACTATAAACTTGGTAAAACTTGGACAAGTTTGATCAACGCGGTTCCTATAATTGCATTCTTTTGTGGACGGAGGGAGTAGATTGATTTTTAATCGACTGTGTGCGTTGGACATTTTCAATCGACCATGCCCCTTATATTATATTTAGAAGGAGGGTGGTCTTATCACATAAGTGGTTGAAAACCCTAGCAAAACGCGTCAATACAACTCAGATCCGACGTCAAAACCGGCTTAGCCAGGTTTTTTTCTAGGAAACCTAGCTTAACCTGTTTTGGAAGCCGGCTAAACCTGTTTTCACCATCAGTGCCCCATAAAGTATATTTTCTTCTTCCAGACTCCAAACGAGACAATTATATATGTTTTTTGATCCACTCGAAGAGAAGAGTCCAACGATAAAGTCCATTATATGTTTTGACAAAGTGTCAAACCGGAACCGGCTAAGCCTGTTCTACTGGAAATTCTGCATTTAGACTTGACAATTTTGGCCGTAAAACTGGCAGAAATTTTAGCTCTATAATATTATATTATATGTAATTATTATATAGAGAGGGAGGGGAGAGGGAGAGAGAGAAATAGATATAACTCCATTTGAAAGACGGGGAGTGCTCCGATAAACTGAACTGGACTTGGTTTCTCTCGTAAATTGGATCCAACTCTTTTCTCTTGTCGTGAATGGCATGAATTCAATGCGGTGCGCTTTCTACAGTTGTTCCAAAGAAAGGACTCCTTGCCATATGGTTCAATGGTTCATCTTTAATTCTTTATTCAGACCAGTAGACAGGCACGTGCGGCACGCACGTGTCCACAAAATAGTCATTCATAAAGGAGGAATTACAATAAAAATTTCGAGAAATAATAATGCACATTCAAGAGAATTCATATAATAGATAACAAGAATTCAGATAGAAATAAAAATATATATTTGCCGCAGGAGTTGGCTGCTCAATTTATGTAATAGATGACAAGAATTCAGGTAAAAATAAATTGTGTATTTACAACCAGAGTTGGTTGCTAAGCCCCAACACCATATTTACATTCGTATCAAAATGCAACCCACAAATAAAAGGATAATTTTCTTTCACAGGAACTATCATTTACGTTATGGTACACATCAAAATTTCCAACGAGTAACGGCACGTGCATACCTGCGGTCACTGGAGAAGGAGCAGAATATGTTATTGCCGCACACGTTTCGACAAAGCTGCAGCGCAGCTTTTCCATCGATTTCGATCCTTCCCCTACCTAGTTGCTCCAGAACACCCCTGTTCGGGAGGCCGTAAATGATCGTGGATTATTTACTGCTGGCTGGTTTGGTGTGAGAAGAAAATACTGTTCCCGGCTGAAAATTTACGATCGTTTACGAGCAAGCGAACAGTTCGATTGGCTGGTTCGTATCGTTGCTGGTTCGTTTATGTGAGAGAGAAGTACTGCTGGCTGATTCTCGTAAATAGTAGCAATGTGAGGGGGCTGGCCAGCCAGCCCTGCCAGCCCCAGCCCAGCGATCAGGCGGAAATAAGGGATAATATGTTTAAATTACCACAATAGTATACTGTTCATGAACAAGAATGTAGATGTAATCTTCAGATGCTCCCTAAAAAACAAAGTAAAAATGAGTTCCTTTGTTTGACAATGCAGCAGATCCATCTAGCTAACATGTGTTAAGTCTTAGCTACAATGACCTATCCCATGAGCTCAAGACATGCTTTCTATATTTTGGTATGTATCCTGAAGATTATAAAATTTACAAGTTCGATTTGGTGAGAAAATGGTTGGCTGAAGGATTTGTTAGGGAAAAACATGGTTTAGATCTAGAGGAAGCTGCTGAGAACTGTTTTAATGAACTCATCAACAGAAGTATGATCCAACCTTGCTTCGACGACGATGATGATTTTGGTGAGGTGTTAATATGTCAAGTTCATGACCTAATGCTTGAGCTTTATATTTTAGTGCAAAGAGGAAAACTTCATCACTATAACTGATAAGAAGTATCCAATGAATGGAGCATCACAAGTTCGCCGGATCAGCCATCAGTTCCATGTACCAGTAGAAAAAAAAAATAGAGATATGCAATGTTTTTCCTTGACCACTGGAAAAATCTGTTGCTACTAACCAGTCCTATAAAAATTCTTGTCAACTATTTGTGGTATGATACTTAACCATTCCTTGATTCTCACACCCTATTTAAAGGGTACAGTCTGATCAATCAGATCAATGCTCCATGTGCCCCATTGGGTACCTGGTTGGTATGAGAGGACAAATCATCTTTGTGAGATACAAATGACCGACTGAATGAAAGCAACACATATGAATATCTATTTGCTGGACATGGACCAGAGGCCTGAAAAGTTTCAGGTTTAGCTGCATGAATTTGAATCGAAAAAACCATCATTCACATGTTTGTGAACAGCAAAAAATTCATACAGAAGGCATAATTCACATATAAAAATAAAAAAAATCCATACCCTTTCAAAAAAAATCAAGGCATGTTACAAGTTGATATCCAACATTTCCTTTTTTTCATTATTGAAGGCAATACTATAGTATTATTCAGTGAAGGGAGAAACAATTGAAACAATAAAAAGCACAAAAGAATTGATCGAAGTACTTACTGACTCAACAAATTGAGGTGAAATGACATAGTTTGCAGGAGACAGGTCACTACAATGAACCTTGTTGGATAGAGGTGAAACGCCTGACACAGATTTTGACTTGTATACAGCCATACAGGTATGCCCATTAGTACTTCAGGGGCAGAGTGTGAAATGCAGTATCTGTCAACAGGGCCGTAGCTGCAAGTACTTGCCTAGAACTCGCAAAAGATGGAGAGAAGACCTTTGCGCAATGATTGAGTTTAAATTCCTGAAATAATAATGTAGAATTGTTTTAGTGATGTAGAAAAAATATTCATAAGAATCCACATAATCATAATTCTGGGTGACATCACAATATCGAACCCATAAAACCTGTCATAAACATACTGGTGACCTGCTTGCTCTGTTCAGTTTAAGAAAACAAATGAACAAGTATCTATCACTGTCATCTCAACCATATATATATATATTTTGATTTGAATACCGTTGGCACCTAAAACTACAATGCACGGCAAGGAATAAAAAACAATATAATGGTTAGGAGGATTGAGGATAAAAATCTGGACCAAGCAGTAGAAGATGCGTAGGCCTTCTGGGTCTTGTTTATCTGAACATCGACAAGGGATCCAATCTTGGAGGCGGTCAAGCAAACAGTGGTAAAATAAGAAATATTCAACATTCTAATATTCAGAATATATGGCTACAAAATAAACTGGAGCCCCCAATACTACATCACGGGCTAATCAGAGAAAAAAAAATTGGATACTCAGAATCCTAATCTAGAGGGCATTGGCTATTGAATGGGGAGGCAGAATTGCACGGCGGTTAACCTGAAGGTTGGTCGAAGATGATGTGCGCAACATGGAGGATGCTTAGCCGATCTCCATCTCCCCAAGTGCCGCTACAGCGGCCTGCTCCATCACCGGCTAGGCGTTTGCTTGGGGCGGGGCGCGGTCGGGGCGGGGCTCGTCCACTGCAGCGGACTTGGGGCCGCGCCATGGAGGGCCGGCGGACGGCGGCTGGCATAGGCCAGCGCACGAGATGGGCCGCGGCCGCTGGCGGGCTGGGGGCGGTGGACGGCGTCAGACCTGGGGCGGTGGCCTTTGGCGAACTTGAGGAAGGCGGATCTGGGGGCGGCACACATAGGGGCGGCAGCCGGTGGCGGCGGACCGTGGGGCGGCGGGCGGCGGGCGGCGGCGCACGGGAGGGGCGCGCGTGCGGGAGTTGGAGGCGGAGACGAAGTTCTGGGCGTGTGCGACGGTCCTGTGGGTACACACAGCGGGTAAACAATTGTTTGGTGCAAAGAAACTCGACCGAGGGCAGCGCCACAGTGCAAAACACGCCTGCTTCATACTATGTTTCTGCCGTCAGATTCTGATAGGCCCACATGTCAGATACAAAATCTAGAGATAGGATCTATAATAGGCAGGAAATTTTTACGGTAACAATTAATTTCCAATTCCTTCGCTCTTCAGATAGAGCACGGAGAAGCAAGCACAACGTCTGACGTCAAAGGCACACGGTGCCGACTGAAGTGCTGATCATGCTCCTCACAAGACGAGCGAGAACGCGGGTGCCGACGCAGAGCAGCACCGCTGCCAGACGTGGCAGCACGCAGCAGCGCGCTCCCTCCAACGAGCGCGATGGCGGAGGAGTTCTGCGGAGGTGCGGGCTCTAGCGCCGGAGCCTGCGCCTGCTGCAGGCCGTGCTTGAGTGCATCGATGGTGCCCTGGTCGGTGTGGAACGACTTATAAGGAGAAGGTTGTGTCATATGATCTCCGCTTTTACTGGTTTTCACTGTAGTTTGTTCAAATCTCTTGTCACCTTATTGGCCCTTCACTCTTTATGGTTTACCATCACAATAGAGTCAGTATCGCTGTATCAGTATTTAGGTACACCATTGAACTAAATCTTAGATATTATCCATCCACATTGTTTTAATTAATTGTTTGGTGTCTATCAACATGAGGTTGATTTGCAATTACTGTTTTAGAAGGTTTCTTTTCCTGACTTCGCGGTAGACCTTGTTGGAAACTTTATCCTGAATTAAGAATCTGTCCACCCAGGAACAGAATGTTTTGGAAGCTCTTGGCAATCGATTTCTGCTCATCCATTTACTTGTCTTTTAGCTATATTTACGCTGTCTTATTATTATATTTATAATGATTTTTTGAATGTAATTTATTGGATAGAGTGATATAATTTGGTGATAACACAACTTCTCTTTCTATATATTGCAGATCTCAGAGAAATATATGCCAAAATTTTTAGAAAAAATTTACAAATTGTTTATATGAATTGCAGATATCAAATAAATATACGTCAAGCTGTTCATCAATTTTAGAAAAAGTTATAAATTGTCTTTCGAAGAGAGGGGAAAACAATCACCCATCACCAAAAGCGATCCCAGTTCTGCCGGACGCCTCATCGATCACAGCGGCGACGATGGAGGGCTCCGCATCCGATAACGGCTCTGCGTCCGCCGACGGCTCCATGTCCGCCACCGGGTTTAATTTGCATCAGCGGCAGGCTCTGGATCTTCCGTGGCTTGGTCTGCACACTAGTAGAGAAACGACTTTTATTCACTTTGAAATTTGGCTTTAGTCCCGGTATTTTTCGCGCTCGGAACTAGAGAGACCTTTAGTCCCGGCTTGTAGCTCAAACCGGGACTAAAGGTCCCTGCCCAACGGCTACTGCGGCAGGCTTTTGTTGTAGGGGACCTTTAGTTCCGGTTTCTGTCTCCAACCGAGACTAAAGGTCTCCTCCTATATACCCCTTCTTCCTCTCCGAGCCCGAGCCACTTCGAGCTCAGTGTTCTTGCTTCATATCGCCGGCCTCTCTTCTTCCTCATCGTCGGTAATCACAAGATTTCTTCGATTCCTCCATCGATTCTTCAGTTCTAAAGGTTACCAACTTTATACTCTCATGTTTCTTCAGTAGCATATCTTATTTTGTGGACTAGATATATGTGGTTTTTTATGGTTGATTTTTTTATTTGTAAGCCATTTAAGCTCAAAATCACTTTAAAGTTTGCATATTTGGATGAAGGAAGGTTAAAGTAGTTATTCAAACTAGTATTCAGCTTTCATTTCTTACATGCATAGTACACTTCATGGTTTAGATATATAGAGAATTTTAGAGTTTTTTTAATTTTATTTGTTTATAAAATGAGAAATTTATATTATATTAAAAATGAGTATAGACAGTAGATGGCAACTGCTTCCGGGTCCTTGGCCTCTCATCGGGTTCCAAAGCGACTGAGGCCGAACCTCCCTCTCATTGCATACGGCAAGTGTGAGGAGAAGATTGTGATGGAGTACCGGGTGAGGAAGGAGTGTCCCAACAAGGGTCGTATCTTCTACAAGTGTCCGGAACGCAATGTGAGTTATTTTGTCACATTTGATGATTATGGTTAATTTATACTTATTTTCATGATGATTATGATTAAAGTTCTAATTTTTTATTTTAATTTCAGTGGGATGGCACTGGATGTTCAGGCTGGTACTGGGAGGAAGAGTATGTTGAACACGTGCAAAACTCTCTTGCACAGGCGGCTACGGTGGCTGATGAGGCAGTGATCCTGCGGAAGATGCCCATAGATGTTGAACAAATGTATGATCTTTCTGTTTTAGTTGGGATTGGTCGTGAAATCCTTATGCTGCTGAAGTGCATTTTAGCTTTAGTTTTTTTAGTGGTAGTTGGGATTGTCTATATTGTAGCGAGACTTTCATAAATTAATACCTTGTGCGGTGGCATGCATGTCGTATAATTAACTAATTATGTTCTAAGTTTTAATATGGTATGTATGTCATGTAATGCAGATGAGCCGGCATTGGATGTACAATACTGATCGCCGCTCCCAAGAGTTCATTGAGAGCGTCTATTCTTTCTTACGTGTAGTCGAGGCAAACAAACGTGATGGTTTCATGTGCTGCCCATGTGCCATATGTAAGAATTTGAAGGAATATGCTAGCTCAAGGATTCTTCATTGACACTTGTTGAAGTCGGGTTTCATGCCAAACTATATTTGTCGGACGAAGCACGGAGAAACCGGGGTTGTAATGGAAGAAGGTGAAGAAGAACAATGGGACGATGATGACATTATTGCTGAATATGGTACCTTCAATGATACTGCAATGGGGGAAGCTGAAGAAGAGATAGGGGCAGAAGATGAGCCCGCTGATGATCTTGGTCAGGCCATTCGTGATGCACAAAGAGAATGCAAAAGTGAAAAGGAGAAGATAAGTTCGAGCGCATGCTAGAGGATCACAAGAAATTGCTATACCCAACTTGTGATGCGGGGCAGAAAAAGTTGGGTACCACACTGGAATTGCTGCAATGGAAGGTAAAGAATGGTGTATCTGACAAGGGATTTGGGGAGTTACTGAAAATCCAAAAGAAGATGTTTCCGAAGGATAACGAATTGCCCGCCACTACGTACGAAGCAAAACAGGTAGTTTGTCCTTTGGGATTAGAAATCCAGAAGATACATGCATGTCCTAATGACTGCATCCTCTACCATGGCGAGGAGTACGAGAAGTTAGATGCATGCCTGATATGTCATGCATCGTGGTATAAGATCAGGCGAGATGATCCTGGTGATGTTGAGGGCGACGTCCCACGAAGAAAATCCCTGCCAAGATTATGTGGTATGCTCCTATAATACCATGCTTGAAACATCTGTTCAGAAACAAAGACCATGCAAAGTTGTTGCGATGGCACAAAGAAGACCGTAAGGTAGACAATATGTTGAGACACCCTGCTGATGGGTCCCAGTGGAGAGCAATCGATAGAGAATTCCTGGAGTTTGCAAATGACGCAAGAAACTTAAGGTTTGCTTTAAGTACGGATGGTATGAACCCTTTCGGGGAGCAGAGCAGTAGTCATAGCACTTGGCCTGTTACTCTATGTATTAGTATCTACAACCTTCCTCCCTGGTTATGCATGAAGCATAAGTTTATTATGATGCCAGTGCTCATCCAAGGCCCAAGGCAACCTGGCAACGACATCGATGTGTACTTGAGGCCACTAGTTGAAGAACTTCTACTTTTGTGGAACAGACCAGGTGTACGTGTGTGGGATGAGCACAAATAGGAGCACTTTAACTTGCGAGCATTCTTGTTCGTAACAATCAATGATTGACCTGCTCTAAGTAATCTTTCAGGACAATCAAACAAGGGATATAATGCATGCACGCACTGTTTCGATGACATTAAAGGTATATTCTTGAAAAAATATCGAAAGGTCATGTACCTTGACCATCGTCGATTTCTTCCTACGAATCACCCCCTAAGAAAGAAAGGCAAGCATTTTAAAGGTAAGGCAGACCACTAGACCAAGCCGGGCAACCGAACTGGTGAGGATGTACTCAATATGGTCAAGGATGTGAAAGTAGTATTTGGAAAGGCACATGGCAGCGAACCTGTTCCGAACGACGCCGACGGTCACGCACCCATGTGGAAGAAGAAGTACATATTTTGGGAGCTACCCTATTGGCAAGTCCTAGAGGTCCGTAGCGCGATCGACGTGATGCACCTGACGAAGAATCTTTGTGTGAACCTGCTAGGCTTCATGGGTGTGTATGAAAAGCCTAAAGACACACTTGAAGCACGATAAGACCTACGGTGTTTAAAAGAACGAGACAACCTGCATCTAGAGAAGATAGATGATGGACGTCATTACTTAAGTCCTGCCAGCTACACTCTTAGCAAAGAAGAGAAGGAAAGCATGTTTGAATGCCTAGTAAGCATCAAGGTACCATCTGGATTCTCCTCGAATATAAAGGGTATAATAAATATGCCAGAGAAGAAATTCTTAAACTTAAAGTCACATGACTGCCACGTGCTCATGACGCAATTGCTTCTAGTTGCATTAAGAGGAATTCTACCTCCAAATGTACGTCTAGCCACCGTGAAGCTATGTGCATTCCTCAATGCAATTTCTCAGAAGGCAATCGATCCAATGGATCTAGCTAAACTACAGAATAATGTGGTTTAATGTCTTATCAACTTTGAGTTGGTGTTCCCTCCATCCTTCTTTAATATCATGACACACCTCCTAGTTCATCTGGTCAAGGAGATTAGCATTCTCGGTCCTATGTTCCTGTAGAATATGTTCCCCTTTGAGAGGTTCTTAGGAGTCCTAAAGAAATATGTTCACAACCGTGCTCGGCCAGAAGGAAGCATCGCCAAGGGCTATGGAACAGAGGAGGTCATTGAGTTTTGTGTTGACTTTATTCCCGACCTTGACCCGATTGGAGTTCCTGAATTACGACACGAGGGGAGACTAAGTGGAAAGGGGGCACTAGGGAAGAAAACATATATTGATACGTAGGACAACTATTTTAATAAAGCACACTACACAGTTCTACAAAACTCCTCCTTGGTGGGTCTGTATATCGAGACACATAAAGAGTTGCTCCAATCCGAGTTTCTAGGGAAGTCTGAAGCTTGGATTACGCGTCAGCACATGGAAACTTTCAGCGACTGGTTGCGAAAAGAATGTCAGGGTGATGAGAGTATTGTTGAGTAATTGTATTTATTGGCTAGGCAGCCATCATGGCATATCCTCACATACAAAGGGTACGAGATAAATGGGAATACATTTTACACAGTAGCCCAAGATAAAAGGAGCACCAACCAAAACAGTGGTGTCCGCATAGATGCCATTGACCCTAATGGAAATAAGCAAACATATTATGACCGCATAGAGGAGATATGGGAACTAAACTATGCACCTACTTTTAAGGTACCTTTGTTCAAGTGCCAATGGGCAAAGGCGACTAGAGGCGGGGTAGTAGTCAACAACCAGTATGGAATGACAACATGGACCTCAACAATATTGGGTACAAAGATGAACCGTTCGTCCTTGCCAAAGATGTGAATCAGGTGTTCTATGTCAAGGACATGTCTATAAAACCAAAGAGAGGGAAAAACAACAACGACCCAATCAATGAGCCAAAGCGCCACATAGTTCTTTCAGGGAAAAGAAATATCGTTGGAATTGAAGACAAGTCAAACATATCAGAAGATTATGAAAAGGATGACCGAATAACATCCTTCACAGTGAACAAAGACCCAAGCATCCAGCTAAATGATGAAGACACTCCATGGTTACAGCGCGATCATAACCAAGGGATATACGTTAAGAAGAAGTTCACTACTGTGCCCGCTTGATATATATAGTGATGTTTAATAGTGTGTATTAGAGGTATTATGTAATAATTGTGAATTCAGAGATGTTTATTAGGTGTTTCCTTTTTTTCTATGTTCAGATTAAATTTGTGTTTGATGGTGGGATTTCCATGTCACACAAAGCAAAAAGCAAAAGCAATGCATCTGATGTGAAAAAATTAGTGAAAAATTTGTTTTAGTCCCGACTTGATATGGTGATGTATTAGACCTATTATATAATAATTATGACTTCATATTTTTTGTCATGTTTTCATATTTTCTACGGTTTAAATAAATTTTCAACGTCAATAAGATGTGAAAACTAATTTCCTATCGAAAAGCAATAGTTTTAATGATTTTAATTAAGTAGTACATTTTTGCATGGTGAAAATTATGATTATTATTTACACTATGTTAAATATTTATACGGTAAAACAAAAGAGTTTAGGTTACAGATTTTTCTTATGTACAATAATGCAAAACTAGGTCTAGGAATTTTTTTTGTAATTTTTTTGCTAATATTTTATTTACTAGGCAATTAACAACTCTCTGCATATTTATATAAAAGAAATATAAAAAAAAGGAAAAACTTCTAGAAACCGTCGGGAAGCAAAACTACAACTCACCTTTACTCCCAGGTTGATCAACCACCCAGGACTAAAGATGGGCTGTGTTTTCGCGGCCCGCCAAAATTCTCTTTACTCCCGGGCCGTGGCTGCACCCAGGACTAAAGGTCAGACTTTTAGTCCCGGTTCTAACCATCACTCAGAACAAAAGTACCTTTAGTCACGGGCTATGGCTTCATCTAACCATCACCCGGAACTAAATGACCTTTAGTCCCGGGCTGTGGCTTAACCCGGGACTAAAGGTCCCCCTATATAGCGCCTCCTCTCTTTCCCCCTCCATCATCTCTTGTTCTTCGTCGAGAGCCACCGCGCTGCCACTGCTTCTCATCGCCTCTAGCACCACCTCCACATACGCGCACCTCTCTCGCCATCTCCGCCGGCGGCTCGGCTCACGCCTCTCCTGTCCGAGCGCGACGCGTAGATTCAAATCCGCCACCATCGTCCTCGCCCTCACCCAAATCTGATCGGGAACCGCCTCCATCGTCATCGTTGTCCACGCGCGCGCCTACCTCCTCGTCATCGACGTGCGCTCATCATCGTCGTCCCCTTCACCAGAGCACCAGAGCGCTCGTCGTCGTCCCCTTTATCAGAGCGCTCGTTGTCGTCCCCGTCGCCGCGCGCTCATCCTCATCGTCGAGAGATCACCTCCGGCCAGCACCACGCCTCGAGCTCATCCTTCATCCCCGGCAGCTGGCTCTACGCGCACGCGCGCCTCGTCCTGGCCGGCTCCACGCGCTCGTCATCCTCCACGCTCGTCGTCCTCGATCTCCTTCGTGCTTGTGCTCATGCTCGTCTCGCCATCGTGCTTGCAATTAGTAGAGTCTGAAACTGCTAGTCCTATTGGGAACGGCAGCTACTACTTGCTTGTTGCTCGTTGCTTTGCAGGAATGATTTTGTTGCTTGTTGCTTTGCAGGAATGATTTAGTATCGAAAAGAAAAATTTTCATCTCCTTTATTTACAGGTTATTATCCACTTACCGTGCTTGTGTGCATGATATATCTAGGGTGGAGAGTATTTTCAAGATGATTGTATTAACTCGATGTATTTTTCTTCAAATATCAACCAAAAGTTCATTCATTTCTTTAAAAAACAACTAGTTTTAATAATGGTTCAGATGAACGCAAATTTATTCAAACCACTCATCTTGGTTGCAAATATATAAAAAATTTTAGACTTGCTAACTGAAGCATGGTACATATATATCAGCACTTGAGTTAATTTATTTGGATACTAAAAGTAACTATATATTGTAGTAACTTAAGCATGGTACATAATTGTGCTCGCCGTGCTATATGTGAGCAACAGTGAGTATATCCTAATATCCTAAGCTCCGCTCCAAACCCTAACCTGACCGAGCTCCGCTCTAAACCCTAACAAAGGCATAAATAATAACCTTGAATTCTATAGTTATATATATTTGATTATTCATAATTAGGGTGACATGAATTTTGATATATTTATATACACCAATGTAGATCAGGATATATATAACCTAATATCCTGAACTCGCTCCTAATCCTAACCCGGCCAAGCTCCACTCCACACTCTTATATATACCTAATCAAGTTCCGCGCATGCAAACCCTAACTAGAGCTCGGCGTAAATAACAACCCTAAATTCTATAATTATTTAAGTTTAATCCCCTAGCTCTATCCATTAAATAGCATATGCATGACTAGTGTATGGATTTCTAGAAAATAAGAAATTAAAGTTATGCTTTGGAGACTTGAATTTCGAGTGTAGTTATTTAATTAAATTTAAGCACATGACTTGATCCATTTTATAGTTATATGGTTTTTATTTTTTATAGATATATCTAGTGGTGTAAAAGCTAGATGGCTGCCCCGAGAGACAACATGGATGAAGAAATGATGGATATTATCAACACCGACACTCAATTTACCGATGATGACCAGCAGGATGTAGATGACGGGAGTCAATACCTGGCTCTTGAAAATAATCAAGAAAATATTATGCAAGAAAATACTAGCGAGGTATATATATTTATATATATACTTAGATATTATATATATATATATATGAATATCTATCATCTATTATGTGTACACATGATATTTATTTATTCTTTTTTTATACGTAGCCCTCTGGATCGATGACCACAACGGCGAAAAGCAAAAATATTCGAGGCCCAAAAAAGCCATTGGAGGGGCGCTACATAATATCGGAATTCAATATCGAGACAGGCGAACCACTTGGTCCACATGCAACGAAATTCATGCAACACTGTGGATGCCTTGTAAGGGATAGACTTTCAATCAGTGCCTATGAATGGAAGCAAAAGATCAATGAGCCTCATGTTAGTTTTGTCTCTGATCTTGATAAGAATTTAATTTGGGATGATATCCTTCAATATTTCACGTTGCAAGCGGATGATTATGATGATATCAACGATGATGAATTGAAGGAGCTAGTTCGAAAGTGGGCTATGAAGAAGATGGCCACATAATTCTAGACTTGGAAGAAATCCCTATACACGAAATACGTCAAGAAGAACCTAACACCCAATTTCAATACTAGTGGCCTGCTCACGAAGTTGAGGCCCTACTAGAATGATTTTGTATAGTACAAGACATCGGAAGAGGGTGAGGAACGGGTGAGAAGGAACCAAGAGAATGCCCGACAGAAGGTATACCACCATGGCATGGGATCAGGTGGCTACGCGACTGCCATTCCCAAGTGGGAAAAAGTGGAAGCGGACATTCTTGCCAAGGGTATCACACCAGAATCACTCAATTGGCCCAAACACGCAAAAAAATGGTTTTTCACTCATGGGGGAAGACTGGACCTAGAGACCAGGAAGCTGGTTCATGGCCCAAAACTCGAAAGAGCAACACAAAGATTTTCTTATGCTCTACAAGCTAAAGCTATTGGTATGTTTGGGCCCAATAGAGAGAAGGATGAACTGACGTATGCCATCGGGATTGTTGAACACAGTGGCCGAACGAGAGGATTAGGACGGAACATTTCTTGGGAGCATGGTTTCCCTAACGACAGAGATACCTACAGAAGCTGTCAGAGAAGGAAGGATGAGGAAGCAGCGTGGATCAGCAGGTTAGAACAATATGTTCATGAGTCACGGGAGGCGTTGCTTCAAGCACAGGAGCGCAAAAAAGACATGCAAGCTAGAATGCAGGTTGAAATCATAAAGCAAGTGCAAATAGCAATGAGTGCCCAAACGTAGGCATCAGATCTAGGAATCAACATTAATATTAGCCCCCCTAATCAGTTGAAAAGTAGTTGCGCTTCCACGAAGTTGCCAAATCAAGATGACGTAATGCTATGTTTCCCCGTGGATGACATCACTGCACCGTTTACATCATGTGAGCTACATATTCCAAAAGGGAATGCCACAATCATGGTGTCTCTCGGTGTTTTTTCTCCTCCAGATCTTACCAAGACACCAAAAATCCATGGGGCAATAATACCACCTGGATATGTTAGCATCTCAGTGGATAGAGTTAACAAAGGTTTTAGTGATCTGACTCTTGACATTCCAGGAGGTGATAGGGAGAAGATTCTAGGAGAAGTAGAGAAGACATTCATACTATGGCACAAGCGCTACATTATTATTCCTAGGGTCTCTAGTCCACCGCCGCTTCCTCAACTACCAGACAATAGGTGCGGACAAAAGTGAACGAAACAATTTTTTCACTAATTTTCTATTGACATGCATGATTAATAATAACAATTTCTTATACCTAATTATTCTTTTTTGTACTCACACAGTAGGGCCTCCGCCAACCTAAGTCTAATTATTCAATCTCCAGATCATTATAGTGCTTCGGGCAATCAGGTGGCAACGCCGTCACCGCCGCCACCTCCAAGGAGGTCTCCAACGCCTCTAAAAGGATCAAGATGCCCAAGAGGGGGGTGAATTGGGCTAATTCTAAATTTCTTTGCAATGATTAAATCCTACGGTTAGCCCAATTAACCCCTTGTGCCTAGAAAGTGTTTCTAAGTGTTCTACCGCACAAAAGACTTGCAACCTAAATTCCAATCCTACTCTAACATGGCAATTCTATGAATGTAAAGACAAGTATTGAATTGCTCAAAGTAAATGCTCAAAGTAAATGGAGAGAGAGAGGAATGCGGTGATGTTTTGCCGAGGTATCGGAGAGTCGCCACTCCCCACTAGTCCTCGTTGGAGCACCCGCGCAAGGGTGTAGCTCCCCCTTGATCCACGCAAGGATCAAGTGCTCTCTACGGGATGATTCTTCGACACTCGGTCGCGGTGAATCACCCACAACCGCTCACAATGTGAGTTGGGTCATCCACAAGCTCTTCAGATGATCACCAAGCTCCTAATCATCACCAAGCCATCTAGGTGATGGCGATCACCAAGAGTAACAAGCACAAACTCTCACTTGACCACGACAAGCCTAATGAGAAGGTGGATGCACACTTTGCTACTCTTGATCTTCACTAATGAGGGCTCTCTTTGGGATTCTCAAATCTCAATCACCTCACTAGGACCTTGCTCTTCTTGGCACTCTCTAAGATGTTTCTCAGCTGTTGAAATGAGCAAAAGTGCCCCCACACACGAGCGGAGGTGGTATTTATAACACTGACTAAAAACGAACTATTATGTGCCTCTGCGGGGTGACCGGACGCTTCGGTCATGTTGACCGAACGCTCCGGTCAATATACCCCAAACTCCAGTGTTTACAGTGTGACCGGACGCTGGCAGTGTCCGGTCAGCACTGACCGGACGCGTCCGATCACGATTTTCCCTCTCTGGAATCTCACTGGAGTTGACCGGACGCTGCCTCTCAGTGTCCGGTCACTTGAGCTCTCAGCGTCCGGTCAAACCAGACGCAATAACCTTGGTCAAATGAATTGATCGGACCCTAAGCCAGCGTCTGGTCACACCGTAGCCAGCGTCCGGTCAGTATTTGACCCTCCATTTACTTCCAACTCTCGATCATATGAGAATGAAGTTTGCTCCATTGGATCAAAGGGCTGTTGTGGGGCTACCTAGTGCTAGTTTTAACAAGTGTGCACCATACCTAACTCACTAGACTCACCTAGGTCAAGCTACCTGTTCATACCCCCCTTAATAGTACGGCCAAAGGAAAAACCAAGTCCTAAACTACTCTAAGTGTCTCTCCAACTCTAATCGACACTTAGAACTAGTCCATCTTTAACCTTGTCATCCATCCTTTGAAAACCGAAATAATTTTCATCGTAGGGGCATGACAACCATGATTGCCCAATTGATCTCCATTACCGTGACCTAACTCAATTGTTTCTACAAAACACACGTTAGTCACAATAATCACGTATTGTCATTAATCATCAAAATCCAACTAGGGGCCTAGATGCTTTCAGCCTCCAAGGAGGTCTCCAATGCCTCCAAGGAGGTGTCAAACGGCTGCCCCGCCTCCCTTGATGACCAAGAAGCAGCCAGCTCTTAAGAGGTCCGCCCCGCAAACGAAGCCGTTGGCCCACCAGCCGGCAAAGAAGAAAGCCTCCTCTAATCCAGTTATTCCCCAAAAACTGTCTTACGAGAAAAGTGAAAAGGAATTAAATACTGCAGTACAAAAAGATGTGAACAGTTTCTTCGAAAAAGTAAGAAAGCAACGAGAAGCGAGGGAGAACCCAGAGAAACCGTACTTCTACCTACCTCCAGATCTTCTAAGAAAGAAGGTGGACCAGAAAAAGCGGGAATCTCAAAAGACCCTGCCAAAATTGGACTACGACCGCTCTCTCACCAAGTCATTTGAGAGCGCAGAAAAAGACTAGAGCAGGGAAAGGTGTTTCACAACTCGGACAACAATCACAATAATCAGTCCCCCCTCTTGTTATTCCTAATGAATATGGTTCAAACTTAAACTTACTGGACGTCGATTTTGAGGACCTGGCTCGGTTTTACGAGGATACCGGTTTGGACCTTGCCCAAGTGCTCGCTGAAGGACCATCTGCTCTGAAAGTGGATCCTTGGAAGAAATTTGAACATGAAAAGAGTCTATACAACCCTGAGGCCTTAGGTGAACTGGGTACGCAAATGTACCTGCTAAACAAGTGGTACATGGCGGCGTGTGAACGGTGAGAGAACTTTGTTTCTGTCAGAGTTAGAAACCAACAGTACTTCCATGGCGATGACGTTATATATGTTGAGTTTTTAGAATTACACCAACTATGCCACCTGGACTCTCTCGACAAAAGTCTCATTAGCTGCTATTGTCTATAAGTGTGATTATTTTCTACTATTAAAGTGTATATATATAAAGCTACATGTATATATATAAATTATATATCCTCACACTATATTTTTATATATGCAGATATGAGATGACAGAACTCAGAAAGAGAAAGGATAATGATGTTGGTTTCGTTGATCCAAATGTCGTATTCAAACACCCTAATCCCCCGTCTCAATGGAAAGCTGAACTTGAGAAAAATCTCATAAGGTTCTTAGTGAACCAACAAAACAAGGACATACTCTTCCCCTACAACTTCAAGTGAGTGTAAATAATTAATATCGATCATATGGACATTTGTTCAATTATTTGCTTACTAGCTAAGCTATCTCCCATATATATATATATATATATATATATATATATATATATATATATATATATATATATATATATATATATATATATATATATATATATATATATGTTGACTCTAGTTAATGTCGATCATATTTGTGTATAAAAATATATGCAGCAATCACTGGATATTGATGGTCATCGATATGGCCAATAGTCGGTTGAGCATCTTAGACTCGTTAAGAAAAGAACAAACAGAGTACCAAGACATGATAGATATTATCCAAGGGTAATTTGGTCTCTCTAGTAACTATATATGCTCCGATCTCTTAACTGCAACAATTATTAAAGGCCAAATTAGTTTTTTATTTTATTGGGCACAGTGTTTGGAAAAATTTCATTGAGGAACACCACATGAAACATTGCAAAGCGCCACTAGATGTAATCGCACATAAAGTAAGTACTAGCTACATATATATACCATGCATGCTTTCAATTCACCGGATCTTTTTTCTCGTAAAAGTGGGTTCTAAGGCAAGAACAGGGAACAACTACTGCGGATACTATGTTTGCGAGTTCATTATGGCGTATGCAAAAAGAACTCCTGAAGAGATCCTCAAAGTACGTTATATAAATATATTCATATATTCACAATTTCTTTTATTACTCATATATATAAGTAATCACATGACCAACACATATATATATATATATATATTAATACTTTTCCTTTAACTTTTATTGAAGACTCTATGGTTGAAGGAAAAAGTCATACGACGTGACCAACTGAAAGCAATTCAAGAGACCATAGTAGGATTTCTTAATGACCAGGTCTTAAACCCCGCCGGCGAGTTCTACAATGACGTGAACGAAACATAGAAGCCAAACCAGATGGAGTGAATTTGTTATCCCAAGGATATGATAGAATATAGAATGCAAGCTTTATTTGTAATATATATATATATATATATATATATATATATATATATATATATATATATATATATATATATATATATATACACATTATATGTACATAAAATAACGTACAATATATGTATATGCATGTAATATATACGTTAGTTTCATACTTTAGTTTGTACAAAATGTTCGAACATTATAAGCGTGTAGAATACGCATATTATTAGCAGCGTAGAATGCGTATTCAAAAACATATTCGAAAACCAAACGAATCATCAATTGAAAATAGAAAGAAAAAAAAAACCTTTAGTCCCGGTTGGTAATACCAACCGGGACTAAAGGGCCGGCCCATGTGGCCAGACCGGGAGGCCTCTTTAGTCCCGGTTGGAATTACCAACCGGGACTAAAGGTGGACATTTAGTCCCGGGCTAGAAATCGGGACTAAAGGAGGGGCCCTTTAGTCCCGCATTCGTGCTCCCGGTTGGGAAACCAGGACTGAAGGGGTTTTCTAATCGGGAGTACATCTCGTTTCTGTACTAGTAGCATTCTCCTGGGGCGTCTCCTCGTTTGGGAAGGCGACTTCCCCGTCTATCTTCAATGTGCTAGGGGCGACGCCGAGTTGTGCGGGGGAGCTGTGCTGGGGGCGGCGGTGGAGGGAGTGGGGAGCTGTGCTCGGGGCGTCGGCAGGGGGCGTCGGCGGAGGGAGCAGCCAGACAAGAGTGCGAGAGCGTACGCCACAACACCCGACAAGTGCCAAATCCGGCGGCCACAAATTCGGTTGCCCGATGGAGCCAAAACAACCTGTTGACAGCACTGTTCGCCTAAACGGCCTACACGGCTGATTAAACGGACGGTAAACGGTGGTAAACTATTTTGTTTAGGGGTAAACGAAAATTAAACGGTTGACCGTTTAAACGGTCAAAAAAACGGAGAAAAACGGTCTGAGCGGAACGGAGATAAACAGGATTAAACGGGCTAAACAGCTGTTTAAACGGTTGTTTAGGCGAACACAAGGTAAATCTAGTTGAGTTTTATATGCATAAATTTGTATACTTAAGTTTATTATATTAACAAATATGTACACTTGATTTGTTACATGCATAAATATGTATATTTAATTCTTTTCTCATTCATAAATATAGATACACACTAAAATAATTGATTTTTACTTGCATAAATATGTATAAATCCTAGAATAATTGATTTTATATAAAAAAATATGTATATTTTGCTAATATTATGTAAAACCGTTTAGACCGTTTTAATCTGTTTAAACACCGTCTAAACCGTTTAAACGCTAAACAGAGGGTGACCGACGGTTTACCGTTTAGCGTTTAGGATAACATTTGACAGATAGCAATTCGGTTACAGAATTACAACTCCTCTTATTTTAATTTGAGTTTTTAGGATTGGAAGTGGTATTTTTGGGTACCTCCAGTCGCACTAGAGCATTGCAGCCATAATTTTAGTGATTTTGTAACACCTTTATAATTAGTAAATGAGTTTGGCAGGTTGTTTACAAATATAGCTCTTCCAAATGAATTATGGTTTCCTGTTTAAATATAGGCCCTTTTGAAAGAGCGGGGTGCTCCCATAAACACATAAACTGGTCTGGACTCGGTTTCTGTCGTAAATGGATTATCCGACTCTTTTCTACTGTCGAGAATACAATTCTTCCAAAAAAACACTTCTTTCGTCGTCGTATGGTTCATCTTCTATATCTATTCTATATCTATACCTAATACGAAAGAGGCAAAATTTCTACCACCATAATTTTCGTCTAGCCCTGCCTTCGTGTTCGTGTCGGTTTTTCGCTCATGGGGGCTCCCTATATATATAGAACTATTAGCCTGTAGCTGGCTACAAAATAACTTATTTTATAGCTACTTTGAGTTACGATAATTACTATATTAATTTACGAGATTATAGTAATTCCTTACTAAGTGGTTTACTATAATGTTATGGTAAATATCCCCATGTGTTATAGTAACCCAACTATCGTAAATATGTATTAACATTATCGTAAATTAGTATATAAAATTATCGTAAATAGAGGTGGCTACAGAATAACTTATTTTGTAGCTAGCTACTGAATATACTCTCCCTATGTATATATAAGGGCTAGTATATACGCATGCATATATCAAGAAAACATTGAAGCGTGCATTGTTTCGAATCGAAATCTATTTGCTGGGCTGACGCGGGGACGGGTGGGCGGCTGGTCTTTCCTATACAGAGTCATCTAATTTGACTCGGTTAAACATCCTCTCAACAGAATACGCACGCAAGCCAAAATCTCGTGTGCACGTGCATATGCTTTCCGGAACCCAAACCTGTTTACGTAAGCTTTCCATCTTTAGCTCCCTAGTAATCACGGCATGCATGTTGAACATGTAGAGTCCGAATCAACTTAAGCTGCTTACGCGTCTTGCATGCATGTTCACGCGTTAGACCTTCCATCTTTTCTCCTAATGTGATGATCATCAGGCCCGGCCCTGGAGGGGGCAAACGGGGCAGCCGTTCCAGGCCCCCAAGACCGAGGGGCCCCAGGTATGTAGGATGTATATACGTATTGACATCCACCTTGAAAGCTAGTAGCTGCTAGTGCTAGAAAGTAGCAGCCCGTAATAACAATCTATATTTATTCATTATACTTTGTTTCATTTGCTTCTTTTGTCTGTTTATTAAATTTCAACACCACCATGTTATGCCAAAAATAGTCTTCCGGAAATGAGAAAATGAGACAAAAAAGAGTAACAAGAAATAAGTAAATGAATTAATGAGTCAGAGAGTATCCATTATAAATCTTTTAAGAGTCATACAAGCTAAGAAATCTATATGAAACAAATTTTTTTTGCCAAACCAGTTAAGATATAATAGCTCCTCAAGAGGAGATCCTTAAAACCCACTCTTATAGAAGTAAATGAATTAATAAGTCAGAGAGTATCCATTATAAATTTTGTACTATTAATATGATTTTTATATTAAGGGGGCCTGAGTTTGAGTTTGGCTCTAGGCCTCAACAATCCCAGAACCGGCACTGATGATCATCACGGCTTGCAGCTGCATTGTAGAGTTCCCCTAAACATTAGCCAATGTTATTTTTCGTGACGGATGATTTTAATGAACCATGTGAGCTATATATTCTTTAGATATTTCTATATCGATTCGGAACCCAATGCATTTATATACGTATTAAACTCTCAAATTATCGAAACAAATGGTGGTTGATATGCTTCCGGCTTGATAGTGGGTAGTGTTTAAGTACTTTTTTTTTTGGAATTATCTCTTGACTTCAAACAACCACTGTATTCTTAAGCATTATTTTTATACGTCTAGATCTTTAAGTACATGGTAAGATTATTATTTCCTTTGACTTAAAATTGCTGATTGAAATTTTATAGAAAACAATAACCATATTAATCGAGTAATTATTTATTTGGTTATGTTTTGTTGAGGCAATAATTGTATATATTAATTAATGATTATATTCAAACGATAGACAATAGCTATAGTCTTTATTGTCTATAACGGCTTTGCCATCCACACTCATGCTGCCGATAGTATAAAAGATTGTAGTCCCATTGTAACGCACGGACATATTTGCTAGTAATACCAAAGAGGTAAAATTTCAGCTTTTTTTGGTTTTTTTTATCTGGCCTATCCAATTTTTATCCGGTAGTGTCCTGCGTATCAGTTTTCCAATCCAAAATCTGTTTTTTTTCAAGTCCGTGTTCTATTTGTGTTTTTTTTTCTCGACCATGTCCTCCAACTAGTTATTGGGACCGGACCGGACCGGCGATTCGACCGCTAAAAGATCGAACCTGAGCCTAGACCGATTCGGTTCACTTAAAAGACCGTCTATGCAATCGAACCGCTAAAAACCGGTTGAACCGGCCGGTTTTTTATGAAACTGGTGAACCGGCCAGTTCCGTCTGAACCGTCCCAGTTTGGTAATCTCGTCTGGTGGTGCGCGTGCTGCTTCCTGCTGGTATCCCGCGTGAGCAACTGGCGCTGGGCCTGGGCCTTTCTGCTACTGCCGCCTGCCGGCCTAGCGTGTTTGAGCGTGCTGTGTGCGTGCGTATAGTACTTGCCTGCCAGGCTCTGTGCTTTATGTTTTTGTTGTTGATTGACTTTGGATGTTTTTTTATTAATTTCAAAATTTAATATCTTTTTCATTCTAGCTCTAAAATATATAAATAATATATCTATTTTGATTATCTCGATGAGCTCTTCACAATGGTACACTTTATCTCAGCATTGAGATTATTTTCCAACACTGAATATTTGAATTACTATTTAAATCCTTTTTTAGAACCTGTCAAGTTAAGGTCTATCTTGCTACGATGCATTATGGGATGTTGTTGTTTATTATCTTTTAACAATTTGATCATTTGAGTTAAGAACCGTCAACAGACAAATGTTGATTTTGGAGTACCTGTTGTGGACTTGTGGCTAGATTATTTCAAAGGTGGTTATATAATTGTGTTTTTATTAGTTTATTTGTATATATGATCAATCATATGTTGCTAAATTGAATTAAGAACATGTCATTCTATATATACATATGTATGAACCTTATAGTTGTGAAATTAAATTTGTGTTGTTTATCATCTGTTAATTATTAATTATAGCATATATATATACCGGTTTAGAGTTTTTATGGCCGGTTCAATTCGTCCGGTCCAAAATAATTGAACCGGCGGTTCAACCGGTTCTAAACGGTTGGACCAGTGAACCAGTAAACCAACTGCTTCGCCGGTTCGACCTCCGGTCCGGTCCTAATAACTAGGCCTCCACTGGAAGTCCCGGAGCACTTTTATTTCGGCCCTGTAAGGATGGCGAAAATCAGATAGGAAACTGAATCCGAATCCAACCGAAAATTGAACGCAAGACGCTCCTGAATCCAACAGAAATCCACTGCATCCACTGAACAATGATTTTGAGAGAACGAATTGAGAAATAGAAGGGAAGAAACACGAGACATCTAACCGAACAAATCGAATAAAAAACAGAGGAGTTCAGGCAAGTGGGTGGAAAATCCGACTGCCCAAAATAAATGTGTAGTTGTATTTCGACAGGGATTTGTTGAACGCTTACCGTTAATTCATAACTGTTTGCACATGGATCATAATTCACGAAAAAATTCTAACGGCAGATAATTTGCAAAAAAGGGGCTGGCCACACCAGAATCACTGCGCCCTATGCAACGGGCCTCTTAAAACCGGCCTTCACCCATAATTTTAGTGATTTTGTAACACCTTTATAATTAGTAAATGAGTTTGACAGGTTGTTTACAAATATAGCTCATCCAAATGAATTATGGTTTCCTGTTTAAATATAAGCCCTTTTGAAAGAGCGGGGTGCTCCCATAAAATGGACTGGACTCGGTTTCTGTCGTAAATGGATTATCCAACTCTTTTCTACTGTCGCGAATACAATTCTTCAAAAAAAAAAATACTCCTTTCGTCGTCATATGGTTCATCTTCTATATCTATTCTATATCTATACCTAATACTAAAGAGGCAAAATTTCTACCACCATAATTTTCGTTCAGCCCTGCCTTCGTGTCCGTGTCGGTTTGGGGCCGACTAAAGAGGTAAAATTTCTGCCACCATAATTTTCGTCCAGCCCTGCCTTCGTGTCCGTGTCAGTTTGGGGTGCTGGGCCTTGCGTGCCAATTCACGTTGCTTTATATTATATATTATCTATATCTATATAATAATAAAGAGGCAAAATTTTTGGTCATTTTTTTCGTCCATCCATTTTTTTTGTCCACCTCCCCTTAACTATCGGGAATCGAGAGTTTTCTTCCGTCTAGATTTAAATGACCCTAGATAGTTAGTGCAAATAGATCTCTCCGGTATGTCGAGCTTTTAGGTAACCTGTATAGAAATCCTAATCTTAATCCAAATCTAAATAGATTCGATTCCTCATATCCTATCCTAATCCAAATATAAAATCTCTGTCTGTACGAGTCTTTTTTCCCTTTTATTTATATTTTCCTATTCCTCGTTTTTCCTTTTATTTTTCCGTCGTTCGCTGTTAGGTGTCCGTTTCCGTTTTTCTCGGATGGCAGCCGCAGCTCAGCCTTTTAATTATTTTCTGGTTTCCCCAGTTTTCATCCTTGTTTCCTATTTTTTATTTCTTTTCTGGTATTTTCTGATTTTTTCTTATAAAAGCTAAAAAAATATCTAATCTATCTATTCTAAGTTCATTTAGGTTGATTCTGATATGTAGATTTCTAACTCAATTCGGTCACGTTAGCAGACAGTTCATGTGAATACATTGGACTATAGAAATTAACATGTGTCCTATTTTCTTCATAGTGTCCCTGTCTCATACGTTAGGGATTTTCTACTAAAAATGCATGCATTAAGTGTCTACGTAGTGTTCATATCTCATACGCTAGAGATTTCTACTAAAAATGCATGCATTAAGCATCTACGTATAATATATATTATATATATATACATCTACACCTAATATAACTAAAATCTCTTAAGTAGTTTGTTGCCTAATTTAGTCTAAATAAATATAACCCTATAATCCCGACGAGGGTTGCCACGTGAAAAAATTATGAGAGGTCTCCCCTCATAAACATCAATGGATAGATCAATTGATCACACGTCAACAACTAACTACTTGTGGACTTTAATAATTAAATATTAGAACTATGAATTTTTATGGGTCCACACGATATTAAACTATTACATCACATGGATAGTATGAAAATTAAAGTTAATAAATTATGATAATACATCTAAATATTTCCATGCTTTGCACTGGGAAAAAAAGAAATCTATCAAAATTGTATTTTAATTCGATACATGCTAATAAGATATCGATATATTATTACCATCATTAACTTATATTATTGTGTGTACGTGCATGCATGTGTACAATTCTCATTATCGTTTGCATAAATATATGATAATTTTTTCTCCCATTACAACGCCCGGTCATGTTTTGCTAGTAAAATACTAAAACGGCAAAATTTCAGCCAAAATTTTCGTCTGGCCTCTTCCCACTTCCGTAAGAATCTCCACTTCGAAATCAACCAGAATTCCTCCGGTCCCACAAATCTATAACGAAGCTTTTCCGAATCTGCAAGCAAGCCAAGAGACCAAACCGAGACTGAACCTGTAGATCCCAAAATCGTAGCAATACTAGGTAAATGCCCGAGCGTTGCAACAGGAACACATAATACCACGATAACATATATATGAGCGTGTGTTATATATTGTTACCACATCAAGCCATGAATATTATTGCGGAAGTGCATGCCTAATGAACACCCACCTATCGACAACCTAGTTGTGTAACGATCTACACGCTAGACAGACACCATGCTATCCATAATTCACATGTCTCTCTAAAAAATAAAATGGCCATGAGTTATATGACATTTTATGAAAATTACTTCATAAGAGCAGAACTAAGCCGACTAACTATTGTACTATGTATTAACTTACTTCATTATCAGTCTATCACATAAATCAGTGTATGACTAACCACACAGTAAAGAAAGTCTATCACATAAATCAGTATATGATCTAACCACACAGTAAAGAATGTATTTGAAGTCACACCCTGAGACCCTGGCCTTTTGTCGTTAATTCTGCATTCCAAAGAATAAAAAGAAAAGAACAATAATTAGTAGGATAACATACAGAGTAATAATTCAATAGGACATCAGATTGTACAACAAGCTTGTAGAGACATTGAACTTCCGATCGGTTACGATCTTCCCTTTGACAAAGACATTGCATAATTAACTGCACAATTATGAGACTGACAACCATTGTAGCATAGCCTATAACCTTGCAAAGACCCCATAACTTCACACCTTGAAATGTTAACTTATTTATCTTTACTGATTTCACTCTTCTAATTATACTGTCAGAAGAAACTATTCTTGTAAGAATTAAAGCAAGCACGAAATTGAAAACCAAATGTGTGCTTTAAGATAATTACTCCTGATGTCGAACCAAATAAGAAAACCAAGCGCGTGCTTTCAATAATCTGGGAACTAACCTAGACCATGGAACATGTCGCCCCAAGCATCTTTCAGCGTCTCCATAGTGATGTTCTCTGCAAAGCTTGCTAGAGAAAAATGCTTACCTTCTAAAATCAATTTCTGAATGAACAATATGGTAGTTAGAAAGCTCTATGTTTTTATAGATGGCCTACAGAGCAGTAATACAATGAACTTAAAAACATGAATCAATGGGTACAAGGCACGCGCTCATCTCAATTTGACATAGTGGAAACTTGGGAAGTAACCTTATATTTTCATCAATTCCACAAGATATTGTAGAAAGTGGTCACCCTTCTCAATCTCGTTCTTTTTGTTATCCTGAGAAATCAATTTCAAACTGAATCAACATAATCATGAGAAACCCAAGACGATTAATGATATAAGAAAAATTAGATGCATATACCATTCTACCCTACAGCAGTTTGAAATACACATATACACATATACAAGCAAACAGGACCATGCAAACAGTGCCATGCAAATAGGACCATGCAAGCAGCCAGCCAAGAGCATTACTTGAATACACATATACACAGGGGATGAGATATTGCTAAGACGTCGACGTCGGAGAGGGGAACAAGAAAATTAGCTCCTCGGCCACCTCGACGTCGGAGAGGGGAACAGGCCCCCACGGGCAGCATCGGCTACGGCGACGCGCTGGAGGTGAAGCCCAAGGACGCTGCAGCCCCGGCGGCGGAGTTCATCTCGCCAGGCCACCACCGCGAGCTAGCAAGCCGCGGGCACGGCAGTCCCGGTGGCCATGGCAATCCCGCCGTCGGCGGCGGCGGCGGCTGGTAGAAAGCCCTAGGACCGGCTAAACACCATACTTCAGCAAAGATCGAACAGTATATCGTACCTCGTCCGTACCGGTGCCAACTCTTCTCCTCTCGACGACGGCGCGCGAAGGAGATGAATCGCGGCACGGTCTTGGTGAGGTCGTCTCGGGCTTCTCGGATCAAGCCGGCGTCGTGGTTGTGGCTGTGTGTTGTTGTCTTTCTGAGAAGCCGCCTGGTGCATCGATTGATTTATGTTGCCTCCTTTGCTGGCATCCTCATGCGGGGGACAGGGCAGGTGATGTATGTTGCCTTTCTTGGCTAGGAGAAATCATCGTTGCCGGCACCCTCGCACGTGGGAGAGGGCAGGTGTCGACAGAATATCATCGGTAGTCCTCTGAGAGGTATCCCATGAAGGTAGATTGATCGGCAAAGAGGCATGTAATCAAGAACAAGAAGGCAACAGAGACACACAAGTTAGACAGGTTCAGGCCATCAGTATGACGTAATACCCTACTTATGTGGTCTGTTGGTTTGTATTGGCTATCTTATGATATTACGTGAGTTTGGAGGGGGTCCCTGCCCGCCTTATATAGTCCGGGGGCAGGGTTACGAGTCGGTTAGATCTGAGAGATAACCGAAAAGTAATAACAGATTACAGGAATCATGGGATCATACGTATCCTAACAAATCTTGTAGTATCTTCAGGATATCTTCCCAATGTCTTGCGGGAGACGCCGAGCAGCGTCGTTGAAAGCTCTAGTTTGGTTTTGGTGAATTGAATGAAACCCTAAGTGCTAACCTAGTTTATCAAGTGATCATGAGATAGGTAGCATACTCCAAGTGGTGAAGCAAATGAAGATCATAGCATGATAATGATGATGCCATGATGATGATCAAGTGCTTGGACTTGGAAAGAAGAAAGAGAAAAACAAAAACCTCAAGGCAAAGATATAAACCATATGAGCTATTTTGTTTTGGTGATCAAGACACTTAGAGAGTGTGATCACATTTAGGCTTGATAGCCGTACTATTAAGAGGGGTGAAACTCGTATCGAAATACGGTTATCAAAAGTGCCACTAGATGCTCTAACTCATTGCATATGCATTTAGGATCTAGTGGAATGCTAACACCCTTGAAAATGTTTGTGAAAATATGCTAACACATGTGCACAAGGTGATACACTTGGTGGTTGGCACATTTAAGCAAGGGTGAAGAAGTTAGAGGTGAAAAGGAGTTAGTCACGCTGGTCACAAGGTGATCGGACTATGGTCTCAGAGGGACCGGCGCGTCCGGTCAAGTGTGGCAGTGAAGACGCCAGTGTCGGTCTTTGACCGGATGCTGGGTCTTGGACTGATCGGACGCTGAGGTCCAGCGTCCGGTCCTGTTGTCGGGCAGCGCAGAGAAAAGTCACTGAGTGACCGAACGCTTGCAGGGTCCGGTCAAGCATGACCGGACGCGTCCGATCAAAGAAAATCATTTCTGGAACCTTACTGGAAATGACCGGACGCTGGAGGCTCAGCGTCCAGTCAGTTTGTGCGCTGCGTCCAATCAACAGATGACCGTTGAAATCTGACGAACAATATTTGAAGCAGGGGACATGTGGCGTGTATCACATGACCGGACACTGAGGGCCAGCGTCCGGTCGATCAGACCAGAGCGTCCAGTCACCCCATGCTATGCCCAGTGAAGGGGTACAACCGCTCTATTTCGTGGGGGCTTCTATTTAAGCCCCATGGCCGGTTGAAGCTCACACCTTTGGCCATTTTGCATTGACATAGCAACCTTGTGAGCTTAGCCAAAGCCCTCCCACTCATCTCCATCATTGATTCATCATCTTTGTGAGATTGGGAGAGAATCCAAGTGCATTGCTTGAGTGATTGCATCTAGAGGCACTTGGCGTTCGTGTTTCGCTGTGGATTTCACTTGTTACTCTTGGTGGTTGCCGCCACCTAGACGGCTTGGAGCAGCGAGGATCGTTGAGCGGAGGTTGGTGATTGTCTCCGGCTCTGATCATGGTGATTGCGAGGGGTTCTTGACCTTTTCCCGGTGGAGAGCCAAAAGGTACTCTAGTGGATTGCTCGTGGCTTGTGTGATCCTCATCTTGTGTTGGTTGTGTGGCACCCTATTGAGGGTTTGGCGTGTGAAGCCAATTAGCACGTGAACCTCTAAGTGAGTGAATCGCCACAACGAGGACTAGCTTACCGGCAAGCAAGTGAACCTCGGTAAAAATCATTATGTTCATTATTTAATTCCGAGGTGATTGGTCTTCATTGTTATTCATCCTTGTGATTGATTGGTTCCTTTCTTGACAAGGCGGTATAACCCTCTTGATCACTCTCTTTACATTTACCGCAAACTAGTTGTCAAGCTCTTTAGTGTAGCTAGTTGTGAGAACTTGTTTGCTTGTTTGGTGTGGCTCTTTAGTTAGCTTTTGAGAGCACACGAACATAAGGTAGTGTCATAGCTATTGTGTGGATAGATACTATCTAACTAGAATTGTGGTAGGTGGCTTGCATTTTGAGTAGGCTAGCGCAACACTCGCTTCGCCTCATAATTGTCTAACCATTTTGTTAAGTGTTGTTGTAAAAATTTTTATTAGGCTATTCACCCCCTCTAGCCATTAGGACCTTTCAAGTGGTATTAGAGCTGAGGTCACAGTGATTTGAGGCTTAACAACCTTCGGTGTAAAAATGGCTCAAATCAACAACACCAAGAAGCCACCCTAATTTGATGGCACAAATTATCCATATTGGAAATCAAAGATGACCACACATATCAAGTCAATCAATAGAAGAGTGTGGAAGGTGGTAGAAACCAAAATTGAGATTAAGGATCCAGAGAATCCCACCGTGGCCGAAGAAGTGCTTCTTCAAAACAATGACATTGCTCTAAGTGTCATTCATGATGCAATTGATGAGAGAACATTTGAGCAAATCAAAAATATTGAGATGGCTCATGAGGCTTGGATGAAGTTGGAAGAATCTTTTGAAGGCACTCAAGCCATGAAGGGTGCAAAGACATACATTCTCAAAGAGAAGTTTGCAAGCTTCAAGATGAAGAAGGATGAGAGTGTGCCGGAGATGTTTCATAGGCTTCAAGTGCTTGTTAATGATCTCAAAGCACTTGGAGAAGAGGTGAAGGACAAGGACTTCTCTCACAAGTTCTTGAGATGTTTGCCTTCAAGATTTGGTACATTGGTCACTATTCTAGTAAGTAGTGGTTTAACACCATGACACCAAACCAAGTGTTGGGAGATATAATGACCAATGATACATATAGAGATGAAGAAAAGAAGGAGAAGAAAGATGAGAAGAAGGAGAGTGTGGCATTCAAGGCCACATCATCTAAGGGCAAAGCAAAGCAAGAAACATCAAGTGAAGATGATGACTCATGGGATGATGATGATGATGAGAAGATGGCTCTCTTCGTCAAGAGATTTGGCAAGTTCATGGTGAAGAAGTGCTACCGTGCTAGAAGGAAGAAGTCTTCATCCAAGAACAAAGAAGAGTCAAGAAGGTGCTTCAAGTGTGAAAGCAAAGATCATCTTATTGCTCAATGTCCATACAATAGCGACAATGATGATGATAACAAGAAAAACAAGAAGGAAAAGAAAGAGAAGAAGGACAAGATGGCCTTCAAGAAGAAGAAGGGTGGTTCATATGTGGTCACTTGGGATAGTGTTGCTTCCTCAAGTGATGATGATGATGATAGTGATGATAACAAGACCACCAAGAAGAAGGTTCTTGCAAGCATTGCTATCAATGAGAAGCCTTCTCTCTTCGAATCTTCATCATGCTTCATGGCTAAGGCCACTAAGGTACAAACTATAGATGATGAAAGCGATGAAGAACATGATGATGAAAATGAAAATAAAAATAATCATGATAGTGATAGTGAAGATGATGAACCTACTAAAGATGAATTATTTGACATGCTAGAGGATGCTAAAGAATATTTTGATATTAAGAGAAGGGAATGCAAGAGCTTGAATAAGGAGGTAAAAGCCCTTAAGGAAGCCCTTGAGGAGCTCAAAGCAACTCATGAGAGGCTAGAGGAAGCCCATGAGAAGCTTAGCAAGGCTCACAAAAAGCTTGAGAAGGCCCATTCCTCTTTGCTTAATGAGCAAATTAAAAAGAAGCATGTTGAGACTTGTGATGTAGGTTTAACTTATGATATAATTGATGAATCACTATCTTTACCTATCATTGTTCCTCCACTAACCCTTCTTGTAGTATTTCAACTTCCACCTCATCTAGTAGTGATGGTCTCACTTGTGATACCTCACTAGTGGTTGAGAATAAGAATCTCAAGAAGGAGGTCAACAAGCTCACTCACACCTTAGCTAAAGCTTATGGTGGTGAGGACTGCTTGCTTATGTGCTTGGGTAGCCAAAGAGCTTCTCTCTACAAAGAGGGATTGGGCTATACCCCTAAGAAAGGCAAGGCGGCCTTTGCTCCTCACAAGACTAGTTTTGTGAAGAACAATGGTCGATTTTGCACTAGTGGCAAGCAAGTGGGTCATGTAGAGCAAAAATACAACAATAAGAGCAAAAATGCTAATGTATCCTTCATAAAGCTTAATTCATGCTATATGCTTACTAAGGGTACAAATGGTGTGAAGGCTAAGTTCATTGGTAAACCATGGATGGGCTCAAAGAAGAAAGCCATTTGGATACCAAAGAGCTTAGTAACTAACCTTCAAGGAACCAAGCAAGTTTGGGTACCTAAAAATAATTGATCTTCTTTTGTAGGTCAATTACAAAGCCGGAGGAAGGCATTGGGTTCTTTATAGTGGGTGCACTCAACACATGATTGGTGATGCAAGAATGTTCAACTCAATCAACACCAATGTCAATGATGGTTATGATAGTATTATATTTGGCGATAATGGCAAAGGCAAGGTCAAAGAGCTTGGTAAGATTGCAATATCCAATGATATGAGCATATCCAATGTGTTGCTAGTAGAGAGCTTGAACTTCAATTTGCTATCCATGGCTCAATTGTGTGATCTTGGATTCAAATGCATATTTGGGGTAGATGATGTAGAGATCATAAGTGTAGATGGCTCTAACTTGATCTTCAAAGGCTTTAGATATGAGAATCTATACTTGGTTGATTTCAATGCTAGTGAAGCTAGATTATCTACATGCTTGTTCACTAAGTCTAGCATGGGTTGGTTATGGCATAGAAGGCTTGGTCATGTTGGAATGAAACAATTGAATAGATTGGTTAAGCATGACTTGGTTAGAGGCTTGAAAGATGTTATGTTTTAGAAGGATAAGCTTTATAGCTCTTGTCAAGCCAGGTAAACAAGTTGGAAACACCCATCCTAAGAAAAGCATGATGAGCACTAGTAAAGCATTTGAGTTATTGCACATGGATTTATTTGGGCCAACACAATACACTAGCATTGGTGGTAACAAATATGGCTTTGTGATAGTGGATGATTACACTAGATACACATGGGTATTCTTTCTAGTGGACAAAAGTGATGTGTTTGCAACATCCAAATCATTTGTCAAGGGCATTCACAATGAGTTTGAGACAACCATCAAGAGAGTTAGAAGTGACAATGGTAGTGAGTTCAAGAACACTAGAATTGATGAGTTGTGTGATGAATTTGGAATTAGACATCAATTCTCAACCAAGTACATACCTCAATCAAATGGCCTTGTTGAGAGGAAGAATAGAACACTCATTGATATGGCAAGGTCTATGCTTAGTGAGTACAATGTGAGTCAATCTTTTTGGGCCGAAGCTATCAACATGGCTTACTATTGTAGCAACCGCCTCTATTGTCACCCATTGAAAGAGAAGACACCATATGAGCTCTTAAATGGTAGAAAGCCCAACATTACAGATTTTTGGGTCTTTGGTTGCAAATGCTATATCTTGAAGAAAGGCACTAGATTGGGCAAGTTTGATAAGAAATGTGATGAAGGATTCCTACTTGGTTATTCCACTACAAGTAAAGCATATATAGTTTGGAATTTGGATAGTGGTACTCTTGAGGAAGTTCATGATGTTGAATTTGATGAAACCAAGGGTTCATAAGTAGAGAATAAGAAGTTAGAAGATGTTAGAGGCATTCAACTTTCAAATGCCATGAAGAACATGGATGTTGGTGAATTGAAGGCCTAGGCAAGTGAATGATGATGAAGATGATCAAGTACAAGTGCTCTCTAACTCAAATGTGCAAGATGATACAAATCAAGTTAGTACAAGTGGCTCTCATGACAATAAACAAGATCAAGTGGCTAGTACATCATCTCAACTCAATGATCAAGCAAGCGCAATCAATCAAGTTTCAATCCTCCAACAAACCAATATTGCAAGGGATCATCCATTGGATACTATAATTGGTGATATTTCTAGAGGTGTACAAACAAGATCAAGATTGGCATCATTTTGTGAGCATTTCTTATTTGTGTCATCCATTGAACCAAAGAAGATAGATGAAGCATTGAAGGATGTTGATTGGGTGAATGCTATGCATGAAGAATTGAATTACTTCACAAGAAATCAAGTATGGTAATTAGTAGAGAGACCAAAAGGACACAATGTGATTGGAACCAAATAGGTCTTTAGAAACAAGTAAGATCAAGATGGGATAGTAGTAAGAAACAAAGCAAGATTGGTAGCACAAGGCTATACACAAGTTGAAGGTCTTGACTTTGGAGAAACATATGCCCCAGTTGCTAGATTGGAAGCAATTAGAATCATGCTAGCCTATGCTTGTGCCCACAATATCAAGCTCTACCAAATGGATGTTAAGAGTGCATTTCTCAATGGTTACATCAATAAAGAAGTATATGTTGAGCAACCTCCCGGTTTTGAAGATGACAAGAAGCCCGACCATGTGTACAAGTTGAAGAAGGCATTGTATGGCTTGAAGCAAGCATCTAGAGCATGGTATGAGAGATTAAGGGACTTCCTACTCTCTAAAGGGTTCATGATGGGCAAGGTTGACACCACTCTTTTCATCAAGAAGATTGGAAAAGATTTATTTGTGTTACAAATCTATGTTGATGACATCATATTTGGATCAACCAATCAAGACTTTTGTGATGAGTTTGGAAAGATGATGGCTAGTGAGTTTGTGATGTCCATGATTAGAGAGTTAAGTTACTTCCTTGGTCTTCAAATCAAGCAATTGAAGAATGGTACATTTGTGAGTCAAGGCAAGTATATCAAGGACATGATTAAGAAGTTTGGCATGAGTGATAGCAAGGCCATTAGCACACCAATGGGAACCAATGGCAACTTGGATAGTGATGCAAGTGGAAAAATGGTGGATCAAAAGTTGTATCAGTCTATGATTGGAAGCCTGCTCTATATGACCGCATCAAGACCGGATGTCATGTTTAGTGTATGTATGTGTGCAAGATTTAAAGCCTCACCAAGAGAAAGTCATTTGAAGGCTACAAAGAGAATTTTGAGGTACTTGAAGCATACACCAAATGTTGGTTTGTGGTATCCCAAAGGAGCAAAGTTTGAGCTAGTTGGTTACTCCGACTCGGATTATGCGGGATGCAAGATTGAAAGGAAGAGTACATCGGGCACATGTCAATTGTTGGAAAGATCACTTGTTTCATGGTCATCAAAGAAGCAAAATAGTGTTGCATTATCAACCGCTGAAGCTGAATACAAATCCGCCGGTAGTTGTTGTGCACAAATTCTTTGGATGAAGGCCACCTTGAATGACTTTGGAATCAAGTTCAAGAAAGTGCCATTGCTATGTGACAATGAGAGTGCAATCAAGCTAACCAACAATCTGGTCCAACATGCAAGAACAAAGCATATAGATGTCCACCACCATTTCATAAGAGATCACCAACAAAAAGGGGACATTTGCATTGAGAGTGTGGGCACCGAAGATCAACTTGCCGATATATTCACCAAGCCATGGGATGAGAAAAGGTTTTGCAAGCTAAGGAATGAGTTGAACATATTGGATTTCTCAAATATGTGTTGATGCACCCCCCCCCCACTATGACATGCCTCTCCTTCGAGCTATCTAAGGTAAAAGTTGATTGGCATGACATACATCCTTGCTAAGGACATGTTTAGTGCATCTAGTCATTTCTCACATTTTATTAGGCTCATTCATGAAAATCAAATGAATTTGATGATTGTATGGTACCACTATTGCTTCTATGCTTGACTTGATCTAGTGGTAGCATATGATATGTATGTGGGCTTGCAAAACCTAGTGTTTAATCTAGAAAATGAGTTCTAAGTGTTTAACTCAACATGGTACAAGATAACCCTTAATTAGAGGAGTGAAGAAGCTTGTCCTTGGATCAAACCGAGTTAAATATCTTTGGCAAATATTCTAGTTTGAACCAAATTTAAGAATATAATCCTCACCCCATTGATTGACATTGATAATCTCTACCTATCTATTTTGAACCTTTGTGGTCATTGATGACAAAGGGGGAGAAAAAAAACAAAGATATTAGTACATGGGGAGAAAAACAAAGATATTCGTGTACTAAGATAGTGAAACAAAGGAGAAGAATTTGACATAGGGGGAGGAATATGACAAAGGAAATGGATCAATTAAAATTTTGAGCACACAAGTAAGGGGAGCAAGCTCATGGACTTGTATGGTGCATTTGAATGTGCATTTCTTATGTTTGCTTCATGGCACAAGTTTTAAATTTCAATATCCATGCTTATGTGGTGTATGCTAGTTATAAGTTTGAATGATAAAATGAAAAACTAGCATGCATAGGATATCTAATGATTTCATTTCCAAGTATTTCCATGTGGTATCAAGCTAACTATGGTTCTAAGGATGGTATAATGGTGCACTCCGATTGGTATCACGCTTCAAAGGTTCCTCTTTTACACCTTAGCATCATTTGGTAGACATTGTCTCCTATATTTCCTATCTAAGCATATGTGCAAGCTACAAACCAAACTCTTAGCACATGTGTAGGGGGAGCAATTGCTACCATTTGGGGTTCATAAAACTTGTCTATATCCTTTTACACATGGTAAATATGCTTGGGCAAGCAACATGGATTCAATTGAATTTCAATTCATATCTTTGTATAAGGGTTGTCATCAATTACCAAAAAGGGGGAGATTGAAAGCTCTAGTTTGGTTTTGGTGAATTGATGAAACCCTAAGTCCTAACCTAGTTTATCAAGTGATCATGAGATAGGTAGCATACTCCAAGTGGTGAAGCAAATGAAGATCATAGCATGATAATGATGATGCCATGATGATGATCAAGTGCTTGGACTTGGAAAGAAGAAAGAGAAAAACAAAAAGCTCAAGGCAAAGGTATAAACCATAGGAGCTATTTTGTATTGGTGATCAAGACACTTAGAGAGTGTGATCACATTTAGGTTTGATAGCCATACTATTAAGAGGGGTGAAACTCGTATCGAAATACGGTTATCAAAAGTGCCACTAGATGCTCTAACTCATTGCATATGCATTTAGGATCTAGTGGAATGCTAACACCCTTGAAAATATTTGTGAAAATATGCTAACACATGTGCACAAGGTGATACACTTGGTGGTTGGCACATTTAAGCAAGGGTGAAGAAGTTAGAGGTGAAAAGGAGTTAGTCACGCTGGTCATAAGGTGACCGGACGATGGTCTCAGAGGGACCAGCGCATCCGGTCAAGTGTGGCAGTGAAGACGCTAGTGTCGGTCTTTGACCAAATGCTGGGTCTTGGACTGACCGGACGCTGAGGTCCAGTGTCTGGTCCTATTGTTGGGCAGCACAGAGAAAAGTCACTGAGTGACCGGACACTTGCAGGGTCCGATCAAGCATGACCGGACGTGTCTAGTCGAAGAAAATCATTTCTAGAACCTTACTGGAAACGACCAGACGCTGGAGGCTCAGTGTCCGATTTGTTTGTGCACTACGTCCGGTCAATAGATGACCATTGAAATCTGACGAACAATATTTGAAGCAGAGGACACATGGCATGTATCACATGACCAGACACTGAGGGCCAACTTCCGATCGATCGGATTAGAGCGTCTGGTCACCCCGCGCTGTGCCCAGTGAAGGGGTACAACGGCTCTATTTCGTGGGGCTTCTATTTAAGCCCCATGGCCGGTTGAAGCTCACACCTTTGGCCATTTTGCATTGACATAGCAACCTTGTGAGCTTAGCCAAAGCCCTCCCACTTATCTCCATCATTGATTCATCATCTTTGTGAGATTGGGAGAGAATCCAAGTGCATTACTTGAGTGATTGCATCGAGAGGCACTTGGTGTTCATGTTTCGCTGTGGATTTCACTTGTTACTCTTGGTGGTTGCCGCCACCTAGATGGCTTGGAGCAGCGAGGATCATTGAGCGGAGGTTGGTGATTGTCTCCGGCTCTAATCGTGGTGATTGTGAGGGGTTCTTGACCTTTCCCTAGTGGAGAGCCAAAAGGTACTCTAGTAGATTGCTCGTGGCTTGTGTGATCCTCATCTTGTGTTGGTTGTGCGGCACCCTATTGAGGGTTTGGCGTGTGAAGCCAATTAGCGCGTGAACCTCCAACTGAGTGAATCACCACAACGAGGACTAGCTTGCCGGCAAGCAAGTGAACCTTGGTAAAAATCATTGTGTTCATCATTTAATTCCGAGGTGATTGGTCTTCATTGTTATTCATCCTTATGATTGATTGGTTCCTTCCTCGACAAGGCGGTATAACCCTCTTGATCACTCTCTTTACATTTACTGCAAACTAGTTGTCAAGCTCTTTAGTATAGCTAGTTGTGAGAGCTTGTTTGCTTGTTTGGTGTGGCTCTTTAGTTAGCTTTTGAGAGCACACAAACATAAGGTAGTGTCATAGCTATTGTGTGGATAGATACTATCTAACTAGAATTGTGGTAGGTGGCTTGCATTTTGAGTAGGCTAGCGCAACACTCGCTTCGCCTCATAATTGTCTAACTATTTTGTTAAGTTTTGTTGTAGAAATTTTTATTAGGCTATTCACCCCCCCTCTAGCCATTAGGACCTTTCAGTCATGCCCCACAAGGCTTCATCTTGTGGGCTGGGCTGCCCCTGGGGGCACAGCCCATGTGGTCTGCCATGGGTATCCGAGGTCATACCCCCCACAGCTAGTCCCCAAGCGCCTTGTACCCATTGTGCAACACCGTCTTGAGCTTGTTCGAGCAGGTGTGAACAAAGCCAAGCAGTTAAACTCATGGTCCAACCACCGTAATGAGTTGCCGAGCAGTTGCTGAGCAGCGTGAACCATCGTCGAGCAGCGTGAGCCATCGCCGAACAGCGTGAGCCATCGCCGAGTAGCGTGAACCGTTGGTCGTTGAGTAGCGTGAGCCATCACCAAGCAGTGTAACCCAAGTACGACTTGCCATAAGGGTGTAAGGAGCTCAATTCAGAATCAAAAATTTCTTCACAGTGGACCAAGTGTGCCCACTTAGAGTCTGACCACGAGAAAGGGAGATAATCTTCTTCAGCTTTAAGAGGCACAGAGTCTTCTAGAATAAAGCAAACACACTCACTGCGAGGTGAAGTGTGCCCACTTAGTCCCTGAGCCTAACAGTAGATGACTTAGTCATGTGGTGCCAGGGTCCAAAGTAGAAGAATAGCAGATGACCAGCTGAGCAGGCAGTCAGTCTCTGGGCATAGCCTCAAGATGAGAAAAAGCACATTCACCACAAGGTGAAGTGTGCCCACTTAGTCCTCAAGCCTGACAGTAGGTGACGTGGTCACATGGTGCCAGGGTCAGAAATAGTAGTCAATAGAAGGAAAACCCTAATGCGGTGAGGAACCAATACGTAATGTCGACACAGTCCCCGAGCCACAAGAGGAAATCTTTGAGAAAACAAATCATGGAGAAAAGACTAGAGTAATGGTTGTACAGTAGTAATTACTAAGCCATAATGGTTGGTGGAGAAGTCGGCGAATATTCGACGAGCCATAATAAATTGCAGAGATAAATGGGCGGTACGGGCCACAGTTATATGAAAGCCTAGGTAACGGCCCACCATGCTATTGCAGAGAATTCAGAGAGGCGCAAATCATAAGAGTGGTTTCCAAAAAAACCCTTGAATGCAAAAGGGTGGGGGGAATGCTTTATAACTACGTCGCCGCACCCCGCGCTCCCACCTTTGCCACTTTGCCATTTCATCTTCCTCCTTAGCCCTCGCATTTCTAGATTCACATCCACGCGCGCTTCCGTCGCCAGTCTCCATCTGGATCTGAGAGATGGCGCCTAAGAGGGGAGCTACGAACCCAAAGAAGGCGAGCGTCAGAGCCAGTCGTGATGAAGAGTGGGTGCTGTCATGCTTGGGGGAGGCGGAGCTCAACAGATTGGTGGAGGCGGGCGTTCTTCCTAACCGTGTCACCACCGGATGGTGGCCAGCCAGCAGTGAGCCCTTCCCAATGCCTCATACTGATGAAGTAGTGGTGTTTGAGGATTATTTCTGGCGAGGGTTGGGATTTCCTGTTCATCCTTTTTTGAGGGATCTGTTTGAGTTCTGGGCACTTAGTTTGTGCAATCTCCACCCAAACACCATCTTGCACACCTCGATCTTTATCCACTTCTGTGAAGCGTATCTAGGAATTCTTTCACACTTCAACCTCTTTAGACACCTGTTCTGGTTGAAGAAGAAAGGTAGTAGCGGTTCCAAGGTGGTCGGCGACGTATATCTGCAACTCTAGGATGGGATGGCAAGCGAGTACATCACTGTACCGCTAAATACTTCTTTGAAGGGGTGGAACGTTAGGTGGTTCTACATGAAGCAGAGCCACATTGCAATCTATTGCGACATCGACCACATCCTAGAGAGCCAAAAGAGCTAGTCAGAGAAACCAAACAGTGCTGACATGGAGCAAGTGAGGGAGCTCCTTGGCTTAATAAAGGGCATGGAGACAAATGGTGGACTAGTGGCGGAGAGCTTCATAGTGCGCCACGTCTAGCCCTGTAAGGAGAGGGCCCACATAGCCTTTGATTTCAAGGGGGAGACCAATGGTACCTAGGAGAGGATGAAGATGTTGTCGAGGGACGTTGTGCAGGAGCGGGCCATAGAGCTATTCGCTCCACTTTCCTCATTCAACTTGCCAGGGCAGACGAGACCCTTTCACTACTAGAATCTGCCTCCTCAGGTAAATATCTCAATTGTGTGTTCCTGATGCTTTTTATCTCTTATCGTTGCCGAGCAGTGGACTGATTCACTTATGCTAAGATTCATTCGCAAGAAAGAGCGGTGTACTTTCTCGGGCGTGCCGAGGGTCGATTGGCCGAAGGCAGTAGATGCCCGGCCACCAACGCAACCTGAGGAGGGAGCTGTCAGCATCTTGTTAGAGAGTCCATCCCCGGTGTCAGAGAAAGTCCAGGGGAAGAGAGCAGCGGCAGACGAGCCGGCTAGGAAGAAGAGAAAGACGGTGGATGCCGCTCCCCTCAAGCCAGGCGACATCTTGCTTGGCGGTGACCAGACCACTTAGACATGGAGTACCGTGATGTCTGAGTGGTCGGATGACGATGAAGTTCCAGTGGCTCCTCCACCGAGCACGAGGGTGCCTCCACGCAGCACGCGCGTGGAGGAACAATCGAGGGGAAAGGAGGGAGTCCCCTAATAGTAGATGATAGGAGTCCCCAAGCAGCAAGCAAAAGGAGTCCCCGAGCAGTAGGCAAGGGGAGTTCCGGAGCGGCTGGCGGAGGGAGTCCCCGAGCAGTAGGCAAGGGGAGTCCCCGAGCAGCAGGCGAGGGGAGTCCCAGAGCGGTGGGCGGAGGAGAGGCCGACGGCGGAGACCGCGAGACCTCCACCCCAAGACATAGGAATCAACCCTAAGGCCGCGGCTTGGGGCTTGGGGAGCCAGCACCAGTTTAGAAAAATCTACCAAAAAGCCGCTATGTAAGTACCCTTGTCTAGAGTTATTTGGTTGTCATACCCTTATCCTTTTTTTGTGACTAACAAGCTGATCTGATGTAGCATGAGGTGTACGGAGGATCTGACCCCGCCTGTCCATACTGACGAACAGCCGAGGGCTGGTCCCGAGGCAAAGGCAATGCCGGCAGCTCCCGTCCTAGAGTCCTCAGGTGCTCAGCAGTCGGCGGAGGAGTCAGCCGCCGCTGCTAATGGACTTGGTGGCTACGAGAGGTTGGCATCGATAGCGGATGGATCGTCGACGGTGCCGGGGCAACGGCGGAAGCCACCGGGTCTTCGGGAGCAGAGGCTGGAGTCACCGATGCCATGTCGGAGGCTAGAGCGGAGAAAACTACGGTGCCTGAGGAGCAGACGGCGCTCCCTGAGACGTCAAAGGGTGTTGTCGGACATGCTATCCGGCCACAGAGCCCCTCGGTGGTGCCTCCAGCTGTAGCGGAGGACGATGAGGTGGAAGAGATCGAACATGAGGAATCTCGACCCCAAGCTGTCCGAATCCTCTACAAACATGGCGACGAGGTAGTGGTTGTTGAGGAGGAGGACATCACCAGGGAGCTCAGGAGGCTAGAGTCCACCCTTGCCGGAGTGATGAAGCAGATCAAGGTCAGTACTACATCTGTAATGTTCATCTTTAATGTTGGAGATTGTTCTTCTTCATAATCTTAGCATTTTTGCAGGGGATAACTTGGACTGCTGAGCAGCGGTGCCAGCTAATAAAGAGGATGGAGCCCCTCACCGAGGAGAATGAAAAACTCAAAGAGGCAATGAAACTTATGGAGAAGAACATCCAGAGGGCCCAGCACGAGCGAGACCTTGCTGAGTCCAACACACAAGACCTAGAGTACTAGAAGGGCGTCCTATCCAAGCAGCTAGTGATAGTGTCTGAGCAGCTACATGGCAAGTCTAAGCAGCTGGCCACTATCTTCGAGCAGTTGTTGAGTGCTTCTGAGAAGTTGGAGCGGAAGTCCGAGCAGCTCAGGAATGTATCCGAGCAGAAAGCAAGTATGGCGTATCGGCGAATGTGCTTTGTATTGTTGAACAACCATATTTTTGCTGATGACTATTGTGCCTATAGAGCAAGATGCAGAGCTCGGCCAACTGCGCCAAGCCATCGAGCAACTCTGAGAGGAGAAGGCGAAGGAGTCAGGGCGAGCAGACAAACTGGCCGAGGAGCTAAAAGGTGAGTACTTCCTGATCGGAGTTACCGTTGAAGTAGTTTCATTGCTTGATGGAACCTTATAATGCTTGTAGACAACCATTAGAGGGTCAAGGCGTAGTTGGATGTGCTGGTGCAGGAGGCCAGGACCCAAAGGGACAAGTTTGATGCCGTAGTCATCGGAGTCAAACCGGTGCTTGACTACGTCGACCTAGAGGTGGTTCCTCAGCCTGACGGCATGCCACTGCATTCGGACACCATCATCAAGAGGTGCAAGGCGGCGTGGGAGAACTTCAAGAGCTTCAACTGCGATGCCATTGTTACCGCCGTTACTCACGCCTTGCGGTGGTCTGGTTCCACTACCCAGCCATTGACCTTTAGGCGATAGGGGCCGGATTCACTGGAGGGATGGGCAAGGAGGAGCACCAGCAGCTGGAGGATGAGGTGGAGGACGCGGCGAAGAAGCTGGCCTGATGACATCGACCTGTTCAGGTGAGACGGACGGCGATGGCGAAGCTCAGTGATCTGCTCGGAGAGTATGCTGTAATAATTTAATAGAGTAGTTAAAAACATGCAAGGGTGCAGACAAACATTTATGTGTATGTATAAATGTTGACATGTGCATGTTTATGCAATTTATAGTGTTGTGGTGAAGAAATCCTTGTAGTTTTAACCCTAACGCAATTATACGCAGTATAAGTAGCGTCCGAGCAGTTAGTTCATTATTGAAATCTTTGGCCTTAGCTAGCCCATAGTCCATAACATCAAGCGTGGAGCCCGTGCACATGTAGGAGGAATAGGCGTGACTAAGGAACCATAGCCGACCACCCATAACGTAGAGCACAGAGCTCATAGCACGTGTAGGGAGAGATTGGAGACTGGGTCTTCTCCATAGAGAACAGAGCGAAACATGTGCTGCTCAGCGGTTGGCGAAATATCTTGGAAATAAACATAGTATAAGTGGCGTCTGAGCAGTTAGTTCTTCACTAAGCTCTCGGCCTTGGCTAGCCCATAGTCCATAACATCAAGCGCGGAGCCCGTGCACAGTGTAGGAGGAACAGGCGTGACCAAGGAACCATAGCTAACCACCCATAACTGCAGAGCGTGGAGCCCGTAACACGTGTAGGGAGAGATCAGAGACTGGGTCTTCTCCATAGAGAACAGAATGGAACATATGCTGCTCGGTGGTCGGCGAAACATTTTAGAGAAACACGGCGGAGTGTTTACGATGATCTCGTATTGGAGTTCGTTAAGGAGTAGCTTAGAGCTCGGTGACCGTAAGTGGAGATTATATCGTAATGGAGAAATAATGGAGACAAATTATGACGATCAGAAGTTTATTCATCATGGAGTGGAGAATACATATCTGGAGCATTTCAAGGATAGAAATGTATAAGGTGCTCGATGTGCCATGAATTGGGGACATCGATTCCGTCCAAGTCGCATAGGCGATAAGACCCTAGTCAGGTAACTTCTTTAACGACAGTAAGGCCCTTCCTAAGGGGAGGAGAGCTTGTGCATCCCTTCAGTTTTTTTGCTTTCTATGGAGAACAAGGTCGTCGACAGCAAATGAATGACCTTTGATGTTGCGATTCTAGTACCTCCGCAATCCTTCTAGGTATTTGGCTGTGTGGATGCAGGTGATCAGGCGTTCCTCCTCGGCCCTATCGACGTCCTCTGTTTGAACAGCTATGGCTTGCTCTTCATCATAATTTTCCACCCTAGCTGCTCGGAAGGCAATGTCCGCTGGTAGTATGGCTTCTGAGCCATAGACCAAGAAATATGGAGACACACCGATGCTGTGACTAGCTTGAGTATGCAGTCCCCAAACCACAGCTGGTAGCTCTTTGAGCCATCTGCCCAGATGCTTTTCTTCTTTCTGATATAACCTCTTTTTTAGGGCATCAAGGATCATGCCAGTTCGCCCATTTGACCTGGCCGTTGGCTCTAGGATGGGCAGTGGAGACATATTTGACGAAGATGCATCGGTCTTCACAGAAGTCCCAAAAATGATGGCCAGTAAATGTAGTTCTGAGGTCGGTGATAATGCTGTTTGAGAGACCAAATTTGTGGATGATATCTTCGAAGAGCTCGACTACTTTCTTTGCAGTAGCCAAGACGAGCGGTTTATACTTGATCCACTTGGAGAACTTGTTGATGGCGACGTATACGTACCAGAAACCACCTGGCGCTGGCTTGAAAGGCCCAATCATATCCCGTCCCTAGCATGTGAAGGGCCAGGAAGCTGGGATGGTCTACAGTTCTTGTGCCGGCACGTGTATTTGCTTGGTGAAAAATTAGCATCATTCACAATGTCGGATGAGGTCTTCTGCATCGGAGATGGCCGTGGGCCAGTAAAAACTAGCTCAGAAAGCTTTGTCGACTAGGTTTCTCGAGGCCACATGGTTGCCAGCAGGAACTAGAGTGAATTTTGAGAAGTAATCTCACTCCCTCTTCTTGGATGATGCATTTTTATAGTATCCATTCCTTGGCACTTTTCCTCATCAAGTTGCCATCCACCAGCATGTAATGCTTGCTTTGATGGATTAGGCGTTCGGTTTCAGTCTTGTCGATGGGCACTTCTACGCTAGTGAGGTACTTGATGAACTATTCCCTCCAATCGGCGATCGGCGAAGGTACTGTAAGTACCAGCTGCTTCGATGGAGACACGCTTCGTATTCGGCGGTGTTGTTGGAGGTCAGAAAATGTATTTGGAGAACATATCGAAGCTTATCCTTGGTCGGCGTGATGAATAAAATGCCCGCACTAGCACCGTTGATGTTGAGAGCGCCGTCGAAGTACATCACCCAGTGCTCGGGGCAAGTAGCGGCGATGGGCTCTTGAATCTCGGTCCACTCAGCGATGAAATCAGCGAGCGCCTGAGACTTAATGGTAGGCCTACTTCTGAATTTGATGGAGTAAGTGCCGAGCTCGACAGCCCACTTGATGATGCGGCCGTTGGCCTCTTTGTTATGGAGAGTGTCCCCTAGAAGAAACTCGGTGACCACGATGATCTTGTAATACTCGAAGTAGTGGCAGAGCTTGCGTGACGTAATCAGAATGGCGTATAGCAGGTTTTGGACCTGAGGATAACGAATTTTGGGCTCATTAAGGACCTTGCTGATGAAGTAGACCGGACGTTGCACCTTATAGGCGTGCCTGGCCTCATCGCGTTCGATGACGATAGCTGTGCTAACAACGCGAGAAGTGGCGGCGATGTAGATCAGGAGAGTTTTGTCTGGTCGTGGCGCTATCATGATCGGAGGCCTTGTTAGGAACAACTTGAGCTACTCGAAAGCTATGTCTGCCTCCTCTGACCAGGAAAAACACTCGGAGGCCTTGAGTAGTTTGAAGAATGGTAGTCCCTTTTCGCTGAGGCGCGATATGAAGCGGCTTAAAGCAGCCATGCAGCCTGTAAGCTTCTATATATCCTTGATGCATGTTGGCTATTTCATGTTGGTGATGGCGGAGACCTTGTCGGGGTTGGGTTCAATGCCACGTGCACTAACGATGTAGCCTAGGGGTATACCGAATGGAACTTCAAAGATGCACTTTGAAGGGTTCAACTTCCATCGGTACCTTTTTAGGTTGGCGAACGTTTCCTTGAGATCGGCAATAAGATTGTTGGTGGTCTTAGACTTGATGACCACATCATCGATGTAAGCTTCGATGTTGCGGCCAATCTGTTGATCGAGGCACATCTGGATGGCTCTTTGATAGGTCACCCTGGCGTTCCTAAGTCTAAAGGATATGGTGGTGTAGCAATACGCACCAAAGGGCATGATGAATGATGTCTTGATCTAGTCTTCTTCCTTGAGGGAGATCAGGTGATAGCCGGAGTAATAGTTGAGGAAGGAGAGCAATTCACAGCCGGCGGTGGAGTCTACAACCTCATCTATTCAAGGCAGACCGAAGGGGTCTTTAGGGCAATGTTTGTTAAGATCAGTGTAATCAACACACATTCTCTATTCTTTATTCTTTTTTTGAATGAGAACAGGGTTTGCTAACCACTCAGGATAATACACTCCTTTTATGAATCCGATAGCTAGGAGCCATTTTATTTCTACCCTAGTAGCATCCTTCTTATCTGGCGCGAATTGTCAAAGTTTCTGCTTGATCGGTTTGGTGGTCGGTGAGACATTCAAGGAGTGCTCGATCTTCTCCCGTGGTACCCCTGGCATGTATGCAGGTTTCTAAGCAAACACGTCGGCGTTGGCACGTAGGAAGGAGACAAGCGTGCTTTCCTATTTGGGGTCGAGGTGAGCCCCAATCTTCATAATCTTAGAGGGGTCATCGAGGCCAAGGCCGACCTCCTTGGTTTCCTTGGACTTGGCAGAGGCACGAGGAGGCTCCAGCGATGGGATCTACAGGTTGTCAGTGGGCACCGCTTTGGTGTCGGTGACCACACTAGCCATCTAGATGGAGAGGTTAGTGGCTTTGGTAAGGGTGAGGCTCTCTGTCTTGCAGGCATAGGCGATGGAGAGGTTGGCCCACAGGGCTAGGACTCCTGTAGGCGAAGGCATCTTTAGCACTAGATAAGCATAGTGCAGTACAACCATAAACTTGGCCAGAGCTGGCTGACCAAGTATGGTGTGGTAGGCGGTATTAAAGTCGGCGACATAGAAGTTGATGTGCTCAACGCGGAAGTTGCTCGCCGTAGGGTGATCTCTCCAAGCGGTTTGGATGCCCTGCCAGGTACCACACCCTAGAAGGAGGAGTCTGAGGGTGTGAGATCTATTATCCCGAGGCCCAACTCCTTTAGGGCTCCGACAAAGAGGAGGTTCAGAGTGCTCCCACCATCGACTGAGCACTTTTCTGAAAAGCACTTTCTGGATGGTTGCATCGAGGACGAAGGGGAAACGCCCTATGTAAGGGATATTCCACCCACTGGTCAGCCCTGCTGAAGGTGATGGGGACCTCAGACTAGGGGCGATAGCTGGGATTGGCGGTGGTGTCATCTACGTTGACGGCAAGCACCCATCGAGCGGTGAGTTTCTTTTCTCTTCTGCTCTCGGCGGAGGCGAAGCCCCTGAAGATGGTGGCGACCACCTTGTCATGATCCTGGAAGGCATTGTTGTTGCCTTTAGGTGGTCGGCGGCCTCCAGCTCCATTGTTGTTGTCGTCGTCTGGCTTTTTGGCCTAGAACTCCTTAGCCAAGCCGAGGTCGTCCTTCATCTTATGCTTGGTGTTCTTGTGGAGAGGGCATGGGCCATCAAGGATCTTCTTGTATTGCTCAGTCATAGTTGCGCTTGGCTCAAGGCTCATTAACAATGATGATGATATGGTCTGGTCAGCGGTGGCGATATTGACCAGACTTGGAGCCTTCTGGCCGATCATGGACCACTATCCCGATGATGACTACGGTCATCATAGCGGCGGTCGCTGTGGCGCCGATCGTCGCTGCGGTGAGTTGGGCGATGAGTGCCCGCATCATTGTTGAAGCGCACCTCAGCTTCCTCGACATCAGGTGTACTGGTTGGCGGTCGTGATCATCTCGCCAATCCCTATGGGAGGCTTGCGGTTGAACTTGGAGCGAAGCTCACTGATGATGGAGTCATCGGATGAAGGCAGGTGATGACCTCAGCTTCCGTGATGTTGGGAATAGAATTCCTCATCTTGGAAAAGCGTCTGATATAGCTACAGGAGGAGCTCGGATAGCTTCTGGTAGATACGGTTGAGATCATGCTTGGTGCCCAGCCGAGTACACGTAGCCATATAATTATCGGTGAAGACTTTTTTAGCTCTTACCAGGATCCGATGGAGTCCAAAGCAAGGCTTGTGAACTAGTTCATGGTGGTTGGCTGTGAGCATGATGGGAAGATAGTTCGCCACGACACTGGTGTCTCCTCCGGCGGCGCGGACATCAGTGGCATAAGCTTGTATCCACTGTGTTGGGTTCATCCTTCCCTCGTAGGGCTCGATCCCAGTGATTTTAAAACCACAGGGACACTAAAGTGTTTAGAGCGCCCTCGTGAATGCTGGGGGCCTCTTCGGGGTTGTCGAACGCCATCGTCTACAGCGTTGTCGGCATTGAGCGACTCAAGAGTTGAGTCCTGGGTTACCGTACTCTTGCTCATACTCCTGGTGGCGACGTACTTCTTCTTCATGGTGACCGAAGCGGCGTTCATTGGATACATCGTCGCGCATCTCAGAGATTGTTGAGGTGCACTCGGACATCCTGGTCGACCTCTTGGTCGTGTTGGCGGTGATGTTCAATGCGGTCGCCCCTAGCTCCGCCCTGGAGGGGTTGCCTGTCAGTCACAGTGCTAGTCGATGAAGCGACTTGGGCGGTGATCGGATCTTGGCGCGGCTAATCGGCGAATCGAGCTTGTAGAGTATGAAGATCTCTGATCCTGGCGGATCTCATTGACTTGGCAGTGCACCGCTTTAAGCATGGTGGTGACCTTGGCGACCTTCGGTGTCTACAGGAGTCGGGCGAGCTCGTTGGCAGGCCATGGCCAGGTTGGTGCTTGGGGTCTTGTACACATCATGGCCATCGACATGAACAAACTCATCGTCCAGGTTGCTTTGGAGTTGGTGTGGCCTTCCTTGCGAGTCAAGCTGTTGCTCGACCATCGCAAGGGCAGCCTCATTTGCTCGGTGCTTGCGCATGGTTGGCGTTCCTGTTGATGTGGGTGGCGCGGTCCTCCTCGGTTTCCCCTTCCCATGGGGGGCTGTCGACGCTAACGTTGAAGATCAGCGCCGCCACAGGAAAGGAGGGAGAGGAAGTAGTTTGGTGGTGGTCTCGGCGATAGTCTCCATAGAGCCCTAGGACTTGGATTCTGGATTCTCCTCCAAGATGGTTTGGAGGGATACTCTAGGGCATCGGTCGACGTGTAGCATGTTGACAGCCGGCGAGAGCTGGTCGGTGAGCTGGTCAGCAGGAGGTTGGACATCTCTAACCTGGTTGGCGAACTTGCCCCTTAGGACATCCAGGTAGGCTACGGCGACGTTGGTGAACCCGAAGGGTAGAGCCGCAACCCCTGGAGTTTTCCGAGCAACCTCCGATAGATCTAGATCAGAGGGTGGCCGGCGTTGAACCAGAGTGTCCAGAACCGATTCGGTGATGGATAGGCAATTGGCGAGCACTAACCAACCTGATTGATGGATGCGATCAGATCGTCGTTGTTGAACTGCCTCCTCTGGTAGTGAGGAAGCGGACGACAAGTTGTCGATGAAGGCGACCTCAGAGGTGGTTCTGAGATTGGATCTGTAGTCACAGGTGTTGGGATGATCGACGTAGAATCGATCTGCACCGGCTCGATAAGCTCTCCGACTCCAGTCAGCGTTGGTGATCCATGAGATTGATCCGACCATGAAGATTTGGCCGGGCTGCGGGAGGGACGAAGAGCCTGTGGAGCGTACATCTTGTTCAATATAGAAACAGCACGCACACCCCTACCTGGCGCGCCAACTATCGATAGAATATCGTCGGTAGTCCTCCGAGGGGTATCCCACAAAGGTAGATTAATCGGTAGAGGCGTGTAATCAAGAGCAAGAAGGCAACAGAGACACACGAGTTAGACAGGTTCAGGCAGCCAGTATGACGTAATACCCTACTCCTGTGGTCTGTTGGTTTAGATTGACTATCGTATGATATTGCGTGAGTTTAGAGGGGGTCCCTGCCCGCCTTATATAGTCCCGAGGGCAGGGTTACAAGTCGGTTAGATCTGAGAGATAACCGGAAAGTAATAACAGATTACATGAATCATGGGATCATACTGTATCCTAACAGATCTTGTAGTATCTTCATGATATCTTCCCGGTATCTTGTGGGAGACTGCTGAGCCGCGTCGTGCCCCGCAAGGCTTCATCTTGTGGGCTGGGCCACCCCTAGGGGCACAGCCCATGTGGTCTGCCAGTGGGTATCCTGGTGTCGTACCCCCCATAGCAGGCGATGTATGTTGCCTTTCTTGGCCAGGGAGAAATCATCGTTGTCGACATCCTCGTGCGTGGGAGAGGGAAGGCGATGTATGTTGCGATTGATTTATGTTGCCTTCTTTGCCGCCGGCATCGTCGCACGTGGGAGAGGGCATGCGATTTATGTTTCCTTTTTGGCGGGGAGAAATCATCGTGCAGCGGTGGCGGTTACCATTTTGACCGGGCAAAATCATCAGTGTGGGACGCCTGGTTTCACACGCCGGGCGACGATTCCTATCGGTAATTTTTACTTGTAGAAGGACTAAAATCAATTTCTGAATGAACAATATGGCAGTTAGAAAGCTCTATGTTTTTATAGATGGCCTACAGAGCAGTAATACAATGAACTTAAAAACATGAATCAATGGGTACAGGGCACACGCTCATCTCAATTTGACATAGTGGAAACTTGGGAAGTAACCTTATATTTTCATCAATTCCACAAGATATTGTAGAAAGTGGTCACCCTTCTCAATCTCGTTCTTTTTGTTATCCTGAGAAATCAATTTCAAACTAAATCAACATAATCATGAGAAACCCAAGACGATTATTGATATAAGAAAAATTAGATGCATATACCATTCTGCCCTACAGTGGTTTGAAATACACATATACAAGCAAACAGGACCATGCAAACAGTGCCATGCAAACAGGACCATGCAAACAATGCAAACAGGACCATGCAAGCAGCCGGCCAAGAGCATTACTTGAATACACATATACACAAGGGATGAGATATTGCTAAGACGTCGACGTCGGAGAGGGGAACAAGAAAATTAGCTCCTCGGACACCTCGACGTTGGAGAGGGGAACAGGCCCCCACGGGCTCCATCGGCTACGGCGACGCGCTGGAGGTGAAGCCCAAGGACGCTGCGGCCCCAACGGCGGAGTTCATCTCGCCAGGCCACCACCGCGAGCCAGCAAGCCGCGGGCACGGCAGTCCCGGTGGCCATGGCAATCCCGGCGACGGTGGCGGCGGCCGGTAGAAAGCCCTAGGACCGGCTAAACACCATACTTCAGCAAAGATCGAGCAGTATATCGTACCTCGTCCGTAGCGGTGCCGACTCTTCTCCTTTTGACGGCGGCGCGCGAAGGAGACGAATCGCGGCACGGTCGTGGCGAGGTCATCGCGGGCTTCTCGGATCAAGCCTGCGTTGTGGTTGTGGCTGTGTGTTGTTGTCTTTCGGGGAAGCCGCCTGGTGCATCGATTGATTTATGTTGCCTCCTTTGCCGGCATCCTCGCACGAGGGAGAGGGCAGGCGATGTATGTTGCCTTTCTTGGCCGGGAGAAATCATCGTTTCCAGCATCCTCGTGCGTGGGAGAGGAAAGGCGATGTATGTTGCGATTGATTTATGTTGGCTTCTTTGCCGCCGACATCGTTGAGGGTGGGAGAGGGCATGCGATTTATGTTTTCTTTTTTGCTGGGAGAAATCATCGTGCGGTGGTGGCGGTTACTATTTTGACCGGGCAAAATCATCGTGTGGGCGCCTGGTTTCGTACGTCGGGGGACGATTCCTATCGATAATTTTTAGTTGTAGAAGATAGAAGATAATACAACACGAGCAATCCAAATAAAATACAAGTATACAATAGACCGAATATATATATATATATATATATATATATAGTATTATATATATATATAGTATATTCAGTAGCCAGCTATAAAATAAGTTATTCTGTAGTCAACTCCATTTACGATAATTTTATATACTAATTTATGATAATATCAATATATATTTACGATAGTTGAGTTACTATAACACATCAGGATATTTACCGTAACGTTATAGTAAACCACTTAGCAAGAAGTTACGATAATCTCGTAAATCAGAATAAATTATTTTATAGCCGGCTACGGAGCCGTAGTTCTATAATATATATATATATATATATATATATATATATATATATATATATATATATATATATATATATATTAATCTAATCAAAATCAAAGACAGATCGAATTAAATCAGGCGCCCCATAAACGAAATCGCCGAATTCCCTCTGATTCGCAAAATAAAGGACAGCCAAACAGAGATCCTCAACTTGCAGGCGGGCTCATTCGCGGCCGGCCGCTAACCCGCCTCGCTTGCCGCAAAGTTTATTAGCGGGCTTGTGGCTTGCCACAAAGCTGCGGATCTTGCGGACAAGTGTTCCGTGGACACAACAAACTTGTATGCAAAACCCGCAAGACCCGCAAGACGGACAAGTGTTCCGCGGACTCAACCTGAAGCTCAAGGAAGCACCTTGTCAGCACCCTCATTGGCAACTTTGGAAGCGTAGGAATGGAGTGGTTTTCAGAGCTGAGAATGCAACGATTCCAAGTGTAATGTAATGTAATCAAAGAAAACGGTGTAATTTGTAAAATCCAACGCCTTAAAGGCGGGTTATGATCAATAAAAATCAGGTGGAGATCCTCTCCCCGCGGTGACCAAGTAATTAGTCCAAAGTGATTGTTGTTAACAATGCTTGAACACTGTGTGTTATGTTCTCCCATGCTGGCGAGCACCACTGAAAACATCCTAGCATGACCCCTTCTCCTTAGGCTCAACACTATTCAGGAAGATGCTGCTGCTGCTACAAAGCTAACACTGGCTCCTGGTGGAATTTTCTATCCAATCCGAAACAGCCAGCACGATTTGGATTCCATTTTGTCCTTATCACTAACTACAAGTGTTCGATTGACGGACACAAGGAGGCAGATGCTCTAACAAACTAGAGACAATCTCTCAGCCCTCGGTACATGACCGCATCAAGACCGGATGTCATGTTTAGTGTATGTATGTGTGCAAGATTTAAAGCCTCACCAAGAGAAAGTCATTTGAAGGCTACAAAGAGAATTTTGAGGTACTTGAAGCATACACCAAATGTTGGTTTGTGGTATCCCAAAGGAGCAAAGTTTGAGCTAGTTGGTTACTCCGACTCGGATTATGCGGGATGCAAGATTGAAAGGAAGAGTACATCGGGCACATGTCAATTGTTGGAAAGATCACTGTTTCATGGTCATCAAGAAGCAAAATAGTGTTGCATTATCAACCGCTGAAGCTGAATACAAATCCGCCGGTAGTTGTTGTGGCACAAATTCTTTGATGAAGGCCACCTTGAATGACTTTGGAAGCAAGTTCAAGAAAGTGCCATTGCTAGGTTACAATGAGAGTGCAATCAGCTAACCAACAATCTGGTCCAACATGCAAGAACAAAGCATATAGATGTCCACCACCATTTCATAAGAGATCACCAACAAAAAGGGGACATTTGCATTGAGAGTGTGGGCACCGAAGATCAACTTGCCGATATTCACCAAGCCATGGGATGAGAAAAGTTTTGCAAGCTAGGAAATGAGTTGAACATATTGGATTTCTCAATATGTGTTGATGCACCCCCCCCCCACTATGACATGCCTCTCCTTCGAGCTATCTAAGGTAAAAGTTGATTGGCATGACATACATCCTTGCTAAGGACATGTTTAGTGCATCTAGTCATTTCTCACATTTTATTAGGCTCATTCATGAAAATCAAATGAATTTGATGATTGTATGGTACCACTATTGCTTCTATGCTTGACTGATCTAGTGGTAGCATATGATATGTATGTGGGCTTGCAAAACCTAGTGTTTAATCTAGAAAATGAGTTCTAAGTGTTTAAACTCAACATGGTACAAGATAACCCTTAATTAGAGGAGTGAAGAAGCTTGTCCTTGGATCAAACCGAGTTAAATATCTTTGGCAAATATTCTAGTTTGAACCAAATTTAAGAATATAATCCTCACCCCCATTGATTGACATTGATAATCTCTACCTATCTATTTTGAACCTTTGTGGTCATTGATGACAAAGGGGGAGAAAAAAAACAAAGATATAGTACATGGGGAGAAAAACAAAGATATTCGTGTACTAAGATAGTGAAACAAAGGAGAAGAATTTGACATAGGGGGAGGAATATGACAAAGGAAATGGATCAATTAAAATTTTGAGCACACAAGTAAGGGGAGCAAGCTCATGGACTTGTATGGTGCATTTGAATGTGCATTTCTTATGTTTGCTTCATGGCACAAGTTTTAAATTTCAATATCCATGCTTATGTGGTGTATGCTAGTTATAAGTTTGAATGATAAAATGAAAAACTAGCATGCATAGGATATCTAATGATTTCATTTCCAAGTATTTCCATGTGGTATCAAGCTAACTATGGTTCTAAGGATGGTATAATGGTGCACTCCGATTGGTATCACGCTTCAAAGGTTCCTCTTTTACACCTTAGCATCATTTGGTAGACATTGTCTCCTATATTTCCTATCTAAGCATATGTGCAAGCTACAAACCAAACTCTTAGCACATGTGTAGGGGGAGCAATTGCTACCATTTGGGGTTCATAAAACTTGTCTATATCCTTTTACACATGGTAAATATGCTTGGGCAAGCAACATGGATTCAATTGGAATTTCAATTCATATCTTTGTATAAGGGTTGTCATCAATTACCAAAAAGGGGGAGATTGAAAGCTCTAGTTTGGTTTTGGTGAATTGATGAAACCCTAAGTCCTAACCTAGTTTATCAAGTGATCATGAGATAGGTAGCATACTCCAAGTGGTGAAGCAATGAAGATCATAGCATGATAATGATGATGCCATGATGATGATCAAGTGCTTGGACTTGGAAAGAAGAAAGAGAAAAACAAAAAGCTCAAGGCAAAGGTATAAACCATAGGAGCTATTTTGTATTGGTGATCAAGACACTTAGAGAGTGTGATCACATTTAGGTTTGATAGCCATACTATTAAGAGGGGTGAAACTCGTATCGAAATACGGTTATCAAAAGTGCCACTAGATGCTCTAACTCATTGCATATGCATTTAGGATCTAGTGGAATGCTAACACCCTTGAAAATATTTGTGAAAATATGCTAACACATGTGCACAAGGTGATACACTTGGTGGTTGGCACATTTAAGCAAGGGTGAAGAAGTTAGAGGTGAAAAAGGAGTTAGTCACGCTGGTCATAAGGTGACCGACGATGGTCTCAGAGGGACCAGCGCATCCGGTCAAGTGTGGCAGTGAAGACGCTAGTGTCGGTCTTTGACCAAATGCTGGGTCTTGGACTGACCGGACGCTGAGGGTCCAGTGTCTGGTCCTATTGTTGGGCAGCACAGAGAAAGTCACTGAGTGACCGGACACTTGCAGGGTCCGATCAAGCATGACCGGACGTGTCTAGTCAAGAAAATCATTTCTAGAACCTTACTGGAAACGACCAGACGCTGGAGGCTCAGTGTCCGATTTGTTGTGCACTACGTCGGTCAATAGATGACCATTGAAATCTGACGAACAATATTTGAAGCAGAGGACACATGGCATGTATCACATGACCAGACACTGAGGGCCAACTTCCGATCGATCGGATTAGAGCGTCTGGTCACCCCGCGCTGTGCCCAGTGAAGGGGTACAACGGCTCTATTTCGTGGGGCTTCTATTAAGCCCCATGGCCGGTTGAAGCTCACACCTTTGGCCATTTTGCATTGACATAGCAACCTTGTGAGCTTAGCCAAAGCCCTCCCACTTATCTCCATCATTGATTCATCATCTTTGTGAGATTGGGAGAGAATCCAAGTGCATTACTTGAGTGATTGCATCGAGAGGCACTTGGTGTTCATGTTTCGCTGTGGATTTCACTTGTTACTCTTGGTGGTTGCCGCCACCTAGATGGCTTGGAGCAGCGAGGATCATTGAGCGGAGGTTGGTGATTGTCTCCGGCTCTAATCGTGGTGATTGTGAGGGGTTCTTGACCTTTCCCTAGTGGAGAGCCAAAAGGTACTCTAGTAGATTGCTCGTGGCTTGTGTGATCCTCATCTTGTGTTGGTTGTGCGGCACCCTATTGAGGGTTTGGCGTGTGAAGCCAATTAGCGCGTGAACCTCCAACTGAGTGAATCACCACAACGAGGACTAGCTTGCCGGCAAGCAAGTGAACCTTGGTAAAAATCATTGTGTTCATCATTTAATTCCGAGGTGATTGGTCTTCATTGTTATTCATCCTTATGATTGATTGGTTCCTTCCTCGACAAGGCGGTATAACCCTCTTGATCACTCTCTTTACATTTACTGCAAACTAGTTGTCAAGCTCTTTAGTATAGCTAGTTGTGAGAGCTTGTTTGCTTGTTTGGTGTGGCTCTTTAGTTAGCTTTTGAGAGCACACAAACATAAGGTAGTGTCATAGCTATTGTGTGGATAGATACTATCTAACTAGAATTGTGGTAGGTGGCTTGCATTTTGAGTAGGCTAGCGCAACACTCGCTTCGCCTCATAATTGTCTAACTATTTTGTTAAGTTTGTTGTAGAAATTTTATTAGGCTATTCACCCCCCCTCTAGCCATTAGGACCTTTCAGTCATGCCCCACAAGGCTTCATCTTGTGGGCTGGGCTGCCCCTGGGGGCACAGCCCATGTGGTCTGCCATGGGTATCCGAGGTCATACCCCCCACAGCTAGTCCCCAAGCGCCTTGTACCCATTGTGCAACACCGTCTTGAGCTTGTTCGAGCAGGTGTGAACAAAGCCAAGCAGTTAAACTCATGGTCCAACCACCGTAATGAGTTGCCGAGCAGTTGCTGAGCAGCGTGAACCATCGTCGAGCAGCGTGAGCCATCGCCGAACAGCGTGAGCCATCGCCGAGTAGCGTGAACCGTTGGTCGTTGAGTAGCGTGAGCCATCACCAAGCAGTGTAACCCAAGTACGACTTGCCATAAGGGTGTAAGGAGCTCAATTCAGAATCAAAAATTTCTTCACAGTGGACCAAGTGTGCCCACTTAGAGTCTGACCACGAGAAAGGGAGATAATCTTCTTCAGCTTTAAGAGGCACAGAGTCTTCTAGAATAAAGCAAACACACTCACTGCGAGGTGAAGTGTGCCCACTTAGTCCCTGAGCCTAACAGTAGATGACTTAGTCATGTGGTGCCAGGGTCCAAAGTAGAAGAATAGCAGATGACCAGCTGAGCAGGCAGTCAGTCTCTGGGCATAGCCTCAAGATGAGAAAAAGCACATTCACCACAAGGTGAAGTGTGCCCACTTAGTCCTCAAGCCTGACAGTAGGTGACGTGGTCACATGGTGCCAGGGTCAGAAATAGTAGTCAATAGAAGGAAAACCCTAATGCGGTGAGGAACCAATACGTAATGTCGACACAGTCCCCGAGCCACAAGAGGAAATCTTTGAGAAAACAAATCATGGAGAAAAGACTAGAGTAATGGTTGTACAGTAGTAATTACTAAGCCATAATGGTTGGTGGAGAAGTCGGCGAATATTCGACGAGCCATAATAAATTGCAGAGATAAATGGGCGGTACGGGCCACAGTTATATGAAAGCCTAGGTAACGGCCCACCATGCTATTGCAGAGAATTCAGAGAGGCGCAAATCATAAGAGTGGTTTCCAAAAAAACCCTTGAATGCAAAAGGGTGGGGGGAATGCTTTATAACTACGTCGCCGCACCCCGCGCTCCCACCTTTGCCACTTTGCCATTTCATCTTCCTCCTTAGCCCTCGCATTTCTAGATTCACATCCACGCGCGCTTCCGTCGCCAGTCTCCATCTGGATCTGAGAGATGGCGCCTAAGAGGGGAGCTACGAACCCAAAGAAGGCGAGCGTCAGAGCCAGTCGTGATGAAGAGTGGGTGCTGTCATGCTTGGGGGAGGCGGAGCTCAACAGATTGGTGGAGGCGGGCGTTCTTCCTAACCGTGTCACCACCGGATGGTGGCCAGCCAGCAGTGAGCCCTTCCCAATGCCTCATACTGATGAAGTAGTGGTGTTTGAGGATTATTTCTGGCGAGGGTTGGGATTTCCTGTTCATCCTTTTTTGAGGGATCTGTTTGAGTTCTGGGCACTTAGTTTGTGCAATCTCCACCCAAACACCATCTTGCACACCTCGATCTTTATCCACTTCTGTGAAGCGTATCTAGGAATTCTTTCACACTTCAACCTCTTTAGACACCTGTTCTGGTTGAAGAAGAAAGGTAGTAGCGGTTCCAAGGTGGTCGGCGACGTATATCTGCAACTCTAGGATGGGATGGCAAGCGAGTACATCACTGTACCGCTAAATACTTCTTTGAAGGGGTGGAACGTTAGGTGGTTCTACATGAAGCAGAGCCACATTGCAATCTATTGCGACATCGACCACATCCTAGAGAGCCAAAAGAGCTAGTCAGAGAAACCAAACAGTGCTGACATGGAGCAAGTGAGGGAGCTCCTTGGCTTAATAAAGGGCATGGAGACAAATGGTGGACTAGTGGCGGAGAGCTTCATAGTGCGCCACGTCTAGCCCTGTAAGGAGAGGGCCCACATAGCCTTTGATTTCAAGGGGGAGACCAATGGTACCTAGGAGAGGATGAAGATGTTGTCGAGGGACGTTGTGCAGGAGCGGGCCATAGAGCTATTCGCTCCACTTTCCTCATTCAACTTGCCAGGGCAGACGAGACCCTTTCACTACTAGAATCTGCCTCCTCAGGTAAATATCTCAATTGTGTGTTCCTGATGCTTTTTATCTCTTATCGTTGCCGAGCAGTGGACTGATTCACTTATGCTAAGATTCATTCGCAAGAAAGAGCGGTGTACTTTCTCGGGCGTGCCGAGGGTCGATTGGCCGAAGGCAGTAGATGCCCGGCCACCAACGCAACCTGAGGAGGGAGCTGTCAGCATCTTGTTAGAGAGTCCATCCCCGGTGTCAGAGAAAGTCCAGGGGAAGAGAGCAGCGGCAGACGAGCCGGCTAGGAAGAAGAGAAAGACGGTGGATGCCGCTCCCCTCAAGCCAGGCGACATCTTGCTTGGCGGTGACCAGACCACTTAGACATGGAGTACCGTGATGTCTGAGTGGTCGGATGACGATGAAGTTCCAGTGGCTCCTCCACCGAGCACGAGGGTGCCTCCACGCAGCACGCGCGTGGAGGAACAATCGAGGGGAAAGGAGGGAGTCCCCTAATAGTAGATGATAGGAGTCCCCAAGCAGCAAGCAAAAGGAGTCCCCGAGCAGTAGGCAAGGGGAGTTCCGGAGCGGCTGGCGGAGGGAGTCCCCGAGCAGTAGGCAAGGGGAGTCCCCGAGCAGCAGGCGAGGGGAGTCCCAGAGCGGTGGGCGGAGGAGAGGCCGACGGCGGAGACCGCGAGACCTCCACCCCAAGACATAGGAATCAACCCTAAGGCCGCGGCTTGGGGCTTGGGGAGCCAGCACCAGTTTAGAAAAATCTACCAAAAAGCCGCTATGTAAGTACCCTTGTCTAGAGTTATTTGGTTGTCATACCCTTATCCTTTTTTTGTGACTAACAAGCTGATCTGATGTAGCATGAGGTGTACGGAGGATCTGACCCCGCCTGTCCATACTGACGAACAGCCGAGGGCTGGTCCCGAGGCAAAGGCAATGCCGGCAGCTCCCGTCCTAGAGTCCTCAGGTGCTCAGCAGTCGGCGGAGGAGTCAGCCGCCGCTGCTAATGGACTTGGTGGCTACGAGAGGTTGGCATCGATAGCGGATGGATCGTCGACGGTGCCGGGGCAACGGCGGAAGCCACCGGGTCTTCGGGAGCAGAGGCTGGAGTCACCGATGCCATGTCGGAGGCTAGAGCGGAGAAAACTACGGTGCCTGAGGAGCAGACGGCGCTCCCTGAGACGTCAAAGGGTGTTGTCGGACATGCTATCCGGCCACAGAGCCCCTCGGTGGTGCCTCCAGCTGTAGCGGAGGACGATGAGGTGGAAGAGATCGAACATGAGGAATCTCGACCCCAAGCTGTCCGAATCCTCTACAAACATGGCGACGAGGTAGTGGTTGTTGAGGAGGAGGACATCACCAGGGAGCTCAGGAGGCTAGAGTCCACCCTTGCCGGAGTGATGAAGCAGATCAAGGTCAGTACTACATCTGTAATGTTCATCTTTAATGTTGGAGATTGTTCTTCTTCATAATCTTAGCATTTTTGCAGGGGATAACTTGGACTGCTGAGCAGCGGTGCCAGCTAATAAAGAGGATGGAGCCCCTCACCGAGGAGAATGAAAAACTCAAAGAGGCAATGAAACTTATGGAGAAGAACATCCAGAGGGCCCAGCACGAGCGAGACCTTGCTGAGTCCAACACACAAGACCTAGAGTACTAGAAGGGCGTCCTATCCAAGCAGCTAGTGATAGTGTCTGAGCAGCTACATGGCAAGTCTAAGCAGCTGGCCACTATCTTCGAGCAGTTGTTGAGTGCTTCTGAGAAGTTGGAGCGGAAGTCCGAGCAGCTCAGGAATGTATCCGAGCAGAAAGCAAGTATGGCGTATCGGCGAATGTGCTTTGTATTGTTGAACAACCATATTTTTGCTGATGACTATTGTGCCTATAGAGCAAGATGCAGAGCTCGGCCAACTGCGCCAAGCCATCGAGCAACTCTGAGAGGAGAAGGCGAAGGAGTCAGGGCGAGCAGACAAACTGGCCGAGGAGCTAAAAGGTGAGTACTTCCTGATCGGAGTTACCGTTGAAGTAGTTTCATTGCTTGATGGAACCTTATAATGCTTGTAGACAACCATTAGAGGGTCAAGGCGTAGTTGGATGTGCTGGTGCAGGAGGCCAGGACCCAAAGGGACAAGTTTGATGCCGTAGTCATCGGAGTCAAACCGGTGCTTGACTACGTCGACCTAGAGGTGGTTCCTCAGCCTGACGGCATGCCACTGCATTCGGACACCATCATCAAGAGGTGCAAGGCGGCGTGGGAGAACTTCAAGAGCTTCAACTGCGATGCCATTGTTACCCGCCGTTACTCACGCCTTGCGGTGGTCTGGTTCCACTACCCAGCCATTGACCTTTAGGCGATAGGGGCCGGATTCACTGGAGGGATGGGCAAGGAGGAGCACCAGCAGCTGGAGGATGAGGTGGAGGACGCGGCGAAGAAGCTGGCCGATGACATCGACCTGTTCGGTGAGACGGACGGCGATGGCGAAGCTCAGTGATCTGCTCGGAGAGTATGCTGTAATAATTTAATAGAGTAGTTAAAAACATGCAAGGGTGCAGACAAACATTTATGTGTATGTATAAATGTTGACATGTGCATGTTTATGCAATTTATAGTGTTGTGGTGAAGAAATCCTTGTAGTTTTAACCCTAACGCAATTATACGCAGTATAAGTAGCGTCCGAGCAGTTAGTTCATTATTGAAATCTTTGGCCTTAGCTAGCCCATAGTCCATAACATCAAGCGTGGAGCCCGTGCACATGTAGGAGGAATAGGCGTGACTAAGGAACCATAGCCGACCACCCATAACGTAGAGCACAGAGCTCATAGCACGTGTAGGGAGAGATTGGAGACTGGGTCTTCTCCATAGAGAACAGAGCGAAACATGTGCTGCTCAGCGGTTGGCGAAATATCTTGGAAATAAACATAGTATAAGTGGCGTCTGAGCAGTTAGTTCTTCACTAAGCTCTCGGCCTTGGCTAGCCCATAGTCCATAACATCAAGCGCGGAGCCCGTGCACATGTAGGAGGAACAGGCGTGACCAAGGAACCATAGCTAACCACCCATAACGCAGAGCGTGGAGCCCGTAACACGTGTAGGGAGAGATCAGAGACTGGGTCTTCTCCATAGAGAACAGAATGGAACATATGCTGCTCGGTGGTCGGCGAAACATTTTAGAGAAACACGGCGGAGTGTTTACGATGATCTCGTATTGGAGTTCGTTAAGGAGTAGCTTAGAGCTCGGTGACCGTAAGTGGAGATTAAATCGTAATGGAGAAATAATGGAGACAAATTATGACGATCAGAAGTTTATTCATCATGGAGTGGAGAATACATATCTGGAGCATTTCAAGGATAGAAATGTATAAGGTGCTCGATGTGCCATGAATTGGGGACATCGATTCCGTCCAAGTCGCATAGGCGATAAGACCCTAGTCAGGTAACTTCTTTAACGACGTAAGGCCCTTCCTAAGGGGAGGAGAGCTTGTGCATCCCTTCAGTTTTTTGCTTTCTATGGAGAACAAGGTCGTCGACAGCAAATGAATGACCTTTGATGTTGCGATTCTAGTACCTCCGCAATCCTTCTAGGTATTTGGCTGTGTGGATGCAGGTGATCAGGCGTTCCTCCTTAGCCCTATCGACGTCCTCTGTTTGAACAGCTATGGCTTGCTCTTCATCATAATTTTCCACCCTAGCTGCTCGGAAGGCAATGTCCGCTGGTAGTATGGCTTCTGAGCCATAGACCAAGAAATATGGAGACACACCGATGCTGTGACTAGCTTGAGTATGCAGTCCCCAAACCACAGCTGGTAGCTCTTTGAGCCATCTGCCCAGATGCTTTTCTTCTTTCTGATATAACCTCTTTTTTAGGGCATCAAGGATCATGCCATTCGCCCATTTGACCTGGCCGTTGGCTCTAGGATGGGCAGTGGAGACATATTTGACGAAGATGCATCGGTCTTCACAGAAGTCCCAAAAATGTTGGCCAGTAAATGTAGTTCTGAGGTCGGTGATAATGCTGTTTGAGAGACCAAATTTGTGGATGATATCTTCGAAGAGCTCGACTACTTTCTTTGCAGTAGCCAAGACGAGCGGTTTATACTTGATCCACTTGGAGAACTTGTTGATGGCGACGTATACGTACCAGAAACCACCTGGCGCTGGCTTGAAAGGCCCAATCATATCCCGTCCCTAGCATGTGAAGGGCCAGGAAGCTGGGATGGTCTACAGTTCTTGTGCCGGCACGTGTATTTGCTTGGTGAAAAATTAGCATCATTCACAATGTCGGATGAGGTCTTCTGCATCGGAGATGGCCGTGGGCCAGTAAAAACTAGCTCAGAAAGCTTTGTCGACTAGGTTTCTCGAGGCCACATGGTTGCCGCAGGAACTAGAGTGAATTTTGAGAAGTAATCTCACTCCCTCTTCTTGGATGATGCATTTTTATAGTATCCATTCCTTGGCACTTTTCCTCATCAAGTTGCCATCCACCAGCATGTAATGCTTGCTTTGATGGATTAGGCGTTCGGTTTCAGTCTTGTCGATGGGCACTTCTACGCTAGTGAGGTACTTGATGAACTATTCCCTCCAATCGGCGATCGGCGAAGGTACTGTAAGTACCAGCTGCTTTGATGGAGACATGCTTCGTATTCGGTGGTGTTGTTGGACGTTGGGAAATGTATTTGGAGAACATATCAAAGCTTATCCTTGGTCGGCGTGATGAACAAAATGCCCGCACCAGCACCGTTGATGTTGAGAGCGCCGTCGAAGTACATCACCTAGTGCTCAGGGCAAGTAGCGGCGATAGGCTCTTGAATCTCGGTCCACTCAGCGATGAAATCAGCGAGCGCTTGAGACTTAATGGTAGGCCTACTTCTGAATTTGATGGAGTAAGTGCCGAGCTCGACAGCCCACTTGATGATGCGGCCGTTGGCCTCTTTGTTATGGAGAGTGTCCCCTAGAAGAAACTCGGTGACCACGATGATCTTGTAATACTCGAAGTAGTGGCAGAGCTTGCGTGACGTAATCAGAATGGCGTATAGCAGGTTTTGGACCTGAGGATAACGAATTTTGGGCTCATTAAGGACCTTGCTGATGAAGTAGACCGGACGTTGCACCTTATAGGCGTGCCCGGCCTCATCGCGTTCGATGACGATAGCTGTGCTAACAACGCGAGAAGTGGCGGCGATGTAGATCAGGAGAGTTTTGTCTGGTCGTGGCGCTATCATGATCGGAGGCCTTGTTAGGAACAACTTGAGCTACTCGAAAGCTATGTCTGCCTCCTCTGACCAGGAAAAACACTCGGAGGCCTTGAGTAGTTTGAAGAATGGTAGTCCCTTTTCGCTGAGGCGCGATATGAAGCGGCTTAAAGCAGCCATGCAGCCTGTAAGCTTCTATATATCCTTGATGCATGTTGGCTATTTCATGTTGGTGATGGCGGAGACCTTGTCGGGGTTGGGTTCAATGCCACGTGCACTAACGATGTAGCCTAGGGGTATACCGAATGGAACTTCAAAGATGCACTTTGAAGGGTTCAACTTCCATCGGTACCTTTTTAGGTTGGCGAACGTTTCCTTGAGATCGGCAATAAGATTGTTGGTGGTCTTAGACTTGATGACCACATCATCGATGTAAGCTTCGATGTTGCGGCCAATCTGTTGATCGAGGCACATCTGGATGGCTCTTTGATAGGTCACCCTGGCGTTCCTAAGTCTAAAGGATATGGTGGTGTAGCAATACGCACCAAAGGGCATGATGAATGATGTCTTGATCTAGTCTTCTTCCTTGAGGGAGATCAGGTGATAGCCGGAGTAATAGTTGAGGAAGGAGAGCAATTCACAGCCGGCGGTGGAGTCTACAACCTCATCTATTCAAGGCAGACCGAAGGGGTCTTTAGGGCAATGTTTGTTAAGATCAGTGTAATCAACACACATTCTCTATTCTTTATTCTTTTTTTGAATGAGAACAGGGTTTGCTAACCACTCAGGATAATACACTCCTTTTATGAATCCGATAGCTAGGAGCCATTTTATTTCTACCCTAGTAGCATCCTTCTTATCTGGCGCGAATTGTCAAAGTTTCTGCTTGATCGGTTTGGTGGTCGGTGAGACATTCAAGGAGTGCTCGATCTTCTCCCGTGGTACCCCTGGCATGTATGCAGGTTTCTAAGCAAACACGTCGGCGTTGGCACGTAGGAAGGAGACAAGCGTGCTTTCCTATTTGGGGTCGAGGTGAGCCCCAATCTTCATAATCTTAGAGGGGTCATCGAGGCCAAGGCCGACCTCCTTGGTTTCCTTGGACTTGGCAGAGGCACGAGGAGGCTCCAGCGATGGGATCTACAGGTTGTCAGTGGGCACCGCTTTGGTGTCGGTGACCACACTAGCCATCTAGATGGAGAGGTTAGTGGCTTTGGTAAGGGTGAGGCTCTCTGTCTTGCAGGCATAGGCGATGGAGAGGTTGGCCCACAGGGCTAGGACTCCTGTAGGCGAAGGCATCTTTAGCACTAGATAAGCATAGTGCAGTACAACCATAAACTTGGCCAGAGCTGGCTGACCAAGTATGGTGTGGTAGGCGGTATTAAAGTCGGCGACATAGAAGTTGATGTGCTCAACGCGGAAGTTGCTCGCCGTAGGGTGATCTCTCCAAGCGGTTTGGATGCCCTGCCAGGTACCACACCCTAGAAGGAGGAGTCTGAGGGTGTGAGATCTATTATCCCGAGGCCCAACTCCTTTAGGGCTCCGGCAAAGAGGAGGTTCAGAGTGCTCCCACCATCGATGAGCACTTTTCTGAAAAGCACTTTCTGGATGGTTGCATCGAGGACGAAGGGGAAACGCCCTATGTAAGGGATATCCACCCACTGGTCAGCCCTGCTGAAGGTGATGGGGACCTCAGACTAGGGGCGATAGCTGGGATTGGCGGTGGTGTCATCTACGTTGACGGCAAGCACCCATCGAGCGGTGAGTTTCTTTTCTCTTCTGCTCTCGGCGGAGGCGAAGCCCCTGAAGATGGTGGCGACCACCTTGTCATGATCCTGGAAGGCATTTTTGTTGCCTTTAGGTGGTCGGCGGCCTCCAGCTCCATTGTTGTTGTCGTCGTCTGGCTTTTTGGCCTAGAACTCCTTAGCCAAGCCGAGGTCGTCCTTCATCTTATGCTTGGTGTTCTTGTGGAGAGGGCATGGGCCATCAAGGATCTTCTTGTATTGCTCATCATAGTTGCGCTTGGCTCAAGGCTCATTAACAATGATGATGATATGGTCTGGTCAGCGGTGGCGATATTGACCAGACTTGGAGCCTTCTGGCCGATCATGGCCACTATCCCGATGATGACTACGGTCATCATAGCGGCGGTCGCTGTGGCGCCGATCGTCGCTGCGGTGAGTTGGGCGATGAGTGCCCGCATCATTGTTGAAGCGCACCTCAGCTTCCTCGACGTCAGTGTACTGGTTGGCGGTCGTGATCATCTCGCCAATCCCTATGGGAGGCTTGCGGTTGAACTTGGAGCGAAGCTCATGATGATGGAGTCATCGGATGAAGGCAGTGATGACCTCAGCTTCCGTGATGTTGGGAATAGAATTCCTCATCTTGGAAAAGCGTCTGATATAGCTACAGAGGAGCTCGGACAGCTTCTGGTAGATACGGTTGAGATCATGCTTGGTGCCCAGCCGAGTACACGTAGCCATATAATTATCGGTGAAGACTTTTTTAGCTCTTACCAGGATCCGATGGAGTCCAAAGCAAGGCTTGTGAACTAGTTCATGGTGGTTGGTGTGAGCATGATGGGAAGATAGTTCGCCACGACACTGGTGTCTCCTCCGGCGGCGCGGACATCAGTGGCATAAGCTTGTATCCACTGTGTTGGGTTCATCCTTCCCTCGTAGGGCTCGATCCCAGTGATTTTAAAACCACAGGGACACTAAAGTGTTTAGAGCGCCCTCGTGAATGCTGGGGGCTCTTCGGGGTTGTCAACGCCATCGTCTACAGCGTTGTCGGCATTGAGCGACTCAAGAGTTGAGTCTGGGTTACCGTACTCTTGCTCATACTCCTGGTGGCGACGTACTTCTTCTTCATGGTGACCAAAGCGGCGTTCATTGGTACATCGTCGCGCATCTCAAAGATTGTTGAGGTGCACTCGGACATCCTGGTCGACCTCTTGGTCGTGTTGGCGGTGATGTTCAATGCGGTCGCCCCTAGCTCCGCCCTGGAGGGGTTGCCTGTCATCACAGTGCTAGTCGGTGAAGCGACTTGGGCGGTGATCGGATCTTGGCGCGGCTAATCGGCAAATCGAGCTTGTAGAGTATGAAGATCTCTGATCCTGGCGGATCTCATTGACTTGGCAGTGCACCGCTTTAAGCATGGTGGTGACCTTGGCGACCTTCGGTGTCTACAGGAGTTGGGCGAGCTCGTTGGCAGCCATGGCCAGGTTGGTGCTTGGGGTCTTGTACACATCATGGCCATCGACACGAACAAACTCATCGTCCAGGTTGCTTTGGAGTTGGTGTGGCCTTCCTTACGAGTCAAGCTGTTGCTCGACCATCGCAAGGGCAGCCTCATTTGCTCGGTGTTGCGCATGGTTGGCGTTCCTGTTGATGTGGGTGGCACGGTCCTCCTCGGTTTCCCCTTCCCATGGGGGGCTGTCGACGCTAACGTTGAAGATCACGCCGCCACAGAAAGGAGGGAGAGGAAGTAGTTTGGTGGTGGTCTCGGCGATAGTCTCCATAGAGCCCTAGGACTTGGATTCTGGATTCTCCTCCAAGATGGTTTGGAGGGATACTCTAGGGCATCGGTCGACGTGTAGCATGTTGACAGCCGGCGAGAGCTGGTCGGTGAGCTGGTCAGCAGGAGGTTGGACATCTCTAACCTGGTTGGCGAACTTGCCCCTTAGGACATCCAGGTAGGCTACGGCGACGTTGGTGAACCCGAAGGGTAGAGCCGCAACCCCTGGAGTTTTCCGAGCAACCTCCGATAGATCTAGATCAGAGGGTGGCCGGCGTTGAACCAGAGTGTCCAGAACCGATTCGGTGATGGATAGGCAATTGGCGAGCACTAACCAACCTGATTGATGGATGCGATCAGATCGTCGTTGTTGAACTGCCTCCTCTGGTAGTGAGGAAGCGGACGACAAGTTGTCGATGAAGGCGACCTCAGAGGTGGTTCTGAGATTGGATCTGTAGTCACAGGTGTTGGGATGATCGACGTAGAATCGATCTGCACCGGCTCGATAAGCTCTCCGACTCCATCAGCGTTGGTGATCCATGAGATTGATCCGACCATGAAGATTTGGCCGGGCTGCGGGAGGGACGAAGAGCCTGTGGAGCGTACATCTTGTTCAATATAGAAACAGCACGCACACCCCTACCTGGCGCGCCAACTATCGATAGAATATCGTCGGTAGTCCTCCGAGGGGTATCCCACAAAGGTAGATTAATCGGTAGAGGCGTGTAATCAAGAGCAAGAAGGCAACAGAGACACACGAGTTAGACAGGTTCAGGCAGCCAGTATGACGTAATACCCTACTCCTGTGGTCTGTTGGTTTAGATTGACTATCGTATGATATTGCGTGAGTTTAGAGGGGGTCCCTGCCCGCCTTATATAGCCCCGAGGGCAGGGTTACAAGTCGGTTAGATCTGAGAGATAACCGGAAAGTAATAACAGATTACATGAATCATGGGATCATATGTATCCTAACAGATCTTGTAGTATCTTCCGGATATCTTTCCGGTATCTTGTGGGAGATGCTGAGCCGCGTCGTGCCCCGCAAGGCTTCATCTTGTGGGCTGGGCCACCCCTAGGGGCACAACCCATGTGGTCTACCATGGGTATCTGGTGTCGTACCCCCCATAGCAAGCGATGTATGTTGCCTTTCTTGGCCAGGAGAAATCATCGTTGTCGACATCCTCGTGCGTGGGAGAGGGAAGGCGATGTATGTTGCGATTGATTTATGTTGCCTTCTTTGCCACCGGCATCGTCGCACGTGGGAGAGGGCATGCGATTTATGTTTCCTTTTTGGCGGGGAGAAATCATCGTGCAGCGGTGGCGGTTACCATTTTGACCGGGCAAAATCATCATGTGGACGCCTAGTTTCACACGCCGGGCGACGATTCCTATCGGTAATTTTTACTTGTAGAAGACTAAAATCAATTTCTGAATGAACAATATGGCAGTTAGAAAGCTCTATGTTTTTATAGATGGCCTACAGAGCAGTAATACAATGAACTTAAAAACATGAATCAATGGGTACAGGGCACACGCTCATCTCAATTTGACATAGTGGAAACTTGGGAAGTAACCTTATATTTTCATCAATTCCACAAGATATTGTAGAAAGTGGTCACCCTTCTCAATCTCGTTCTTTTTGTTATCCTGAGAAATCAATTTCAAACTAAATCAACATAATCATGAGAAACCCAAGACGATTATTGATATAAGAAAAATTAGATGCATATACCATTCTGCCCTACAGTGGTTTGAAATACACATATACAAGCAAACAGGACCATGCAAACAGTGCCATGCAAACAGGACCATGCAAACAGGACCATGCAAGCAGCCGGCCAAGAGCATTACTTGAATACACATATACACAAGGGATGAGATATTGCTAAGACGTCGACGTCGGAGAGGGGAACAAGAAAATTAGCTCCTCGGCCACCTCGACGTTGGAGAGGGGAACAGGCCCCCACGGGCTCCATCGGCTACGGCGACACGCTGGAGGTGAAGCCCAAGGAAGCTGCGGCCCCAACGGCGGAGTTCATCTCGCCAGACCACCACCGCGAGCCAGCAAGCCGCGGGCACGGCAGTCCCGGTGGCCATGGCAATCCCGGCGACGGTGGCGGCGACCGGTAGAAAGCCCTAGGACCGGCTAAACACCATACTTCAGCAAAGATCGAGCAGTATATCGTACCTCGTCCGTAGCGGTGCCGACTCTTCTCCTTTTGACGGCGGCGCGCGAAGGAGACGAATCGCGGCACGGTCGTGGCGAGGTCATCTACAGCTTGCTCGTGCCCCACTCCACGGTAATGGTACAGTAGCTCAAGGGAACAGACCGAATTTTTTACTATTTGGCCCTTTTTTCGAAAGTTTCTCTCAAATAGACCCCTGGCGGAAAGAATTCCAGAAATTGATTCTTAGCTCGGCGCCAGAGTGAGTGGCGCCGAGCTCGGCGCCACGGTGACTGGTGCCGAAGTCCTGGGCACAGGCAAACGGCCTGTAAGGGGCTCGGCGCCATCCACTCTGACGCCGAGCTACCTGCATTTAACCCCAGCCTAGCCTTCTTCCCCGAGCGTTCTTCCTCTTCTTTCTCCTCGGGTTTTTTTCTCACCACTTCATCCTACCTCACGAATCGACATATTGGACCTTGAAAACCTTGATTTGATCCGTAGATCTTCGAGAGTAAGGTATACTCGCTCACCTCCTTGTTTTTCTCGCATAGATTCGGTACATATTAGTCGGATTTTTGAACCTAAGAATCGTCATCACTTAGGGTTTCATTGTATCCCTCAATATATGTATTATACAACCGTAGGTTCATTTCAAGGCGTGGAAAATGATAGCAAACCAAGCCGCATGTAGTTATGTTATGGGTTTATTGTTGTGGATGAAATGAGAAACCCTAGGTTTAGGGTATAATGTTAACTGCTTTTGGTTCTTATAACGAAATTGATTGGATTGTAGTTATGGTTCTCATTGATATTTTGTTGTGATGTTTTTATTTATGTTTGCTAAATTACATCCTATTTGTTAGATGCAAGAAATGTTTCGGGAGGAGTTTTGGCGAAAACGGGGTCGCCCTCGAGAATTATACCCCGACGCGTCTAGCAAAGATGCCCCCGTTCCCCCTGACCTTCCTGTCCCTAACTGTGATTGTGGTTTTCCGGCCCATGTTTTTTAATCGAAACATCCGGACACAGCCGCGCGTTGCTTCTACACATGTAGTCGGTTTAATGTAAGAAATTATTTGTACTATCCTTTTTCTTTATTTGTTTAAGTATGGTACTAATATATTATTGGAATCTTATTGTGTAGGACTATGAGAGGTGCTTTTTCTTTCAGTGGATCAATGGTGCAGAAAAGTTTGATCCTAGATACCTCTTTTTCGACGATTGGTTTAGAGGGAGACATCCACGTGAGCACTTCAAGTGGTGGGTTCCACCCCCCTAACCCTCCAGCAATGATGGCTAAGGAGAAGCACCTAGCCGCAGTTAGACGACTCGAGGAACCTCCTCTGTGCGATTGCGGAGATCGAGCTGTGATAAACCCTGAGAATACGTTGGAGTTTGTGTGTCCAAACAAGCATGAAGTAAGTGCAAAGTGTATGTGTTAAAATCTTGAGCTATATGTGTTTATGTACTAATGTCTCATTATTTAGGTGTATTCAATGGCAAAGTGTCGTTTCAAGGAGTGGTTGTATGGTCCTAAGAACCAATGGCTGGAAGAACCGCGGAGGGTTAAGGAAAAGAAGAAAGAACGGGTAATCTACAAAGCACCTCCTGTCATGTGCGAATGTGGTGTAAAATCCAACTATGGCCTAGTCCCTTTGGAGCTTGGAATAGGTCATTATTGTGGCCATATGATTGAGTATGATGAGGTTCGTTATATTTCTGGTAAACATGAAATCGTATTTTGTTTGTTTTCCTAATACATATATGATATAATATTTGTTTTGAACAGAGCACTAGGAAATGCAGTTGAGAATGTTATGATGGTCAAGCTAAGTTCTTGGATGAACTGAAGAAGAGGCAAGTAATTGCACGGAAGAGGGGATATGGACCTAACTACGTCAACCTATTCGTTAAACATCACAAAGAAAAGATGTGTGAGTTTGCTAGACAGCGCGGTATTTGTAACCCGATCGATGTTGGGCTTAACAAATAGGGATTGGAGAGGCGGACGACGTTAGAGGAGGAGAGGGCAAGGAATGAGGCAAGGGAGGAGACAAGAGTACAGATGCAGGTCTTGGACGAGCATGTTGCTACATTATGTGCCAGTGAGTGCTTGAAAACCTTTTTTGTTGCCTGGTTTTAAATGTAATATTATCGAGTTGCTAACTGATTGCATTTTATACATCAAGGGATTGGTTGCAGCGGGGAACATGCTACAGAGGTGGCTCGTGCAAGATATGAGGAGAAGAAGTTAGATGCCCATAGATCACGAGCTGGTCGCACCGTTCAATCACCGATTGTGCTGTGTGATGATGGAGACGAGGATGAGGATGACACTGGCAGACTGAGTGAGCTCATTGCTTTAGCAGAGGCGGGCATACAGGCGCAGGAGGCTGAGGACGACACTGGCAGACTGAGCGAACTCATCGCTCTAGCAGAGGCAGGCTTATAGGCAGAGGAGGATGATGGTGCGTTCTTCACTCAGGCCGCAGCGGCCGTAGACGAAGCGGAGGCCGCTTACTACAAGCGATAGGCAGGTCAGAGCAACGCAGCTGAGCCTAGCCGCAGCAATAGGGTTGTAGTAGAGGACTGGTACTCAGATGATGAGTTGCTTACTCAGTACGTTTCAGATTGAGGATTTGGAAGTGCATTTGCCCCTTTGTCTACTGTCGGCACTTAGTTATACTATTAATATGTTGTGTAATGTGACATAGTATCAAACTTTTCATTATGTGGTTGTTTTTATTATCAATGGTCTTAATATTCCGCTTAATGATACAGACTTATTTCCATTTGAACACGTGCTGCAAAAAACAGTTAACAACATACGACATTATAGAAATCAACACACAAAACACATTAAATGGCATGTGACTACAGGTACCGAACCTGGGTACATAGTTTTCTTTGACTAAACCTAACATGCCTTAGGTAATTAAACCATGCCTTCGGTAATTAAACCTAACATGCCTTAGATAATTAAACCTGGGATTCTCCACAAGAAAAACATAAAGTCATCCTAGTAGTGTGGCCACATAGCAAATTGTGTTGCACCTTCTCCATAGTAGCCTCCCGTTGTTGGTGGTGGTGGTGGCGGGGGTGATGGGGGAGACCCCTTTTTCTTGTGGTTAGGGCAGGTGCAATATGGATCATTGCAGAGTGCCTCCTGTGAATCGGCACCATTGTTGTTGTCGTCCTGTTCGTCGTCCTTGTAACCGCTGCTAACTTCCCTTTCTAGATCGAAGATACGGTCTTGTAGGTAGTAGATGTACTCCACATGCGGATAAATAGGTCGAGGATCGACCCACCTACTAAACCCACAATTTTCTTCGGTCAAGGAAGACTACAAAAAGTATGTCGTGTAAGTGATATACAAGACAAATATATTGAAGAAACAAATAGTAATAGAAATTACCCATGCTCGTGGGCATCTGAAGAAACGACGACCTCCATCTATTCCCTCGGTGAACATCTGCACTAGGCAGTCCTCACCATGCATGCATTTTGGCCACTCTTCTTTCCTTTCATCGTATCCTGTCAGTGGTGCCTCTTTGGTGAAATCACTTTTGCTCTCAACTAGAAACCTCTCATAAAGAGCTTCCTTAAAGAAATCGGGACCAAGAGGACCCTCCCACCCCCATATAGTTTTCTTTCCCTTTCCTCTCCCTCTGGACGACCCTCTAGACATTGGTACTACAATGAAAGCAAATGCTGAGGAGTGTTCTTCTTCCTTATTGTTTGTGTGAATGAGAGGGAGTGAGTGGTTATTTATAGGTCGAGAGGAGGAATGGAGGCCTATCAATGTGCCATGTCAGCGATCCGTGTGCCGCTTTACCTCAGCCCTTGGATCAAACAGTCATAAGATGGATGGTGGAGATAGAGTTTAGTTGTGCTTCCTTGCATGTTGTCCTTGCAGCTGAGAGGTCTATATCAGTGATGTGATAATTCGATGATGTCCGTGTATCTGAAAAGTCTATGTTTATTCTCTGAAAAGCATAGATTCTCTGAAAAGCATAGATTCTTGTACACAGCGTATGTACAAATATTCCTGGATTATAAACGTAATAAATTTATAGTTAATATGTGTACTACATTTGTGCCTTTGTACAAGTATAGTATGATTAAAGATTCACGCAAAAAATTCGCAAGATACGGTCTTGTATTAGAAGCATCCACAGTTACAAACAGAGACATCAATATATATTCTAAACATTTAATCATCCAACAAGCATAATGCAACCACAACGAATATCACAACTAACATAATATGTCATGCAAAGTACAAATAGTCCACAATGTCCATACAGTCCCGAATAATTAAAGATAAGTAAATACAATAGTTCATAGTAACATCTACCATGTCCCTCACTGTCTCCTACTCTTGCCCCTACCCTTGTGACCTAGAGCGCTGGTGCCTAGAGTGTAAGGGTCACACGGACGGCGTCGCCTAGTGCCTAGAGGCGGTGTAGGATGAGTCGATGGAGCGTCATGGAGCTGAGAGGGCCCAAGCTCATCGTGCCTCTTGTCCATGTCATCGTCGTCATCGGCCTCCTCGTCCTCCTCCTCGTCCCCTATAGCTGCTTGACTAGAGGAACCCAAGGCTCCTCTTCCTACGGAAGGATCGTACACGTCATGCATCGTGTTTGTCCTGCAACCACAACGACCAGCCGCACGGCGTAGACGATGTGACAGCCTCTGTTGTACAAAACTATGTTAAGTGAAAGAATATAACGTATTAATGATTTGTTTGAAAGAATATTTGTAATCTTACATCTAGGAAGCCAAGTATGTAGTCATCATTGACTCTAGGCCGAACGCGCTCGATCTCTTCAACTGAGCTTCTTAGTGTATTGCCCTGCAACAATGTTTTCAATAATAAGACTTCTGAACATATATCATTTAGTTTTGTTTTCTTTTGTACAAGAATGTAACTTATTACAAGGGTTATACAGCTCAAAGGTTGCAATAACTACAATAGATAACTCCTAACGTTGGTCCAAGAACACCTAATGTATTATTATGTAACTAAACGTAACAAAATAAGTCGATTGGCTTACCACTCTGTCCAAGATCGGTCCTGCCTCCACCTGCCTTTTTACATGAGTGGACCGATCGTACGTCGTGTCCTCATCGTCGGAGGACTTGATGTCGGCGTAGTCAGCTTCGGTCCACTGTAGTCTGAGCCTGCACCTTGTCGAACGCTAGTACCAAGCTTGGTACCGTCTGAACTCACGGTTCGTGTGCGGCTCGTTGTTGTCGTCCAGGTTGTCGTGCATCTCATCCCATTCCTCAATGTAGGACTGGTGGTGCCTCTCCCAGTCAAAAATCTTCTTGTTCCTCTGACGATCCAACCTGCACGTATGTCATCGTTACATTAATCCACGTACGTGGCATCATATTATAAGAAATGGACCATCATCATGACTCATTTGAAATATCAAAACACTTACTTGTGTAAGTCAACGCCAGTCGAGAACAGAGGCATAGGTCAAAGCTGTCTCACTCCAAATTGGCTTGCAACCCTATCTGGCAGGTGGTACTCGATAGCATAGAAGCAGATTAGAGGGCACCTCATCCTATAGAAGTAGTTGTCGGCCCCACATACGGTGCTCAGCTGAAAAAGTAGTGCGTCCTCTCCACCATACGGTTCCCACTCTACCTGCATCATGTTCAAATAAGATGTTAGATGGTATACTAATCCTTTTAATAGCTGCATGGAAAATAAAATTTACTTACACTAGACGCTGTCAGTGAATCTAGCTCGTTCGTGTACTGAATGAACGCCCGGTCTATCCTCGTGTGTGAAACCCTGACCTGGTCCTAAAGGTACGCCCATGTCGGCTGGTGATTTAGAGGCTGACCTTGGAACCACTCACGACGAGCCAGTACCTCTGGACGACCAACTGGAAAACGAGCCCACATCCACAGCTGTAACAGGTACACGCATCCACCAAGTGACGGGTTCGCCGTAGACCGATGACACCCCTCGCACAGCTGCTGGTATAGAAAACACAAGACTGCAGAGCCCTAGCTGTACTGACCTGCCTGGTCCCAGTTACTGAGGCAGTGGATCCACATCTAGAACGCATTGTCACCCGTCACATCGAGAAAGAGAACACAAGCAAAAAGGTGTAGGATCCACGTCCGGCAGTAGTACCCAACCGTCTCCTCATCTGCCTCCTCGGGGCACTATGCGAACTCTGTACGTAGCCATGAGATGGGAACTCCAGAAGTGCGAGCCCCTTGCTCGCCAAGCTCACGCCCAAGGAAGGCCTCCACTCGTGCACTCCATCCCTCTGACCTGCACTGCTCGGTGACTGGGTTCCCATGAATCCTTAGGCCTAGCATCTTCTGACAGTCCTGAAGCGAGACTATCATCTCCCCGAAAGGTAGGTAGAAGCTATGAGTCTCTGGCCGCCACCTATATTTAAGACTAAGCAAGATTACTTGTCAAAAAGTCAATCGCATTAACAAATGGCCATGAATGGAGGCAATGATTCACTTTAATACCTGTCTACCAACGCAGTTATCGTCGCTGAGTTGAACTTGGGCAACCCACGACGAACCTGAAAGGAGATGACATCCAGGCCAGCTCTTTGCAGGAAAGGAGTGTACCTATCATCGTACCAAATGTCCAAGAACCCACTGTGGGTCCTAGAACAAAGGTGCGGAAGGTCCTGCATCAAATATAACATAGTCACATGTTACTTCATGAACACATGTACGAATAAAACTTATAGATTATTACCTGCCCTAGCGCAACGAGACATCCTCTATGGGTCTCCTCGTACGTCGGGTCAAGCAGGTGGAATTGCTCCATCCTACAAAAAAAGTGAATGAATTAGAATTGCAATGTACAATGAAACATGAACTTATAAATGTATAGGTAATTGACACAAATACAAGCATAAATTGAGACATGCATAATTAAATATATGATACGACAAAATATAAAATAATACTATAAACCAATAGTCCTACCTCACTAATCTGTCAATAGCAACTTCGTGAGTTGTGGCCAAGTCTACTGCACTTGCCGCACTCGTACTGCTCGGGATCAGTAACAAATGGAGTTCTTCTCCCACGCCTAGTTCTTCCGGGTATCTGATCCATAACCATCCTATGCCTCGTCCTCTATCTTGATCCACGCTTGTTCCAATGGTAAGCTGGATCTGCAATGTACTTCGGCCCATCATAAGGAGGCCACTCTCCAGGGTCCTGGAAAGGCACAAAGCGAGGGCTCCATGTGTTCACAAGCGTGTTGACACTAAACTCGTGAGGTATCCTCCTCTTGATATTATAGTTGCGATGCCTAGCTGCTGCCACCAAATACGAACATACAAAAGTGGTATTGCCTTGGTTTACCACAAGTGCACTTAAAATCTTGGAGGACAACCACATGTATCCTCGACTCTCGGACCTCGCCGTCGGACGTTGTACCGCCCTTATGCTTGACCTGATAAGTCCCTGTGGCATGGTCAAAGCATGCAACCTCATGTGTGCCAGCCCTTTCTCTTGCCTTCTCTAGGTGTGCCTTTGGTTTCGGAGCCCATATCTCTCCATCACTCCTCAACTGCAATGCATGGGTGTGTCTATCGTTGAACCAGGCAACAAGCTTATAGAAGGTGAATTGAATAATTGCATTCACGGGCATACCACGTATCCCCAATAGCAACTTATTGAATGACTCTGCCATGTTGCTGCACTAAAACTCGTACCTCCAGCCACCGTCGTCATGAGCTCTCGTCCATTTCTCCAAATCCCTCATCAAACCTATGAGCCATTGTCTACCTTCTGCATTTGATGCGGTTCTGACCTGCTCCAACTTTTTCCTAAAATACTTGTCCTCAAGCTGTCGAGCAGCCTCCTACAACAGATCAAAGTTTTTCTTGACACTGTCCTTCTGTAGTAGATTCTCGGCAAGGTGTCGAGTACACCAACGATGGTGCAAAGGTGCATACCCCTCTAACTGCTCTCGCACGGCATTAAGTATACTCTGATGCCTATCAGATATGACGCCAACCTCCCTACCAGAGCCAACCACATGTATCCGGACTAGCCTCAAGAACCATCCCCAACTATCATTGTTCTCCTTCTCAACCAAAGCAAATGCCAAAGGAACCAACTTGTTGTTCGCGTCACAGGATATGGCTATGAGAAGTGTGCCCTGGTATTTGCCAATCAAGAACGTACCATCAATGGAGAAGACAGGATGACAGTGCCTAAAGGCCTCGACACACTGAGGAAAGCACCAGAAGGCACGAAAAAATATCGGCCTCCCATCCTTCCATGCATTAGGTTTTGGGATGTACTCATAATGCATGCCTGGATTCACCGCTTTGATTGCATTGAAAAGAACTGGCAGCTGCTCATACCCATCCTCCCAGTCCCCATATATCATCTTCCACGCTCGCTGCTTAGCCCTCCATGTTTTACCATAAGTTATCACATATCCTCCATACAATGCCTCAACGGTCCTGATAATTGTTCTCACCTTCATGTTGGGTTCTTCCTACAAAATTCCCATCAACCGCTTGGCAATGAGGGTAGATGTCAACTGCCGATGCCTCAATGTCAGCTCATGGTCAGCACAATTGTGTGGCCCAACTACTTTTGTGATCTTCCATTTTCCGGTCACCTGTTGCTTCCTTGCACAAACCCTCCATGGGCAGCGTTCCTTATCACACACAACTGTGTAACGGCGCTCCACATATGAATGCAATACCCTGTAAGGCCTCTTTCGTATCACTGCAAAAGCCTGCAACCACCTCTTCAAAGCAGGGAGGTCATTGAACACCCTCCTCTCCTCAATTACCATGTTAGGACCGGCCTCAGGAGCTTCTAGGAGCTCATCATCACGTCCTTCTGCAAACACCAGATCAGAATGAGCAAGATCACTAAACTCATGAACTCTAGGATCACGGCGATCGGGAAAGATACGTCTCATCATCTCAACATCACTCTCCGTCAGCTCTCCAATAGGACGATCATCATCAGAATCAAGAGCCCTAGCCATCTCATATGGCTCTGAATCATTCATAATTTCAACATTATTGGAGCCACGAAATCCATCTGAAAAGTGCACTTGCGCAGCAACATGGGGCACATCGATATTCTCAGGAATGTCTCCTGCAACGTCATTACAGAAATGAGGAAAGAATGAAAGAAATAGATGTAAGGAACGGGATAAGCTCCCAAAAACTATGCGGTTAAGACACTTATTTAGATGATTCTGTGTCAAAGGGATTTCATAAGGAGGATCTACCACGAAAACATGAGTATGACAACCATCTCCAAATAACGCATTGGGGGCAGATTGAGCATCAGGAACCGTAGGCGCAATCTGCACATGCAGGTAAGGTTCCGAAACGGGAGGGTCGATGTGTGCCGGATGATCCATTGCTAGGGTAAACCCATGAGGGATTGGATCAACAAAATCCCGACGAACAATCACGTCCAAACATTGCAGCTGGCTCTTCATAGCCGATCTCACATAGTTATCCCACTGATCCACACAACCAATTGAGATCATTCGCCTGAAGATGTTCGGAGGACAACCTAGGTGCAGTACACCATCAACTACAATGTCATCATCTCCAAAGCAATGCAGCTCGTCCCGAGCCCTTGCAACCATATCACTAAATGAAGGTCTATCATTGAATAGCACAGGCACACTTTGCATGTCAAGAAACTCAACATATCCATAACGATCGCTTTCAACCGTGCCTCCATGATATATGGTCACTAGGTTGTCCATCTATTTAAAAACGTAACGAAACACATGTCCTTTAGTCCAAATTAGACGATAGATAGTACCAAACAAGTATTTTCTAACTACAAACTAAGTAATCATGATAATAACTACGTATATATTTATAGTGTACTCACTAAATAGCAAGATCATATGTAGTTAACTATAAATATAACTACATATCTAAGTAGTTATCTAACTATATCTATTTACCAATGTATCTATGTTTCTATCTATCTACATATATATCTAACTAAATCAACTAACAAAGTTATCACAGTATAACTAGTCAATAACATACACCAACTAAATAGGTACATTGCATATTCATATTTTTACCTTTCCGGGTCGATGGACGATGGGCGTAGGTCAAGGCGAATATCCGGGACTACTGTGGCGCGGCCAACGACAGAGGTGGCGTGCGGCGGTCGCGGGGTGGCCGGCGCTCCGCGCTGCGAGACCGGCTCGACGGCCACGGGAGGCGGGGCGAGGCGGGGGCGGCGGTGGACGTCGGCAAGGGCGGGGCGAGGCCGGCGGTGGAGGGGGCAAGGTGGGGCGAGGCCGAGGCCGCCGGTGGAGACAAAGGCTAGGACGGCGGTGGAGGGCGTGGCGGCTCGGCGCTGCAGCCAACCAACGGGCAACAGCGCGAGGGCACGGCGACGCGGTGCGGGCTCGGGCGAGGGAGCGGAGGCAGCGGCGCAGCGCGGGCTCGGCCGCCGGAGCAGCAGCGGCTCGGGCAAGCGGAGCTGCAGCGGCTCGGACGGGCCCGACGCGGCGCGGGCGGGCGCGGCACGCGGCGCGGTGCGGCGTGGCGCGCGCGGCGCGGGGCGGGCGGACGTAGGCGGGCGCGGGCGTGGGCGCGGCGGCGGCGACGGGGGCTGGCTAGGGCAAGGAGATGGGGAAGAAGGCTCGGTAGATATTTAGGCCGAGCTCGGCGCCAGAGTGGATGGCGCCGAGCCCCTTACAGGCCGTTTGCCCATGCCCACGACCTCGGCGCCAGTCACCGTGGCGCCGAGCTCGGCGCCACTCATTCTGGCACCGAGCCAAGGGTTTATTTCTGGAATTCTTTTCGCCAGGGATAAACTTTCTAAAAAAGGGAAAAAATTCGGGCGAACAGGCGGAAGCTTTTGCTGCTTGGACATGACTTCCACTGTCCAGCACGTACTCCAATGTCATTTGTCGTTACCACAGCAAGCGTGTTCATCCATGCTGCCCTGACCGGTTGACCTCATTTGTCATCTCCAGCAGTCCAGCTTCATTCCATGCGAAGGAAGCCGAAGGGTAGGGGTGTTTGATACTACTAGTAGCAACTAAACTTTATGTTTGATACTATTAAGAGTATTAAATATAAACTAATTATAAAATTAATTACATAAATGAGGACTAATTTATGTGGATTGATTTTGATGTTTTATTTTTTATAAAAGTTTTCATTTTTCTTTTGTAGAATATGCATATGAAGTAGTAGTAAATAATGCAACCTAAATGAAGTAGAAAATGCGATTTCTTGGTCACTATTAAAATTTTGAATTTAGCAATATGGTTATCATAAATTACCAAATACGAAGAGTCAACGAGGAAATTTGCCAATGGTTAAGCAATGGTTACTGGACAAAGTTATCGTGTGACTCGTTGCGCTCTCACAAGCACGAGAACCACGCCCGTTGCCGTCTGCCACCACCATCCATAGCCACAGGTAATGCATCGCCTCACCCTAACGCTTGTCGTGCGATCTCGCTTGGTGCCCCGTCCTACGCTAATCTATCGTCTTCACTAACCGGTCACCAATGAGCCTTCACTAATTTATTAGTCATAGTACAGTATTTTCAAGCGAACAATGTTGTCACGATGGATCACTGATAGCATTTGCTCGACGAGACGACAACAACGACGATGATCGACAGCGGCACCAGAAAAATTAGAGAGTTTTAGATGTTGAAACCAAACTTCATTACTAGATAGCAATGAAATTAGAGAGTTTCATATGTTCGCAACATCCACCGCATACATGCCACAAAACTTCCACACTCCTGAACAGAGTTCAGAAAGCTGGACAAATTTCAGCCTACCTCCCACCAGAAAAACGACCAGCTATTGAATTTTACCAGAAATCTGGTGCATATATAGAGTTACCATACTTAAGTAGGCACAACAAGATGTTTTTAAGGATAAGCATAAGCAGATCACAACATTATTGTTCATAGTAATTACACCTGTCAATAAACACACGCCCGGTGATCATAAACCAGTCAATAAGCACATGCCTCCACTTTGGCTCTGCTGGTTCCGCCTAAGACACTTATCATTCCATAGCAAATATTTAGAAATTGGTTCTGCTCAAATACTCGGTAACAAAAAGAAAGGCTGATAAACGGAAGCAAGAACAAACCAGTAGCCAGCATCGCCCATTGTCAGCTCGAAATAGTTTTGACTCATGAAAAGTTGATTCACAGTAGCTCGAAATAGTTTTGACTCATGAAAAGTTGATTCACAGTAAACACCACGTATTCTACATACTGACTTAATACATCCTCCCATAGCTTTACATGAACAGTAAAAGTAAACTCCCAAGCCGTACAGTGATAATTGCTAATCTGTTAGCATCGTTCATTCATTCGGCATTCATATTACTATCTAAAGGAAGCTAGCACTTATGTTTTCAGATTTAATTTGAGCATTGCTACATGTTAATAAATTTCCTTGCCTTCATTATCGGGAGGCAAGCTGGCTGGTTTGGTGTGAGAGAAAAATACTGTTCCTGGCTGAAAATTTACGATCGTTTACGAGCAAGCGAACATGCTATCACCAAAAGCAGCAACAATCATGGAGTGCAGTGGGACACGAGCCAAGCTGCTGCAGCTGTCGTGTCTTTTGATCCCGAGCTACTCTAGTATAACTACTATGCTGTGCTACGTGACTATCACCACCAAATTAAATTACCAAAAGCAACAATAAGATGTTCAACTAGTACGTTGGCTTTGATTTTTTGATTTAGGACTTGATTATCATGGCTTGAGTTTGAGTAGGGCCGGTTAGGGCATGGCCTGACTTGTGTCGTATATTATGGTTTCAAACCAGGTCCCTGCCCGCTCAATATAACCATCCCTGGACCGAGCACCAGAGGCCTGAGCGATGCAAACAGGCCTCGCTACGTCAGACCGTGGAGTGGGAAACGAGGCAAGCTGCAGCTGTCTTGTCTTCTGATCCCGCTCTATGCTGTGGCTACAGTCCATGTGGTAGGGTGGCTCATGTGGACGCGACGCGAGCCACCATGACCGTCCTCGGCTAGTCACCGCGCCAGACTGCAAGCGGGTGGCAGTCACTGGAGGAAGCAGCATGCATGAATTAATAAGCGGATTGCGGCCCCATGCGCCGTGGCACGAACGCCGCGCGTAGATCACCGGTCTCGGTGTCACGTTGTTCCTCTCGCCTTGCCACCATGTATAATGCGGTATAAGTGTTTTGAAATCCAAAAGTATTAGTTTTTTTAAAAAAAATTAACAATATTAGACTTAAAATTAATTTACAAAAAATGTTAAAAATAAAAAAAATCCGTGTAATCAGCTGCTTGGTCGGTCCAACCAGTTCGACAACAACGTTCGAACTTTCAAGGCACGGAAACTTTATATAAATATAATATAAATAAATAAATAAGGCAAAGAAACAAATAGATGATAGCATATTAACGTCGTACTAAGATTTTTTACAACTAAATCGCAAAGATTCTTGAGCTTCTCTCTACTTCCATAAACAGGCAACTACTTATTTCAATTAAATTTGGCAATTTATTTAATTATAAGATATAGCCATTAATTTCAAAAACGTCTACAAGAATTTGTTTATTTGCTTCAAGCCAATATCACCGGCGGAGACAGGTCATGGCCACGAGGTCGTTAATATAGAATTAAGGGATCGACTACATTTCAGATGTCTGTTTATTTGCTTCAAGCCAATATCACTAGCATGTAGCCATAGACAGGTTATAGCCATGAGATCACTAATATAGAATTAAGGGATCTGCTATATTGCAGGTGTCTGAAATATAGTGGTTGTTCAGTCGACAGATTTCATCGTCAGATTTGATAAATATCTCTCATGGCACACAGATCTTGAAGAAGGATCATGCGACCACATGTCGCCCGCACAAAAGAAGAATTTCAACGACTGATACACATAGGAAAGGTGTAGAACTAAACACACGATGTTCAACTACGATAACTACCTGGAAATGTATGATATTGTCGTTAAATCTCTAAGCTATAAATCGCTTTTAGGGTCTCTTTGACACGGCTTATGTCGGCTTCGCCTTTATCTATTTTGCGCAAATCGAGGCACTGTAGCATGAAGTCGTTTTGTAAGCCAGGGTTAAAATGACTAGAAGCCGGAAAAAGCTAGTTTTTCTGGCTTCACCGGTTTTGGCTTCACCGGTGAAACCGTTTTGGATGAGCGTGCCAAAGGGGCTTTAATTTGACTGTGGCAGAACCATCCTAAGAAATCGGGCCCACGTGCACCTATCGTTGTCTTAACAGACCTCTGATAGCGTACACGAGTTCCCAACAACTTAACAGGTCTGTCGGGTGTCCTCGGGAAACCCGAATCATCCACGAATCTTTTTCGAACAGGATCCAATCACAGACATTGCAGATTACAACAGTTTATTCAAATATATACATCAGAGTGAAATATAGCGGAAGTCTTAAGATAACATAGTTTACAAACCAGTTGTTTCAAACTTACAAAACCATAAGTGTCATACAACCATAGTAGCGGGATAATATTACATTAACATTATTTATCATACAAACTAGTGCCTTGTCCAAAGGCCATTCATCATTCCTCATCGTCATTGACTTCAAACACAGACATGCAGCAGGGACCAAAACAAGCCTGCGCATGCGACTCACCTGCAACAAGGGTTAACAAACCCTGAGTACAAAAGTACTCAACAAGACTGACCCGACGTAAAAGGGGGTGAAGACTTTAGAGATGCAGGTGTTGGGGCAAGGTAAGGATGTAGCAAGATTCAAAAGTTCTTTGCCAAAAGCTTACTATTCTTGATCCTATTTTCAAGTTTTACCCCTAAGTCTTCTTAGTTCATTATCTCAAACTAAGTGTTCATATCCCATATTCCAATCCTTCTCATTCCATTCCTTTTCTCAATGTTTTAGTAATTCACCAGTCCTGCATTGCTTCTGTAATGAATCGAGTCTCCATATCCGCGGAGCACCGGCAATTCGAATTGATTCAAGTCCCAGCTGGGGATTCCTTATCACACGACATATGTAGAACTTAATCTTGCATATATCAACCTCGCTACCGGATCCTCCTATACTAAGCCAGTCTCCACGCCACCCGAGAGCACAGCACACCTCAAATCCAGCCACATTCCAGCCATGAGGGTACACTGCTACTCCCGCCATCTCTCCACTCCCAGTGCGTGGGCATTCGTCTTAGTATCGGATTAGCCGAAGTAGGCTTACCGGAGTATGTGACCAGTACTACAAAGTGTCTCGTTCAGAAGATCCACAATGAGTGGCCTTTAAGCGACATAGTCGGCAACATTACCCAACATTCAAGATAAGTCACCCGACTAGTCTCTAGTTCATTCTATCTTCTTTCTTTCTTTGGCCAGTATGCCATCTTTGATTGTATCGAAACTTTTACTTTGAAAGCCTACCATAAAGCATACTAAGCATTCTACGCCTTTGTAAATGAAATCATCTTCAAGGATGGTAAACAATTAACAAGGTAGGCAATGCATCAAGTAGGTAACATTTGAATTAATCAACTTAATGCAATAGGTAACATAGGTGATAAACTTTTCAAAGTAAACAAGGTAATGGTTTAATGCATAAACCGGGGCTTGCCTTCGTTGACGATCTCGGGTTCCGGATCAGTACCACAATTATCGAATCCCGTGACAACCGGGGATTCTTCCACAACTTGCTCAACTAGAATCGTTTCACTCTCGGATTCTACACGAAATAATAACATATGCTTCAACATGATGATAATGTAAACATGATGCTTTCATGGTGCATGAAATATAATAACACCTCGAATACAACTTTCCTTCACGGTACAGTTGCAAGCCAACAAAACCAACTTGCAATTCTACCATCAAGGACCACACAAGTGACTTGACCAAACTGATCTTGAAACCCTACTGGTCACAAAACATGACCAAAACAAGATCAAACACTAATCTAACACTTAGGGTTTGCTTTTATTCATTTTTGAATTAATTTGGAAATAAGCCCAAAAATGAACTTGTTCCAAATGACCTCAAAATTTTATGTAAGCTTCCTCATGACAAATTAGTGTATCAAACAAATTTAATAATTTTTGGAATTATACAGTGGCCAACAAAAATCATGGAAATTACATTTATCAATTAATTGACTGAATTTTTTAACATTAAAAATTATTCAAATTTCAAGTTTCATATTTTTAAACCATATTAGAACATGTATAGAAGCTACACACAAATTTTTAGAATTTTTGGAGCTATAATTATTTTCTTATAAATTCAAAAGTTACTGCACTATTCAAAATTCAGAAATAACAAAACCTCACTATTCTCTCTCTCTCTCACTGACAGCCAGGCCCCGCTCATCAGTGACACAGAACAAGGATACGATGGCACTGCCATCACCGGTCGGCCAAAACGCGCCGGCGGGTGATGCTTCGGCGAGGCAGACCGCACCTGTATGACCTACACTACCCCATGAATCTATCCCAGCCTTTAGAAAGGCAGCATACGCACCAGAGAGAGCTCCACGCCGGCCATGGCGGCGCAGGCACGACGGCGCAGCGGCGTAACCACGGTACGATGCAGTAGAGGCTAAAGCGAAGCAAGCATCACGCTCAGGAGCTCACCGACGAATCACGACGGTGGACTCAGGTGAAGGCGGAGACAGGTATGGAAGCAGACTTGGCCACTGGTGAGGTCGATCGTGGCGGAGCTCCGGCCGGTCACGGGGAAGAACGCGTTGCATCGGGCGAATTCTGGCCAACCCAAGCGATGCGAAGCAAGCCTAAGAGGAGCGCTAGGTCAAGGCGATCATGCTGGCTTAGCTAGGCACGACTGGGAAGGGGTCGACGGCGGCTACGGCGAGCGGACGGAGCTGATCGGTGGCTGGATCAGAGCAGAGAGGAAAAAGGAGGACTGACGGCAGGCGGGTGCTCCTATTTATAGCAGAGAAGGATGCGTCCGGGGTCGACTAGCTCACGCACGAGCTCGCCACGGAGCACTGCTGCTGTCACCGCGCGAGAAAGCAGCGAAAAATCGATCGGCGGCGGCAGCTGCGTGGCGCCGGCGGCAAGCAGAGAGGTGGCGCTCGGCTGGATTTTGATTTTTGAAGTATTTACAGAATTGCCACTGCGTTTATTTTGCAAATTACTCACAAATTTTCTAAAGAAGTTGAAAATCTCCAAAAATGAAAGTTGCTCAACTTTTCAAACTCTACAACTTTGCTTCAAGGAATATTTTCAAATTCTGCCTCCATTTTGAAATTTGAATTTGGGGTGCATTTGAGCATTTGAATCATTTCAAAATTACTCCAAATTTTATATGTAAACTTTAAAAACTTTGAATACCAAAGTTGATCCTTATAAAATAAGCTTCAACTTTGCTTTTTGTCACAACCCCAAATTCCAAATGGATTTTGAATTAGACAAAAGGGGCAAAAAGGACTTTTATGATTTGAATTTGAATTCAAATTTGATTTGTTTACCTTTTTACTTAACTTTGATTTTTGACCAGTAACATGGCCCATTAGGGTTATTTGAGTCAATTGACACATGGTCTCACATGATCACATGAAATTTGACCCTTGTGGTCATGATCTTTATTTAGAGTTTTGAATCACATCACATAAAATAACAACTTATGAAATAAAGCTTATTTAGTGAATGCATTCAAAATTTTCTACTTTATGAATGCTTTGCAATGCATATGATGACATGTCAAGTTTTAGTGCTAGGTCAAAACACCAGAGGTGTTACAACCCTTCCCCCTTAAAGAAATCTCGTCCCGAGATTTAAAACCTAAGGCTAAGTAATGGAAAAGGAAATGTGTCAAGCTAACACATCATAACTTTATTCAAAAGGCTAGTGAGGGGGTTTTCCATTCTATTGACAAATGAGACAAGTTACAATATAGACAAGGTATTGCAACTAGATAGAAGCGAAGAAGTCAGGAAAGTTTTCTTCTAAGTAATCCTCGGACTCCCAAGTAGCTTCATCTTCAGTGTGTTGATTCCATTGTACTTTGTAGAACTTGATTGTACGTCTTCGAGTGACTCGATCTTTCTGATCTAAGACTCTAATGGGGTACTCAGCATAAGTCAAATCAGGTTCTAGTTCTACATCACCAAAGTCGATCACTTGGTCAGGTACTTGAAGACACTTCTTTAACTGAGATACATGGAAGATATCATGCACAGCTGACATGTGATCTGGTAGCTTGACGCGATAGGCGACCGGTCCACATCGTTGTTGGATTTGAAAAGGACCGACATAACGGGGCGCCAACTTTCCCCGAATCCCAAAACGATGAACTCCTTTCATCGGCGATACCTTGAGGTAGACATGATCTCCCACTTTGAATTCTAGCGGTCGTCTCCTCTTATCAGCATAGCTTTTCTGTCGGGATTGAGCTACCTTCATATTAGCTTGTATGAGTTTAACTTTCTCTTCAGCTTCCTTGACCACATCCGGCCCAAAGAACCAACGTTCTCTAGCTTCTGACCAATTTAAAGGTGTCTGGCATCTACGGCCATACAATGCTTCGAATGGTGCCATTTTAATGCTCTCTTGATGGCTATTGTTATATGAGAATTCAGCTAAGGGAAGGCATTCATCCCATTTAGCACCATAGGAAAGGACACATGCTCTTAACATATCTTCAAGAATTTGATTTACCCTCTCAGTCTGTCCATCTGTTTGCGGATGATAAGCAGAACTACGGATAAGTTTAGTTCCCAAAGACTCATGTAGACTTTTCCAAAACTTGGATACGAACAATGACCCTCTGTCAGAGACAATGGTCTTGGGTGCCCCATGCAGACTGAAGATTCTATCAAGATAAAGCTTTGCATACTGTTCCGCTCGATATTTATCTCTGACTGGTAAGAAATGAGCTATCTTGGTTAGGCGATCAACAATAACCCATATTGAATTGTAGCCTGCAGATGTCCTAGGCAATCCCACGATGAAGTCCATACAGATATCTTCCCACTTCCAAGATGGAACTGGCAATGAATGTAATGGACCTGCAGTCTTCATATGAACCGCTTTGACTCTCTGACAAATATCACACTTGGCCACATATTGAGCTATTTCTATTTTCATTTTGGTCCACCAATATCTCTTTCTCAGATCATGATACATTTTGTTGCTACCTGGATGAATGGAGTATCTTGTAGAATGAGCTTCATCAAGAATCTGCTTTCGTAGCTCTAGGACTTTTGGGTACTACCAATCTATCCTTGAACCATACAACATCAGATTCATCAATCTTGAAACATGTTGGTTTTCCAGATCTGACTTTATCTTTGATATGGGCTATACCCTTACTTTTCTATTGAGCAGCAATGATCTGATCTTTGATAGTGGACTCAACTGCAATATTGGATAGGGAACCTTGTTCTATGATTTGTAAATTCAGATGCTCCATCTCTTGACACAATGTTCGTTGCATAGGTTTCACAGTCAGACAATGGCAATGACTCTTGCGACTCAGGGCATCGGCAACCACATTAGCCTTGCCCGGATGATAATGCACTTCTAAGTCATAATCTTTGATAAGTTCTAACCATCTTCTTTGCCTCATATTCAACTCTGACTGAGTGAAGATATATTTCAAACTTTTGTGATCCGTATAGATATGACAGATATTGCCCAATAAATAATGTCGCCAAACCTTGAGTGCATGAACAACAGCGGCTAATTCAAGATCATGGGTGGGATAATGTTCTTCATGCTTCTTGAGTTGTCTAGAAGCATACGCTATGACTCTGCCTTCTTGCATAAGAACACAGCCAATACCAATTCTAGATGCATCACAATAGATATCAAACGGCCTCTCGATATCAGGTTGTGCTAATACTGGTGCAGTTGTCAGCAACTTCTTCAATGTCTGAAAGGCCTTCTCACATTCTGTTGACCATACAAACTTAGTTTGATTTTTCAGCAGTCTAGTAATCGGCTTCGCAATTCTGGAGAAGTCAGGGATGAACCGACGGTAATACCCTGCCAACCCCAGAAAACTACGAACTTGATGAACAGTGGTAGGTGCTTTCCAGTTAAGGACTTCTTCTACCTTGCTCGGATCAACAGCTATACCTTCAGCAGATAACACATGACCCTAGAAATTGTACTTCCTCTAACCAGAATGCACATTTACTGAATTTGGCATATAATTGGTGGTCTCTTAATCTTTGTAGAACAATGCGGAGATGTTCCGCATGTTCCTCTTTGCTCTTAGAATAGATAAGAATGTCATCAATGAACACCACTACAAACTTATCCAACTCGGGCATGAAAACTGAGTTCATCAGGTACATGAAATGAGCCGGGGCATTGGTCAGCCCAAAAGACATGACTAGATACTCATATAGACCATATCGGGTAGTAAACGCTGTCTTCGGCACATCTTCTCGTCTGATCTTAATCTGGTGATAGCCTGATCTCAAGTCTATCTTTGAGAACACCTTAGCTCCCGCAAGTTGATCAAAAAGCAAATCAATTCGGGGTAAGGGGTATTTGTTCTTTATGGTGACTTCATTTAATGGCCGATAGTCAATACATAACCTTAAGGTTTGGTCCTTTTTCTTCACGAAGATAGCAGGGCATCCCCAAGGTGATGAACTGGGTTGAATGAAACCCTTGTCTAACAACTCTTGTAGTTGGATCTTTAATTCTGCTAGTTCTTTGGGTGGCATCCTATATGCTCTTCTAGGACACAGGTGTCGTTCCTGGTTTCAGATCAATTCTAAACTCTACATCTCGGTCTGGTGGCAGACCAGGCAGATCATCGGGAAAGACATCCGTAAATTCACATACCACTGGAATTTTCTTGGCTTCTTCAACAGTAGTTGCACAGACTAGTTTCCAACTGTACTCTTAGGAAAGGGAAGTTGGATGAGAAGTTGGGTTTTGCTGTCAGGTGCATTTACCCTTATGGTTCTACGCAGGACATCTATGATAGCCCCATGTTGGGTTAACCAGTTCATACCAAGGATCACATCTATATCTTGATCCTTTAATATCAGCATATTGGTAGGGAACTCATAACCTCCCAAATCAATAGGTACATGCTGAACTACCTCCCTTGTACAGATTCGTCCCCCGGGCGACTGTATATGATATGGTTCTTTTGTTTCCCCAATAGTTATCCCATGCTTCACAACAAATGTACGATTGATGAATGTATGGGATGCACCAGAATCAAATAAGGTAATTGCAGGATGCTTAGCAATGGGAAACATACCCATCATTACTGGTTCTCCTTCTAGAATAGATTCCACCTGAGTATAGAAGACCCTTCCAGTTTTCTTCTCAGCCTGACCCTTCTGACTGTTCTGAGCATTGCCCTTGTACTGATTCTGAGCTTGAGGAACAGGGGCTTTAGGTGCATCAGGATTATTCTTCCTGGGATACGGACATTCTCGGGAAAAGTGTCTGGGTTTACCACAATTATAACATGGATAATTGTGATTCTAGGGAGTAGCAGTGCGGTTTGCATTATTTGTATTATTTTGCTGCTGCGGTGCTTGATGAGGATAAGGCGTATTAGTTGCAGGGCGAATAAAGATTTGCTGCCTGCTTTGGCTTTGTTGTGGGCGGAATGGCGCACGGCCATGATTCTGAGGATGGTAGACTATCTTTTGACGCTTTCCACTCGACGATCCGGAAGCAGATATTCTCTTTTTCTTCGCCTCCTTGTGTCGGCGGTAATTCTCCTCTGAAGCGATAGCAATGTTGACTAGTCTCATGATAAGTTGCATTGCCACAAGTTGCCATCATGGTCTGAAGTTTAGTGTTCAGGCCTCTAAGGAAATGATTCTTCTTCTTCCTATCAGTATTCACATACTCTATAGCATACTGTGACAGGTGATTGAAGCGCCCAACATAGTGCATCACCGGGTGCTCCCCTTGCTTAAGAGCCAAAAACTCTTCTAACTTCATGGTCATCACACCATCTAGGAATATAGTGTGCCCTAAAGGCATCCTTAAACTCCCTCCAGGTGATTTGGTGACCAGCGGGCTGTACTAGCTACCAAATTTGCCCACCAGGCACCAGCAGCTCCTCGGAGTTGCTGTGCCGCAAACCTTGGTTTCTGAATCTCGGTACAGTGAATCAGCTCAAACTTTTGCTCTATTGTCCTAAGCCAATCGTCAGCTTCTAAAGGCTCTTCTGCCTTAGAGAACATAGGCGGACGTGTGTCAGTAAAATCAACATAGGTTGACTCGTCATTTCCATTATTACGGCGGCCACGATTAGGGTATGGTGCCTGTTGGTTCTGAGCCAATTCCCTTAACAACCTAGCATTCTCTGCCGTTGCATTGACGAGTGCGGCTATGGCATCTGCCATAGTCGAAGGCATTGGTGGAGGATTTGGGATAATCATCATCGTCATGCGAGCCACTAGCACCAGCTCGGGTGATAGGACGAGGCATCTGTTAGAGAAACACGTTTACTTACATTATTATTTATTGAAAGCAGTTAAAAGGTTTCATGCTACAAAGGGTTACTTATTTAAATTACATGTCTTGTATCCCACAAGACAACCCTGGTTTACTAGGAAAGCAGTAAAGGAACTATTACTACTCCGAGCTCTCAGTCATCGGTGTCCGTGCCCATACCGGACGAAACCTCATCTTCATCTGAGAAGTACACTAACTCCTCAGGATCCTCCTCCTCTTCTTCATTCTCGACTTCTCCTGGATCTACAATCATTTCTTCATCTGTAACTTCACCATCCCCATGAGGAGGATGAAGTTGAGCGTACAGCATGTGGACATTCTCATGAAGAATGGCATTGTCCATCTCCAGGTCTTCTACGTAGAACTCCAACTCATGGACGCGTTCATTGGCCGCATCCTCTCGTGTCCAGGCTTCATTCCTACAGCTCCATGGTCATGGTGATGCCCCTTTGCATTTCCGCCAGCTCTCTTGATCTTTGGCATGAGCTCGACGAAGAGTGTTGAGCTCCTTGGTAAGGTTCTCGATGTTGGCGGGATTGCTTGAAGATCCTTCATCTCCTAGGGTCTTGGAACTTCCTTCACCAAGCTCATGGTTTCGTGGTGCCAACTGGTGACGAGGGACTCCATGAGGTCCGGTGGACTTGCGTGCGGTTACCTTGGTCTTTGCCATAGCCTGTAGAATTTAGGGTAGGACTATAAGAATAGCTTGAGGATAATGGAGGTTAGCAAGAATGGGATTGACATTACTTACCCAACCACTTTAAGGGGAATTATTATGCAAGGTGTTCAAGCATGATGCATGAATCGATCTTACGAATCTAGGTACAAAAGATTTATATAATCATAAGTACTAGATTTTTAATACATAGGACAAACCTAATCATATTATCCGCCACGAACTTTCAAATAAGATAGGATTGAGGACTAGATCAAAGGTAAGAAGAAAGAAATTTGAACTTTAAAATATCAAGTTTACTTTCTTTGATCCAAATCAATTTGAAGGTTTTCCAAAGTAACCTACAATGATCTTAGATAGGAACTGCTCTGATACCAGCTGTGGCAGAACCTCCTAAGAAATCGGGCCCACGTGCACCTATCGTTGTCTCAACAGACCTCTGATAGCGTACACGAGTTCCCAACAACTTAACAGGTCTGTCGGGTGTCCTCGGGAAACCCGAATCATCCACGAATCTTTTTCGAACAGGATCCCAATCACAGACATTGCAGATTACAACAGTTTATTCAAATATATACATCAGAGTAAAATATAGCGGAAGTCTTAAGATAACATAGTTTACAAACCAGTTGTTTCAAACTTACAATACCATAAGTGTCATACAACCATAGTAGCGGGATAATATTACATTAACATTATTTATCATACAAACTAGTGCCTTGTCCAAAGGCCATTCATCATTCCTCATCGTCATTGACTTCAAACACAGACATGCAGCAGGGACCAAAACAAGCCTGCGCATGCGACTCACCTGCAACAAGGGTTAACAAACCCTGAGTACAAAAGTACTCAACAAGACTGACCCGACGTAAAAGGGGGTGAAGGACTTTAGAGATGCAGGTGTTGGGGCAAGGTAAGGATGTAGCAAGATTCAAAAGTTCTTTGCCAAAAGCTTACTATTCTTGATCCTATTTTCAAGTTTTACCCCTAAGTCCTTTTAGTTCATTATCTCAAACTAAGTGTACATATTCCCATATTCCAATCCTTCTCATTCCATTCTTTTCTCATGTTTTAGTAATTCACCAGTCCTGCATTGCTTCTGTAATGAATCGAGTCTCCATATCCGTGGAGCACCGGCAATTCGAATTGATTCAAGTCCCAGCTGGGGATTCCTTATCACACGACATATGTAGAACTTAATCTTGCATATATCAACCTCGCTACCGGATCCTCCTATACTAAGCCGTCTCCACGCCACCCGAGAGCACAGCACACCTCAAATCCGGCCACATTCCAGCCACGAGGGTACACGCTACTCCCGCCATCTCTCCACTCCCAGTGCATGGGCATTCGTCTTAGTATCGGATTAGCCGAAGTAGGCTTACCGGAGTATGTGACCAGTACTACAAAGTGTCTCGTTCAGAAGATCCACAATGAGTGGCCTTTAAGCGACATAGTCGGCAACATTACCCAACATTCAAGATAAGTCACCCGACTAGTCTCTAGTTCATTCTATCTTCTTTCTTTCTTTGGCCAGTATGCCATCTTTGATTGTATCGAAACTTTTACTTTGAAAGCCTACCATAAAGCATACTAAGCATTCTACGCCTTTGTAAATGAAATCATCTTCAAGGATGGTAAACAATTAACAAGGTAGGCAATGCATCAAGTAGGTAACATTTGAATAATCAACTTAATGCAATAGTAACATAGGTGATAAACTTTTCAAAGTAAACAAGGTAATGGTTTAATGCATAAACCGGGGCTTGCCTTCGTTGACGATCTCGGGTTCCGGATCAGTACCACAATTATCGAATCCCGTGACAACCGGGGATTCTTCCACAACTTGCTCAACTAGAATCGTTTCACTCTCGGATTCTACATGAAATAATAACATATGCTTCAACATGATGATAATGTAAACATGATGCTTTCATGGTGCATGAAATATAATAACACCTCGAATACAACTTTCCTTCACGGTACAGTTGCAAGCCAACAAAACCAACTTGCAATTCTACCATCAAGGACCACACAAGTGACTTGACCAAATTGATCTTGAAACCCTACTGGTCACAAAACATGACCAAAACAAGATCAAACACTAATCTAACACTTAGGGTTTGCTTTTATTCTATTTTTGAATTAATTTGGAAATAAGCCCAAAAATGAACTTGTTCCAAATGACCTCAAAATTTTATGTAAGCTTCCTCATGACAAATTAGTGTACCAAAACAAATTTCATAATTTTTGGAATTATACAGTGGCCTACAAAAATCATGGCAATTGCATTTATCAATTAATTGACTGAATTTTTGAACATTAAAAATTTATTCAAATTTCAAGTTTCAATATTTTAAACCATAATAGAACATGTACAGAAGCTACACATAAATTTTCAGAATTTTTGGAGCTGTAATTATTTTCTATAAATTTCCCAAAGTTTACTGCACTATTCAAAATTCAGAAATAACCAAATCTCACTATTCTCTCTCTCTCACTGACAGCCGGACCCCGCATCGTCAGTGACACAGAACACAGAGCATACGGCGGCGCTGCCATCACCGGTCGGCCAAAACGCGCCTGCTGGTGATGCTCCGGCGAGGCAGACCGCACCTGTATGACCTACACTACCCCACGAATCTATCCCAGCCTTCAGAAAGGCAGCATGCGCACCGGAGGAGAGCACCACGCCGGCCATGGTGGCGTGGGCACAACGGCGCATGACGTAACTACGGTATACGATGCAGTAGAGGCTAAAGCGAAGCGAGCATCACGCTCAGGAGCTCACCACGATCACGCCGGTGTGCTTGGTGAAGGCGGAGACGGGCTGGAACGACGTGGCCACGGTGAGGTCGATGGTGGCGGAGCTCCGGCCGGTCACGGGAAGAATGCGTTGCGTCGGGCGATTCTGGCCAACCCAAGCGATGCGAGCAAGCCTAAGAGGAGCGCTAGGTCAAGGCGATCATGCTGGCTTAGCTAGGCACGACGGGAAGGGGTCGACGGCGGCTACGGCGAGCGGCAGAGCTGATCGGTGGCGGAGCAGAGCAGAGGGGAAAAAAGAAGGATGACGGCGGCGGTGCTCCTATTATAGCAGAGAAGGATGCGCCCGGCGTCGACAGCTCACGCACGAGCTCGCCACGGAGCCTGCTGCGTGTCACCGCGCGAGAAAGCGGCGAAAAACGATCGGCGGCGGCAGCTGCGTGGCGCCGGCGGCAAGCAGGGAGGTGGCGCTCGGCTGGTTTTGATTTTTGAAGTATTTACAGAATTGCCACTGCGTTTATTTTGCAAATTACTCACAAATTTTCTAAAGAAGTTGAAAATCTCCAAAAATGAAAGTTGCTCAACTTTTCAAACTCTACAACTTTGCTTCAAGGAATATTTTCAAATTCTGCCTCCATTTTGAAATTTGAATTTGGGGTGCATTTGAGCATTTGAATCATTTCAAAATTACTCCAAATTTTATATGTAAACTTTAAAAACTTTGAATACCAAAGTTGATCCTTATAAAATAAGCTTCAACTTTGCTTTTTGTCACAACCCCAAATTCCAAATGGATTTTGAATTAGACAAAAGGGGCAAAAAGGACTTTTATGATTTGAATTTGAATTCAAATTTGATTTGTTTACCTTTTTACTTTAACTTTGATTTTTGACCAGTAACATGGCCCATTAGGGTTATTTGAGTCAAATGACACATGGTCTCACATGATCACATGAAATTTGACCCTTGTGGTCATGATCTTTATTTAGAGTTTTGAATCACATCACATAAAATAACAACTTATGAAATAAAGCTTATTTAGTGAATGCATTCAAAATTTTCTACTTTATGAATGCTTTGCAATGCATATGATGACATGTCAAGTTTTAGTGCTAGGTCAAAACACCAGAGGTGTTACAACCCTTCCCCCTTAAAGAAATCTCGTCCCGAGATTTAAAACCTAAGGCTAAGTAATGGAAAAGGAAATGTGTCAAGCTAACACATCATAACTTTATTCAAAAGGCTAGTGAGGGGGTTTTCCATTCTGTTGACAAACGAGACAAGTTACAATATAGACAAGGTATTGCAACTAGATAGAAGCGAAGAAGTCAGGAAAGTTTTCTTCTAAGTAATCCTCGGACTCCCAAGTAGCTTCATCTTCAGTGTGTTGATTCCATTGTACTTTGTAGAACTTGATTGTACGTCTTCGAGTGACTCGATCTTTCTGATCTAAGACTCTAATGGGGTACTCAGCATAAGTCAAATTAGGTTCTAGTTCTACATCACCAAAGTCGATCACTTGGTCAGGTACTTGAAGACACTTCTTTAACTGAGATACATGGAAGATATCATGCACAGCTGACATGTGATCTGGTAGCTTGACGCGATAGGCGACCGGTCCACATCGTTGTTGGATTTGAAAAGGACCGACATAATAGGGGCGCCAACTTTCCCCGAATCCCAAAACGATGAACTCCTTTCATCGGTGATACCTTGAGGTAGACATGATCTCCCACTTTGAATTCTAGCGGTCGTCTCCTCTTATCAGCATAGCTTTTCTGTCGGGATTGAGCTACCTTCATATTAGCTTGTATGAGTTTAACTTTCTCTTCAGCTTCCTTGACCACATCCGGTCCCAAAGAACCAACGTTCTCCTAGCTTCTGACCAATTTAAAGGTGTCTGGCATCTACGGCCATACAATGCTTCGAATGGTGCCATTTTAATGCTCTCTTGATGGCTATTATTATATGAGAATTCAGCTAAGGGAAGGCATTCATCCCATTTAGCACCATAGGAAAGGACACATGCTCTTAACATATCTTCAAGAATTTGATTTACCCTTCTCAGTCTGTCCATCTGTTTGCGGATGATAAGCAGAACTACGGATAAGTTTAGTTCCCAAAGACTCATGTAGACTTTTCCAAAACTTGGATATGAACAATGACCCTCTGTCAGAGACAATGGTCTTGGGTGCCCCATGCAGACTGAAGATTCTATCAAGATAAAGCTTTGCATACTGTTCCGCTCGATATTTATCTCTGACTGGTAAGAAATGAGCTATCTTGGTTAGGCGATCAACAATAACCCATATTGAATTGTAGCCTGCAGATGTCCTAGGCAATCCCACGATGAAGTCCATACAGATATCTTCCCACTTCCAAGATGGAACTGGCAATGAATGTAATGGACCTACAGTCTTCATATGAACCGCCTTTGACTCTCTGACAAATATCACACTTGGCCACATATTGAGCTATTTCTATTTTCATTTTGGTCCACCAATATCTCTTTCTCAGATCATGATACATTTTGTTGCTACCTGGATGAATGGAGTATCTTGTAGAATGAGCTTCATCAAGAATCTGCTTTCGTAGCTCTGGACTTTTGGGTACTACCAATCTATCTTTGAACCATACGACATCGGATTCATCAATAGTGAAACATGTTGGTTTTCCAGATCTGACTTTATCTTTGATATGGGCTATACCCTTACTTTTCTGTTGAGCAGCAATGATCTGATCTTTGATAGTGGACTCAACTGCAATATTGGATAGGGAACCTTGTTCTATGATTTGTAAATTCAGATGCTCCATCTCTTGACACAATGTTCATTGCATAGGCTTCACAGTCAGACAATGGCAATGACTCTTGCGACTCAGGGCATCGGCAACCACATTAGCCTTGCCCGGATGATAATGCACTTCTAAGTCATAATCTTTGATAAGTTCTAACCATCTTCTTTGCCTCATATTCAACTCTGACTGAGTGAAGATGTATTTCAAACTTTTGTGATCCGTATAGATATGACAGATATTGCCCAATAAATAATGTCGCCAAACCTTGAGTGCATGAACAACAGCGGCTAATTCAAGATCATGGGTGGGATAATGTTCTTCATGCTTCTTGAGTTGTCTAGAAGCATACGCTATGACTCTGCCTTCTTGCATAAGAACACAGCCAATACCAATTCCAGATGCATCACAATAGATATCAAACGGCCTCTCGATATCAGGTTGTGCTAATACTGGTGCAGTTGTCAGCAACTTCTTTAATGTCTGAAAGGCCTTCTCACATTCTGTTGACCATACAAACTTAGTTTGATTTTTCAGCAGTCCAGTAATCGGCTTCGCAATTCTAGGAGAAGTCAGGGATGAACCGACGATAATACCCTGCCAACCCTAGAAAACTACGAACTTGATGAACAGTGGTAGGTGCTTCTCAGTTAAGGACTTCTTCTACCTTGCTCGGATCAACAGCTATACCTTCAGCAGATAACACATGACCCAGAAATTGTACTTCTCTAACCAGAATGCACATTTACTGAATTTGGCATATAATTGGTGGTCTCTTAATCTTTGTAGAACAATGCGGAGATGTTCCGCATGTTCCTCTTTGCTCTTAGAATAGATAAGAATGTCATCAATGAACACCACTACAAACTTATCCAACTCGGGCATGAAAACTGAGTTCATCAGGTACATGAAATGAGCCGGGGCATTGGTCAGCCCAAAAGACATGACTAGATACTCATATAGACCATATCGGGTAGTGAACGCTATCTTCGGCACATCTTCTCAGTCTGATCTTAATCTGGTGATAGCCTGATCTCAAGTCTATCTTTGAGAACACCTTAGCTCCCGCAAGTTGATCAAAAAGCAAATCAATTCGGGGTAAGGGGTATTTGTTCTTTATGGTGACTTCATTTAACGGCCGATAGTCAATACATAACCTTAAGGTTTGATCCTTTTTCTTCACGAAGATAGCAGGGACATCCCCAAGGTGAGGAACTGGGTTGAATGAAACCCTTGTCTAACAACTCTTGTAGTTGGACCTTTAATTCTGCTAGTTCTTTGGGTGGCATCCTATATGCTCTTCTGGACACAGGTGCCGTTCCTGGTTTTAGATCAATTCTAAACTCTACATCTCGGTCTGGTGGCAGACCAGGCAGATCATCAGGAAAGACATCCGTAAATTCACATACCACTGGAATTTTCTTAGGCTTCTTCAACAGTAGTTGCACAGACTGTTTCAACTGTACTCTTAGGAAAGGGAAGTTGGATGAGAAGTTGGGTTTTGCTGTCCAGGTGCATTTACCCTTATGGTTCTACGCAGGACATCTATGATAGCCCCATGTTGGGTTAACCAGTTCATACCAAGGATCACATCTATATCTTGATCCTTTAATATCAGCATATTAGTAGGGAACTCATAATCCTCCCAAATCAATAGGTACATGCTGAACTACCTCCCTTGTACAGATTCGTCCCCCGAGCGACTGTATATGATATGGTTCTTTTGTTTCCCCAATAGTTATCCCATGCTTCACAACAAATGTACGATTGATGAATGTATGGGATGCACCAGAATCAAATAAGGTAATTGCAGGATGCTTAGCAATGGGAAACATACCAATCATTACTAGGTTCTCCTTCTGGAATAGATTCCACCTAAGTATAGAAGACCCTTCCAGTTTTCTTCTCAGCCTGACCCTTCTGACTGTTCTGAGCATTGCCCTTGTACTGATTCTGAGCTTGATGTAACAGGGGCTTTAGGTGCATCAGGATTGTTCTTCCTAGGATACGGACATTCTCTAGAAAAGTGTCTAGGTTTACCACAATTATAACATGGATAATTAGTGATTCTGGGGAAGTAGCAGTGCGGTTTGCATTATTTGTATTATTTTGCTGATGCGGTGCTTGATGAGGATAAGGCGTATTAGTTGTAGGGCGAATAAAGATTTGCTGCCTGCTTTGGCTTTGTTGTGGGCGGAATGGCGCACGGCCATGATTCTGAGGATGGTAGACTATCTTTTGACGCTTTCCACTCGACTGATCCAGAAGCAGATATTCTCTTTTTCTTCGCCTCCTTGTGTCAGGCGGTAATTCTCCTCTGAAGCGATAGCAATGTTGACCGTCTCATGATAAGTTGCTGTTGCCACAAGTTGCCATCATGGTCTGAAGTTTAGGTGTTCAGGCCTCTAAGGAAATGATTCTTCTTCTTCCTATCAGTATTCACATACTCTATAGCATACTATGACAGGTGATTGAAGCGCCCAACATAGTGCATCACCGGGTGCTCCCCTTGCTTAAGAGCCAAGAACTCTTCTAACTTCATGGTCATCACACCATCTGAATATAGTGTGCCCTGAAGGCATCCTTAAACTCCATCCAGGTGATTTGGTGACCAGCGAGCTGTACTAGCTACCAAATTTGCCCACCAGGCACCAGCAGCTCCCCGGAGTTGCTGTGCCGCAAACCTCGGTTTCTGAATCTCGGTACAGTGAATCAGCTCAAACTTTTGCTCTATTGTCCTAAGCCAATCGTCAGCTTCTAAAGGCTCTTCTGCCTTAGAGAACACAGGCGGACGTGTGTCAGTAAAATCAACATAGGTTGACTCATCATTTCCATTATTACGGCGTCCACGATTAGGGTGTGGTGCCTGTTGGTTCTAAGCCAATTCCCTTAACAACCTAGCATTCTTTGCTGTTGCGTTGATGAGTGTGGCTATGGCATCTGCCATAGTCGAAGGCATTGGTGGAGGATTTGGGAAATCATCATCGTCATGCAAGCCACTAGCACCAGCTTGGGTGATAGGACGAGGCATCTGTTAGAGAAACACGTTTACTTACATTATTATTTATTGAAAGCAGTTAAAAGGTTTCATGCTACAAAGGGTTACTTATTTATATTACATGTCTTTTATCCCACAAGACAACCCTGGTTTACTAGGAAAGCAGTAAAGGAACTATTACTACTCCGAGCTCTCAGTCATCGGTGTCCATGCCCATACCGGACGAAACCTCATCTTCATCTGAGAAGTACACTAATTCCTCAGGATACTCCTCCTCTTCTTCATTCATCGACTTCTCCTAGATCTACAATCATTTCTTCATCTGTAACTTCACCATCCCCATGAGGAGGATGAAGTTGAGCATACAGCATGTGGACATTCTCATGAAGAATGGCATTGTCCATCTCTAGGTCTTCTATGTAGAACTCCAACTCATGGACGTGTTCATTAGCCGCATCCTCTCGTGTCCAGGCTTCATTCCGTAGCTCCATGGTCATGGTGATGCCCCTTTGCATTTCTACCAGCTCTTCTTGATCTTTGGCATGAGCTTGACGAAGAGTGTTGAGCTCCTTGGTAAGGTTCTTGATGTTAGCAGGATTGCTTGAAGATCCTTCATCTCCTAGGGTCTTGGAACTTCCTTCACCAAGCTCATGGTTTACGCGGTGCCAACTGGTGATGAGGGACTCCATGAGGTCCGGTGGACTTGCATGCAGTTATCTTGGTCTTTGCCATAGCCTATAGATGTTAGGGTAGGACTATAAGAATAGCTAGAGGATAATCGAGGTTAGCAAGAATGGGATTGACATTACTTATCCAACCACTATTAAGGGGAATTATTATGCAAGGTGTTCAAGCATGGTGCATGAATCGATCTTACGAATCTAGGTACAAAAGATTTATATAATCAAAAGTACTAGATTTTTAGTACATAGGACAAACCTAATCATATTATCCGCAACGAACTTTCAAATAAGGTAGGATTGAGTCTAGATCAAAGGTAAGAAGAAAGAAATTTGAACTTTAAAATATCAAGTTTACTTTCTTTGATCCAAATCAATTTGAAGGTTTTCCAAAGTAACCTACAATGATCTTAGATAGGAACTGCTCCGATACTAGCTGTGGCAGAACCTCCTAAGAAATCGGGCCCACATGCACCTACTGTTGTCTTAACAGACCTCGGACAGCATACACGAGTTCCCAACAACTTAACAGGTCTGTCGAGTGTCCTCCGAAAACCCGAATCATTCATAAATCTTTTTTGAACAAGATCCCAATCACAGACATTGCAGATTATAACAGTTTATTCAAATATATACATCAGAGTAAAATATAGCGGAAGTCTTAAGATAACATAGTTTACAAACCAGTTGTTTCAAACTTACAAAACCATAAGTGTCATACAACCATAGTAGTGGGATAATATTACATTAACATTATTTATCATACAAACTAGTGCCTTGTCCAAAGGCCATTCATCATTCCTCATCATCATTGACTTCAAACACAAACATGCAGCAGGGACCAAAACAAGCCTGCGCATGCGACTCACCTGCAACAAAGGTTAACAAACCCTGAGTACAAAAGTACTCAACAAGACTAACCTGACGTAAAGGGGGTGTAAGACTTTAGAGATGCAGGTGTTGGGGCAAGGGAAGGATGTAGCACGATTCAAAAGTTCTTTGCCAAAAGCTTACTATTCTTGATCCTATTTTCAAGTTTTACCCCTAAGTCTTCTTAGTTCATTATCTTCAACTAAGTGTTCATTATCCCATATTCCAATCCTTCTCATTCCATTCCTTTTCTCAATTTTTAGTAATTCACCAGTCCTGCATTGCTTCTGTAATGAATCGAGTCTCCATATCCACGGAGCACCAGCAATTCGAATTGATTCAAGTCCCAGCTGGGGATTCCTTATCACACGACATATGTAGAACTTAATCTTGCATATATCAACCTCGCTACTAATCCTCCTATACTAAGCCGTCTCCACGCCACCCGAGAGTACAACACACCTCAAATCTAGCCACATTCCAGCCACGAGGGTACACGCTAGTCTCGCCATCTCTCCACTCCCAGTGCTGTGGGCATTCATCTTAGTATCGGATTAGCCGAAGTAAGGCTTACCTGGAGTATGTGACCAGTACTACAAAGTGTCTCGTTCAGAAGATCCACAATGAGTGGCCTTTAAGCGACATAGTCGGCAACATTACCCAACATTCAAGATAAGCCACCCGACTAGTCTCTAGTTCATTCTACATTGTTTCTTTCTTTGGCCAGTATGCCATCTTTGATTGCATCGAAACTTTTTCTTTGAAAGCCTATCATAAAGCATACTAAGCATTCTACGCCTTTGTAAATGAAAACATCTTCAAGGATGGTAAACAATTAACAAGGTAGGCAATGCATCAAGTAGGTAACATTTGAATTAATCAACTTAATGCAATAGGTAACATAGGTGATAAACTTTTCAAAGTAAACAAGGTAATGGTTTAATGCATAAACCAGGGCTTGCCTTCGTTGACGATCTCGGGTTCCGGATCAGTACCAAAATTATCGAATCCCATGACAACCGAGGATTCTTTCACAACTTGCTCAACTAGAATCGTTTCACTCTTTCTACATGACATAATAACATATGCTTCAACATGATGATAATGTAAACATGATGCTTTTATGGTGCATGAAATATAATAACACCTCAAATACAACTTTCCTTCACGGTACAGTTGCAATCCAACAAAACCAACTTGCAATTCTACCATCAAGGACCACACAAGTGACTTGACCAAATTGATCTGGAAACCCTACTGTTCACAAAACATGACCAAAACAAGATCAAGCACTAATCTAACACTTAGGGTTTGCTTTTATCTATTTTTGAATTAATTTGGAAATAAGCCCAAAAATAAACTTGTTCCAAATGACCTCAAAATTTTATGTAAGCTTTCTCATGACAAATTAGTGTACCAAAACAAATTTCATAATTTTTGGAGTTATACTGTGGCCTACAAAAATCATGAAAATTACATTTATCAATTAATTGACTGAATTATTAAACATTAAAAATTTATTCAAATTTCAAGTTTCATATTTTTAAACCATAATAGAATATGTACAGAAGATACAAATAAATTTTTAGAATTTCTAGAGCTGTAATTATTTTCCTATAAATTTCCAAAGTTACTGCACTATTCATAATTTAGAAAATATCAAAACCTCACTGTTCTCTCTCTCTCTCACTGACGACCCGACCCCACTGTCAGTGACACAGACAAGGCACACGACGGCGCTGCCATCACCGGTTGGCCCAAACACGCCGGTGGTGATGCTCCGGCGAGGCGGACCGCACCTGTATGACCTACACTACCCCACGAATCTATCCCAGCCTTCAGAAAGGCAGCATGTGCACCGAAGAGAGCTCCATGCCGGCCATGGCGGCACGGGCACGACGGCGCACGACGTAACTACGATTACGATGCAGTAGAGGCTAAAGCGAAGCGAGCATCATGCTTAGGAGCTCACCATGATCACACCGGTGTGCTTGGTGAAGGCGGAGACGGGCGAGAACGACGTGGCCACGGTGAGGTCGATGGTGGCGGAGCTCTGGCCGGTCACGGGGAAGAATGTGTTGCGCCGGGCGATTCCGGCCAACCCAAGCGATGCGAGCAAGCCTAAGAGGAGCGCTAGGTCAAGGCGATCATGCTGGCTTAGCTAGGCACAACGGGAAGGGGTCGACGGCGGCTACGGCGAGCGGCAGAGCTGATCGGTGGCGAAGCAGAGCAGAGGGGAAAAAGGAGGACGACGGCGGCGATGCTCCTATTTATTGCAGAGAAGGATGTGCCCGGCGTCGACAGCTCACGCACGAGCTCGCCACGAAGCCTGCTACGTGTCACCGCATGAGAAAGCGGCAAAAAATGATTGGTGGTGGCAACTGCATGGCACCGGCAGCAAGTAGGGAGGTGGCGCTCGGCTGTCAACGAAAATTTTGAAATATTTACAGAATTGCCACTGCATTTATTTTGCAAATTACTCACAATTTTTCTAAAGAAGTTGAAAATCTCCAAAAATGAAAGTTGCTCAACTTTTCAAACTCTACAACTTTGCTTCAAGGAATATTTTCAAATTCTGCCTCCATTTTGAAATTTGAATTTGGGGTGCATTTGAGCATTTGAATCATTTCAAAATTACTCCAAATTTTATATGTAAGCTTTAAAAACTTTGAATACCAAAGTTGATCCTTATAAAATAAGCTTCAACTTTTCTTTTTGTCACACCCCTAAATTCCAAATGGATTTTGAATTAGACAAAAGGGGCAAAAATGACTTTTATGGTTTGAATTTGAATTCAAATTTGATTTGTATACCTTTTTACTTAACTTTGATTTTTTACCAGTAACATGGCCCATTATGGTTATTTGAGTCAATTAACACATGGTCTCACATGATCACATGAAATTTGACCCTTGTGGTCATGATCTTTATTTAAAGTTTTGAATCACATCACATAAAATAACAACTTATGAAATAAAGCTCACAACGGGAACGAGGTTCTTTGACGAGGGCCGGATACGCTCGGCAAAGGCTTTGCCAAGAGTTGCTCTCAGCAAAGGCCGGTCGGCATAGTACCTCATGGCAAAGGCTACTTTGCCAAGAGCCGCATCTCGGGCTCTCGGCAAAGGATTTGCCAAGGGTTAGCCGGTCGTTGGCAAAAATTTTTGCCGTGACGGCGAGAGGTCACGGTAAAGTTGATCTTTGCTGAGAGCCTTAGCAAGCTCTCGGCAAAGAATTTCTAAATTTTTTTTCCAAAAAACTTTGCCGTGCGTCTATCAAAAGAACTGTCGGCAAAGAATATTGACAATTTTTTAGACATTTTTTTGCCGAGAGCTATGGCTCAGCTCTTGGCAAAGGCTTTCTCTTTGCCAAGCGCTATGGTCATGCGCTTGGCAAAGCTGGGATTCTATGTGTTCTAGAATTCCCAGCTTTGCCGAGGGCATGACCATAGCCCTCGGCAAAGCCACAGCCAGTTTTAATTTTTTTTGCATTTCTAGTCAACAAATAAACATATATATGACATATATATGACATCCACATCACAATAAGCACATCCACATATCAATAACCACATCCACATCACATAATTCACATCCACATCACATAGAAGTCTCGAAGTTCGAAGTCACAAACAAATCTCGACACATAGACAACCACAAGTGTAAAGTTCGACAAGCAACATAAACAAGAGGCATAGGAGGCGCCAAACTAGTCACGGCGACGATCCAGGCTGAGAAGGCGCCGCGTGCGATCCTAGGGAGTTGACGAGGAGAAGGTTAGGGTCGTTCAACACCGCCGACTGATGCTACACAAACAAAGAAGATGCAGAACATGTTAGACAACATAAATAGATAACCAAGCACTACATGTACTTTTTACCACCACCACCACCAACCACGCGACACCACCACCATGACCACACCACCACCACCACCACGCCACCACCACACTACTACTACCACCACCAACAAGCACACCACCACGCCACCACCACCACCACCACCACGCCACCACCATGCCACCACAACCACACCACTACTACCACCAACAACAACCACACCACCACGCCACCACCTCCACCAACCATGCAGCCACCACCATGACCACGCCACCACCACCACCAACCACGCCACAGCCACCCACCACCATCACCACTAGCACTAGGTTTCACTAGGTTTCACTAGGTTTCACTAGGTTTGACATTTAGAGAAACTAAAACATTTGTCATACTCACCGGAGTAGAATCAAGCTGAGGTGGAGGTGTAGCCTACAGCCGACCGAGCAGGAACTATGGGACCGTTCCACCTTAGGTCATCGCAAGACCCCGCACGTAGGAGAGCACCTCTACCAGCTACCACTGATCTTGCTCCTGCTTGGCCTCTAAAGCTGCTAGCCTCTGCCACTCGAGCTCCCGCTCGGCCTCCAAAGCTACCAGCCTCTACCACTGCTGCTCCCGCTCGGCCTCCATCGCCTGCAGCTGTGCCTGCAACATTTGATGCTAATGTTTCAAGATTGCGGAGCTAAGGTATGTAAAAGTCAAAGAACTAGGAATGGAAGAGAACACTTACCTAGAGTGTCAACACCACGGTCGGACGCTGGCGTATGGCCAGCATTGAGCTCGTGCTCGCTGCTTGGATCTGGTGCAGCGGAGGAATAGAGGTCATGTCAAGGACACTGTCGCCAAGCCAGAACTGCCCGTGCTTCTTGCCTTGCCCCACCCTCATCACGAGCTCTGGATCAAGCCGCTCCTCGGTGGTCGGGTCGTAGTCTGGCTCGTGGACTGACCTTGCCATCTCTGTGTACGCAAAGATGCGAGGGGCAATGCTGGTGTAGGTGAATGACTCGGCAGGGACTTCCGGGGTCCAGTTGGTGGCGGCCGTTGCCTTGCCCAAGTGGGACAAGGCATATGCCTTGAGGTGACCACAAGGGCGGCCACCATGTGACGCCGACTGCGAGAAAGACAATAACATTGTTAGAGTTGTTGCAGAATTGAGTGTTAGGTTAGAGAAATGGTTTCGCCTTACCCAAGCTTCTGAGAATTCGGAGAGGTTGCGGCTGCCTTGATGGTGTGGTACTCCTTGCATCAGCAAACGGTGCTCTCGTGCTTCATCATGCTCCTTCTTCTAGTCCTGGCTAAGCCACATGTCCACAATCCTCTCCCAGGCATCCGGATGCTGATTGCACCAGTTTGGAATCGCCTACAGGCCATCAAGCAAACGATATATCAGAAGATCAAATTAAGGAAACTTAATCTCAGAAGAAATCAATAGTAATGTTTCGTATTTACCGCAAGGTACTCCTCCTTGGTCAGCACCACCTGTCTTGCCTCGTCCTTTTTGATGCTACGCCCTTTGACCTTCGTGTAGTGCCAAATGTGCGCCTGATGATGCGCATCGTGAATCATGTCCGTGACGCGCTTCTTACAAGAAGCGACCGCCACCTGGTATGCCCTGTGCTCCTTGCCCTCCTCGATTCTAAAGAAATCCTACATAAAGGCGCGAGCTATCAATTACTTATTAGAAGAATGCCCAATGAATATGATGTATCTGTGGCTAAAAGAATACAATGTGTGCCTGAAAGACTTACCGACAGGTCCCTAACGACCGACTCCGCCTTGTTCCTGTATTTGTGGCCACTACGATCCATGGCATCGGCGGTCAATTCGTAGTGGTCAAACTAAGTGGCCAGCTTGAACATATCCGGGCTCACCTCCACCAGGCCAGGGTAGTGCTCCCTGCACAGACCTCCTAGGATGCCATTCACTTTGCGTGCCTTGGCTCCAGTCTCCACAAGTTTCTAGTTCCTGCACAAGTGATTACAAAAAGTATTAGTTTGTATTTTGATTTTCAACATTTCAAATGAAGAAGTTTTGAGCACATCTTAAGTTACTTACCTATCCCATAGGGTGTGATCAGCGGGCGGGCCGCTTCAGGTATTGGTCGACGCGGGAGCTTTGCGGGACCACACAAGTACACCGTCGACACACCAGAGGAAGTGGATCCCCCTGCAGTCGCCTCGTCCCCTAAGGTGGAGGAGGACCCCCCTGCATCTGCATGCTCCATCATGGTGGCAGGCTCCTCCACGGCTACAGGGGTAGTCGGCTGCATCCTGCTCGGAAGCCTACGGCTCCTCCGCCTCGGCACTGGCTCCGGAGGCTGAACCGACGCCTCTGGCTCCTCCTGGCTGGCGTAAAGAGACTGGACGGACCTCCTAGGTGGCATCTCCTGCATTAAAAAAGAACAAAACAATTAGCATATATAAACGATACATAATTAGAAAGAGAAGCAAAATGAAGATAATTACATGCAAAATGAATATAATTACAAAAACAGATAATATTACATGTATTAGAAACGATCTCCACAATCAGGATTAGCTGGATTGTACATATCGTCATCGCTATCAACCATGTCCAAATCTTTATCCACTGCCTCATCATCACTATCAACACCTAAGTGTAATCGGTCAAGGAACACTACGTCCTTTGGATTTTCCACCTCATCTCCAGAGTCCTCGTCCACAACCCTTTCGATGTCTGTCTCCATTTTGACTAGCCCGATTAAGTCTATCTCAAAGCTCCCTTGTAGCCCCTCTTCATGTTGATAGAACTCTCCGTCATGTGTTTCTAGGTTCAAGTTGTAATCTTCATCGTTTGGGAGAGGTAGTCTACCGTGCGGCGATATTGTGTGAACAACATACCAACCCTTAAGGTTTTCCTCGGTTTGGCAAGCATATGGACTATAATAGACTTGCTTGGCTTGTGTGGCCACAATACATACATCATCACCTTCATAGACGGAATCCTGTCGAGTCTCGACTAGCCCAAGATGAGGGTACTGTCTCGATACCTCAGGATCAAACCACCGGCATTTGAATATGACAGGACTAAAAGGTTCGGCTATACGAAACTGGAGTTCGTATATTTCTTCAAGTATCCCATAATAGTCCTTGCCATTAGTTTCGGGCATCATAACTCCGGTATTTGTGGTCCTTCGATGTGGCCGACTCTGCTCATAGCTTGTTGTGTGAAAGCGATACCCATTGACGTCATAAACGTTACATGACATGACCCTAAAGTTGAAGCCATCGACAACCTACCACAATTCGGCACTTATAGATGCATCCCTATAGCACTACAAAGTCAGGCTAGAGCGTTATGTTATTCACACAAACAACCAACTTGAAATGAAGAAACAAGGGGGAAGTTGGACGATACCTTCTTTTGGAACCAAGAAATGAAATCCTGCTCCTTAAGAATGGTATCAACTTCATGAGGGTGAGGTCGCCTTGATTGACGCCAGAATAGATTAACAAATTCCCTGTGTAGGCAAGAAACATGATGGGGTTGGATGCAGAATAGTGACGGTGTAAGTAACAAGTTCGTTGAGAACTTACTCGATATACGGTGCCACTTCATCTAGGTTGGCCAACAAATATAGCATGATACTGCTCCACTCTTCATTGCTCAAGGTCTTTGGGCTCAATGCACTCGCTCTTCTGAGTGACCCTTTCAAAAGGCTGAGGGTAGATTTATTTTCGTCCTCATTGTAACAAGCCAGTCGATTATGCATGCTAGGAAGGTTGCCCTTATAGTATGTGAAAGCTCTAGTTTGGTTTTGGTTAATTGATGAAACCCTAAGTGCTAACCTAGTTTATCAAGATGATTATGAGATAGATAGCACTACTCTAAGTGATGAAGCAATGGCGAAGATCATGACAATGGTAATGGCATGGTGATGGTCAAATGCTTAAACTTGGAAAAGAAGAAAGAGAAAAACAAAAGGCTCAAGGCAAAGGTATAAAATGTAGGAGCCATTTTGTTTTAGTGATCAAGACACTTAGTGAGTGTGATCACATTTAGGATAGATAGTCATACTATTAAGAGGAGTGAAACTCGTATCGGAATGCGGTTATCAAAGTGCCACTAGATGCTCTAACTCATTGCATATGCATTTAGGATCTAGTGGAGTGCTAACACCCTTGATAATATTTGTGAAAATATGCTAACACATGTGCACAAGGTGTTTGCAGGATTCGGCGCTTTCAGGAAAATGAAATGCCTATTTTCTATTGCGCCGGATGCAAAATTCTTGGTGGTTGGTACATTTGAGCAAGGGTGAAGAAGTTAGAGTTGAAATGGAGTTGGTCGAAATGAGGCTAGTGTCGGTCTACTGACCGGACGCTAGGTCACTCAGCGACCGGATGCTGAAAGGCTACGTCCGATCAAGCTATCAGATGGCACAGTGGCTAGGGTTGAGCACCGGACGCTGGTCTACGTCCGGTCAAGGTGGACCGGACGCGTCCAGTCGGAAAAATATGCCTCGGGGAGCTTACTGGAAACGACCGGACGCTGGGGCTTCAGCGTCCGGTCAGTTTTACCGGAGCATCCGGTCAGCTTCGTAGCCGTTGAAATCTGACGAACAGCGTTTGAAGCTGGTGACGCATGGCGTCCATCGGGCGACCAGATGCTGAGGGCTAGCGTCCGGTCGGTATGATCAGAGCATCCGGTCAGAGCGTGTTTTTGCCCAGTGAAGGGTACAACGGCTCTATTTGATTGGGGCTCTATTTATAGCCTCATGGCTGGCTCAAGGGGGTACTCTTGCACATTTTCATTAACATAACAACCTTGTGAGCTTAGCCAAAGTCCTCCCACTCATCTCCATCATTGATTCATCATCTTTGTGAGATTGGGAGAGAATCCAAGTGCATTGCTTGAGTGATTGCATCTAGAGGCACTTGGTATTCGTGTTGCACTATGGTTTTCGCTTGTTACTCTTGGTGGTTGCCACCACCTAGACAGTTGGAGCAGCGATGGAGGATCGGCACGAGTTGGTGATTGTTCGTGGCCGTCTTCGGTAATTATGAGGGGAGTTGTACCTTCCCCGGCAGAGCGCTGAAAGGTAACTCTAGTAAATTGCTCGTGTCATTGAGTTACCTCACTTGTGGGTCAGTTCTTGCGGTGTCCAATCGTGTGGACGAGGTTTGTGAAGCACCTCTTAGCCGCCGAACCACCAAGTGTTGGTTGACACAACGGGGACATAGCATGCTGGCAAACACGTGAACCTCGGGAGAAAATCGATTGTCTCTTGTCTTTGACATTCTCCCGGTGATTGGCTATATATTCATCTTGTGATTGGTTCATCCCCTACACGTCGGTATAATCACCTTACTCACTTATTTACATTCTTGCAAACTAGTTGACACAAGCTCTTTAGTGTAATTAGAATTGAGAGCTTGCTTTATTTTTTATATTCATCTAGTTGAGCTCTTTAGAGTAGCAAGGTTGAGAGCTCTTAGTGAGTAATTACATAGCAAGTTTGTGTGCCTAAGTAATCATTGCAACTATAATTGTTGGATAGGTGTCTTGCAACCCTTGTAGAGCTAGAGCAAGTTTGCATTACGCTATTTGTCATACTAATCAAATTGCTCTAGTTGATTTGTAGATTTTTAAATAGGCTATTCACCCCCCCCCTCTAGCCATATTAGGACCTTTCAGTATGTTGTTGTGAAGTTTGACACCTCCTCGTTAATGAACGCCTCTGCCATGGAAGCCTCAATTTTGGCTTTATTTCCACATTTCTTACGAATAGTCTTTAGACATCTCTCGATTGGATAGCACTAGCGGTTCTGCACGGGCCCCCCATTTGTGCCTCGTACAGGAGGTGCACAATCAAATGCTGCATCGATAGGAAGAAGCTAGGTGGAAATATCTTCTCCAACTTACAGATCAACTTAGGGGCTCTTTTTTCCAAGTCAGCCACCACGTTTTGAGATAACTCCTTGGCACAAAGCTAGCGGAAGAAATAGCTCAACTCTGCCAGCACGACCCAGACATGCTCAGGGATGAAGCCTCGAACCATCGACGGAAGAAGGCGCTCAATCCATATGTGGAAGTCATGACTCTTCATCCCTAAGACTCGGCCAGTAGATGGGTTGCCCCCCTCTTAAGATTCACTGCAAACCCATCAGGAAACATTAAGTCCTTGATCCATTGGACTACAACCGTCCTGTGCTTCTTTTCCAAGACGTAATCGCCCCTAGGCCTTCTCCATGTCTTGCCGGCTCTTGGTGGTCGCATCTCTAGGTGTGGTCTATCGCATAGCCTTGCTAGGTCCGTTCTAGCCTTAGGGTTGTCCTTTGACTTGTCAGTATCCATGAGTGTTGCCTAGAGAGCTTCGGCGACATTCTTCTCAGTGTGCATTACATCAATGTTATGTGGTAGGGCTAGGTGCTTAAAATAGGGAAGCCTCTCCAAGCCTGACTTATGAGTCCACATATGTTGAACACCATACCCCATGAAACCAACTCTGTCTTCCTTGGTGACAAGACCATCTATCTGAGTAAGAACCTCGGTGCTAGTCATCTTCTGCGGTTCAGGGTCTGTCACTATGACACCTTTCATAAAGTTCTTAATGTCTCATCTGAATGCATGGTCAAGAGAGAGGAATTGTCGATGTTTGTCGAACAAGGAAAACTTGCCACCACTCTTCAACCTAATGAACTACAGAGCTGCCTTGCATACCAGGCATGGGAACTTCTCGTGGACACACCAGGCGCTGAATAGACCATACGCCAGAAAGTCATGCATCGAGTAGTGGTACCAAACGTGCATTGTGAAGTTCCTCTTTGTAGCACGGTCGTATGTCAGTACCCCGTGATCCCATGCACTGATCAACTCATCAATCAAAGGCTCCATGAACACACCCATATGTTTCCCTAGGTGACCAGGAATTATCAGCGACAAGAATATGTTCTGACATTAAAGAAGGATGCCGGAGAGGGGAGATTGAGGGGGATAACGAAGATTGGCCAACAAGTGTATGGGGCCGCCATCATTCCAAAAGGATTGAACCCATCTGTTGCAAATGCAACATGCACATTACGAGCCTCTAGAGCTTTGTCAGCATAAATGCCATCAAATGTTTGCCATGCTTCACCATCTGATGGATGTACCATCTTGTTAGGATTGTATCGGATGCCATTTTTGTGCCATGCCATCTATTTCGCGGACTCCTCGCTCATGAATAGCCGTTGGAGTCTCGGTATGAACGGAAGGTACCGTAGGACTTTTATGGGGATTCCAAGCTGCTGCTTCTGCCCATCACTAGATTCTACCTCCACATACCTAGAGGACTTACACTTTGGACAGTACTTTGCTTCCGCCTGTTCTTTCCTAAAGAGGACGCACCCGTTCTCATAAGTGTGTATTTGCTCATACAGCATCTTAAGAGCTTTGAGGAGCTTCACTGACTCGTACATGTTCTTCGGCAGCGTGTGATCTGCCAGAAGCAGGGTCCCAAAAACTTCCAGCATACTGTCAAAGCAGTCTCGACTCATGTTATGCATGGACTTTAACCCCATTAAGCATCCAATGGCATCGAGTTGAGAAACATTTGTCTTGTCATGAAGGGGCCTCTTAGCCGACTCCATCATGCGATAGAATGCCCTTGCGGTTTCCTCTGGCTCCTGCTCCTCGGCTTTGTCCGTACATCGTTAACCGAAGTGTGCTTGGTGGAAGTCATCCATCATGTCTGGTACCCTGCCATCACTATCAAACTCCTCCAAGTGTGGCCTCAATGCCTCATCTCTAATACGATGTCCTTCACCATGGCACACCCACCAGGTATAGTCTGGCGTAAACCCAAACTTGCAAATATGTTCCTCAATGACCTTCCTGGTTTTCCTATTCCTGTTTGCACATTCGCTGCAGGGACACCACACCTCTGTCGCTGCTTGAGCACCCACACCAAATGCTTTGTCCAAGAAATCCTCAGTCTTCTGTATCCATTCACGAGTGACCTGATTCTAACTATGACGGCCCGTGTACATCCAATCATGGTTATCCATCATCTACCATATATATAACAGAGTAATATAACCATCAATAGCATATGCACTGCTTGCCTACTATCTAATAGGTAGCGATATGTCCTAATCCCACCCGCGGATGCGTAGATGAGGTTAGTTTCCATGCTCTGCTCCAATCCAAGATAGAATTTCGGCAGCACATCCCCGCTGTTCTCCCGATACACGTCCTAGAAGGGAGAGTGTGTATCCGGAGAACAACAGGGAGGTGCTGCCGAAACCCCATCTCGGACCGGACCGGACCATACAAACTAAACCATCTACCCATCCGCGGGCTGTCCAAATAACATGAACAATCTGAAACAGATACGGTCGTAGATATGCAGAGATCCGCATACCTACGACCGTATCTCTTTCGGACGAGAGACGCATACTGGTTTATGCGATCTAGCTAGGGTTACGGACAAAGGGCTTATACCTAGGGTGGCGTGGAATGGAGAGGTGACGCGGTGCAGGCAGACCTGAAGGAAGATGCTCGGGGTACTCCGGGTCCCCTCCATCGGGCTCTTCTCTATAAAACAAGAAACACAATTTATAAGTTCAAAATTTCGGTAGAACCTCCCCTGTACGGGGAGGCTTCCAAAACCTGCAAGGAAAAAGACAGCACGATGGCCGACATCCACAATTTCGGCACGATGGCCGACACAGCGACATATGGCACGATGGCCAACACATCCACAAAAGGCACGAAGGCCCACTAATCTAGAAATGGCACGAAGGCCAGCAATAGGCGGGAGGGGGGCTTTACCTTGGGTGGTAGTGTAGTCGAGCGACGCGAAGTCAGGATCACCCTCGTCTTCGGCTAGACGCGGGGAAAACGGCGACGACCGCTCGGCGTGACGCGACGACGTGGGGGCGTGACGGTCGTCGGCCTCTCCTTCTCCCCTCCTTCTCCCCTCCTCTCTTCTCCCTTCCTCTTCTCCCCTGCTCTCCTTCTCCTCTCCCTCTCCTTCTCCTCTTCTCCCCTCCTCCTCCCTTCTCCCCTGCTCCTCTTCTTCTCCCCTTCTCCTTCTCCTCTCTTCTCCCTTCCTCCTCCAAATGCTCTCTGCACAGCCAGCAGGGGCGCGCGGGGCCAACCGGTGACGCGCTGGCCGTGGGGGTGGGCCACCGGCGGGTGTGGCCGGGGGGTGGCGGTGGTGCCCGACCACCGGGCGAGGCGGGGGACGACACGGCCCCGACGATGACAATGCTCGGCGGGCTGGGCTGCCGCTCCGGCGGCGTGGGGACGGGGCGGGGGCCACCTCCGGCGGCGCGGGGATGCGGCGGGGGCGGGCTACGGCGGCGCGGTGACAGGGCGGGGGCGGGGGAGAGGCTGCGGCGGCGCGGGGGACCGGCGACGGCGAGAGGAAGGGGATGCAGGGCGCGTGGGCGAGAGGAAGGGCTGAGTGGGCCGTTAGGGTTTTTCGGCCTGGTCTAGGTGGACTGGGCCTTTGCCGAGGGCCCAGATCCGGGCTCTCGGCAAAGTTTTTTTTTTAAAAAAAAACTCTTTGCCGAGAGCCCTTTGAGGCTCTCAGCAAATACAAAAAAAAAAATTTGTTTTTTTCCCAATTTTTTCTAGTGGCTAACAATAATATTTAAAAGACGTATTTAAAATTTGGAGCTTTTTTTATTTTATTAGCTATATTTAATAAGTTTATTTCATTTACTGGAATTCTTCCCGGTAATTCAAATTTGAATTGCAGGTGCATCGAATATTGGAATTGAGTGATTCAAAAAATCATATTCATGGTATTGCATGTGGTGTGAGACCGTATCCAGTGACAGATGCAAATTTGGCGCATCGTTTTCACGGAACACGGCGAGGAACTTGCGTGTAAAGTATTTTTAAATTATATAAAATGGAAATGAAGTCCGAAATTCACGAAACTTGTCGAGGTGTCATTTCATCACATGTATAGGCTGTGATAAAAAATTGAGTGGGTTTCGAGCAAGTTGCGACGTCCGATGCCTAAAACCCAGACATCTTCGCATGTGATCAACATGCAATACCGATGGCCTAAAACCCAGACATCTCCAAATTTGGCATATGTCACTGGATACGGTCTCACACCACATGCAATACCATGAATATGATTTTTTGAATCACTCAATTCCAATATTCGATGCACCTGCAGTTCAAATTTGAATTACTGGGAAGAATTCAAGTAAATGAAATAAACTTATTAAATATAGCTAATAAAATAAAAAAAGCTCTAAATTTTAATATGTACTTTAAGGTACAACAGTAAACCCAGGGAAAAAATTTGGAAGCAAAAAAAAGCAAAAAAAAAAAAAATTTGCCGAGGGCACAGCTCGGCAAAGTAATTCTTTGCCGAGGGCCAAATTCTGACCCTCGGCAAAACAGACGGCAGGTGAAGGCCGTTTGCCTACCGTCACAGGTTTACCGACGGCCATGTTTTGCCGAGAGCCGGACCTCGGCAAAGATAAACTTTTGCCAACGGCCTTTCTTTGCCGACGGCCGGACCCTCGGCAAAGGGCCCGGTTGCCGAGAGGAATTCTTTGCCGACGGCCTGGCCCACGGCAAATATGGTTTTGCCGATGGCCTACCGTTGCCGAGGGCCGACTCTCGGCAAACCTTTCTTTGCCGAGAGCCCGACATTTGGCTCTCGGCAAAGACGTTGGCTCTTGGCAACGGGCCTGTTTCCGATAGTGGCTTATTTAGTGAATGCATTCAAAATTTTCTACTTTATGAATGATTTGCAATGCATATAATGACATGTCAAGTTTTAGTACTAGATTAAAACACCAGAGGTGTTACATTGACCATGCAAGACGTACATCCGGTTGCAACGCACGGGAGCACGGAGAAGCAAGCAAAACGTCTCACGTCAAAAGGCACCAGCTTATTCGTGACCAGCTGAACACGGTCCTCCTCACAAGACGAGCGAGAACGCGGTGCCGACGCAGAGCATCACCGCCGCCAGACGTGCTCCAACAAGCGCGCCGTCGGCGGAGTTCTGGGGCGGCGCCGGCGCCGGCGCCTTCTGCAGGTCGTGCTTGAGCGCATCGACGGTGGCCTGGTCGGTGCGGAACGACTTCTCCAGCACGGGGTCGTCGATGCCGGTCTCGAAGAGCTCCGTGGGGAGCGAGATGGTGCCGGGGATGGCGCTGCCGAAGGCCGAGAAGGCGCGCGCCACGACGGTGCTGTTGTTGGACTGGAAGTGCACCATGCCCTTGGGGAACACGAACATGTCGCCGGCCTGCAGCGTCGCCGTGTGCAGCGTGCCGTTGCGGGCGGCGTCGACCAGGCCCACGAACAGAGCGCCCTGCACCACCAGCAGCAGCTCCGACGCCCTGCATGCGATCGACGATCATGCCAGCGACACGTACGTAAGCATGAGTCCAAACACACGTACGTACAAGCCAACGTGTACGTGTGTACCTGGGGTGGATGTGCGGCGGGTTGACGGTGCCGGCGCCGAAGACGAGCCTGGCGAACGAGACGGACTGCCCCAGCAACGCCGGGTACTCGGCCGCGGTGGCCTTGGTCGCGGTGAACTTGGCCGGGTCGCCGGCGTTCCCGCTGACGAGGCGGGTGTAGGTGAAGAAGGTGCCGTTGATCTGGGACGGTTCGGCCAACAAGTCCCGTGGCACCACGAAGTCGGTCAGGATGTCGGGGTCGCTGGCGCGGGCACGTGAAAATTCTGCATTTTAGCCCTTTCAAAAAACAATCTCTTAAAATAGACTCATCTAAAAACTTTTTCTAAAAATAGACCAAACCTTGGCATTAAATAATAAAACGCCGAGATATTTGAATTGGCGTCATGTCAGGTTACGCCAAAACCTGCCACGTCAATGCCAACGTGGCGTGTCACCTCCGGTCTCCGGACCTCGGCGTGCTGTCATCCAACGCCATCCTTCATACATCGGCGTTAAGTAGTATCACGCCGAGATCTAAACGCCGCCGCCTTGCTTCCTGGTGACTTGCTACTTGCGGCAAAACAGGCCACGTTTTCAAATATCTAATCGGCAAAGAGATACATACTGGACCTGTCTCTCGATTTCCCGTTAGTTTCTTCTCTCTGGACGCTCCTTCCGGTATATACCCAAATTTGTTGAGTTATTCTCGTCTAAAAAAAATTTGTTGAGTTATTCCATGCAAGCTAACTAACTTGCTAAAAGAAATATTGTGCACATTTTTAAAATACTTTTAGAAGATTAAAATAAGTTAAATATTTGATCTATCAAGACTGTAGTGCTTAGCAATGCAAGAAAAAAATCTATCAAGACTGTATTTTAATTTAATATACAAGGTTAAATAGTTATGTAGCAAGTTTATTTCCGTTGCAACGCAAGGCCACATTTGCTAGTCATATTTCTATATCTATTTTTGTTTTAACTCATATGAGCACGACTCGTGAGTCCAAGTCATATATGAGATACGCAAAGTGCGACTTAATAACGTTGTTCTTTGCACAACTGGTATTGTTCTAAATCTTCTTTGCACAACAGCGCCATCTAACTAGGCTGCAAAGTCTTGTTCTGAAAAGTTCTTCTATTTTGCTCTTTCCAAACGTTCCACCAAAAGTAGATCATAATACTATCGAACACCCTTCTTTGGTCTTTATCAAACCTTAACCAACACTTTGCGCTAGTAACTGTGAAGAGATCCCGCCATTGCCACCGTACCAATCAACGATAATCCGAGCCATTGTTTTAGGATGGACCAAACTTGCTTTGCGAAAATGCAGTCCTTACAAAGGTGTGTTGGTGTTTCTGGCTACCTCCACATTTCCAAACCAAATCGTGTGCAATCCCTAGTACAACAAACGAAACAAACTAGAGTCTTTTACTTGTATGCCATTAAAAAAGATGGTCTAATCATCTATGTCCCTAAAAAGTTCGATCTATCATCAGTGTCCAAGCTCGAAAAACTTTTCTCTCTCACGCCATTCTGTCACTAACGGTGTGAAATATGGGTGGCAAAGGACTTGAATGCCCCTGGAACTTTTGTTTCTCATGTGCCACTGCCTGGGCAGATGTCTTGTCATCTAATCCTCTTCAGTTTCTCTCTAATTCTCACCAAACTGAACAAGGCCTCGTTGAGATAGCGGAGCATGAGTTGTGAGTGTTTGACAAATACATGCATTATCTTCTGGGTGATGAGGAACTGCGAGGTTTCCTCAGTAGCATATTCTAGCTCAAATCAGAATATGCTATAGCTACAATCATCAGTGAATTGATTCGGAAAATAAAGTAAATTGACAATCACAATCACATTTGATCAATTCTACTGATCCAATCCAATTTTACTGCCATACTACAGATGCAATATTTAATCTCTTACTATCAAATATCTATATCATTTCGCAGTTCATCTGCCACACTAGCACACCTTGATCAATTCAATTGCATTCTCCGTTTGCGGAGCTGCTCTTGTCCAAATCTCTCAAGAACTCGGCGAATGCCACTTCAGAAGACCCGCCTTCCTTAGTAGCCCCCAACGCCTTCTCTCTCGCCACCCCGAGCCTCTTCCGAAGAATCCTCCCTTCCTCGGCCTCCATCACCAGTCTCACCTTCGCTTCCACGTCCTCCGCCTTGACGAACTCTTCGAATCTCCCCAGTGTTGGAACCGGTGGTGACCACCGAGTTCACGATCTTGGAGCTGGCTTACAGCCGGCCCGGCTCGTTACAACGAGCCTGCGCTCCCACAGGTTCCAGGTCCACCGGAGCTGACAACATATAAGACCTTGGGGCCTTACTCAACCCAAAAGACTAGCCTGATAGGTGAGGGTTCTCCCGCCTTATATGTTGTGCTCGCCCACCATCGCTACACGATGTGGGACTAAACCCCAACAGTCTCCCCCTTAGTCACACATCGGGCTGCCCCCGCCATATGTGACGCTCGAGATTTTTTTATCGGGTTTAGCTTTTTCTGACCTCGGGTACCGGCTCTGATATCAATTGTTGGAACCGGTGGTGACCACCGAGTTCACGATCTTGGAGCTGGCTTACAGCCGGCCCGGCTCGTTACCACGAGCCTGCGCTCCCACAGGTCCAGGTCCACTGGAGCTACAACATATAAGGCCTTGGCTTACTCAACCCAAAAGACTAGCCTGATAGGTGAGGGTTCTCCCGCCTTATATGTTGTGCTCGTCCACCATCGCTATACGATGTGGGACTAAACCCCAACAGTTTTTTTTTTCAATTTGCCCAAACACGGCGTAACCATGCCTTATGTTTTCGTTCAGTTTATATAGGCCCAAGGCCTTGCCCCTGTCGCTACGACGCCTCCTCTGATCGCCCGTTATTTCCGGAACGCCAGAGGGACATGCACGGACGACGCCGCGACGGGGCCACACACCAGTACACGGTCTCGGCGTGGTTCACGCACATCTCTGAACCACCCAGGATTCTACGTGTCTAACTGAACTAAAATAGCAAACGTTCTAAAAACAGGATTACATGAAGTAAAACAAAGCACTTCTAACATTTCACCTCCTTAATCCTGTTTCACTGGAACGACTCCGAGCTTCAGTCTGAACTCCACGAACTTGACCCTTCCGAGAGGCTTCGTCAGAATATCAGCAACCTGCTCATCTGTACCCACATGTTCAACATCAACCAGATTCTTCTCAATGCTGTCTCTGATGTAGTGATACCGAGTATCTATGTGCTTGCTTCTTTCATGAAAAACAGGATTTCTTGCTAGCTCGATTGCTGACTGATTATCGATCAGAAGTCTGAACTTCTGCGCTTCACCACCAATCAGGTCTGCTATCAGACGACTTAGCCAAACACCCTGACAGGCTCCCAAAGCTGCAGCTATATATTCTGCTTCACATGATGATAAAGCTACCACCTTCTGCTTTTGAGATGCCCAAGTCACCAGGTTGGAGCCAAGATAGAAGATGATCCCAGAAGTACTTTTCCTGTGCACTAGATCACCTAAACAGTCACTATCAGTGAAACCCAACAAACTGAGACCCATCTTTCCTCCCTTCATGAACTTGCAGCCATAGTCAAGTGTCCCAGCTATATACCTGACAATTCTCTTGACCACAAACCAATGTTCTTTTTCTGGTGCTTCCATGAATCTACTAGCAATACCCACTGCATATGCCAGATCAGGTCGAGTATTGACTAGGTACCTGAGACTCCCAATCACACTCCTGTATCTGGTAACATCTAACTCAGTACCAGACAGTTCGGCTGTCAGTTCCTCTGGGCAAGGTCAGTCCCAATCTTCATCAGATGAGTCTCAAGGACTCTCAAGCCCACATACACCATCATACACGGCTGCGCGCCCAGCCACGCCAGGCACTCGTGCCTCTCGCCGCTCTCCCCCGTCGTGCTGCCGTCGTTGACCAGAGGCCCGATGCAGAAGGCTCTCGGCGTCGGCCGGCCGGGCACGCAGACGCCGTCGCCGAGCGCTCTCAGGGCCCTGGGCTCCAGCCAGTCGAAGCTGTTGACCAGCACGCCCCTCCCCTCCGGGATGCGCTTCCACTGGTACATCCGGACCTTGGCCGCGTCGCTCTCCCTGTCCCGCACCGTCCACGGCATGTCCAGCGCCTGGATCGGCGGCATGCCGGGGCAGCGCACCAGCGCCTCGCCCATGTCCCTGAACGACGACGGCAGGGTCGGGTAGAGGTACGGCAGGTTGAGGAACACGGCGAGGTCGCCCGCCGCGGAGGCGAAGAAGAAGTAGGCCGGCACGCCGAGCTCCGCCGCGACGTCGAGCGCGTCGACGCAGAACATGTCGAGGAGAAGCGCGTCGGCGCCGCCGGCCAGGGACAGCAGTAGGTCCCGGAGCGCGGGGTTGGCGAGCTGGAGCGTGTCCTGGTCGCGCTTCACCGGGTGCGCGCCGACGTCCGGGCTGGCCGGCGCCGGCAGGAGGCGGAACGCGATGGCCGGGTTGGCCGCCGCGAGGCGCGCCACCGCGGCGGCCGACACGGCGTCGGTGTCGGGCGGGTTGACCACGGCGATGAGCGCGCCGTGGCCGTGGCGCAGGAGGTGCTTGGCCAGCTCCACCATCGGGATCAGGTGGCCGACGCCCAGCGAAGGGTAGAGCACGAACGTCCTCTTCTTCCCCGTCATGGTGCTGGATCGGTGGCGTAGCTCGAGCTTCAATTCGTTCGCCGGACCCGGACTGGCAGGGACCCTCTTCGGTGTCGTGGTCCTCGCGTGCTTTCTCGTGGGCTGCTACCTGCTGGCAGGGACCCTCTTCGGGAACCTGGCGGAAGCAGGTACCTCCTCCGTCTCTGCGCAATTTCTTTCTTGCACGCGGTGATCGGAAGCAGCAAACGTTGCCGCCCAGCAGGCACATGAGAAACAAAAGTTCCAGGGGCATTCAAGTCCTTTGCCACCCACATTTCACATCATTAGTGACAGAATGGCGTGAGAGAGAAAAGTTTTTCGAGCTTGGACACTGACGATAGATCGAACTTTTTAGGGACATAGACAATTAGACCATCTTTTTTAATGGCATACAAGTAAAAGACTCAACAAACTAACCTATCCAAATCCATCATTTAACAACTACCTAGGTCCATGCAACCCGTAGTTTACGTCCAATCCACGGAAAGAGTATATCCTAAACCTAATTCATGCGAATGAGAAGGTGGAGAGAGAGAGAGAAAAGAAAACTGAGCCGGGCCGGCCAACCCTAAGTCAGCTTGTCGCGCCAGCCCACATGGCGCGACAGCTCTATCACGCCAAAGTCGGTGGCGCGACAGGGTAGGCCCTAGCATGCGCCGCGCAGGATCCAGTCAGCGGTCTTCGCCACGGGGCGCGACAAGTGTGGGGCTGTCGCGCCAGTCGTGTGGGCGCGATCAAAGAGGCTACATTTGATTAATCTTTTTTGTAGCTATTATTATTAAAATATTGATTAAAGAAGGATTAAAAAATCAGTTTATTGTGGGTAGCACTTCGTTTGGGAACGCAGGCAGCCGCTCGGTGCTCAGAATGGAAGCATTTCCGGCATCGGGGAGGAGAGTTAGAAGTTTGAAAAGTAAAAAAGTTGGGGCGGAAAAAACTCTCGTTGTCTAGTTACTTAAGAGGAGGTGGACAAAACAATGGATAAAGAGAGATTTTACATCTTTATTAACAAATAAATAAGTGTAGATATCTCAGAATCGAATATACATTGTACCGGTGTCCTTGTTCTCATCTGAGAGAACTACTCGAATCATCGTCCCTGTTCGTTTGGGCTGATTTGGCTTATAAGCCATGACTGAAAGTACTATTGGCTGGTTTGGTATGAGAGAAAAATACTGTTCGTTGGCTGATAAGCCATAGCTTATAAGCCAGATACGAGCAAGCGAACAGGCTGGATATATCTAACTTATTTTAATCTTCAAGAAATGTTTAAAAATGTGCGCAACATTTCTTTTGACAAGTTAGGGAGCGTTCGGCAAGGTGCAAAATTCCTCTGGAATTCACTGTACCTGGCTGAAAAACTACTGTTTACTGCTCTCACAAATTTCTCCAGATTCCTCCAAGCGAACAGGGTGTTAGTGTGAATGGAGTACTCAAAAAATTTGGGTATGTACCTTAACGAAACGTCCATAGAGAAGCAGCTAACGAGAAATCAAGAGATCACTCACGTCCACTACGTATCTCCTGGCCGATTAGGTATAGTATATTATTTGAATACATGACCTGTTTTGCCTGCTCCCTGTATAAACGGCGCAGATCGCCGAACTCTCCGCCCACAAGTAGCATGTCACCAGGATGCAAATCGGTGTTTAGATCTCGGCGTGATACTACTTAACGCCGATGTATGAAGGATGGCGTTGGATGACAGCACGCCGAGCTCCGGTGGTGACACGCCACGTTGGTGTTGACGTGGCAGGTTTCGGCGTAAGCTGACATGACACCGATTCGAAGATCTCGGTGTTTTATTATTTAACGCTGAGCTTTTGGTCTATTTTTGGAAGAAGTTTTGAGAGGAGTCTATTTTAAGAAATTATTTTTTGAAAGGGCTAAAATGCAAAATTTTCACGCACGGGCACACCCAGGCAGCTGCTGCACCACCACCAGCACGGCGGCACACAGGAACAGCAGCCGGAGGCCGGGAGCGAGCGCCATCGATCCGCTAGCTGCTCTCCGGTGAGCAGGATGCGGTGGAAATGGAAATTGAACGATCAGACGCGCGTGGCAGAGCTTGCCGAAGCGTGGCGCGATCCACAGGAGTTGGGGGCTGCGATGCTTTGCTAGCTATATATATATACATTTAGAGGAACAGCTAGCGCGGCCTTGGAAGAGCTGTGCCGGTTGCCCTGCTAGACTGTTAGAGTGAGTTATCTTTGTACTAACGACAGGCAGCGCGTCTCGGCCTTGGTTTCCTAAGCTTTGTAGGTTTGGGTGTTACAATGTACAGCCCAGTTGAGGTGACAGCATTGCTAGCTCTTGCTAGATGAATATGGTGAAACTGCCAAAGGCATGCCAGCTTAAGACTCAGTTGTTTGGGCATTTAGGGAAGGCCGTCAGAGTTCGTCAAACATCAGACTCCTTTGCAGCGCATGAGGAAGTTGGCACTTGGCAGCAGTCACGTATATTCCTTTTTTTAGAAAATGAAAAATATCTGGCCTCTGCGGGTCACGTATATTCCTGCGTCACCACATAGAAATGCTTGGAGACAACAAGAATACAAGACACATGTTTCATGTATGTGCTGGTTATTTCATTATTTGTTGTCCGGCAATTGCTCGCAGCTCCCCACCAGCTTTCCAGCTGCCTGTTCAGTTTTTACTCAATTTTATTTCAGGAGGCTTGTTTCGGTGGTTGGAAAGAACTACTAGTACTTTTGGGCACTTTGTATTTTTATTTTGATAAAAAATTAATTTAAGAAAGAAAATCAGGGTAAATAAATTAATGGAGAAAATGGTAGATTAGTAATATGAGCACAACAATTGGCTCGCAAAACGCTCCTGGCCGCAGGTGCCTAAGAGACGGTGGCGCGGCGTCTTCGGCGGATGGCGGCTCCATCCATGGAAGTGGAACCACCGCGGACACGTGTGCCCGCATGCTAGCCGTGCAGTCTAGCTACTAGCTATTTCTCGCCGCCCGCCGCCGTCCCGATCGGAAACCAGTCAAGCAAGCGTCTTCGATCCAATCCATCCACGGACGGCGATGGAGGCGAGGTTCGACTTCACTGGCCTCTCTAAAGAGCAGACAACGTGAAGAACGGGCACACGGCATCCCAGACTGGCAAGAATGAGTGCCGGACAGGAAAGAATCATGAATTTGCCATATTCCAATAATGAGAACAAGCTTCTCAAAGGATCGATCCATTCAAGTTGGGATCACTCGCATCAAGCATGGGTTCACGAATAAGGTAGCACGAGCTTGCCAATACGGCGCTACGGAGGACGAGCACGCCAAATCGGGCCACCGGAGCCGCCATGGACGCTGCCGTCGCCAGTCAAGCCGTCGAAGCCGCTCCTGATGGTTGCGGCGCCAGCGCCACTGCCATCCCTCGTCGCCACCCCGCAACGGCATTGCAGCCACCCGCGCGCACCGCCAAGTTCGCTCGTGGCGGTTGTCGCCGTCCGCATGCTGCGCCTTGCCGCTGCGACCCCCGCGCACTACGGGATACACGAGTAGCACTCGGCAAAGTCCCAAAAAACACTCGGCAAACAACACTCGGCAAATTTTTATCGGCAAAGAGTTGTTTGCCGAGTGTCAAACGTCGGGCATTCGGCAAAGACTATGCTGAGTCCAAAAAAAAAAACACTCGGCAAACATTTTTCGGAAAAAAAAAACAAGTCCCGCCGCCGCCGCGCCACCACTACCACCACGCCCCTTAGCGTTGCCGGATCCATGCCTTGGACCCACGCAACCCGCCGCAACCCCATCGTCGCCGGCCGGCCGTCGTTGCGTCGAGCGGCTCCAAGCACGCAATAGGCCAGGGCGGCTGGAGCTCGCTGCCGCAGGGGAAGCGCCCGTGCCAGGGCAGGGCGCCGCTCGCCTCCGTGTGAAGGGCTGCGTCGGGGACGCCACCGGATCCCACACCACACAGCTCTTCTTCTTCCTCTTCCTCTTGAATCACCGGCTGTCGGGGATGGGGCAGAGGCTCTGCGCGCCGCCGAGGATGGCCTGCGCGCCCGCCGGGGAAGGAGCTCGCTCCGGCGACGATGGCTTGCGCGCTCACTAGAGAGGAGCTTGCGCCGGCGACCGGCCATGGAGCTGGGGACGATGCGCCACCGGAGAGGACCTCACGCCGACGACCGCCCATGGAGCCGGAGGAAGCCACCGGAGAGGGAGGGGAGCGCCGTGGGCGGGCGGATCTGGGAGGAGGGAGGGGAGCGGCGCGGGTGGGCGGTTCTAGGAGAGCGCCGCGGGGTGGGCGGATCTGGGAGGAGGGAGGGGAGCGGCGCGGGCGGGCGGTTCTGGGAGAGCGCCGCGGGCAGGCGGATCTGGGAGAGGGAGGGGAGCGGCGCGGGCGAGCGGTTCTGGGAGGAGGGAGGGGAGCTGAGGGGTGGGAGGGGAGGGGCAACGGCGGTAATTAAGTAGTTTTTTTACTTTGCCGAGTGTCCTGGATCTGGTCGGCAAAGTTTTTTTTTTCTTTTTTCCTTTCACAGAAAAACAATTTTTTCCTTTGCCGAGTGTCCTAGATCTGGGCACTCGGCAAAGTTTTTTTTTATTTTTTTCTTCTCTTTCTTTCCCAGAAAAAAAGATTTTTTTCCCTTTGCCGAGTGTCCTAGATCTAGACACTCGGCAAAGTTTTTTTTTCTTCTCTTTCTTTCCCATAAAAAATTTTTTTTTCTTTTGCCGAGTGTCCTAGATCTGGGCACTCGGCAAAGATTTTTTTTATTATTTTGTTTTCTTCTCCTTCTTTCCCAGAAAAAAGATTTTATTTCTTTACCGAGTGTCAAAAAAAAACACTCAACAAACATGGAGTTTGTCGAGTGTTTTTTTTTTACACTTGACAAACCTCCTATTTACCGAGTTTTTTTTTTGCCGGGTGTTTTTAGCACAGCACTCGACAAAAAACTTACCTGAGAGAATACACTCGACAATCATAAAAACACTCGGTAAATTTAACGTTTCCGGCCGTGGCGGCCGCCTCTGGGCACTACGCCGACGAGCATGCCCACGCTGGTACAGTCGACCACGCGCGCAACCAGTCAGCCAATGCCACGGCCCACGGCCCACGTACCCTTTATTTTTTAGTAATATCTGAAAATTACCTAAAAATTTATAGATACCGGTCCCACGTGTTTTGATACTTGCTGATACTTTCAGGTACTTTTTTTTCTTGGTACTTCCTATTTTGGACCATTCTATCTAAACTAATGGACGGTTCATATTTTTTCTAACCACTCTAGAACTTGTAATAGAGATTATCATTGACATAGATTACAGTAATTAACAAACTCACATCAACACAATACAAATCACACCTGACGGTTGGGTGGAGATTATAAATTATATTTGATCCGTGACATGACGCTGACTGGGTCGATCACTACTCACCATTGCCCTTGGCAGGTTATTCAAGAACGACGACGTGGACGATTAAAAAGAGAAGGGAAAGATGCACGCGAGGGCCGGGAGCAACTGAAAGCAAAGCCGATAGACGATCATGGCTTCGGGGCGAGGCCTGCCTTCAGCTTCTGGATGGTGGCCACATCGGTCTTGAAGGACTTGGCCAGCACGACGTCGTCGATGTTGCTGGCGCCGAACAGGGTGACCGGGAGGGAGACGAGCCCCGCGGCGGCACTCCCGAACGCCGAGAGCGCCTTGGCGGGCTGGGTGCCACTGTTGAATTGCCAGTGCACGGTGCCCTTGGGGAACACGAACATGTCGCCGGCGGCGAGGTCCTGCGTGAAGAGATTGCCTGCGGTGTCGACGAAGCCGACGGAGAGCGCACCGTCGAGGACGAGCAGCAGCTCAGAGGCGCGCGGGTGAGTGTGCGTGGGGTTGATGGAGCCGGGCCCGTACGAGAGCACCGCGTACGACACGCTCTGCCCGTTCAGCGCCGGGAACTCCGCCATGGAGGCCTTGGCCACCGTGAAGTTCTCCGGCGCCTGCAAGGCCAGCGCGCCGCGGAGGCCCGAGTAGGAGAAGAACGCGCCCGTGATGTTCACGGGGTTTGTGGTTGCCGGGATGATGTAGTCGGTCAGGATGTCTGGGTCCCCGGCCACGACGGCCAGCGGGCCGGCGGCCCAGAGCGCGAGCAGGACGAGCAGCAAGGAGGAGCTCGTCATGCAGTTGTTGAGCTTGAGCGCCGCCATTCTCTTGTTGTCTTGGATAAAGTGGTGGTAGCGACTGATAGTGACTGAAACTGTGAAAGAAAGAAAGGTGATGATGTGATGACAGTGACTGAAATTGTGAAAGAGAGGCAGTGATGACTGATGAGTAGCGATCAGGCCTCTCCTACTTATATATGCATCCCATTCATTCCCCTGGTTAGGGACGTTGTTGGTTGGAGTCATCGAAGACTATGGCATCATGCATGATATGTATTGCTGCTTAGGGTTTATCGTCCAAGCTGATTACTAAAGTCTTGCCTTGATCAGCTCAACGAATCATTCTGAGTTCAGAATGGTGGTTTCTCCAGGCAGCCAAGTCCGGATACGCCTGCACGGCTACACAACGTACGTTGTTGCGCCCTTTGCGGCTTTGCGCGAGTGAGAGATGTCTCTGAGGACTCCAGCTCTTTTGGCCGCAAGTTATAAACTTACATTTTCATATATGCACAGCTTGCACTTTCTGAATTGTTTGCAAGTTCGTTCCGGGAAGACGACGACGCGACGACCGTACAAACAAGAAGCTGTCGATGGAACTGTTCGTACGGAGTATACGAGTCGCATCACAGCTACGAGCGAGAATATCTCAGCTTTCGTCTCGGTCGCCTCATCGTCCTCGGTTTCTCCTGCCACAGCTCAGTTGAGATCGATGGAATTCACAATAGTGCAGGTCCGCCCTGCTGGCTGCACAAGGCAAGGGCTGTTCTACTTCTTCGCACTCCTAAACTTGATCCATTCAGAGGTGCATTATTCAGGGTAGGCACATGTATGTCCAGATGCATACGGCGTTGGAAACGTAAGGACGTTCGTTTCCAAGGCTGCCTCGTTTCCATGATCCTTTGTTCCTTTGCTTTGCCAGGATGTTCGGAAGGCTGGTTGCTGCTGCGTGGCTGGCTGTTGCTGCAAAAAAAATGTCTAGCAAACACTGTTGAGGAAGGCAAGAAAGCGGCCAGCAGCTACAGCCAGCAGAAGCCAGCCCTATCAGTTGTTGTGCCAAAATAACCGGAACAGAAACCGAAAATTTTGGTTCCTAGTTCGGTTCCCAGTTCTCATGAACCGAAATAATATCGGGTAATTCGGTTCCAGACCTCGATTAACCGAACAAAACCGAAGAACCGAATCTGTACATATTAGCCCAATAGCAAAAGAACCGAACTATATGGCTGATGTAATGTATGGCTCGGTTATATAATGTATGGCTCGGTTTTCATTTTTCCCCTTTTCTTCCCTTCTGTTTCGTTGATGTAATGTATGGCTCGGTTAGTTCGGTTCTAACCGAAACCGAACTGAACTAACCGAGACCGAATTTTCTTGGTTTCAAGTTTCCTAGCTAATTGATCGGTTCTAGTTTTATGCTAACCAAATTTTATAAAGAACTGAGGAACCGAACCGATCGGTTTCGGTTAACCGAATGGTCAGGGCGATGCAGAGGGAGTACTATTTACCGATGCAATGCGTTAAGACAATCAATTGCTTAGGTCGTCTTTTTACATAGGGTGCATTCGTCAAGTCATCTTGGAAGAAATTAATACTTCATTATGCTACCTAGCTACTCCCTGCCCTTGTTCGATCTATTCGATAATTCTTGTTATTTTTGGGCAAGGTTGAGTTCAAACTTTTTCAGGATGTTCGGAAGGCTGGCTGCTGCTGCGTGGCTGGCTGTTGCTGCAGAAAATGACTAGCAAACACTGTTGAGGTAGGCAAGAAAGCAGCCATCAGCTACAGCTAGCCAGCAGAAGCCAGCCAAACAACCATGCTCAACTCTTCCATCGTTTGCTGTGCTGCAGAGGGAGTACTATTTACCCATGCAATGGGTTAATACAGTCAATCGCTTAGGTTGTCTTTTTGCAGTGCATTTGTCAAGTTTGAAATCCTGACTACAAGAACTTCTAAAATTTTAGTTTGAAAACTCTAAGATAGTATATATAAATTAGCGTCAGAAAGTAATTCAATAGAACTATATATTTGTAAATTTTCATATGTTATAACAGAAAATCATTGTCGAAACCATGTCTTGGAGACCGTGTTTGTGGTGTTATCCAAAACAAGAATTACGAAACGGGAGATCCCACAACCAGTTGCTAAAGTTTAGCTCTTGAGATCCAAATAGGAGGACTAATGGGTGGGCTAAAGTTTAGCCAAAGCTCTAACTAGTTGTTAGTTTACTAGTCCTTTAAACCCAACTATCAGGGGCTAACAACTAATCCCTCTCCTCTCTCTCCTTATGTTAGTGCAGGATGCAAACAGGTATGGACTAATAACTAGTTGACTAACACTAGTAGAGAACAGACTTTAGAACGATGTCCTAATTTAGCATTAGCCTCGGTATTTTTTTGTCCCCAAGACTAAATGATCTTTTAGTCCCGGTTGGTAATACCAACTGAGACTAAAGGTTCCTGCCTAACGGTCGTCCGCGGGACAGGGATCTTTAGTCCCGGCTGGTACCTTTAGTCCTGGTTGGTAATACCAGCCGGGACTAAAGGTTTTAGTCCCGATTTGAGTGATGCTCCGGGAATAAAAATTAATCTTTAGTCCCGGTTTGGCTCCATAACCGGGACTAATTATTTCGGCCTATAGACCAGCTCATTTCTTCCTCCCCGAGCCCGAGCCATTCCATTCAAACTCACTGCCTCTGTTCTTTAGCTTGCTGTTGTTTTTGCTCTCTCCCCCTCCATTGGTGTTGCTCTTCGATTTTGGAGGTAACAAACGTAATCCTCTTATGTTTTTATCAGTAGCTTATCTCATTTTGCGATATAGATGCATGTGTAACTTTATATGTTGGACTTTATTATGATTTTATATGTCATTTTAGCTCAAAATCACATGATGATTTGCATATATGTTTGGATAAACAAAAGTTAAATTAGTTCATCAAAATCACACCTCGCTCGTCCTCGCTGGAGCACGCTGCCATCCTCGTCCCTAGCGGCTTACGTGATCTTAGAATTAATTTTTCCATAAAATGAAAAAACTTAGAAAATAGTTAGAAAATTATAGAAAATCCGTACTAGTTGAACTTGCGGACCGTGTTCAGCTCGGTGAGCATGTTCTCTGCCTGAGCGGTAACGGACGTCAAGGAGGAGCTTTGATTTTACGAGGGAGAGCGGCAACGGTCGTGGAAGACCGTGTTCCCTTCCTCGTAGAATCGAAGCTCTTCCTTGGCCAAGTACGGTGCCAGTCCGATGGAGAAATGCTCACCGAGATGATCACGTAAGCAAGGTCAACTAGTACGGATGGTTATTTATTGAAACATGTTTTTGAGCTATAATTTGATGGATATTTGATAACTTCAGACCTACAAATGTCATCTACAAATGTTACTATCCTCGGCAACCTAAACGCCCGTGAGCTCGCCGATATCGAGCAGGTCACTTAGAATTATTTTTTCCATGAAATGAAATACTTAGAAATCATGCCTTTTATTTTTTAGAATTAAATTTTCCATGAAATGAAAAACTTAGAAAATAGTTAGAAAATTATAGAAAATCCGTACTAGTTAAATTTGCGGACCGTGTTCATTTCGGCGAGCATGTTCTCTGCCGAGCAGGTAACGGACTGTCAAGGAGGAGCTTTGATTCTACGAGGGAGAGCGGCAACTGGTCAGTGGAAGACCGTGTTCCCTTCCTCGTAGAATCGGAGCTCTTCCTTGGCCAAGTACTGTGCCGTCCGGTGGAGAAATGCTCGCCGAGATGATCACGTAAGCAAGGTCAACTAGTACGGATGGTTATTTATTGAAACATGTTTTTGAGCTATGTGATTTCTATGTTATTTTTAGCTCAAAATCACATGATGATTTACAATAGTAAAATCACTTGATAGTTTGGTATTTTACTATTATACATAGTACATATTTCATGGTTTAGTTAGATAAATAAATAATTTTAGTTTTGTTTAAATATATTATTTTAGAAAATGATGAAATTTACACTAGTTTGTAAAAATAAGTATAGAAAGTAGATGACAACTGGTATCGGATCCTCGGCCTCTCGTTCGGTTGCGAAACGACTGAGGCCAGAACTCCCTCTCATTATCTGCGGCAAGTGTAAGCAGAAGATTGTGATGGAGTACCGAGTCAAGAGACAGGGACCCAACAAGGGTCATGTTTTCTACAAGTGCTCGGATCGCGATGTGAGTTTCTTACGCATTTGATTATTATGGCTAATTGACCTGCTTTTCTTGAATATTTTTGACTAAATATTTTTTGGCTTTAATTTTAGTGGGAGGGCAATGGATGCGATGGTTGGTACTGGGAGGAAGATTATGCTACATACGTGCAGAATTCAGGTGCACTTGAGGTAGCGGCTGCTGATGATGAGGCAGTGAGCCAGCAGGAGAAGCTTATTGATATTCAACAACGAATGATTTGTCTGTTTTAGTTGCGTACGGTCATGAAATAATTATGTTACCGAAGTGCATTGTAGTTTTAGTTTGTTTAGTGATAGTTGTGATTGCTTACGTTGTAGCCAAGCTTAGTTAATTAATCAACCGTGTGTGTGTCATCTATGTTGTGTAATAAAATACTTAATTATGTTCAAGGTTTTCATAATTTGTCATGTAATGCAGATTATGTCATGCCATTGAATGTACAATGCCGATCGCCACTTCCCAAGACTTTATTGAGGGCGTGCACTATTTCTTAGGTGTGGCCGAGGCAAATAAGCAGGATGGTTTCATGTGCTGTCCATGTGCCATATGTAAGAATTTAAAGGAATATTCAAGCTCAATGAGTCTTCATTCACATTTGCTTAAGTCAGGTTTCATGTCAAACTATATATGTTGGACTAAGCATGGAGAAAGCGGGGTCATGCTGGAAGAAGGTGAAGGAGAAGATTTAGACATTGATGACATTATTGCTCAGTATGGTGCCTTTGATGATACTACAATGGAGGGAGATGAAGAAGAGGTAGCGGCAGAAGATGATCTCGGTGATGCTCTTGGCAATGCCATTCGTGATGCACAACAAGAATGCTGAAAGTGAAAAAGAGAAAGTTAAGTTCGAGCGCATGCTTGAGGATCATAGGAAGTTGCTATACCCGACGGCCGAAGAGGGGCAAAAAAAAGTTGGGTACAACACTAGAATTGCTACTAGTGGAAGACAAAGAATGGTGTATCCGACAAGGCATTTAGGGAATTTATTGAACCTCATAAAGAAGATGCTTCCGAAGCCAAATGAATTGCCTACCACTACGTACGAAGCAAAAAAGGTTGTCTGCCCTTTGGGATTAAAAATCCAGAAGATACATGCATGTCCTAATGACTGCATCCTCTACCATGGCAATGAATACAAGAATTTGGATGAATGCCCAGTATGTAAAGCAGCACTGGTATAAGATCAGGCGCTGATGATTCTGGTGACTGTCGAGGGTGAACAACGTCCTAGAAAGAAAATCCCTGCCAAGGTTATGTGGTATGCTCCTATAATACCACGCTTAAAACGTTTGTTCAGAAATAAAGACCATGCAAAGTTGTTGCGGTAGCATAAAGAAGACCGTAAGGTAGACAATATGCTGAGACACCCAGCTGATGGGTCCCAGTGGAGAGCGATAGATAGGGAATTTCCTAGAGTTTGCAAATGAGGCTAGAAACTTAAGGTTCGCCTTAAGTACAGATGGTATGAATCCTTTTGGGGAGCAGAGCACTAGTCATAGCACTTGGCCAGTTACTCTATGTATCTACAACCTTCCTCCATAGGTTATGCATGAAGCGGAAGTTCATTATGATGCCGATCCTCATCCAAGGTCCGAAGGCAACCTGGCAATGACATTGATGTCTATCTGAAGCCATTAGTTGAAGAACTTCTAGTTTTATGGAACAAACCAGGTGTACATGTCTAGGATGAGTACAAACAAGAACACTTTGACCTACGAGCAATATTGTTCATAACAATCAATGATTGGACTGCTTTAAGTAATCTTTCAGGTCAGACAAACAAAGGATATAATGCATGCACACATTGTTTTGATGACCTTGACAGTATATATTTGAAAAGATGTCGAAAGGTCATGTACCTTGGCCATCGTCGATTCCTTCCTTTGAATCACCAAGTAAGAAAGAAAGGTAAGCATTTTAAAGGTAAGCCAGACCACCGAAAGAAGCCTTATAACCGAACCGGGGAAGATGTACTCGCAATGGTCAAGGATGTAAAAATAGTATTTGGAAAGGGACAAGGCAGCGAATCTGTTCCCAAAGATGCTAAGGGACACGCACCCATGTGGAAGAAGTCCATCTTTTGGGAGCTACCCTATTGGCAAGTCCTAGAGGTCTGCAACGCAATCGACGTGATGCACCTGACAAAGAATCTTTGTGTGAACCTGTTAGGATTCATGGGTATGTACGGAAAGCCAAAGGATTCACTTGAAGCACGTCAGGACTTGCAGGACATGAAAGAACGAGACAACCTTCATCCAGAGAAGACAGATGATCGACGTCATTACTTAAGTCCTGCTAGCTACACGCTTAGCAAAGAAGAGAGGGACAGCATGTTCGAATGTCTAAGCAGCATCAAGGTCCCATCGGGATTCTCCTCCAATATAAAGGGTATAATAAATGTGCCTAGAGAAGAAATTCCTAAACTTAAAGTCCCACGACTGCCACATGCTTATGATGTAATTGCTTCTAGTTGCTTTAAGAGGAATTCTACCTCCACATGTACGTCTAGCCACCATGAAGCTATGTGCATTCCTCAATGCAATTTCTCAGAAGGCAATCAATCCAGTGGAACTAGCTACTCTACAGAATGATGTGGTTCAATGTCTTGTCAGCTTTGAGTTGGTGTTCCCTCCATCCTTCTTTAATATCATGACACACCTCCTAGTTCATTTGGTGAAGGAGATTAGTATTCTTGGACCTGTGCTCTTACATAACATGTTCCCCTTCGAGAGGTTTATGGGAGTCTTGAAGAAATATGTGAAAGTCCTATTCTAAGCCTGAAGGAAGCATTGCCTAGGGCTATGGAACAGAGGAGGTCATTGAGTTTTGTGTTGACTTTATTCCTGACCTTACCCCGATTGGCGTTCCCTGAATCACGACACGAGGGGAGACTCAGTGGTAAAGGAACTTTAGGGAAGAAAACATATATTGGCATGGAAGACGATTATTTCAATAAAACACACTACACAGTTCTTCAGAACTTGTCATTGGTGCATCCGTACATCGAGATACATAAGGAGTTCTTACTATCCAAGTTTCTAGGGAAGACTAAAGCTTGGATTAGGCGTCAGCACATGGAAAGTTTCAGTGGTTGGTTGCGAAAAGAATGTCAAGGCAATGACAATATTGATGAGCAACTGTATTTGTTGGCTAGGCAACCATCGTGGCATATCCTCACGTACCAAGGGTACGAGATAAATGGGAATACATTTTACACAGTTGCCCAAGATAAAAGGAGCACCAATCAAAATAGTGGTGTTCGCATAGATGGCACAGATCCAAATGGGAATATACAAACATATTATGGCCGCTATAGAAGATATATGGAACTAGACTACGCACCTAATTTTAAAGTCCCTTTGTTCCGGTGCCAATGGGTGAAGCTGACCGGAGGAGGGGTAACAGTCGACAAAGAGTATGGAATGACAATAGTGGACCTCAACAATATTGGGTACAAAGACGAACCATTCGTCCTTGCTGCCGATGTGAGTCAGATGTTCTATGTGAAAGACATGTCTACAAAATCAAAGAGAGGAAAAAACGAAGACATCAACTCAATGATCAATGAGCCAAAGCGCCACATAGTTCTTTCTGAGAAAATAAATATAGTGGGAATTGAAGACAAGTCAGACATGTCAGAAGATTATGAAAGAAATGTCCGAATTCCACCCTTCATAGTGAAGAAAGATCCAAGCATCATGTTAAATGATGAAGACACTCCTATGGTTACGACAAGATCATAACCAAGGGTCATACGTCAAGAAGAAATTCACTGTTGTGCCCGCATGATACAACGATGCACTGTTGTGACATAGTTTTAGAAAGTCTATGAGATTCAAGAATTTATGACTAGTGTTTGATAAAACTTTCTCAAATGGGAAAATGAGCTATGTAACAATTGTAGATCTTGCTGAGATGATCAAACTTGGTATTCAGAGTTTTTTCATCTGAGGTCATTTAGTGTCTCATTTGAGCAAGTTTGACCAAGTCAAATTTGGTCAAATGAAAAAACAATACTTTGACTCTAGTATTATGAACTCTAAATGACTTCAAATTGAAAAGTTTTGAATACCAAGTTTGTTAAACTCATCAAGATCTACAATTGTTGTTTTGGTCAACTTTCCATTTGAGATAGTTTGGATGGTTCAAATTTGTGATTTTTAAATTTCGACGCCTACAAACTAGTTTTTCGGAACCCTAGATTGTCTCAAATTGAAAAGTTTTGAATACTAAGTTTGTTCAGATCATCAAGATCTACAATCCTTATATAGGCCATTTTTTCATTTGAGAAAGTTTGAACAAAATGTAGTTCAAATTTCACAAGTGTGTGACATAGTTTTAGAAAGTCTATATGAGATTCAAGAATTTGTGACTAGTGTTTGATAAAACTTTCTCAAATGGGAAAATGAGCTATGTAACAATTGTAGATCTTGCTAAGATGATAAAACTTGGTATTCAGTGATTTTTCATCTGAGGTCATTTAGTGTCTCATTTGAGCAAGTTTGACCAAGTTAAATTTGGTCAAATGAAAATACAACACTTTGACTCTAGTATTATGGACTCTAAATGACTTCAAATTGAAAAGTTTTGAATTCCAAGTTTGTTAAACTCATCAAGATCTACAATTGTTGTTTTGGTCAACTTTCCATTTGAGATAGTTTGGATGGTTCAAATTTGTGATTTTTAAATTTCGACGCCTACAAACTAGTTTTCGAAACCCTAGATTATCTCAAATTGAAAAGTTTTGAATACCAAGTTTGTTCAGCTCATCAAGATCTACAATCCTTATATAGGCCATTTTTCATTTGAGAAAGTTTGAACAAAATAGTAGTTCAAATTTCACAAGTGTGTGACATAGTTTTAGAAAGTCTATATGAGATTCAAGAATTTATGACTAGTGTTTGATAAAACTTTCTCAAATGAGAAAATGAACTATGTAAAAATTGTAGATCTTGCTAAGATGATCAAACTTGGTATTCAGAGTTTTTTCATCTGAGGTCATTTAGTGTCTCATTTGAGCAAGTTTGACCAAGTCAAATTTGGTCAAATAAAAAAACAACACTTTGACTCTAGTATTATGAACTCTAAATGACTTCAAATTGAAAAGTTTTGAATACCAAGTTTGTTAAACTCATCAAGATCTACAATTGTTGTTTTGGTCAACTTTCCATTTGAGAAAGTTTGGATGGTTCAAATTTGTGATTTTTAAATTTTGATGCCTACAAACTAATTTTCAGAACCCTAGATTGTCTCAAATTGAAAAGTTTTGAATACCAAGTTTGTTCAGCTCATCAAGATCTACAATCCTTATATAGGCCATTTTTTCATTTGAGAAAGTTTGAATAAAATGTAGTTCAAATTTTACAAGTGTGACATAGTTTTAGAAAGTCTATATGAGATTTAAGAATTTGTGATTAGTGTTTGATAAAACTTTCTCAAATGGGAAAATCAGCTATGTAACAATTGTAGATCTTGCTAAGATGATCAAACTTGGTATTCAGAGATTTTTCATCTGAGGTCATTTAGTGTCTCATTTGAGCAAGTTTGACCAAGTCAAATTTGGTCAAATAAAAATACAACACTTTGACTCTATTATTATAGACTCTGAATGACTTCAAATTGAAAAGTTTTGAATACCAAGTTTGTTAAAATCATCAAGATCTACAATTGTTGTTTTGGTCAACTTTTCATTTGAGATAGTTTGGATGGTTCAAATTTATGATTTTTAAATTTCTACACCTATAAACTAGTTTTCGAAACCCTAGATTGTCTTAAATTGAAAAGTTTTGAATACCAAGTTTTTTCAGCTCATCAAGATATACAATTGTTGTTTTGGTCAACTTTCCATTTGAGAAAGTTTAGATGGTTCAAATTTGTGATTTTTAAATTTCGACGCCTACAAACTAGTTTTCGGAACCCTAGATTGTCTCAAATTGAAAAGTTTTGAATATTAAGTTTGTTTCAACTCATTAAGATCTACAATCCTTATATAGGCTATTTTTTCATTTGAAAAAAGTTGTAGAACAAAAATACTATATTTTTTTTATTTTTATAGGTTCAACAAAAAATTTCCTATTATTTTGGTCAAAAAACCGAGAAAAAATTGAAACATTGACGTTACAATAATGTGATAATAAATTTCCTACCGAATAATATTAGTTTTATTAATTTTAAGTTACAAATATATTTTTGCATTAACAAAATACTTAGTATTAGTAACATTTATATTCTATATTCATAAAAGAAATTAAAAACTTTAGGTTACAAAATTTTCCTATTTACAATAAATAATTAGTTCATCAATAGTATTTTTTAAAATAAATATTGCAAAGTATTGAAGTTGCTATAGAATTAATTAGTATTAAACAAGGAGAACAAAATCAAAATACCAAGGCCTTTCCAATTACTCTGGCGGGCTGCAAAATTTTCAGGCCTTCAGTCCCGGACCTCTAGGCTAGGAACCGGCGACTAAAGGGTGGGCGGGAATTGCCCGCCCAAAATACCTTTAGTCCCGGCTGGTAAGTCCAGCCGAGACTAAGGGTTGGACCTTTAGTCCCGATCGGCTGACCGCCGGGACTAAAGGGTCCCGCTATATATAATCGAACGGTTCAGGCATGTTTATCTTCTACTTTTTGATCTCACGTCGATCTCGTCCTCTGTCTTGCCCGGCCGTGTCCGACTCATCTCTACGCCGCGCCACCGTCGTCGTCTACCCCTGCCCCGGCTGCGCCAATCCGCCCGAATCGCTTTCCCGCCCGCCTCATCGTCGAGCCCCTCCCGACGGCCACTAACTCTCTTTGCCGCGCCTCGCCGTCGTCGTTCGCCCGGCCACGCGATCTCGCCGTCTCCAGTCGTACACCTCGCGCGAGGTGCTCAGCTTGGCCCCGTGGGTGGCCGGCACGCCCTGCCCGGCCCGCCATCCGCCCCAGCTAGTTTTTTAGATAGTTTATATAGATAGTTTTTAGATAGTTTTTGATATATATGTTAGATTAAAATGTATTAAAATTTAATTAGTAGTTTATTCTTAGTTTTTAGCTAGTTTTTTAGATAGTTTTTGATATATGTTAATTAGATTTAAATGTATTAAAATTTAATTAGTACTTTATTTAGATAGTTTTTTAGATAGTTTTTATTATAGTTTTTGATATATTTAGTAATTATTATTCTATCTCTCGCTCTATATGTGTTAGATTTAATTTTGTTTTAGTAATTCTATCTATGTATATATGTTAGGTTTAATTAGATTTAGTAATTAATTCTATCTAGATATATGTGTGTTATTTTATTTAATTGGATTTAGTAATTATATTCTATCTCTCTATATATATGTTAGATTTAATTTTGTTTTAGTAATTGACATATGCATATTTTATTAGTAATTCTATCTCTATATCACATGCATATTTTATTTTAGTAATTCTATCTATATATCACTTGGATATTTTATTAGTAATTCTATCTATATCACATGTATCTAGAGAGAGATTCTATATGTATACATATATATGTACTTAATTATTTCTATGTGTATATATACATGTACTTAATTATTTCCATGTGTTGAGAGAGAGAGAAAATTGTATCTAGAGAGACATTCTATGTGTTATCACATGCATATCTAGAGATATATACATATGCACTTATTTCTATGTGTTGAGAGAGAGAGAGAGAAAATTGTATCATTCTATGTGTATATATACATGTACTTATTTCCATGTTTTTGGATCGAAAGTGTTTTTGATTCGATTCCAAAGCCTATACCTTATTATTGTTTATCCTTATGAAATATTATGTGTTATTATATTTAATTGGATTTAGTAATTCTATATGTGTTATCACATGTACTCATGTTATGTGCCTATAGTAATTCTATCTATGTCTTGAAGATACAAATGACTGCTCCGGATGATAACTTGAATGATGACATAATGGCGGATATTATCAACGTCGGCACCAATACGGATGTAGATGACACGAGTCAGTACTTTGCTGATTATGAGGATATCCTGAATATTCCGGTGGTTGAAGATCAATAAATTGTCGCGCAAGAAAATACTGGCGAGGTATATTCGATTATCTATCATCTCTTATAGATGCATGCGTACGTATATTTGTTGTTAATCGTTGTGTTTCTACTCATGTAGCCGGTCTCTGGATCTACATCAACCACCGACAAGAGTAGGAAAGTTCCGAGGGCCAAAAAAGCCATTAGAGGGCCGTTTCATAATATCAGAATTCGACACCGACACCGGCAAACCATCGGGACCACATGCTCAGACATATGTCAATCAATGTGGGTTTATTGTAAGGGATATGATCCCAGTTAGTGCTCGTGAATGGAAGCAGAAGATATCCGCTCCTAATGTTAGTTTTGTATCTGATCGTGACAAGAACCTAGCTTGGAGAGATATTACTCAGCATTTCACATTACAAGCAGATGATGCTTTGAAGGAGCTAGTGAGGGATTGGACAATGAAGAAGATGGCAACATTGTTCCAGAGTTGGAAGAAGACATTGTATAAAAAGTTTATCTTGAAGAATGAAATGCCAGATTTCAATGCTAAGGCGTTTGTCAAGTTGGAGTCCCATTGGGATGACTTCGTACAATACAAGACATCTCAAGAGAGTGAGGAACATGTGATGAGGAATCAAGCAGAATGCCCGACAGAAGCAATACCATCATCGCATGGGATCAGGTGGTTATAGGAGTGCTATTCCCAAGTGGCAGAACCTAGAAGCAGAGATTACTGCCAAGGGAATCATACCTGAAACAATAGAGAAGAACTGGCCTCAACGCATGAAGAATTGGTTCTACGCTCATGGGGGAAGCCTAGACCCAGACACTAGCAAGCTAATTTTCGACCAAAAAATTGAGAGAGCAACACAGAGACTAGCTCGTGCTAGGGAAGAAGCTAATAGTGGTGTTTTCAAGCCCAACAGAGAAAAGGATGAATTGACATATGCCCTAGAGAATCCCGAACACTGGTGGTCGAACAAGAGGCTATGGGGCGGTTCCAGTGGCTACAAGCATTCCCAGCAGACAAGGATACCTATAGAAGTCGCCAGAGAAAGAAGGATGAGGAGGCAGACCGAATCCTGTGTATTGGAGCAATTTGTTAATGAGTCACGACAAGCATTGCTTGAATCACGTGAATGAGAAAAATCTCTTGAGGCAAGAATGCAGGAGGAGATCAAGAGGCAAGTGCAGCTAGCAATGAGTCAAATGCAATCGCAATCAATGCTGGGAGTCATCCATTAGCCCCGTTGGTCAGATGAAAAGCAGTTGTGCTTCCACGGAGCTACCAGTTATTCAAGGTGATGCTGGGTTGCGCTTCCCTGTTGATGACATTACCGAGCCTCTAACAACATGTGAGCTGCACATTCCAGATGGTAATAATGCATCAATCATGGTGGCTGTCGGGGTTGTATCTCCAATAGACCGAACAAAGACACCAAGAATCCATGGGTCAGTTATTCAATCTGGATATGCTAGCGTCTCGATCGATAGAGTGCTCAAAGGTTACAGCAATGTTCCTCTTGACATTGAAGGCGGTGATGGGGAGAAGACACTAGGAGAAGCAGAGAAGACATTTATTCAATGGCGCAAACGCTTCATCATCATTCCTGGGGCGCCACCGCTTCCCCTACCTCACCCTAGGTACGAATGAAAGTGAATGAAATATTATTTTCCATTAATTTTATATTGGCTTCAAAAATAATTGACCCACAACTTGTTTTTGTAGCAGGGTCTCCCCCCAGCCTAGCCCAATCATTCATTCCCCATCTCATCACAGCGTCGCGGGGGGCGAGACGACTTCATCCCCATGGTGATCTCCAACCCCTACACCGGCCCCATCGCCTCCACAACGATCTCCAACTCCTACACTGGCCCCACCGCCTCCACAACGATCTCCAACACCTCCACGCCGGACTCCAACACCGGCCTCATCGCCTCCACGCCAGTCTCCAACACTGCCCCCACCCCCTCCACAGTGACACACTACAAAGACGTCTAAGGTCCCGACGGCAAAGAAGACAAAAAAAGAGTTATTTATCAAGAAATACTTCCTGAAAAGACTGATGAGCAAATAGCAGCTGAAGAAGACAAAAAGTAAAAGATTTTTTTATAGATGTCCAAAAGTAGAGACAAGCGAAGCTTAAGGAGAAGCCGTACTTTTACATACCACAAGATCAGCTGAGGCAGAAGGTCGAAGCTCATAAGAAAAAGATGCTTGAAGTTCATAAGCCTCCGCCACTATCAGACTATGACCGCTCCCTCGTGAAGTCATATGATGCACATAAGAAAAGGAAAAGAGCATTAGGGAAGGATGTCCCATAGCTCGGACAACAGAAGTAACCAATGCAAAATCTTGTTGTTGCTAATGAATATGGTTCCAACATAGAAGTCTATCGACCAGACAACTCTGGAGAAGTGTCGGTTCAAGACCTTAATGCTTTTTTTGAGCTAACTGGTTTAACCTTGGATCAATTGACGGGCAAAGCTCCTAATCCAGAACCTGGAAGTTGATACCTGGAAGACTTATAAATTTGGCAAAAGTCTGTACAACCCTGCGGCTCTGAATGAATTGGGTACGCAAATGTACTTGCTCAACAAGTGGTACATGCAGGCGTGTGGCAGGAGTGAGCAGTGGATCTTTGTCAGATTTAGAGACCATCATTACTTCCGTGGCGATGACATCTTACATATTAGTTTTCGAAGAATTGCATCAACTATACCACTTGGACGCTCTGGACAAATCAATCATTAGCTCCTTTTGTTTGTAAGTGATTCTTACTTTTATTTAATAAACTCACTTTCATGCGTATGTGTATATAATTATCCTCACATGTAACTTATATTTATATACAGATTCCAGATGTCAGAGCTCCAAAGAATACAAGACACCAGTGTTGACTTCATTGATCCTTATATCGTATTCAAAACCGATATTATTGTCAAGGAGCACTGGGTATCTGAAGCACAGACGAATATCATGAAGTTCTTCGTGAAGCAGCACAACAAGACAACAATACTTTTCCCGTACAACTTTGAGTAAGTGTTAATAATAATGTAGTCTACACATTTTATGTAATATCAATACAACTTATATGCATGTACGTGTGTATAAACCAATGCAGGTTTCACTGGATACTCATTGTCATTGAGTTAAACTCAAGTCGGTTAGTAATCTTGGACTCATTGAGAAAAGAGCGGGCACTATACCAAGATATGATAGACATTATCCAGGGGTAATTTCGATCTCTCACGCACAACTATTATTGAATATACTTTGCCATAATTTATTAACGATCGTACATTATTGGTCACACAGGGTTTGGAAAGAGTTTATTCGGCAACACCGCAAGGATTGCAAGGCACCACTTAATGTAGTTGAAATACCAATAAGTTATACTATATATAATTCCCCACGTGTTTAATTACTATATCGTACTTCAATTTATGTGTGAGATGATGAGAATAATCTTCTTCTCGTATAGTGGTGTTTGCGGCAGCAACCAGGTAATAACTTGTGTGGATACTACGTTTGTGAATTTATCACTGCACACATAAGAAGAACTCCTGAAGATGTCCTCAAAGTACGTATATATCAATTTTTATTTATTTTTAAATGAATATATATATATATATATATATATTAATACTTTTCCTTTTATTTTAAATGCAAGACTGAATGGTTGAAACAAAGGGTCATGCAAAAAGATCATCTGAAAGCAGTTCAAGAGTCAATAGCAGGATTTCTTCTAGAAAAAGTGCTAAATCCCAACGGCGAGTTCTACTTTTATCCTAAGGAACAATTGATGTAAATTAAATGTTTATTGATATCGTTATTTTCGAGAACAAGATTATGAAAGTGTTGTATATATACATATATATCTATAATATATATAGTTTCATACTTTATTCGAATATAATAATGCTCGAGATGAGAATTATATGTAATTATATGTGTGCGTGTATTTATATTAGCAGCGTAGAATACGTACATAAAAACATATTATATATTAAACAAATATGTGTATCTGAACTGAAAACAAATTAAACAAAGAAAAAAAGAAAAAGAAAAGGAACCTTTAGTCTCGGTTGGGGTTACCAACCGGGACTAAAGGGTGCGGCCACGTTTGCTCGGCTGGAGGGCCTTTAGTCCCGGTTGGTAACACCAATCGGGACTAAAGGTCCCTCTTTAGTCCCGGCTCGATGACCCAGGGCTGAAGGTTCCACCTTTAGTCCCGGGATCGTTGTCCCGGCGCGGTAACCGGGACTAAAGGCCGTTACCGCTCGGGACAACAAGTCCATTCTATAGTAGTGTAATTCTTAGCTGTCTATTTTTTAGCCATGACTAACAACTAATCCTAGTTCATCCAAACAGAAGTTTCCATAGCTAAAGTGGTTACTATGGAATTTGGGTAAACCGTAGTCCAACTGACCGATGTAAAGAACCAATCAAGCCGTTCTAGTAGAGGTGGCTGCTGCCAGCCTATCAGGCAAGTAACATAATCGCCCAGTATTATGTCCATTGCCAACACCAGCTGTCGTGATAGCCTGATAGCCTGGCAGCAGCAACCTTAGAGCTGTCCAGTATTCTCCCCAACCATCCCCTTGCAGATCAGACAGCGAAACTCGTTGCCTTGCCCATTGCGCCCAGGAGGATTGGTCCGGGTAATGGAGCCGGTGTATTAGCTTAAGCAGCAGGCAAGAATTTTGTGTATCCAGTCGATTTACCTAATGGTATGTTCCTGTCGCAGAGTCACTATATACTTGAGCTTTTGGAGCGTGCCGGCATGACTGACTGCAAGCCATGTTCCACTCCAATTGATACGAATGCCAAGCTCTCAGCTGACGGGCCTTCCATGGCCGACGCCACAGACTACCGTGCTCTCAGTGGCGCCCAACAATACCCCACTTTTACCCATCCGGACATCTCGTAAGCAGTGCAGCAGATATGTCTTTATATGCATGATCCCCATGAGCCACATCTGGCCTTGATTAAGCATGTTCTCTGCTACATCAAGGGAACCTTGGACTATGGTCTGCAGTTACTTCGCTCCTGTACTTGTGACCTTGTTGCATACTCAGATGCTGACTGGGCCGGTTGTCCGGAATACTCGACGTTCCACCTCGGGTTATGCTGTCTTTTTGGGCGACAATTTGGTCTCCTGGTCTTTGAAGCGCCAGCACACGGTCTCTCGTTCCAGTGCCGAGGCCGAATATAGAGCCGTTGCTAATGCCGTGGCTGAAATCTCATGGCTCCGGCAATTACTTCAGGAGCTCCATTTCTATCCCTGCATTCCTCTGTGGTCTTCTGCCATAACGTTAGCGCCATTTATCTCTCAACCAATCCGGTGCAACATCAGCGCACCAAACATGTTAAGATCGATTTATATTTCGTCTGGGACAAAGTTGCTACTAGGGAAAATACGTGTTCTTCATGTGCCATCCACCTCCCAATATGCGGATGTGTTCACTAAAGGTCTTCCTACCTCCATTTTTATAGAATTTCGCTTCAGTTTGAATGTCTCCGCTCCCGACTAGTGTCTACATGAGATTAATGGAAATTGAGTTGAGTTAATCCTCCAATAGGGACAACTGTGCTATTGTAAAAATTGAACTTCAGGCCTGTAGCCATAGCAAACTGATCTCGGATGGCTTTGAGGCTGCTGACATCCGCATGTCAACTCAAAGGATGATTAGTGTATCGTCCGCGTATTGGAGCACAGGGCATGCGACGTCGGCAATTGGATGTCGGATAATGCCATCTTCCTATATCTGGATTGGATTGGGCCCACTTTGGCCCATTAGGATGTTACAATCATCCCCCCTAAGGATTTGACGTCCCCGTTGAATGCCAGATCAGCTTACCCTTTCGGGACATTTATTCTAGGATCCTCCTCTCTTCAACACGTTTGTGTGGCCCCGTGCCGGCGCATGTGTATGCCATGCCGTGTCCACGACGGGTCCACGCACATGCACACAACATACCCGCGCAGTTGTCCCCACGTGCCCGTGAAACCTCGAGAGTCGGCTCTGATACCAAATGTAACGTCCAGTCCCGACATACATGGCCCAGGCCCACTCTTCCTAGGAGTGGTCCCACCCGCGTAGCAACCCGCTTGAACTTTCGTCCTCGCTTCGTTCAAAACGGTTAACCGAAGGTTACTACGCGTCCCTGGCCCTGGTATTTAAGTTGATCCGGCGATCTCAGAGTTTCCAGTATGGTACTAACTGGTTGTGCAGTGTTTTTTTCCACGGTGCCACAGAAACCATGTGAACAGTACCCCGAATTTGGACGACCCATTTTTGGGTGAACAGTATTCGGCCTACAGTGCCCCGAAATTCGGATGCTACAGTGCCGCCGCCCATGACTGGATTGGATTGGGCCCACTTTGGCCCATTAGGATGTTACAGCAAGCATCGAGTGGTAAGAGGAATGTAAACCTCACTAAACACTAGGCCTAAAACTAGAGGAAGCACATAAACGGTGGTCTAATCAACCTAAGCACTTCGCAAAGCACCTATGCTAATCACCTAATAAAACATAAAGTACTATGCAAGTGGAGATCACTAAAATGGTGTATGAACACCCTTGATATGTTTTCTCAGCTCCACACTACTCATTTGGCCAGTTGGGGGTGTATTTATAAGCCCCACTGAGAAAGTAGCCGTTGGGAACGAAATCCCGCTTTTCTGCTACTGACCGGACGCGTCCGGTCGTTTCGACCATTAGAGCTACGATCAACTGATCGGACGCTGCCAGCGTCCGGTCACATGCCACCGGACGCGTCCGGTCGCAACTTCGCCGCTCTGGAACCTCTATGTACTCGACCGGACTCTGCTGTCCTACGTCCGGTCGCTACTGCTGACGCCTGTTTGCCAAGCCTCGATCGGAGCGTCCGGTTGCTTTCTGCCAATGTCAGGATCCAGCGTCTGGTTGCTTCTGCCAGCGTCCGGTCACCTCTGTGAGCTCGTTTCTTCAGCGATCTTGTATATGGCTTGGTTCCTATCTTCGTGCTTGGACTTTGCTTGATATCTTGGGTCTTCTCTTGTGCTCCTAAGGTCTTGCTTATGGTGTTGATCATCGGATCATCACGTCGGCTTCGTCCATGTCATGTCTTGCACCCTATTGAAACTACAAAACAATCACTTGCAAATTCATTAGTCCAATTTGGTTGTATTGGTCATCAAACACCGAAATCCAAATTAAATGGGCCTAGGGTCCATTTTCCTTACAATCTCCCCCTTTTTGGTGATTGATGACAACACGACCAAAACAAGCAAATAATAAAAATTTGCAATTTAAAAACTATATACTTGTTAGGATGCAATACAAGGGGCAAGGTTATATGATGCTAAAAGATACTGCTTGTAAGACTAAAAGATACTATATGAAAACTTGTCTTGCCCTTGCAAATATCCCCATGTGGCATTATGGATTAAAGCCTTGCTTCCTATAAATTCTTCCCATTACTTAGACTAATCCATAATCCACTATCCTCCCTTTCTTGGACCATTACCACTTGTAGACCAATAGCACTTGTAAATTAATATGATTTAGCTTTTGGTCCTACAAATTAATGCTTGCTTTTGGTCCTCTAAATTCTACCCCTTTGGAATCAAACACCAAAAAGGAAGACATTAGTAGCACAAGGGAGGGTCAAACTTTATAATCCTTCGTGTGTAAAAAAGGAATAGGTCACAAAATTTGACTCTCACATTATATAGATTAAGCTCCCCCTAAATCTATGCATACATATGGTAGAAGGCAAAGCATATGCATAATTGGTAAAATATTGCTCAAGGGAATTTAATCTATATAAAGCATGGAGAAAGTATATAAATATCAAAATGAAATCAACATGATGATATCGGTATAGAAATACCACATGTAAAAACCAATTTGATTTCTACCACTTGCAATAGGTGGTGGATATTTGAAGTATGACGCTTAACTCCGGGGACTTCATTTTCCTTGCAATAAGACTACTACACACATGATAAACTTGAAAAGGTGTTAGTCTCAAAGCATCCAACTTGTAGAGTAACATCCCCCTAAATTTGTGCACACAAATATAGAATACTTATAGGAAACATGCACATTGATTTTAGAATCAAAATACCACTTGAAAGATGACATCACATGAATGTGAGAGTCATTTTCGAAGGCGATATTTGGGAGAAATTATCTACAATTTGGACTTTGGCACATATTAGATGAACAATTGTAAGACAAGTTATGTGTCGTGCTCCTAAACAATTTAAAACCATGTAGGTTTGCTCCAAGGGTTAAGAATGAAACCGAGCAAGCCTATCATAAGATATACCTATTGTATGCATGACAAAAGATTTAAGCATGCAAATACAAACATAGGCATGAAAAGTAACTAGATGCTTAAAGATACCAATTTGTAAAACAAATACTACTAGTAGGAAATACAAATTGATACTACTTGAAGGAAATTGAAACTAGTTACCTAACATGGGAAGGGGAATTTGGGTCCATAGTATTCACTAACCCACTTGGCAATGACTTTGTCCATTATGATGCACCCCATGAAATGCACCCATACTTTACCAAGTCTCCAAATTCCCCGATGTCCATCGGACTTCTCACATCCCTTTCGGGATCCAAACTTTCTTGGTGATCTTCATGTTGGAAATGATTTCTTTGGCACCCAAAAGCATTTGAACCTATTGTTGGCTTGCTTATTCACCTTGATGGCCACCACCTTGTTATTTTTCTTCTTCAAGAGAGATAAGGTGTGGAGGCCTTTTTGTCCACCTTGTTGGTGTAGGTGTTGGAGAGCTTGCTTGTTTGCTTTTTATCTTTCTTCTTTGCTCCTCCCCCATTCTTCACCTTGCACTCATAGGACTTTATGACCTTCCTTGTGGCACACATAGCAAACCATGGTTTGTCCTTCATCAAGCTTCTTCACTCCCTTGACGGTGTTATCTTGATGAAGTTGGGCTTGCTTTGCCCTTGCCTTTTACTTGAGTCAAGTCCTTGGTGAGGCGAGCTACTTCTTGCTTGAGTTGCTCATTCTCCTTTGCAACCTCTTGTGTGCATGTATCTACAACAACTTTCTCAACACAACCTTGGTTTCACAAAGGTGAGTCTAAAAATAAATCGTTACAAGAAAGTAGATGTATCCTTTTTAGACATGTTAAAGATAGAACTTTTCTTTTTAGATGCCTTGGTGGGGGTGTTACTAACGGCTTCAAGATTAGCAACTTTATTAGTTAGCTCATCACAATGTTTGCACATGGTTTCCATTTTAGCAAGCAAACTTTTATAAGCGTCTTGTGAGCTAACTAACTTTTCTTTTAATTTTTCATTTTTCTTTACAAGTTGCTCATCATTAATTGTGCATGCATTTGTTGTTGCACTAGCCTCAAGTTGCTTAATTTTAGTAGATAGTTCAACATTTAGATTAGCAAAGTTCTCATATTATTCAAGCAAAGTTTTATATGCTTCTTGTGAACTATCTAGCTTTTCTTCTAATTTTCCGAGCTCTTTTTGTTGACTAGTGCAAACTTTAGCATAATTAAGATTTTGTTGCACAATTTCATCACAAGAAGGCATTTCATCATCACTATCACTCTCACTAGAGGATGAACTTTTGTTACCTCATGCCATAAGGTACATATGAGAAGAGCTTGATGATGAGTGCTTGCGGCCTCGCCTCTTGTGATGGTGTTCTTCTTCACTTGAAGAATCATCCCATGACCTTATTGATGTGAGGGCTTGGTTCTTGCACGCCTTCTTCTTTGTCTTGGGTGTGGGCTTGTTTGGATAAACTTCCACAAAGTGCCCCAACTCACCGCATCCATAGCATCCTCTCTTTCTTTGCTCATTTCTTTGATTAGTGAAGATGATATCTTAGATTTGGATGGGCACACCCTTGACATTGAGCTGTTAGATCATCTTCTCCACCTTGTTGATAAGTTTAATTGATTCTTTATCAAGGTCGGAGGTGGAGGGGGAAGATTGATCATCATCACTTGAATCTTCATCATCATCATCATCCTCATCTTCTTCTTCATCTTCACTTGAGGAGCTTGAGCTTGAGCTTATCTCAACTTGCTTGCCCTTCATCTTCTTTTTCTAGCTACATGTGAGAGCTTTACCTTTGCTCGATGAAGAGGCTTCTTGACCCATCTTACATGAGATTTCAAATGCCACTATCTTGCCAATGACTATGCCTGGGGTCATGTTGCTTAAGTTCTCCATGTTGTGAAGGATGGTGATGATGCTTGCATATTTCTTTTGTGGTAGCATGGAGATGATCTTCCTCATGATGTCCGCATCATCTAGCTTTATTAATCCTATTGAATGGAGCTCATTGATAATTAGATTCAAATGAGAATACATATCATGAACAAGCTCATCATCATTCATTATAAAGGAATCGTAATTTTGTTTAGCTAGACAATGTTTTTGCTCACGGACACTAGATGTGCCGTCATGGAGCTCTTGGAGTTTTAACCAAATTTGATGTGCCATATTTAAAGTGAATACTTGGTTAAACACATCCATGCTAAAAGATTGAAACAAGCAATTCTTAGCTCTAGCATTGAAATGTATTTCCTTTTCATCACTCTGTGGGTTTTTTCAGGATTCTTAATGGGTTTCATCCTGTCATGAGTGACTCTCTAAACTCCCAAATCAACCGCCTCAAGGTAGCAAACCATTCTAGCTTTATAATAGGAGAAGTTAGTGCCGTCAAAGTGCGAAGGCCTAGATGTATCCATCCCAACCACTCTAAATAGTGTCGGCTCAACGGACGGTTAAGCTAAAGGTCCAAATTGAGCCAACCGGCTTCGATACCAATTGAAGTGGGACCGTGACATCTAAGAGGGGGGTGAATTAGGCAACTTAAAATTTCGACTCTAAACTATGGCCTCTTTTTCTAATCCTAGCAAAACCTATGCAAAAGATAAACTATCTAAATGTGCAACTACGGTTTTGCTAGTGTATTGCTATCTCTACCGTAAAAGGAGTAATGTAATCAATGTAAATGCGGAAGCTAAAGAGCAAGGTAGAGATTGCAAACTTCCATCGACTGACTCTGGTATTTTTACCTGAGGTATTGAGAAGCACGCAAGCTTCTCCCTAGTCCTCGTTGGAGCCCCTCATAAGGAATCCCTCGCAAGGGCCAAGCTCTCAGGTCGGGTAACTCCGTGGATAGCCTCGGGCCTTCCCCATGCACAAGTGGGTCTCCAACGTGCCTTCCGACAAGCCTCTCTCGGATGCTCCCCGTCCATCTTCACTATCAAGCTTCTGGCCAAAACGCCACGGGCCTTGTTCCCTCCGGTACACGGTGGTGGCCACACCACAAACGCGGTTGGTGTGATCTCATAATACTACAAGCCCCTCCAATGTACAATAATGGTGCGCGTAAGCACCGAGTGGTAAGAGGTATGCAAACCTCACTAAATAATAGGCCTAAACCTAGAGCAAGTGCATAAGCGGTGGTCTAATCAACCTAAGCACTTTCGCAAAGTACCTATGCTAATCACCTAATAAAACACTAAGCACTATGCAAGTGGAGATCACTAAAATGGTGTATCAACACCCTTGATATGTTTCCTCAGCTCCACACTACTCATTTGGTCGGTTGGGGGTTGTATTTATAAGCCCCACTGAGAAAGTAGCCGTTGGAAACAAAATCCCGCTTTTCTGCTTCTGACCGGACGCTGATCACAGTCGTGACCGGGCGCGTCCGGTCGTCCCGGCCGTTAGAGCTGCGATCAACTAATCGGACGCTGCCAGCGTCCGGTCATATGCCATCGGACACGTCCAGGTCGCAACTTCGTCGCTCTGGAACCTCTCTATACTCGACCGGACTCTGCTTGTCCTGCATCTAGTCGATTTGCCGCCAGCGTCTGGTCCAGCGTCCGATCGCTGCTGCTGACGCCTGTTTGCTAAGCCTTGATCGGAGCGTCCAGTTGCTTTCTGCCAGCGTCCGCTCCAGCGTCCGGTTGCTTCTGTCAGCGTCTAGTCACTTCTGCCAGCGTTCGGTCCAGTGTCCGGTCACGTCTGTGAGCTCGTTTCTTCGCGATCTTACGTACGGCTTGGTTCCTATCTTCGTGCTTGGATTTTGATTGATATCTTGGGTTTCTCTTGTGCTCGTAAGGTCTTGCTTATGGTGTTGATTATCGGATCATCACGTCGCCTTCGTCCAAGTCACGTATTGTACCCTATTGAACTACAAAACAATCACTTGCAAACTCATTAGTCCAATTTAGTTGTGTTGGTCATCAAACACCGAAATCCAAATTAAATGAGCCTAGGGTCCATTTTCCTTACAAAATCTTCCCCTGAAAAGAGGGATGCTGAAAATACCTGATGTTGGATGTGCTATGCAGTTAAAGGCAATTTCTTTATGGGAGGGAACAATTCAGTTAAATTTATCTTTACTTATAATGTTAATCAAATCTTACCCTGTAGTAGTTGCCTTGAAGCAGGTTTTTGTTTTGGCAACCTTTAATAGGTGTTTGTAATGCCACTGAATGCATATTCACCCTGCCTGTCAATTTGTGCCTATTCCCAAGTGTATCTTTATTGAAATAAGTGAGTTCACTCATAGCCTGGGAATCCATAAACTAGATGATTGGATGTTACCGTACTTTATCTAGTTCACTCACAGTCCGAGAAATTGCTATCTTGCATCACAGTTTGGACTCTAAATAATTGCAATGCTGCATATATGTTTTTAGTGAATGTATGCTTTTGCCTTTTGGGTACTAAATACTAGTAACTCTGAAAACTCTCGCCCATGTGCTAATAATAGTCCACAAGCAGTTCGAAGTAGGACTCTGAATAAATACATACATCTTACTAGCTACAGCAATGCTTTTGCGTATTAACTCTAAAAATCTCACCTAATGGGCCACTAGCAGCTGACAACGATTTGAGTTTGGACTCTAATGAATAATGCATGCATCTTACTGTGTGCTGGTAACACATTAAGAATAATTGCATGCATCTTACTGTGTGCTGAATTACTGCATGCATCTTACTGTAATAATAGCCAACTGCGATTTGAGTTTGGGCCCTGTTCTTGTTGCTGCAGATTTGTATTTATTGCTGACCTGTGCTCATGAACTATTGTAAGTAATCTCATAAATTTGGAGCCTTTTTAGGATCATCTATCTAATCAGTATTGGTTGATTGGAGTTCTAATAGTAGCAACAAGGGATTATTCATGTGTTTGCTCCTAGCATCTCTATTGCCTGTAGTTGTACTGCTATATTTCCAATTAATTAGGTGCTCCAATTTGCATTGGGTGAGATATATGCCGGTATGATTAAGAGTTTGAGGAGGTAAAGGTCAGGCTCTGCAATGCGCACTTTGTGAAGCAAATGAGAAACTTCAAGAGATTACAATAGCGCAAGATGCAGTGTGCACTTTGTGAAGCAAATGAGAAGCTTCAGGAGATTACAATAGCTAACCGTTAGGATCAACAAACTTGCAAGGACCTATAAGATCAGTGAACCAAATATGCATGTTTGGATATGGAATATGGTTTTGCAGTGTGTGCTGCAGTGCTTGTTACGTTTGCTGTTAGCAGGGCAATTTTCTCAGTTTAAATATTTCTGTACTATTGCAACAGATAATGAATCAAAGTGGTCAATGTTCTTCATTTTTCATGTGTTGTTTCTAAATTAGTAAAAACGCTATAGACTCAGAAGACTGCAGCAAAGATGTAAGGGGTGTTTGGATCCAGGGACTAAAGTTTAGGAGGTGTCACATCGGATATCATATCTATTGTCACATCGGGTGTTCGAATATTAATAATAAAACTAATTATAGAAGTCCGTGACTAATTCGTGAGATAAATCAATTAAGCATAATTAATCCATCATTAGCACATATTTATTGTAGCATCATATTATGAAATCATAGACTAATTAAGGCTTAATAGATTCGTCTCACGGATTAGTCTCAATCTGTATAATTAGTTTTATAATTAGTCTATGTTTAATACTTTAAATAGTATCAAACATGTTTACTGTAGTCGATGTGACAGGGACTAAATTTTAAGAGGTGGGAACAAACACCCCCTAAATATTAAACTCCGGTCAAACATAACGCGATTCTAGTACTGCAAAATGACAAACTCGCTGCTATCGCATCATCATCAGTCAGAACTGGCTATAGGGAGTACACATAGTAGACAACAATAGCAGAAGTGTTTATATGAACCGACGTGTGCTCAGATAGTCCCAATTTACAGTAACACCACCACCAACTACTGAAGGTTGGCTGTTCAAACCATTCCAGGCCAGTAATATAGAACATAGTGCAGGAACACCTTATTGTGCGATTCAGGAAAATGCTGTCACTCATATCAGTGATTAGGCTTGAGGCTTATCCAAAGCTACAACAACGCAAGTAGAACATGAAAAAAGGATCGCAGCAAGCACAGAACTTCAGTAGGGATTCTACAGCGATATGAGATGCACGAATCAGAGAAATGAATAATAGATCAAGAAACACTGAAACTAACAGCTGATACATGGTGCACCAAACTTCAGTAGGGATTCTACGGTGCCCTAATCCTAGGCCAAAACTGATTTCCATCTCCCACAGGCATTTGAGCAAATAGGTGGAGCGCATGCTATTACATACCTTAGAGCATGGGAGCAGCACCACGAAGGCAGCCCGCCACCGGCACGGCCTGGCGAGTGCCGGCAACAGCAGGGGCGGGGCACTAAGCACTACCCGGTGTCGTCTACAGCGTCGCCGGCCACGTCCTCCTCTCCCTACTCTGCCTTTCCCCTAGCCTGTGCTGTCGGATTAGGTGCACCGTGGGCACGCCGAACGTAGGCGGCAGCAGGCAGCACGCCGTCCTCCACGGTGTCGATCCCCGCCATGGCTACGGGGACGGCCGCCTCCTCCACGGTGTCGATCCCCGCCATGGCTACGGAGCACGGATGCCGCTGGGCCCGATCTCGCCTCCTCCAACGCCTTCGCCGGATGTACGCAGTGCCGCCGTTCGCTAGGGGATTGGTGAGGACGGATCGCGTGCCCTGGCCGCCGTAGCCCTGCCCTCGCGCTGGCAACCGGCGCCGCCGCAACACGAAGTCTCGGTGAGAAGGAAGAACATAGAAACGAGAGAGCGGCTAGGATTGACGTGGTCTGAACCTGAGAAATACATGTGACAAACTATACTAATCAATCGTCCCAATACTACTCAAACATTATTTTTGTATTATAAATTTACCATTCTACCCTTAATTATATAAAAGAAATTCAAAAATAGAATTATTGCACCATTTCTTAAGGTGCTGATCCCACTAATTTTAGTATGCACTTGGTGCGTATGGTTCCACCATTTAGTATGCACTTGGTGCCTCTCCAGTTGGTTGCTTTCGGTTCCTCTGCTTTTTTAGGCCGTCGGATTGCTCCTCGTGAGCTGTCCATTTTTCGACAACTATTATAAAAATTCTCAAAAAAATTAATTAGTCCACGTTTAGCCTATTATGCAACGACGGACTAAACTTAGACCCTCAATATCGCTAGAAAGGTTTGGAAATTAGTTTTTCCCTTTCTTTTCATGATTGTTTTTGAATTAGTTCAATTTTTGAACTTCCTTAATGCTCCCGATGAAAAAAATGCAAAATAGGGGGCCCTGACGGATCAACGACACTCCGAGTAAATATACCCGTGAATTTAAAGCATTTGGAACCGGACTAAGATTCATTATAGTTAGATAGGAAGAGCACAGTGGTGAAGCTGTGTCTTCTAAACATTTTATATCTATGGTCTAGACCTGATTATACTAGCCTGTTTGGATTTTGTTCTCCATGCTTTCTATGGCAGCCACAGTTTATGAATGCTTAGATGTGAAAAGGCAGCGAACCAAACATACTTGGTCAAAATGATCGAGAAGAGTTAAGAAAAAAACGTACCAAGAAGGAATTGAGGGACTGATATTTTTTTGAGGAACAGGAGGGGTCTAGGACCCTACTGAAAATTTATTAAAACGTAACCAAGACAGTTACGCGAGTTTGAAAAACTTTAAAGAGGAGGGGAGGAGGAGCAAGGGGAGCAGTTCAATATACAAAGAAACAAAAAATATGAGCAAAATTACACAAGATGCTCTAGCCATGATTCAATTTGGGGATAGTATTTCTTCTTTGCGCGTCATAAAGGAAGGCCTCATTGACTACTTTCCTCCACATCTCTGAAGATAGCATCATTTTTTATTGTCCAAATGCTCTCGCTCATAATAATAATCACCTCCATGGAGAAGGCATATTCAGCTAAGCTCTGAAGCTGTCAAAGTTCTGGATGGGCTCAACAGAGTCATCAACTAAGATCCCAATCTCGTTCCAGCAATCTTTGGCAAAAGAACACCACAGGAACAGGTGCTCTCTTGTTTCTTCAGTATTTCCAGTGCAGAGCACACAATTGAAGGAGGGCAATTGTAGATTCTTCCTTCGCAGGATGTTATGCGTAGAGTAAATTGCACCCTGGGTATTTAAACTATTGGGGCATTACCATCTAGGTACTTGAACTGAAAAAGCTACCACCTAGGTACTTAAATTATTGGGCATTACCATCTGGGTACTCGAACTAAAAAGACTCCCACTTGGGTACTTAAACTATTGGGGCATTACCATCTGGGTACGCGAGTGGGTTGTCGCCGCCGCTGCACAGTGAATCAAAATTCATTTTCCCGCGCTCTTGGTCACTGTGCAGCGGCGGCGACGGCCCACTCGCGTAACCAGATGGTAATGCCCCAATAGTTTAAGTACCCAAGTGGGAGCTTTTTTAGTTCGAGTACCCAGATGGTAATGCCCAATAGTTTAAGTACCTAGGTGGTAGCTTTTTCAGTTCAAGTACCTATATGGTAATGTCCCAATAGTTTAAGTACCCAGGGTGCAATTTACTCTTATGCGTACTTAACTGATCCTAAACAAGAAACCAAAAGAACAATTTATGTTTGTGTTGGCATGAAGATTTCTAGATCCATTTAAAGATCGGATGAGCCCCACTGATGCCTTTTAGATGACGGTATGCCTTCCTGGAAGATGTCCAGGTATCATTATCAACACTTCGCTGGAGATCTTGCAATTAAGTCTGAATCTGCTGGAACTAATCATAAGCTTTAACTGACAATGGCAGGCTAAACAAAGTAGAGACCCGGTGTCAAGGGCCTCGATGCCCAAGACAGCGGGTCCTTGGCTACGGAGCTCGTAGCCTTGGCCGGTAATGGCGTCAGGGGTTGTTGCCCGGCTGCCAATGGTGAAGGAGGCGAGATTAGGAAGAAGAGAGAGTATTAGAGAAGATCAATTCTTGCTTAATTCCAAAGAGTGTCGATTACATGAATTATATAGGCCTATGGCCTGCTAACTAAATGGAAACAAACTCCTTTATTCTAGCAAACCTTCCTTAATTCTAGCAATCCTTGCCTACCGATCTGCATGCCTAAATCCATGGCTATCAGATCGGTGCCGGCGATTGCTTGCTCCTAGTTGTGTGGCCGACGTCGGTACTATCGGCCCCACATGACATCTCTCTCCCCCCTCGACGAGCAGCTCGTCCTCGAGCTGGAACGTGGGGTAGCGGGCGACGAAGCTGTCGAGGTCTTCCCACGATGCTGAAGAAGCGGGTTCGCCCTTCTAGTGAACGAGCAGCTCACGAACGCCACGGGCAAGGCGGGCGCGCGTGACTCGGTCGGGCTCCGGAACCGCTACTCCGTGATGGATCGGCGGTAGGGCTGGTGGCGACGTCGGGGGCGGGCCTATGAACTTCTTCAGTAGGCCGACGTGGAAGACATCGTGAAGGCGGGCGCGAGCCGGCAGCTCCAGGCGGTAGGCAACGTCGTTGATGACGGCGGCGACGTGGTACGACCCAGTAGAAGCGGGGTTTAAGTTTGCCCATTGTTGGAGCTTGAAGGGACGCTGTGGCACGCTGACAGAGGCGGAGCCAGACCCAGTCGCCCACGGTGTAGTGGACCTCCCTGTGGTGCTTGTCGTAGTAGGCCTTGTACACCGCCTGAGCCTGCTGAAGCCTAGTAGCGGACGTCGGCGAGCAGCTCGTCCCAGTTCCGCCATGGACTGGGCCACGCGCGGCAACCCTGGTGTCAGCCGGGCTCGTAGGAACGGATCGTGGGCGGGTCACAGGCCATAGATGATCTTGAAGGGCATGTCCTTGAGCGCCAGTCTGGAACGCCGTGTTGTAGATGAACTCGGCCCATGGAAGCCAACATACCCATTGCTGAGGACGATCCCCGGTGAGGCAGCGGAGGTACATGACGATGATCTTGTTCACGACCTCTGTCTGTACGTTTGATTGCGGGTGGAACACCAACGTCATGTGAAGCTTGGTGCCCGTGAGACGCATGAGTTCGCGCCAGAAGGCCGACGTGAACACGGGATCTCGGTCGGAGACCATAGACTGCTGGGACGCCATGGAGGCGTACAATCTCGGCGAAGAATGCTCGGGCCACCGACTCCACCGTGTACAGGTGCGCGAGGGGGATGAAGTGGCAGTACTTGCTGAAGCGGTCCACCACCGTTAGAATCATAGACTTGCCACCCACGCGCGGGAGCACATTGATGAAGTCGAGGCCAATATCAGTCCAGACTGCCATCGGGACGGGCAGCGGTAGAAGGAGACCAGCGGGGTGTAGGTGCTCGGACTTATACCACTGGCAGGTGTCGCTGGCACGAATGTGATCTTGCACCGCCTGGCAAAGGTTGGGCGAGTGGAAGTCCCAGCGGAGGCGATGGAGCGTGCGCTGAACACCCTCATGGCCGTCATCGTGGGCGGCGGTGAGCACCTCGTGGAGTAGTGGCGATGCCGGTGGAATGTAGAGGCGGCCTTTGAATGCAACGAGGCCATCGATGAGGGACTAGGGGGATGCACATGTACCCGCCTCTAGCTCGTCCTGTAGCGCCACCAGAGCTAGATCGGTGGACGTAGCATGTCGGAGAAGGTTGATGTAGTCGAAGCGGGGGCCCGAGATAGCCAGGGCCGTGGCTTCCTCAGTGTCGCGGCGAGAAAGGGCATACGCGATGATGTTCGTGTTCCCCGCCTTGTACTCGACTGGAGAAGTCAAAGCCGAGGAGCTTGCCCACCCAGTGGTGCTGTGGAATGGTGGCCAAGCACTGATCCAAAAGGAACTTGAGACTAAAATGGACAGTCCTTACCATGAAATGGCGTCCCCACAAGTATGGCCGCCAATGGCGGATGGCGAGGACGAGGCCGATGAGTTCACGTTCGTACGCCGCCAAGGACGCATGGCGTGGCGTGGTCGGCTGCTAAAGAATGCTAGCGGGTGCTGGTCCTGGAGGAGCACTACGCCGAACCCATAGCTAGATGCATCGCACTCGACGACGAAGGCGTGGTTGAAGTCAGGCAGGGCGAGGACGGGCGCCGTCGTCATGGCTGTCTTGAGGGCGGTGAACGCCACAGTGGCTTCCGAAGTCCAGGAGAACCCTTCCTTGCAGAGGAGGGCTATCAGGGGGGCGGCGATCGTGCCGAATTCCCTAACAAACTTGCGGTAGTACCCCACCAGGCCGAGGAAGCCCCGGACTGCCCACGCTGAATGAGGTTGTGGCTAGTCGACCACTGCTTAGACCTTGGCGGGATCCATGGCGACACTCGCAACGGAGATGATGTGGCCGAGGTAGGAGATCGATTCGACTCCGAACGCGCACTTGGATCACTTGATGAAGAGTTGATGTTGGTGGAGTGTGCTGAGGACGGCACGCACGTGGCGAAGATGATCGGGCCATGACTCGCTGTAGATGAGGATGTCGTCGAAGAAGACGAGGACGAAGCGGCATAGGAAAGGACACAGGATGTCATGCATGAGTGCCTGGAACATCACGGGCACGTTGCAGAGGCCGAACGACATGATGAGGAATTCATAGAGGCCATCGTGGGTGCGGAAGGCGGTCTTGGCGATGTCATCGGTGCACATCCAAACCTGGTGGTAACCGGAGCGTAGGTCGAGTTTGGCGAAGAAGCGGGCAGTGGCAGAGCTCGTCCAGTAGTTCGTCGACCACCGAAATCAGGAAATGCATCCTTGATCATGATGGCGTTCAGGGCACGATAGTCCACGCAGAATCTCTAGGAGCCATCGGCCTTCCGGACCAATAGGACCGGCGACTGAGAACGCTGAGGAACTATGGCGAATGATGCCCTAGGCCATCATCAAGTCGCATTGGTGCTCCAATTCATCCTTATGCGCGGCGGGGTAGCGGTATGGCCTGACAGCCACCGGGGTAGATCCCGGCACAAGGTTGATGTAGTGGTCGTGGGTGCGTGCCTGGAGGTAGGCCAGGAGGGCTCAGGTGAAGACAGGGGAAAACTCCTCGAGGATTGCGGTGAGGAGATCAGGCACTGGTGCAGGCCAAGAGCGTCGAGCCTGTGGGAGCTGCCGTGCCGCACCAGCACATCCAGCGCCCGCTTCGCCAGAAGGACATGGTGAGGGCACCGAAATCCCATAGAATCAGGCCCAGCGTTGCTAGCCACTAGGTCCCCAGGATGACATCGTACCCAGCCAACGGCAGGACGTAGAAGGCTGCGGTGAACTCCTCCGCATTAATGGAGAACAGCGCGTCGTGGAACACGCTGGGGCACTGAACGTGCTCGCCATTGGCCACTGTGACCCATAGTTGGCCCTGGGTGAGGATTGGGAGCGAGGCACGGGCGGCTGCCTCCTTGGCGATGAAGTTGTGCATCAAGCCAGAGTCAATCAGGGCGAGGAGGGAGGTGCCGCCCATCGTGAGATGCATCTGCATGGTCGCACTGGTGTGCACGCCAGCAATGGCATGGAGCGAGATCTAGGGCTCCGCTAGAGTCTCGATTGTCTTAGAGTCTGTGTCGTCCTCATCCGCCGCCAAGTCGAGGAGGAAGATGCGTTGGTAGACGCGGTTGTGGCCTCGCCCAAACTTCTCATTGCAGTTGAAGCAGAGGCCTAGGCGGTGGCACTCCTCCATCTCAGCCTACGATAGGCACTTGACCTAGCGGCCCTCGACGGTGACCGGCTGTGGCATAGGCGTAGGCACCGTGTTGGGCACTGGAAGCACCAGACAGGGCGGGGCGCCGGTAGGAGGCCTCGCTGGTGATCATGCCTCAGGCGTGGTGGTGGCACGATCGCCATGGCACACTGATTGCGGAGTTCCAACTTGCGGGCGAGGCTCATGGCGATGGAGAGGGACTGAGGGTTGTGGACCTCGACGTTGAGGCTGAGCGGTGGCTGGAGGCCCTCGGTGAATAGCTAGACGCGCTATCCCTCATCAAGGCACCCGACACGGGGGAGGAGCGCTTGAAAATGGTCCTGGTACTCTGCGATAGTGCTGGTGCGCTTGCATGAGGCCAGTTCGTGGAGGGGATTGGAGCGCAGCGGTGGTCCATAGCGGAGATGAAGAAGATCCTTGAAGTGGCGCCATGATGGAATGCCCTCGTCTGGCTGGACCTGGATGTACCATAGCTGGGCGCCCTCTTCCAAGTTGTAGGATGCCATCCACACTTTCTCTTCCTCCATGATCCGTTGCTGGTGGAAGTAGGAGTCGCACAAGTTGATGAAGATCATCGGGTTAGACTTGCCATCATAGTGCGGGAAGTCGAACTTTTGGAAACGCGGTGGCCGATCTTGGTGGTGCTCCCCCAACCCAGAGTGTGCGGAGTATGACGATCCGTCCGGCGACAGGCGCGCGGCGTCCAGGCGTTGGATGGCCTAGGTATTGGCCTCCACGGACGTCTAGAGGGTCATGATGGATGCGACTAGGGAGTCCAGGGTTGCCTACAACACCACGTTGTCAATGGTGTTGTTGCCCATGGCTTCGACGCGAGACGAGGGCGACGGCGCGGAGGCGGAGGGTGGTGCGGCGGCTGGAGTTGGCGAGGGGGCACGGGATGGACTGGAATGCCTGGATCATGATACCAGGTTGTCAAGGGCCTCGATGCCTAAGACAGCGGGTCCTTGGCTACGGAGCTCGTAGCCTTGGCTATTAATGGCGTCGGGGTTGTTGCCCGACTACCCAATGGTGAAGGAGGCGAGATTAGGAAGAAGAGAGAGTATTAGGGAAGATCAATTCTTGCTTAATCCAAAGAGTGCTGATTACATGAATCATATAGGCCTGTGGCCTACTAACTAAATGAAAACAAACTCCTTTATTCTAGCAAACCTTCCTTAATTCTAGCAATCCTTGCCTGTCGATCTGCATGCCTGCATGCCTAAATCCATGGTTATCAGATCAGTGCCGGCGATTGCTGATCCTAGTTGTGTGGCCGACGTTGGTACTGTTGGCCCCACATGACACCTAGTATGTGGAACAAGCCACTGCCAGAGATATATTTGCCTTCCTGGCAAAGGAGTAATGCTCAGGAAAGGCCAGCTTCAAAGGTTGCCCATTCATCAATCATCACAAAGAAGATAGGTGGAGACATCTGCAACTCTTACTGAGGCCATACCTTTGAATTTGTCTAATACGCTACTACTGTAAGGATTTGTAGGGGTGGCTGATAAGGGTTTGTAGGGGCGGTTTCCCAAGCCATCCCTAAGCATCCGTGTCTACAAATCATTGATTTTTAGTGGCAGTACACCAGCCACCCCTATAAAAAGGGGCGGCTAGTAAGGATTTATAGGGGCGGTTTCCCTAGCCGCCCTAAGCAACCGTGTCTACAAATGATTATTTTTTAGGGGTGGTTCCCAAGCCGTCCCTACAAATGGATTTGTAGGGGTGGCTGGTGTTACGAGCTGCCCCTACAAAAGGATTTGCAAGGGCGGCTGATAACACTAGAAGCCTCTACAATTTAGATTTGCAGGGGCAGCCATGACACCAACCGCCCCTATAGTTTTTATTTGTATGGGCGGTTAAATATAGAACTACCTCTACAGTACATTTTCCGGCCAAAAAAATTGAAATTTGAAAATTCAAATCTGACCAGAACACACACACACACACACACACACACACACACACACACACACACACACACACACACACACACACACACACACACACACACACACACACACACACACACACACACACACACACATATATATATATATATAATTGACAAGGACATTATATCAACAGCTAATTCACAAGAAGATATATACATTATAAACCTATTCATTACAAACACATAATAATTTAAATTTGTTCATTACAAACCATAATAATTTAGATCAGTTCATTATTACAACCAACAGTAATTTAAATTCCTAGACTTCCCAATGTCGTACCATATACTCGGAGAAGTGCAGGTCATTCATTTCATATGCCCAAATGTCACTGATGTAGCGCAATGTATTTACTAGTGCACTCTCTCTTGCTTCACAAGATCAGTTCACAAGGTCTACTAACGACGATCAGCGATGGCTTAGAACATCCCCCACTAGTCATAATATTTTTTTCCTGGATTCCCTCTGAAGTGAGAATAGGGCCAGCATATTCCCATTTATAACGACCCAATTGATACATGGCCTAGTTTATAATGGCTTCAAAGCTACAACTTGCGTATGTTACGTCATTTCGCTGAATTTGCAAGTGTTGAGAAAAATGTGGTTATCAGAACTAAGCATATGTATAGACATAACAATTAATCTGGATATAAGTTATGAGACTGACCACATCATTTATGTTGTCCTCACCAAGCTATGTAGAAAATAGTCTGATATCATGGTGGAGGCCCACATTCAAAGCTCCAATCCTCATGTAGGAGTATGTAGGAATATTGTACCCAATATTTTGAAGCAGTCCTTAAACATTCTAGCACAAGCATATTTTTGTGCACTAATGCGGTGAGGTTGACCGCTGCCCAGTCCTATCGATGCATAAAACTAGACCTTGTTGGTTACCCACCCTAGAGAGAGTAGAAAAGCTAATTCAACATTGCATTTGTCCACCCTCTATAGGGAATGTATCAACTTGCATGTAATCAACCCCAAAATTTGAGAGTGTCTGTTTGAACCATGGTATAGGATGAATTGTCTATATTTAAGAATTATATATATTAGAACAAAATATCTATAGAGGTGCCTTTAAAACATGTTACTTACTATCACTACTACAAATTGTTCTTTCATTATCGGCACTTTCACTGTCGTAGCGATATAAGTGTCCGTGTGATACTTCCACCATCGATTGGACCGATAGGGAGGCCTCGCAAGGAATGAAACCGGTAGTTGAAAACCATCAATGCAGCGGTGGTAGTGGGGTTGAATTCCATCATCGTTTGGAACGTCGAGCCAACTGAGATACGTGTTATGGGCACTGCACCAACACGACCGTTTGGTGTACCGGCGATAAATATTGAAGGTGAGTAAACTGAGAGTGTGTCCCAATGCCTAACCACCAACACCCCCCACTGGCCCGCTCTACAATTCTTCAAGGGCCTCTATCCTCTGAAACCACCCCTCTTCCATGTTTATCCCATTCTTCCATCAGACTAGCTAGAACCATTTCAGCTGGACAGTTTTTTCAAGATTCCCAGCTATGACTCGTCCTCCGATGAGGACGAGGTCTAGCAGCACTCATTGTCTGAGGAGGCCTCCAGGGAGTACATGGATCCTGAATTTGATTCCTGATAGGAGTTCCAACACCGAGGAGGAGGAGGACATCGAGGACAATGACGAGGAGGACGACGACGATGATGACAAGCCCGAGGATGATGACGTCGATGAATGATGGTGGGCCTCCTCTGAAGCAACCAAGGCGACCATCATCCTCGCTCTGAGAGGATTATTTTTAGGTGTATTATCTCTGTGGATGAGCTAAGTACAACCACTCGTTGGAAATGTATCTACATATTTTATAAAGTAATAAACAAAAATTCTAGTCCGACCAATGCTTCTTTCTTCTGCTGTCATCGCTTGTAGTGCTATGTCATGTTGCTAGACCAATGTTTTTGGTGGCCCTATTCAGATTCCTCTAGTTTTTGGTAGTTTTTAAGAATCTAGCTTTGTAAATTGGGTGGGATCCAAACGGGCTAGTTTTTAAGAAGTCAAAACTGGTCCAAACAGGGTCGTAACGGACCAGTGCTTGACGGGCCATGCTGCTCACACTTCGGTACGACCCCTATGCATGATATAACGATGTTTGGTGCATTTTTTTCATTCTTTCCAATGCTGAAAGTCAATGGTAAAGAGTATTTCCCCGCTGGACTGCATATCTAGGCAGCGGTAAAGGCTGATTTCCAATGTCAGGGTCGATGGCCTAGGTTGCCTTACTAATTAAAGTCATCCGCTGCCATAGGAGAAACAATCCCATTGTTAGTTCCCCTTTCCTCAACCATTGCTAGTTCCCCCAATATCTATTGAAGGTTGTGTCCGAATCGAAGCCGGGTCATCACGTAACTAGATTCGAGGTCCGCAAAAGTTTCTTTACAGATTCAATTACATGATTCTTGCTATTGTGCTTTTTACTGTGTTATCGATGTTCTTACTCAACGGGACCTCCGCTGTTCATTTTCAATTTCTTCGTGCTATAAGATATGCCTTTGATGTACACAGATGGATCATGGATGGATGTATATGAAGCGTAGTTTAGTTGCATTCGTGCAAGGCCTTGAGTTGTTTATCAATGCCGTGAGTGCTTACATGGAGCATAAAGCTAAGGCTCTTGGTTTCATAAACTGGCCCATATAGGGATTGCAAAAATCTTAAGCAGTGGGATAGCATGGAGCGGATTAGGGGTCATCTGCTTTGGAGGGGTTTCATGCCAAACTATATGGTTTGGATGAAATATAGGGAAGAAGGCGAGAACCCACCTGATGAACAAGCTTTAGCGGGTATACTGGAATCGCAACAGGGATACAAATGTAGGCAAAACAGGGCACATGAACAAGAATGAGATGGTCCTAGAGACCATGAATGAAGGTGTCGAGGAAACCGTCACCATCCCTGGGAATGAGAGTTTGGCATATGATGAAATGGTAGATGCTCTAGACCAAATGATTGATGCTGGGAATCCTAGATTTCCTTGATGAAAAAACCCGAAAGAAGTTGGAGGACATGAGGAAGCATGTAAAAACTCCATTGTATAATGGTTCAACTGTGACAAAGTTGGAAGCTAATATTTTGCTTCTGGAGATGAAAGCAAGGAATGGAATGTCGAACACTGGGTTCAATGATGTCTTATACCTGCTACAGAAGTTTATTCCAAGCCTGAATGAGTTGTCTCAGAACATGTACGAGGCCAAGCAAATCATCTGCCCATTAGGGACTCGAAGTACTAGAAAATGCATGCTTATACCAATGACTACATATTATTTCATAGAGATTACAAACATTTGGATTCGTGTCCTCGGTGCCATGCCTCACGATACAAAACTAGCAATGATGCCATGATGCAAGCTGGTCGTGAGAAAAGACCGACCGTGAAGGTGATGTGGTATTTCCCTATCATTCCTCGCTTGAAGCAGTTTGTTTGCCATAGCAAAGACAACAAAACTGATGAGGTGGCATGTGGAAGATCGAGTGAAGTGATGGAAATTTGTGGCACCTGGCTGATGGCTCCCAGTGGAGAGCAATTAATCACAGTTATAAGCGGTCAGTTTTCTAATGAAATAAGGAACTTAAGGTTTGGTTTGAGCACGGATGGGATGAACCAATTTGACATGGTTAGCAGCAATCATAGCACTTGGCCTAGTGACACTTTGCATATACAACCTTCTGCCTTGGCTGTGTATGAAACGGACACACCTTATGATGCCGATACTGATCCAAGGGCCAAGGCAACCTAGAAACAACATCGATGTCTTCCTACAGCCATTGATGGAGGAGCTACTACAATTGTTGATGAAAGGTGAGAGTGTAACACCCCTGGTGTTACGAGCTTGCTTAACAGCGAGATTTAGGTCCGAGAGGAATTAGCCGAACAAGATTTTGGGTTTTAAAAATTTAAAACACACATGAAATGATAAACAAACCCTGTGTGACTCCCTTTTATGGTTGAGAGAAATCAAATAAATATCTAAGTTAATTTACTCAGTGCATAAAAGTGCTAATAAAAATCCTAAGAAGAAGAATAAAATAAGTAGTTTTAATTGTTTGGTACGAAAAACAATTTCTATAAAAAATAAAACATAACTTGTATTCAATACTTAAATAAAAATTGAAGTACAAGTTTAGTAGATGGAAATGCAACTTTAACTTTTGGAAAATAAATATTGTTAACTAGTGTTTTGGGAGCTCAAAAATCGAATCCAAAATTTAAATAGAACTTTTCATTGAATCAGCAAGAAGTCAAAATTATAGTTAAAGTGTCATTTTTGGCGAATTATATTGAGCGAAATAATTAAAGAGTGCTTAAATGTTTTGCTTCTATGGGTTAGTATGAAGTATGGACTATTGTGTGAAATGCTTATTGGTTGAAATTAATAAGGTTTAGGCCTTTTAAAAATTGTAACAAAAGGGTTAATGGCTACTTAGTCCCAACTGAAAACCCTTAACTTTTCTAAGTATGGAAGGGTGGTAGACAATGCTATTTTGACATTTAAGTTCTAACTAAAATACATAAACACTAGTTTAATATTTTTGTACTGTTGGTTGGTTCTAAGTAAGCACTTGAGCATGGTGTAGGTTTAAGTTGTGTTGGATGTCACATTGCTCTCGTAAAAATTGCCCAAACCTCCTTAGAACGCACTATGACCATGATTTGGTGCTCGGTTCGCGAACCGGCATTCAGCGCGACGATCTTATCTTGGCGCCTCTCCATCTTTCTCTTGGGCCATCCTCTGGTCATAAGCATTGTTTTGCTAGTTAGCTGTTAGCACCAGCTATAGGATAGTGGATTTGGTTGAGTCTTAATTGAGAAGCTAAGTAGTTTTGGTTCGCTTTAAAAATCACTCTTGGCACCGTTTTGCTCGCTGGCCTCATGGACGTGGTCACCATGCGTCCATGCGCTGCTGGCGCTGAACTCGGGCCATGGCCAGGCTGTTACCGCTGGTTAGCTCATGTGCCCGATCGGTGCCGCGCGGTGCCCTTGTCCTCACGTTGGCCGTCCTGGCTGGCTATGGCCTGGCCCCGCTATCACTATGTGCACGTGCCACCCTCTGGTCCTCAGCGTCGTGCGGGGATGAGACATGGTTGTGGCTATCATCGCCTTGCCATGATGGCACTTGCCTCACCCCTCGTTTCACCTACCACATCGAGGCTCTGGGCAGGTGCCAATGCCGCTGCGTCTGGGCCAATGACCTCGGTCGCAGGGGCGATGGTGATGTCCCTTTGCTGCCCTTGCCCCTTCTAGCCGATGCTGGTGCGACCTACTATGGTCCAGCTGCTCTAATTCAAGTGCTTCACACCAAGCCTCTAGGTCTCATCATCTGTGTGCACATGCTCATACTGCTGCCATCGATCGGGGTCACCTCGTCTTAATCCACACGGGCTCACTCGTGTGACCTCCCCACAGTCGCACCGTGTGTAGAGCCATCATTCCTTCCTCTTCCTAATAACCACTTGGGCTTCGCACCGCATCAGTGGGTGGCATAGGTAGTCAGCTAGGCACCCTGTTCTCCTCAAGCCCAGTCGATCACTACCAACCATCAATTTGGCATTTTGCTCACTGCTGGCCATGGGCATCGCTAAATTGGTAGGTTGGGAGGTAAGGCATATAGGAGTGGTAGCAGTTTGATTGCTCATAACCCTAAGCTTGCCTTGACTCCCTCCATTCGGTGCTCGCATTACTTTGGCCAGGATGCTCAATGACAGAGCACATGTGGCCAGACCGCCATAGTGCTCCCCTGCTTCAACCGTCAGTGGGGTGTGCACCATGGTAAGCCACTAATGCTTATCCACCACTTCTACTCTGACGAGCATACGTAGGTTTGTCGGAACAGGTGCGCCACCACCACAGATAGCCGCTCACCGTTGCAGCCTACGATAGTGCACCTCCGAGTCCCTAACCGCCGCCCATCTTTGTGCGTTTATCCATAGATGGCGACCGACCTGCTAAATGGGTTTGCACAGGCCTCTAGTGGCTGGTGTGGATGCCTAGCTCCGCCCCTCACCACGCTACCGTGCATGGGATGGCTAGGGGTGCGCATGGGGAAATTTGGAAAAATCCAGGGGGTTAAGTGAATTGGTTAGAGATGGGAAGAAATAGTATTAGGGCCTAGTCGTGGTTCAGGAAAAGTCCAAGGGCTCTTTTGCTAAAGTGCCAGCATGGGCTCCCCCCCCCGTGGGCCATCATGCGCAGTGGGCCGCGTCCCGCGCTGGGCCATCGGACCTGCTAGGCCGTATGGTTGCCACCGGACCTTTTCCTTTTCTAAGCATTTTCTAATTTAGTTTCTAAGGTAAACTTATAAATTCAATATAAAATTGTGTAGTTAACCGAAAATTATGAAACCAATTTTTTTAGGTTCCTAAAATCATGATCTATCTGCTAGTATATTTTGTTCATATAGTTTTATAATATTTTTAGGAGTTATCTAATTAATTTGAGATGCTTAATATTGTAAGATAAAATCTTGTAGGAATTTTTGTGATAAATTGGTGATAGTGTTGGCTCTGAAACTTTCACAGTAAATTCCTAACATTATTAGGTGCTCACTATAATTTTTGTAGCTCCATAATAATTAGTTTGCTAAGGTAGCTAAATGAGTCCTTGTTCAAAAATATATATTTAATCAATAAAATGCCAAAACACCTTGGGATTTTAGAACTAAAACATTTTTTTCAGAGGCGAAGCCTTACTTGATGACATGGATACATAGACTAGTACATTAGTCATTAAAGCTAGCTCGTTAGCTTGTAGAGCGTAATCATATTTTAGAGTTGTAGTTGTCAGTTGATTATTTATGTCTCTACATTGCATCCACGTATATCATAATAGGAATAATGATGGATCATGGAGTCGACCGAAGTAGCAGAAAAGATGGTACCTTGATGATTGTGTTGCTCCATGGAATGCTAATCCTTGGTTATATCTTGCTCAGACAAGCCCCGGTGCATAACCCCTATTATTCTGCACTTTATTTTATGCTTGTGCATTAAGTTTTAAGGAGTTGAATGAAATCCACTTGCACATATATATCCTTATCCTATGAGTCCTACTAGTATGTCAAGATCATGTAGATTGCTATGCTAAAGGATTTGGTAGAAGTCGAGTCATTACCTGTTACTCGCGAGAGATAGGAAATATATTATTGTTGTTATTATATTACTATCACATGGAATATATGTGGATGACAATTGGAGACCGAGCGGAATAGGTACTTTGGATCTAGGACTTAGTTAGGCATTCGAGCGAGGCTCGTATTGCATTTTGTTCTACCTGTGTCGATTGAGGACCGTCCATTGCTATGGATGGTAGTCAGGTCATAGACTTATTATCCTAAGCAAATACTTGCTTATGGGAGCTGAGAAGGCTCATTACGCTCTTGTCACGGTTTCCAGCTCTTTCTGGATCGACTAAATGGAGGTGGCAAAAGGTGGAGGTCTAAGCACCATACTGAGACCAGGTCTCAAGTGTGGGGGCTTGGAGTCTAAGTTTGGACTGGGGACCTAGACCCCTCGATAGTAGTGGAATGGGTTGGTCTTGTTTGTGCCTAGGGTACAAATGGGGCATGTGTTTTAGGGGTACTCAGCTGGGATACATTGATTTATGAATTGCTATTTCTATGAGATGGTACTGACTTGGCTATGGTCTAGCACCGTAGTGAGAACTAGAACTTAAAAGGTGATAAAATGGTTCTGATTGCTTACCACCTACTTGAAAGTAGCATAGGTGCTTACATAGAATGGTTAGTTAACGAACTAATGACTGACTGCTAATAAAATTGAATATAAGGACTCATGTTTAGTAATGCTTCTATAGATCCAATAACCCACAAGCTAAATACGCCTTGCATATCCTTGGAGTCTTTTATTTTTCTGCTATCGGGTAATTCTTGCTGAGTACAATCGAGTACTCAGGGTTTTATTCCCCCTATTGTAGGTGATCGGAGGATACATAGAGCTGACTCTTGTGTGTGGAAACCTCCTAGTGGGCTTAGAGAGGATTCCTTTCACGCAACGATCAGTAGTGATTATTTATAACCCTCACTATGTAAGAATCTGCTAGCATCTCTCGTATATGAATGTCCACTATGTTAATACACCACCATATCATTAAATAAATCTTTGTTTCCTCTATAACTCTGATAATATTGTTATATTCCACTATTATAATCAATTGAGGTAATATTCTGTTATTGTAATAAAGTGATTTAAGAAATGGCTTAAGAATGTTGTAAGCTTTATTCTCTCATTTATGATCCCTGATGGAAAAATGTGGATCTTCGAGTTCTCCCTTGGGGTGTGCTCTATGAAACTACGTAGTTTAGTGTCCTCTCTTGAGTACTTAGTGTCTAATGGAAGACAAGTACTCCTGGGAGGCATTAGATTAGGTAGTTCTACCATAGAGAGAGTGTGGGACGGGTACAAGAAAGAGCACTTCAAATTGAAAGCACTGATGTTCATAACAATCACTGACCTACCAGGCCTTGGTTCGTTATCTAGACAAGTGACAAAGGGTTACAAAGGATGTGTGGTTTGCTTGGATGGCACTTCCACTAAATTTCTGAAACATAGCAAGAAGATAGTTTACATGGGTCATCATAGGTTCCTTGCCATCTACGCACCCGTACCGCAAAAAAAATCCTTCAATGGGACAGTAGAAAATCGAGAACTGCCTAAGTTCAAAACTAGAAGGCAGATCATCAAAATTCATAAACAAACATAAGGTCGTCCTAGGAAAGGGTGTAGGAAGCGTACCTACTCTAACAAAATATGCGTGGAAAAAATCTGTGTTTTGGAAACTGCCTTATTGGAGGACATTACATGTTTGGCACACACTTGATGGGATGCACATTACCAAAAATGTCATGAGAGCTTGTTGGGTACTTTAATGCAATCGAAGGACAAGGGGAAAGATTCACTTCAATGTCATATGGACTTAGAAGCTATGGGTGTGAGGGCAGAGCTGCATCCCTTAACACTACCTGATGACAAAAACAAAGTACCTAGTTGCATCATGGTCGTTAGAAACAAAATAGAAAGAGAGGCTCTTACGGTTCTTCCATGAACTAAAAGTGCCTACAGAATACTCATCAAATATAAGGCAGATAGCGAACATGAAAGATTCGAAATTCAACATGAGCTGCTTGAAGGCCCACTGATTGCCATGTTATCATGACACAACTCCTTGCTATTGCAATGAGGGGTATTCTTCTAGAGAAGGTACGGGAGCTGATCATCAACTTCTAGCTCATTCTTCAATGCGATCTCACACAAGGTCATAGATCTGATGGATCTTGAAAAGCTATAGGACGATCTGATCCACACACTGACTCGGCTCGAGATGCATTTGCCACCAACATTTTTTGATATGCCTGTGCATCTCGTTGTTCATCTTGTTCGCTAGATAAAACTACTTGGCCCCATTTTCTTGCACTAGATGTTTCCTTTCAAGCGGTTGATGAGCGTTCTTAGGAAGTATTTTCAAAACCTGAAGGGTGCATGACAGAAGGATGTTCAACCAAGGAAGCACTAGAGTTCTGCATTCAGTATTTGGGTCAAACTGGGCTCAGTGTTCCTGTGTCATGGCATGAGGGAAGGCTACAAGGAAGGGGGATTATCGAGGAGAAGCATGTCCGTGCTTGTGAGTACAGTGTTCTAATGCAAGCTCATTTCACAGTCATGCAACCAGCACAAGTAGTTTCGCCCTATGTCAAAAAGCATAAGGAAGAATTAGTTGTAGCTAACTAGTTCTAGGTCCTAGGCATGGCTCGACAAGCAACATAGAGAAAAGTTTGCCAAATGGATATAGTAACATCTGCTGGAGGTTACATCCGGTGACCCTAACCTTGATGTGTTGGCCATGGGACCGAACTGATTCAGTGGTGGTGTACCAAAGTTATGACATAAATGCGTACACATTTTACACTAGAAAACAAGACAAAAAGAGTGTGAACCAAAATAGCGGTATTCGGATCGATGCTTATTATGAACAAAATAAGCTAATGGACACCAACTATGGAATCATAGAAGAAATTTGGGTGCCAGAATATGGAGAATTTAAGGTCCCACTTTTTTGGTGCAAGTGGGTTAGACCTAGAACGGTATCCGTGAACAAGGATGGTGTTACTACCGTGGATCTCAACAGCATGGGTTATAGAGAAGAACCTTTTGTATGGGAAAAAGATGTAGTCCAAGTATTCTATGCACTAGACCAAGGAAATAATGAGGGAAGACATATATTTCTTCAAGGTAAATGGAAGATCATCGGTGTCGACAATACAACTTAGGAAGAAGAGAACGAATATCAGGACATGCCTGTAGTCAGAGCAGATGTTGACCTACCTCTTTTTGAAGAGGGCATGGAACCTGCGTACGTGAGAGTGGATCATGATGAGGCTATGATCGTCGTGCCTTAAAACATTTGTTGTACCTAAATTTCGTTGTTCTTGAGATTTTTGTACTGTGGTTATAACTGCCAACATAACAAATGGTACCATCATACTATGGTGATAATATAATATTCTTCATGTTATGACAACACCAGTGCATGATCCTGGTGTTCCTATACAACTATACCCTAGCCCAAATCTGTTCCATCCATCGTTCTTCGATTCACTCGGCCATCCATTTGTACCCAATTGGCCAACCCTAAAAGGATAGTCTACTTACATCTCACCATCTGCCACCGCTGCCGACCTTGAACATCGAGGGAACAGGCCTAACGTTCTGAGTCTATCGATCTGCAATCCAAGTTAGGAACCCTATGTTCGTAGCTAGGGAAACCCTATATCGCGGTAGTTGTTGCTGCATTGGCGCATCGATTGTTGCTGCCTTACCTCCATATATCGCTGTGTGTACACACGCTCCCTTCTGATGTCCCCTTGACCTCCTAAGCAAGGCATAGCTGTGTGGCCAGGGTTGTGTTCTAGGTAAGATCCGATCCTACCCTTGTCCATAACTGTATACTAAAATAAAAAATGAATCAGTTTGTAAATTGATGCGCTCCATGTATCTTTAGTACTTCAGGATTATTCATCACTATGATTATGGGAGGACCCGTGCGTGCATCAGGCAACGAGAGGGAGTTGTGGACATCATGCCGACAAAGGTCGTCGCCATGGGCAAAGAAAGTCTATGAGTCCCTTGTATCCATTCAAAAAAAATATAAACAAGCCTTTGAGAAGGTCAGTCAAGGGTTCAATTATGAGGAGGCCTAGGAGTAGCTAACGTTGAGAATGGAGGGCGTACCACCCACTGTCATAGCTCCCGATGCCATGTCTGAAGTTGCCACGTTCATTCAAGGTTCGACTAATAAGGTTGGATGATAGGGAACCGAGGGACACAAAAGGCAAGCTAGAGGCAGGCCACATGATTTATCTTACTCCCCTTGTTCCCCATGCTGACTAGTTGTTGAGCATGAGAGGCAGCAAGATTTAGGAGCTGAGGTTTCTTTCATTAGAGGATTGGTTCCTAGAACCAAGACCCATTGTGCGAGGTCCATTTTTCACTCCAATGCAAGCAAGTTTTATGATGGCCATCCACGAAGGAGGCATCAAGTTTTGTGCACATCATCAGATTACAGTTGAATGCCTAGCAAAGTTAGCTAGAGTTACCATGGAAGAGATGAAGGGTCATTTGACATACATGACAGGACTGCTAGACCTGTTGACCAGAGCGAACGAATATGTGCCAGATTGGGTGAAGATATTCTTCGCAACTTTGTGGATACCACAAGGATGGCAATACATTGAATTTATGTTCAGAGGGGATCACCACCTGCTATACAGGGAAGAAATAGCTGAGCTCTAGGTGTTGATCTAGTTCCCACCACTCAGGTCCATGAAGTATGTTACCCAGGAGCAGTACCTCCTCGTCGTGCCCTTGCAAGCGGGATGCATCCACCTGTCAAAATTGTATCTATTCTTTTTAGATAGCCGTTCAGTCCTGACTCTCTGAGGTCACTGAAAGAACTCACTCAACTAGCAGCTATGCTCCTACTCGCCTTCAAGAAGTCGCTATACCATAGAGCTAGATTTGGTGAGGCAATCACAGTAATGCAACGATGGTTGCTATCTTTGGTGTTGGGCCACACCCCGTTTGATTTGGTAGACTTGGTGATTTGTGAGTGGGAAGACTAGATCGCTAATGGATTCAATGGCAAGAGGATAATCCCCTATGCTCATGTCATCTATTACCTATTGGCTAAGATTACTAGGTTTCCTAGAATAGGAGACGGTACTAAGAGAATTGAAAGAGTATGTTCCCTGAGTATAAACCTCCTGGTCTGACTGACGGACGTAGAGGAGGGCGTACTATGAGGGCACTGCATGACCACATGACCCTAGCTAATATAGCCAACAATGAGGAAGCTGGCCTAGCTTTGTGAGAGGAAGAGGCATGTTCTAGGCTTTAGGGTTTACTTGGTACTGCACTACTGGCTAGTGACAATGATGACGAGGATTATATATTGTAGGATGATACTGCAGGATCTAGTTCTAGGCCACCGACTGAGCCTAACACTGACAGAGGCACAATGTGAGCTTATGCAATCACTACAAGTAGAACTAATTCATATGAGAAAGTCACAAGAAGACTAGGTTTGATGCTGTGATGCGGAAATCACAAAAGCATGATGAGGCGCTGGCTTCGTTATTTTTAGGCCAGTGGACATTGCTTGAGCAGATGAGGGAGGACAGAGCGCACAATGACTATCAGTTTGCATACATTTTCAACAAGACTAGTATGATGCCGCCAGTGCCTATGCCACCCAATACCCAGCCTTTGTCACATTCTCCTCGTCCTATGCTTTGCGACGATCAATCGCAGAAATCCTCAGGTGAGATGCACCAGGAGACAGATATTGGCAACAAAGAAGTTCAGGAGAATAGAAAAGTAGAACATACAGAGGGGAGTCTAGTTCCGATGGTGGAGCCCAATATGATTGTTGTTACAAACCCAAATACTAAGTACCACATACATAGGGGAGTCATGCACCGGCAATGAAGCTCAATACGTCTGAAGTTGAGAACAAACAAGTTTAGGTGAACAGTGAAGTACCACATACAGAGGTGAGTGAAGATGTGGCAATGACGCCCAATATAACTACTGTTGAACCAAATGGTGAATATGTAATTGATGAAGTATATACAGAGGGGAGTGAAGCTAGCAAGGTCTGCCTAGTTTGAAGATTCTAATTTTTCTGATCGCCTTTTTGTTTTATTATATTCTTAGTTTTTGTGATGGACTATGTAAATTGTTTGGGTGTTTGTTAATTCATTTTCCAATTTTGAGAAATGTTTTCTTAGATTGTCAGTTGTCATCTCAAGCGCTTTGTTTGTAATGAATTTTAATAAGATTTGCATCAATTCCTGAACAATATCAGTAATGAATCTGATTAAAGATTTGCCAGCCCGTTGGTATGATTTGAATGTGCAGACTAGTTTGTGAACTTTTATTCATATTAGGCCCTATTTGTTTTGATGAAATTTGGCTTATGCTGATTTGTTGTGAGAGGAAAATATAGTTCATTCGCTGAAAAGTACTACTGAAGTACTTCGACATGACCCATCGGTGATTATTTTATTCATATTTATCACTGTTCCACGGATCCAGAGCCTAAGGCTATCCCCGAGGAGATGTGTGTTCTGGCGCAAGAAGGGGAAAAAGCACTCAATTCGACTGCATTGCTTCAAGCATTTACTCCTGCCATCATTTCACCTAGTGTTGGGAACTGCCGCTACACGACTCTCGCTAAGCAGTCGCATCCCACTCACTCCTCAGTCTACTCTTCCCATAGACTCTGATGAGCTCACCGATGACAACTTCTAGCATATGATGGCACTAGAGTACAACTATGGTGATGCCAATGGCAACAGCAACTATGCGGCGCCGACACTGTTGGGACTAGAGGCTATCTCTGGCGCCGTGGTAGCCACAGGTATGGATTACAATCAACCCATCAAATTTATTTTGGGGGGCATTCTGGATCAGCAATCCTGCTTGGAGTCATCTTCTAGTCATTGGACAACACTTACCTCGACAGAAGGCACTTTGATGCCACCGGCCCTTTTGGAGAACATAGCGGTGCGGCAAACGATGAAATACTGGGGATACAAGCTTGGCCATGGCCTAGGTAGGCACCATCAAGGGTATGTCAATTGCATCGAGGGACGACTACGCCACTAGTGTGCGGGTTTGGGCATCGACCACGCTAATAGATCCATCTAGACAGCCAACAAACCTATGTCATCATCTAGCGCGACAACCTAGCCATCCTATTTGGGGGGGGGGAGTTCTTGGAATCCTCCTAATGCCAGCTGAGGTCATCAAATCATGAAGGTGGTAGAAGAATAGTCAGGCTAAGGGGAACTTAGAGCTTATCTAGCAGTACATGGATTTGAAGACTAAGAATCCCAAGCAACTACATGAACTGCTCCCTCACAAACAAAGCACGTGAGGAGTTGGTCCTAATGCAGCAAGACATGTTCGCTCAATTGTGGGAACCGCTCGAGCACTCGAAGAAGCGGATGGAGGTGGTGACCAAGCTGAAGGAAATACTCTTGGATGACTAGGTCTGCCTCATCGTCGTACGCCGCGTTGCTAATGGAGTTGGTGGTCGGCCCCAATCTAGCAAAGTTGAGGAGGTCATGGACAATTGACTACCCATGGCAAGATGAACTGGTACTATTCTTGCTGAGGCTACCGCCGCTGGCTCCTAGCCCATGTAGTCATTCCTAGAGGATGTGGTGAAGCCAGAACTATCCAAGTCAGCCGAGAGATTTGATGCGGGGTGGGAAGCAGAACCTAGGACAAGTATGGCTGCATCCATGGATGTCCATCACCTGGGAGGCAATTCCTTCGAGCCACTGGTACACATGGTGCTGAAATCCCTCGAGAACCTCCTCACCAAGTCTACCGGTGAAGGCGCCTAAAGAAATTATGACATGGTGGTTCCATGGAAAAACGCTGCTTGGGATGACTGTTTGGAGCGAGTTTGTCTAGGGGTCATCGTGCCGTACTGTGAGGCATGGACTAGAGGAGGTCTGTGACAAGCCGATGTCAAGAATGGCACATGCGGCGATGCGTCTTGACGGTCTAATGAGATGGGGTACCGAGCTATCGCTAGACACCATGGTTCACCTTCTTCAGGAGTCCTACGTAAACAATTGGCATGGTGCCCTATGTAGGTGGCCCTTCTTGGATGATTGCAACAACAATATGGTCTTAAGCTATGAGCACACGTTCGGTCCATTAGATTGGTGGAAGGAGTTCGTCGACAAGCTCATTGTATCATACTTGGCATCCTGGTTCCAGAACATGGTTGTCATCCCACCGCATCTGGAATACGACGTGTTCCATGGGCAGATCACCAGGTGGGCGCCTGTTTTGTCCCTGCAGTCATTGAACTAGGCCCTGAGCAATTTCATGAAGAATTGTGTTGATGGGCTATACCGTTGGTTGATGCACGAGAGCCTGACAAAAGAGGAGGCCATCGCCTAGCATAGGGAATGGATGCAGCTCCTGCCGTGGGACATGGTTAGCATCAACACTACTACCATGGACTCGGTCATCCAAGTGATCCAAGAAACATACCAGTGACCACACTTCAATCGTCACTACTAAGTTATGTTGTAAATGTACATGTTAATGTAGGCATTATGTTGTTTTACTGCGTACACCGGATTGGACAAATGCGCATCTAATTAAGCGGTCGCACCTCTCCGACTTCATCCGCTTAATGATGAGTTTGTTCTGGTGCATCACTGTTGCTTCTCTCTATGATACGCTATGCCAGTAGTTATCGAACTATGCAATTAATGCATAGTTTACAATGGTAAATGGTGTCGCAAAAGTCAACATGCGAACAGTGTTCTAGGACTGCATGAAAGCTCCAATGGTCTTAGGATCCCTTTTCTAGGGTTCACATGTCCCCTACGTTATCTCCACATGACCCTGTCGATGTTTTACCACTGATAGCCTGCCACTGGGGGTACCCGGGACAGTTGTTCGAGCTTTGGCGAATAGCTGGAACTCGGCGGTTACGCAAAGAGACCCACGATTTATACTGGTTCAGGCCCTTGACTCGGTCGAGTAATAACCTTACGTCTAGTTTTGGCGTTAGCCTGTTTGCGTCGTATTACTTTGAGTATCGGGTATGCGTCTCTCTTACAAGGGGTACCCTCATCAACCCTTTATAGTCCAGGTGCTGAGAGGCAGTTGTTTGTGTCCTACTCGGATACAAGGTTAGAGTCCTAAGCTACGCTTCGGGCGCCTTTCTTGGTATAGTTCGAGTTGGAGTTTTAGTCTTGCACGTTGCTTTGCTTTGTGTTCTTCTTGGCGATTGGGATGTGGGCCTTGTTACCAAGGCCCACCTCCCTATAGTACGGTCTATGGGGGGCCCGTAGGGTTCCCCATCAACAAGCCCCGAGCATTTCATGATTGAGCTTCAAGGGCCGAGTTGTTGTAGTCTTGATCCGGGTTCCTTTTGAAGTGAAATCTTGAGATGGTCTTCTTTGATTCTTCTTTTGGCTGATGTGCACTTTTGCTGAAAAAGTGCACTCAGTAAGTGTCGCTCCCAAGCCTCTTGCTATTTGGCACAAAAAGCTAGAGGGTCCTTCTGCCTTTATGTCTTCCAAGTTCTTTTTCCTTTGAGTGCAGCGAGTGCAATTTTTCAAAAAATTGCACTCATTGAGTGTAGCCCCCGAGCCTCTTGTTTTTTGGTACAAAAAGCTGGAGGGTCAAAAAATTGAAAATGTACTTTTCTATGGTGGGTACTTGCAGCCCCTGAGCCTTCTTCGGGTTCTTTTCTATTGAGAATAAGCCGATTAGAAGGTTCTTGATTTGTGCTCCTTTGGTCTTTGTCGTTTGCTGGTCACTGATAGGCTCTGTATGCGCATGATTGAGCGTCTTCTTTTACTTTTTTGTCAGGAATCTTGCTTTTGGGCATTATTCGCCTTTGTTGCTTTGCTCTTTTATTCTTTTCCTCTTTCTTTCTCATGAACTTTAGCCTTGGTTGCCTCCGATTTGCTATAGATACCTTCTTTGTTGGTTGTGGTTCTGCCTTGAGTAGGAAATTTCTTCTTCAATTCTTTCTTCATTCATGGATATGCTGGTGTGTGATGTTGAGCAGCCCTCGGGCTTATGCTTGCTTGGTAATGAACTTGCTGCTCTATCTATTCTTCTGCGTTCGAGTTGCCACTGTTGCCGCCATTAGGTTCCTTGTTGCAATATTTAAGAATTTTTATCTCTATCTTATATCTGAGTTGGTCTAGTCCTGTTGGGCCTTCTGTAACCTTTGTATTTATCTTTGATCAATGAGATGTATAAATTTTCTCTGTCCGAGTTCTTTTTCAACTGTAATCCTTTGACACTTTAGTTTTGTATGTGATCCTTTATACAGTCTCTGAGTTGTTTGTTCGGCTGCTTACTGCTGCTATCGTTCTAGGTTGTTGGAGAATTCAATGCATGTCTTCATGGGTTGTATTGTTGCTTGTGGAATATTCTCTTGGATATGCTTGTCCTTGAGTGTTGTTCTTTCACACTAGAGTCCTCTTTCATTGAATTGCTATCTTTTCACTATGTCCTTTGTTAAATTTCTTCTATTGGTGCTCCTAGTCCATGTGCACCGCTTCTTTTGCCTATAAATGCCGTTCTAGAATGCTGTTTCGATTCATCGAGCCCTTTGTTGCCTATTCTGAAGTCTCCTGTAGTCATGAATATGATAGTGTGTGAAGTAGAGCAGCCCCTGGGATGTATTTTGTAGTTCTTGTATGTTTTGTCGTAGCTGGAGGAAGTCTTGTGATAGGGATTAGAGGTAGACTAATCTCGCAGCAGCATTGTTTCTGGAAGTACGTGGTGGTAGCTGGAGGAAGTCTTGTGATGTGGGCTTCGTTCCTTCATCCGGCAGTTCTAGGCTGATCCTTCTCGCCTGTCTTGAGACTGTCCAAGTGCAGATCAACACCATATCCAGCATCACATCGGTCTTGGGTAGACAGATGCCTGCCTGCCTTCTCTGTGCCATGTCGTTCCATCGTGCCGCTGATTTCTACCTTAGATGCACTGTGTCCGTCCTTTGAAGAAAACAATGTAGCCAAGTGCAGTTTGTTCTACCTAGTAGCAACTTGGAGCACGTAGTCATTGCAGAGCTTAGTTATGTCGGGGCTCCTTTTTTGCTACCTTGCTTGTCGTAGTACCGAGTTCATTGGGTCTTGTAAGATGTGTAATCTCTGCTTTATTGTCCCTACTGTTTATGAGATTCTCGAGTTCTTTCTAGTAAGTATCGGGTTCTTTGTGTTCTCTGTGAGGTAACCCTTCAGTTGCTTCATGGTTGGCTAGTTCTTTTTGTAGCTAATATGACAGCTCTAGTCGTGGTGCTGATGGATAAGTCTAAAATCTACCCGTTGGATTGTACCATTGTGTGGATTTGTGCCTTCCGTCGTTTTAACTGTGTCAGTAAATGGACCATCGCATGGTTGACGGTAGGAGCCGAATCGCCATATTGGTTTTGATGAAGGAATTAACTCTGCACTTAACTTTTTATGAGGAAAATTTAACTCCATCTTTATCCCGAGGAGGCTGTTGAACTACCTAGGGGTGGTGATTTGGTCTCTATTTAACTTGGCCACTTCAGCAATTGTTTCGCCATAGCCACAATGACGAAGAAAAAGTTCATTCATAGGCAGAGTGTCCATAAGGTGTCGCATTCTTCGCTTGTTCACTCTTCGAGGGCGACCAGTGGCTGGAGTCAGTCGAGCGAAGGTCTTCGTCGTCGCCTTCATTGCCAGCCCCTCTGGTGGTGGAGAAGGCTCCCCTTGTTGGGACATCAGCGCCGGTTGTCCCTCTACAGAAGGAGGATCCCTCAGGCTGCTCCTGTGGTCACTCTTGTCCCCTCTCTCTGCTGTTGACGCTACTTCGACAAGGGCTAGATTTGATCGTCCTTAGTAGTGACAGTGAAGATGAGGTTGATTGGGAGGTGCTTGCCACCGAAGACGAAGTCGACTGGGATGCCCTTGCTGTTGAAGATGACAACGATGTCGAATCTATGGGTAGCGGGTCTTCGGCGAGGAACTGATGATGGCTGGATACGTTGTCATTAGCCCTCGCTTTGATGTTCGGCATAAAGGATATCAAAGGGCAGACTGTCCGATTGTAGATTTATCTTGGTGATTTTCGATGTATGTGGTAGTCGTGTACTTTTGTGATCATCATAAACTTTGTTTCCCCAATTTCTCTTTTCCTTTTCTTTTATGTGGCTTCTTTTGCTTCTCTGTGTGGATGTCTCTGCCTTACTTATTCTTCCGATGAATTGTGTAAGTGATCAGGATTTCTTCCGAGCAGTTGCTTCAGTGGTACGTATCCTGTAGCTTTGGGTAGACGAGTTGTTTTCATTTGTCGTGAAATAACTCTTTGATAGGTGAGGTGCTTTGTTTGGTTTTCATTTGCACCATGCAAACAACTCGGTATGTGTGGGACGTTGTCCTGACAAAGTTGTTTTCGAGTGCTTTGTCTGGTTCTCGTGCCAACAACTCAGTATATGTAGATCGTTGTCCTGACAAACTTTCTTGATTTGTCAAGTGTTCGTCTGGCTTTCTTCTACGTTAGAAACAACTCGGTATAGATTGTTGTTTTGATAGGCTTTGTGTTCTTGCTAGTACTGAAAATACTCAGGATCGATGATCTTGAGATTGATAAGCCTCTGAGTACTTCATGGTGGAGTTCTGGAAATTTCTTCTTGTTCCTTCAGGTCTTGCCGAGCAGGGACTACCTGTGCTTTTTTCCTGGTTTTGTGATTTTGTGAAAGGTGGCTTTCACCGATGTATCAACAATGTGGTTTCGTATGTCTGGGTTGTTGCCCCTGATGCTCCTTTTGAGCGGATTACTGAAGCTTCTGTAACTGGCTGAGTTTTCAAGACACTGGGAATAGGTCGAAGTAGAGCTTAGTGGTCTATCAGACCAAATTCTTGATCAAATGATTGTACTTCCTCCTTCTCCTCTGTCTTCTTGAACAGATGTGAAAAGTCAATTTTCTTTTGATGTCCTTGTAATATGCTTTGTCTCTGAATACATGATCAGTCTTTGCCCTGCTTTTAAATTTGTCTTTGACTAAAATGAGCAGGCTTCGACCTGTCTTTCTTTTTCTTCTGAGATGTCTTTGAATAATATGGAAAAGTTTCGCCCTATCTTTCCTTGTGGCTTTTTTCGTGCTTTTCCATAGCTTGTTTCTTCTAGTAGAGTTGAAAGAGTTGATTGTACTTTTCTTGGGGTAATCAACTGATTTGTACTGTAGATCTACGTCATTCTTGAGGCAGGATAGTTCTAAGGGTAAGCTCCCGAGTTGTAATTGTTCCTTGTGCCGCTTTTGGGGCGAAGTGGTCAATTATACTACCCTTGAAGTAAATGGCCAAGTTGTTTTTTGTTGATTGTACCACTCCTTGGGCGAAGTAGTCGATCGTACCGCTCTTTAGGTAGGCAACTGAGTTGTTGGAGTGTTTGTGCACCTCCTTTGGCGACGTAGTCGATCGTACCGCTCTTGGGGTAGGCGACCGAGTTGTTGTAGTGTTTGTGTCCCTCTCTGGTCGAAGTAGTTGATCGTACCGCTCTTGGGGTAGGCGACTGAGTTGTTGGAGTGATTGTGCCGCTCTTTGGGCAAAGTAGTCGATCATACCACTCTTGGGGTAGGCGACCGAGTTGTTGGAGTGATTGTGCCACTCGAAGTAGTCGATCATACTGCTCTTGGGGTAGGCGACCGAGTTGTTGGAATGTTTGTGCCACTCCTTGGGCAAAGTATTCGATCGTACCACTCTTGGGGTAGGCGACCGGACCTGTATAGCACAACCATTTCTGGGTTGGCTGTTTGCAGGGTAAGTAAGCAATCGTACCAGCTCTTGGGGTAAGCGATTGCACCCGTATAGCAACAACTGTTTTTGGGTTGAGCTGTTTGTAGGGTGCCCCTTTTTCCCCAACCTGATTACGGGTTGGTTCTGTCCGTTGGACAGGGCTGTCAGTCGTACCATCTCTTTTATGGTAGAGTGACAAATGCTAGCTTAGGTCTCCTTACCCAAGAAGCTATTTGGCCGTTGGCCGTCAGTCAAACCATCTCCATATGGTTGAGTGACAAGATTGCCCATGTAGCGCAACCATTTCTGGGTTGGCTGTTAACAGGGAAGCCCCTTTTTCCCCAACCTGATTACGGGTTGGTTCTGTCCGTTGGACAGGGCTCATATTTGAAGTTGTTCTTCTTGAATGAATCTCTGCTTTATTTCTCTAGAAACTTGAGTACAATCTATTATACTTAATTGTAGAATCTTTTGAGCTAGCTGATATGCCAAGTGTTCTTTATAGGTATTTCATCTGGAGTCATCAACTCATATGTGCCTGGTCCTATTGCTGTCTTCACGATGAAGGGTCCTTCCCATGGACTGAGTAGTTTGTGTCATCCATCTTTCTTCTGGATTAGCTGTAGTACTGAGTCCCCTGGCTTTAGTGATCGGGGTTGAGTACTTTTGTCATAATGCCTTCGTAACCCTTGCTGATATCTTGCATTTTGTATTATTGCACTGTCTCTTATTTCTTCTATTGAATCAATTTCTAACCGCCTTGTTTCTTCTACTTCGCCTTCTTCATATTGTTCTATTCTTGGAGATAGCCAAATTAAGTCGGCTGGTAATACTACCTCTGACCCATAGACCAAAAAAAACGGTGAGTATCCGGTGGCTCTGCTGATCTGTGTTCTTAAACCCCATACTACTTTTGGTAATTTGTCGATCCATTTTCCACCATAATCTTTCAAATCTTCATATAATCTTGGTTTTAAGCCTTGTAATATGAGTCCATTTGCTCTTTCGACTTGTCCATTGGCCTGCAGGGTGTGCTACTGATGCGAAGTTGATTTCTATCCCATAATCTCTTGCCTAGTATTGGAATTCTCTTGCTGTAAATGGTGAACCGAGGTCTAGGATTATTCTATTTGGCATGCCGAAACCTATGCATGATGTCTTGTATGAATTCCACTGCCTTTTCTGCACTGTATTTGACCAAAGGTTTGTATTCAATCCACTTTGTAAATTTGTCGATTGCCACAAATCTGTATTCGAAGCCTCCTTTTGCTTTTTTGAGTGGTCCGACTTGATCCAGCCCCCAGCATGAGAAAGGCCAAGCTGGCGGTATGCATATTAAGTTGTGAGCTAGCACATGTGATTGCCTAGCAAACATTTGGCAATTGTTGCATGTTCTGACAAGTTCTTCTGCATCTTTGAGTGCTGTTGGCCAATAGAACCCGGTTTTGAATGCTTTGCTGACTAGTGTTCTAGAGGCTGCATGATTTCCACAACATCCTGAGTGGATTTTGTCCAAGATTTCCTTTCCTTTGTCTGTTGGAACACATTTAAGCAGTACTCCCGATGATGCTGTTCTTTTGTATAGTTTATCTCCCACCAGAACGTAGTTTTTGCTTCTTCGTACAACCCGAGTTGCTTCTGCTTTGTCTTCGGGTAGTTTCTTCTCTTTGATAAAATCAATGTATGTTTGTCTCCAATCATTTTGTATGACCATGACTTGTCTTGATTGGTCTGGTTCTTCTGCTTGATCTATTTCCATTAGATCTATTATCTCCTTCTCCTTTTCTATGCTCCCAAGTTGTTTGATAGATGGGGCTATGAGTTCTTCTACAAATATACCAGGTGGTACTTTTGCCCTATCTGATACTAATTTGGCTAGCACATCTGCTGCTACATTGGAATCTCTTAGTACATGATGGATTTCGAGCCCTTGGAAAATTTTCTCCAATTTTCTGACTTCTATACAGTATGCGTCCATATTATCTTTTGTACAATCCCAATCCTTATTGACTTGATTGATTACTACAGCTGAATCACCGTAGACAAGTAGTCTTTTGATCCCAAGTGAGCTTGCAACTCTTAGACCATGTATTAATGCTTCGTATTCTGCCTCATTGTTAGTTGCCTGCCAAAGTATTTGTAGCACATACTTTAACTATCTCCCTTCTAGGGATATGAATAGTACTCCTGCTCTGGCTCCTCCTAACTTTAGGGAACCGTAAAAATACATTTTCCAATGATCAAGTATTGGTTCGGGTTCTTTTTGACTGATTTCTGCCCATTCAGCAATGAAGTCAGATAATGCTTGAGATTTGATTGCTGTTCTTGGTTTGAAGTCTAGGTTGAGAGCACCGAGTTCTACTACCCATTTTGATATCCGACCTGTTGCATCTTTGTTGCGTAGAATGTCTTAAAGTGGAAAGTTGGTTACCACTGTAATCTTGTGTTCATGGAAATAATGTCTCAGCTTTCTTGATGATATCAACACCGCATAAAGTAGTTTTTGCATGTGTGGGTATCTCACTTTTGATTCTGTTAGTACTTCGCTTATGTAATAGACTGGTCTATGCACTTTATATGTGTGTCCTGGTTCTTCTCTCTCAACCACAATTGTTGTGCTGACAACGTTCTTGGTTGCTGTAATGTATAGTATCATGTCCTCTTTGTCTTTTGGTGGTGTCATTACTGGTGATGATGCCAAGTATTCCTTTAACTTTTGGAATGCTTCTTCTGTCTCTTCTGTCCATTCAAAATTTCCTACCTTTTTCAACAATTTGAAAAAAGGTAGCCCTTTTTCTCCTAGTCGGGAGATGAATCTGTTGAGTGCTGCCATGCATCCTATAAGCTTCTATGTCTTTAACTTTCTTTGGAGGTTTCATATCCACGATGGCTTTAACCTGCTTTGTACTTGCTTCAATTCCTCGGTTGCTGACTAGAAATCCGAGTAGTTGTCCTGATGGGACCCCAAAAACACACTTTGTGGGGTTTAGCTTCCACTGCCATGCTTTTAGATTCTTGAAAGTTTCCTCGAGGTCTTTTATCAATGATCTGGGTTCTTTTGTCTTGATTACTACATCATCAATGTATGCTTCTATGTTTCTTCCGACTTGATTCCCCAAACAAGTTTGAATTGCTCTTTGATATGTTGCCCCAGCATTTTTTAGCCCAAAAGGCATTGATTTGTAGCAATATGCCCCAAAGGGTGTAATGAACAATGTCTTGCTTTGGTCTTATTCTCTTAAGGATATTTGATGATAGCCTGAATAGCAATCTAGAAAGGACAACAGAGCTGATCCTGCTGTTGAGTCAATAATTTGATCAATCCTTGGTGGGACATATGGATCTTTTGAGCAATGTTTGTTGAGGTCTGTGTAGTCGATGCACATGCGCCATTCTTTTGAATTCTTCTTCTCTACTAGGACTGGGTTGGCAAGCCAATCCGGGTTGATTATTTCTCTGATGAATCTTGCTGCCATGAGCTTGGTGATCTCTTTTTTGATTGCTGCTTTTCTGTCTGGAGCGAATCTTCGTAACTTTAGCTTAATGGGTTTGGACCCTTTGTTCACATCAATTATGTGCTCAGCCAACTCCCTTGGAACCCCTAGCATGTTGGCTGGCTTCCAAGTGAAAATATCTTTGTTGTCCCGAAGAAAGTTGGTGAGCGCGAGTTCCTATTTGGGGTCAAGATTTGCATTGATGATTGCCGTCTTCTCCGGGTCACCAGTCAATAAGTCAATAGTCTTGGTAGCGGCTTCTTTTGGTGGTGCAAAGTTGCTTAGCTTCTTAGCCAGTATCTGAATCTCATCTAGGTTCATTTCGTTGGCTAGTATTGCAATCTCCTTTCCTTCCTTTATGTCTTGTAATTTTTTGGATATTTGTACTGCTTGTACGTCGCAATCATGTGCTTTCTTTAGGTCTCCTTTCAATGATAATATGCCCTTTGTTGTTGGCATCTTAAGTAGTAGGTATGGATAATGTGGTACTACCATGTATTTTGTTAAAGCTGGTCTTCCAAGTATTGCGTGGTAGCATGATTCAAAGTCTGCAACTTCGAATTTGATGAATTCTATCCGGTATTTGTTTGGTGTGCCAAAGGTGATGGGTAGGGTTATCTGTCCAAGGGGCATAGCTACTCTACCGGGTACTATTCCATAGAATGGCATGCTTGTAGGTGTTATTAAACCTTCACAATCTAGATTCATCCTTTTAAGAGTATCTGCAAAAATTATGTTAAGCCCGGCTCCTCCATCGATGAGTACTTTAGTTACTGCTACTCCTATAATAGTTGGACCTAGTACCAGTGGGTAGCATCCTGCGTTTGCTGCACTGGTCCATTGGTCTTCTCTTGTGAAGTGGATGGGGTACTCTGACCAATCTAGGTACCTTGGGGTGGCTGGTTCAGCTGCCATGATGGCTTTGTGAGCTAGTTTCTCTTGCCTTTTGTTTCATGTGTTAGGAACACCCGAAAATATTACTGCTAATTGGCGTTGGGGTTCTTGATAATCTCCTTCAGCTCTCTTTTCCTCCTTTTTGGATTCTTCTTGCTTTGGCCCCCGAGTTGTTTTGATTCCTGTTTTCTCTCTTAGTGAACTGCCACTGAAAAGTGCTGCATTCAACTAACTTGTGTCTAGCCCCTGGGTGTATGTGACACAGCATGTTTTCTATATTTTCTAGCGCTCTTCCTCGGTAGTTGTTGCTCTGATAGTTGCTATTACTATTGTAACCGATGTTGTTATGGTTGTTTCTATTATTGTAGTTGCCATTGTGACTGCCACCATTGCTATCATTGCTGTTGCCATTGTATCTTCTTTTGTTGTCTATGGTTGCCACAATGTTGTCCTGCCTTTGTCTTTTGTCTTGCTGTTTATAATCGAGTCTTCTATTCTCTGAGTTGTCCCTAGCAAATCGGTGTCGGGTTCTTTCTTCTGACGAAATTAGCTTCTCAACAACCCTCTTGAAGTCTTCATTTGTTCTTGGGTTCTCATTGAAATAGTCTTTGTATTGTCAGTTTGCTAAGATTCCTTCCGCAAAGGCTTCTATCACTTCTCTGTCGGTAATGTCGTGGACTTGAGCCCTGAATTCTTCGAATCTTCTATAGTATTCCCTTAGACTTTCTCCTCTCCTTTGCCTTACTCCTTTCAACTCGGCTGTGGTCATTGGATGGGTAATAATGCCTGCAAAGTTGTTGCAAAAAGCTTCTTGCAAGTCTTCCCAATATCTGATTGATCTTGGCCTCAATTTGTCAAACCATTGTAGTGGCATTGCTTTGAGGGCCATTGGAAAAAATAGAGCCTTGATGTCGTCATCTCCTCCGGCTAACTCAATAGATTGGGAATAAACTCTTAGCCATTGTCTTGGTTCTACTTTGCCTGCGAAACAAGGGAATCTGTCGTATGGTTCCGTTCTTTCGTAGTCTGGCGATCTTGCCCTTCTGTAATAAGACCTGTCTTCTTTAAACTCGGACTCTCCGTAGTCATCTTCTTTGTCAAATCTTCTTGATATTTCTTGGTAGTGTTGGCTCAATTCTGGTTTGCCTCTTTCCTGTTGCTTTAAGTAATGTTCCTGCCTTCCATTAACATCGGCACTCTCTACTAGTCCTAGCCTTTGAAAACTTGATTTTTTGGGTGGTTGCTCTCCTTGTGGCTCCTGTGGAACTTCTTTGCCGGGTTGTTTTTCTGATCCCCTGACTTCTTTTTTCTGATCTTCCTTTGTTTTTCCGTTATTCGTGAGGGTGTGCAACTCCTTTGTTAATTCTTCAATTCTTTCCCCTTTTGTACTTTTTGTGGCTTCTCTTTCCGCCTTCTTTTTGTTGTATTCCGTTAGTTCCGCCTTGTACTTATTCTAGATTTGCTTCCTTTGTTTAGCCCTGTTCCTTCTTCCAGCCTTCAATTTATTCTTCTTTAGTCTTGCTAGCCTTTGCTCATCATTTTCGTTGCTGTCGCTTTTCTCATCCGACGAGATGTTGCCTTCTGATTCGTCTGAAGATTTTATATCTGGTATCTGTGGTGGTTCCAAAGGTTGTTCTAACTGCTCCACCACATATATAGTATACCTCTTCTGAGCTCTTCTTGTATGGTATTCCATCCTTCATTTGGTTGAGCTATCTGTAGTTTCTAAGCCGGATCCGAGTTCTTTTCCTTCTTGATAAGGTAGTTCTTCAACGTGCGTGCCAGTCTGGTCTTTGCTTGATGTGAAAGAACCTAGCCAATGCACCACACAATCTTGTGGGGTAACTGTCATGATCATCCCTTCTTGTGCTCCCTCCAGGAGTATTCTTCTTGCTGAGTTCATCTTGTTTTGGGTAAAGTGTTGATAGATTGATGCCATGTTGCGCAGTCCGTAAGTTCCCAAGTTCTTCTTTGAGTTGTACGGGTTGTATTCCTTCGCGATCGTTGTTGTGTCTCCGAGTCCAATTAGGCTTGGCTCTCGTGCTGCGAAGATTGTCTTGGAATCGAGTTGTATTTCTTTCTTAGAGTCAGTTTCGTATCTGCTTTCCTCCTCATTCTAAGTTGGATTCGAAGTTGAGAGTCTTGTCATCTTCTCGGCGAGTTCGTATTTAACTTCGTCATTGAGTTCTTTTTCTTCTCGGAGATGGGTACAAAGCTTGCTGTCGCCGTCAGCTTTGTAGATCTAGGATCCAAAGAAGAAGGTTGTTCCTGCCGAAAAGGTCATCTTGAGGTTGAGGTCCGCCAAGCTCTCAAGAAAAATTCGTCGAAAAGCCCCTACCTGGTGCGCCAGCTGTCGATGTTTTACCACCGATAGCCTGCCACGGGGGTACCCAGGACAGTTGTTCAAGCTTCGACGAATAGCAGAACTCAGTGGTTACATAAAGAGACCCATGATTTATACTGGTTCAGGCCCTTGACTCGGTCAAGTAATAACCTTACATCTAGTTTTGGCGTTAGCCTATTTGCGTTGTATTACTTTGAGTATCGGATATGCGTCTCTCTTACAAGGGGTACCCTCATCAGCCCTTTATAGTCCAGGTGCTGAGAGGTGTTGTTTGTGTCCTACTCGGATACAAGGTTAGAGTCCTAAGCTACGCTTCGGGCGCCTTTCCTAGTATAATTCGAGTTGGAGTTTTAGTCTTGCATGTTGCTTTGCTTTGTGTTTTTCTTAGCGATTGGGCTATGGGCCTTGTTACCAAGGCCCACCTCCTTGTAGTACGGTCTATGGGGGGCCCGTAGGGTTCCCCATCGATAGACCCATTCTTATCCCCTTCCACACTTCGTCCTCCCATGGTGGCGGTGCCCAGCCAAAACACGGTTTCCCTCCCCTTTCCCTTACCACACCACAAGCCATCATCAGTGGCCACTCATAGTTGAGTGTTGGCATCACCATCGATGACAACAAATAGATTCACACCTCCATGGCCCGCCACTTCTGTCACCCATGTAGCCATAGTAGCACCGTTGAAATGGATGCAAACACACCATCGACCCACCCTTGCGAGGGACGTACACATGCTTCTATACTTTGATTCTATGCTTTTGATTCAATATTTATGAATGTGAATTGCGGATTATTTAAGTTGGAAATGAGATTCAATAGTTTCCACTCTTTTGTTCTTACTTCGGATTCCATAATTTTCATTCATTACTTTCCAAATTGGAATGAACCAATTCAAGCTAAAGAGCCTCAGGTGGAAGAAATTATTAGCCTACTTTCAGTTATAGCTACTACTGCAATGTAGTATGTGTGTTCACCTTAGTGGATTACTTTGTGCCCCAGCATCATAGTGTCATTGAGATTAGGGTTTTTTTTATTTTGTTTTTTAAACAATCAAGTGGTTTAGATTAGTTGTAAGATTGTTACAACTTTTTTGCTTTAGTCGTTGTCTTTGCGATGGACGGTTGTTAGATGTGTTTTCTAGTCTCAATTGAAAGCTGGTAACCCCACCTCTGGATCTTTGGATTCATTAAGCTATCAATAAATCCGGGTGAATGCCTTTGATCCAAAATGAACCGAAACAATAGTTTTATGGGATTCCATTTAACGCACGTTATTAGCCCTGCACTGATAATATACGCCTATGAATTGGTATCTATAGCACCAATGGTATTGACGCAGTACCGAACATCAGTACTGCGGGCTCTAGAGCAAAATCTACAGATTGAAGTTCAAGGTGGAGACAATGACATTTGCCCAGTTTCACCTTCGACATTTCGAAACCTCAAAGAAAATGGGGAGGTAATTACTCATGACTCATTACATTGTCAATATACATAATGGCTACCACCAATAATTGCAATGCTATAGTCAATGTGTAGGATACTGGCATAGAGGAACACATAACAAACACAGTAGTTAAACAAAGGATGAAGTGACATGGCTATAGGCTGTGCACTCACCGATTTGTCATCGAGCACTTCGATTGCATTGGAGAACCCATGGAACCAGACACGGTGATTGTGCCGTACCACAACTCCCAAGGTGCGATTGTGAGAAAACATGTCCCAATCAAATTCAAGTACTAGAATAAGAGGAAAGGTTAAGAGGATTAGTGTGTTACTAATGAAATCAAGCAGAAATGTTGGGAGTAGATGGTGAAATTGTTTGAATTTGACTTGCACCCCACTGATACAGAAATTGTTATGAAATAGGTATTGCGATGCATGTGAAGAAATGGAGGTATTTCATGCATGAGTTGTACAAAAAATATGTGTTAACTGGAATGGAGCTAGATTGGCAAAAAGGTGAGCACCCTACTCAGCAAGCATATTGGGAAGCTTTTGTTAGTTGGAAGAAATCAGAGGAAGCTCTTGCCATTAGCAAAGTAAATACCCTCAACTCCCATAGAAATGATAACCCCCACCGCATCGGCTCTCGGGGGTATGTGAAGAAAGTTCCTGAGTGGGAGAAGAAGTTACAAGAGCTAGTCCAAAAAGGTGTTACACCGTAGACTATAGGCTAGGATGCCTGCTCATTGAGGTATCTTCTTGCAAGAAAAATGACCTACAACGATGACGGCTCCCAAAGTTTTCCCAATGATGTAGTACGGCAACTCATGGAGAGGATACAAGCACTACAAGCTCAAGTGGCAATTGGTACTTTCATTCCTAACAGGGAGGATGATGTCCTAAGTTAGGTAATGGGAACGGGGATCCTGATCTTCCATCAGGTAGAGGTAACTATTGTTGTGGCAGAGAATGACACACCGATCTGGCTTCAGATCGAAAGATCGAACCCTGCAATCTTAGCACCACAGCTCCTCTAGTTATCAACCAAGTCACGGACTAGGTTGACCTCACCAAGAAGGCTAATCCCTGCCTGCGCAACAAAGAACACAAGCAAGAACAAGAAAGAACACAACCAAATTACAGATGAATGATTAATCTCACGAAGTTGGGGTCTCACAAACTGATGAACGGTGAAACTGTTCTTGACAGAGTAATCTAAGCAAAACTCAAACCCTAATGGAGGGGTGGTAGCTGTTTATGAAGACTCTAGGGTCATGTAAGACCCCTGGACGCGCCACTAATGGGCCCAAACACGATATATGGTCTAACGGACCAAAAGACTATGTCGCAGCACCCTGATAGATTCTGGATGCTGATTTGTGACCACGATTCCCATTGATTCAGAACATATTTTGACATGAGACTACTTGGATTGGCTTCCTTATCAAATTAGCTTTCCATCCATATGTGGATCGTCAAAAATGGAGTTCGGATGCGTCTTGGCCAGACTGGTCCTAAAGGCCAAGGCAGACTCAAAATCATGTTGGACTGGGCCTCTGGTTCCTGTTGGACGTCCTTGCTGGTCATCATTGCCTCCACCTCTTCCTCTAAGTCCCTCATGACCCTCTCCAATGTTCCAAATCAATATAACATCATTAGGTTGCAATCTATTCTCAAAAATATGAAAATGATCACTTAAGAACGAGCTCACCTCTAAATTAAGTTGTCGCCTTCGAGCTCGGGTCGTTGGACCTTGCATAATGGTTGGAGGATCAGCGGGTGCATCTAAAGGAGTGATGTCCTCATCATCCTCCCCCTCTTGAAATGGAGTTGTCCTCGACTCAAGCTCATCTTCTTCTCCCAAATAAGGTTTCAAATCTGCAATGTTAAAGGTGGGACTAACCCCGAACTCGGGTAGCAACTCAAGTTTGTAGGCATTATCATTAATTTTCTCAATGATCTTATAAGGACTAGCTACCCTTGGCATTAATTTAGACTTATGTAGCTCAGGAAATCTATCTTTTCTCAAATGTAACCAAACCAAATCACCTGGTTCAAGTTTAATCTCTTTTCTACCTTTACTACCAGCAATTCTATACTTTTCATTCATTATTTCAATATTTGCTTTAGTTGTTTCGTGTAACTTACGAATAAAATCAACATGCTCTCTAGCATCACTATGTATTCTCTTAGTGGTAGGTAAAGGCAAAAGATCAATAAGAGCACGGGGATTAAAACCATACACTACCTGAAAAGGACTTACCTTGGTGGTGGAATGTAACGCCCTGTTATATACAAACTCCACATGCGGCAAACACTCTTCCCACATCTTCAAATTGTGCTTCAAAATTGCTCTCAATATGGTGGACAATGTTCAATTCACAACCTTAGTTTGCCCATCAGTTTGGGGATGACATGTTGTAGAAAATAGCAGCTTGGTCCCCAACTTATTCCACAACTTGCACCAAAAATAACTCAAGAATTTTGCATCGCGATCTAAAACAATAGTAGAAGGCATACCATGCAAGCGAACGATTTCTTGAAAGAAAAGGTCAGCAATATGAATAGTAGCGTTGCTCTTATGACAATGAATAAAATATGCCATCTTAGAAAAATGATCAACCACCACAAAAGTACTATCCCTCCCCCTCTTAGTCCTTGGCAAACCCAACACAAAATCCATAGATATATCAGCCCAAGGAGTAGAAGGAACATGAAGAGGCATATACAAACCATGTGGGTTCAACCGTGACTTAGCTTTTTGACATGTGGCACACCGAGCCATGTACTGCTCTACATCTCGCCTCATCATTGGCCAAAAGAAGTGTGTGGACAGCACCTCCTCCGTCTTCTTGGCACCAAAATGTCCCATCAATCCGCCTCCATATGCCTCCTGCAACAACAAAAGACGAACGGAACCAACTGGAATGCATAGGCGGTTAGCTCTAAATAAAAACCCATCATTGATCATAAACTTATTCCATGTACGTCCCTCTCTACAATTAAGCAACACATCCTTAAAATTAGGATCAAGCGCATATTGTTCTTTTATTGATTGAAGACCAAAAATCCGATAATCAAGTTGGGATAGCAATGTATATCTTCTAGACAAAGCATCAGCAATCACATTATCCTTCCCTTTCTTGTGTTTGATAATATAAGGAAAAGATTCAATAAATTCAACCCATTTAGCATGCCTACGATTTAGATTATTTTGAGAGAGAAGATACTTAAGCGATTCATGATCAGAATGAATAACAAATTCTTTAGGCCACAAATAATGATGCCATGTCTCTAAAGAACGAACAAGTGCATGCAATTCCTTATCATACGTGGAATAATTAAGAACAGGGCCATGCAATTTTTCACTAAAGTAAGCAATGGGTTTACCATCTTGCATCAAAACACCTCCAATGCCAACTCCACTAGCATCACATTCTAGCTCAAAAGTCTTACAAAAGTTTGGAAGTTGCAGCAATGGTGCGTGTGTGAGCTTGTCCTTCAAAGTGTCAAAGGACTCCTCATGTGACTTTCCCCAATGAAACACCACCCCTTTCTTCGTCAACTCATGCAAGGGGCAACAATGGTGCTGAAATCTTTGATGAAGCGGCGGTAGAATTCTGTAAGACCAAGAAAACTCCTCACCTATGTGATGGTTTGGGGAACCAGCCAGCTCTTTATGGCTTTAATTTTCATCTCATCCACCTCAATTCCCTATCGAGTTACAACATAGCCAAGAAAAGAAACTCGATCCATGCAAAAGATGCACTTCTCAAGGTTACCAAATAAACGTGCATCACGTAAGGCATTAAAAATAGCATGTAAGTGATCCATATGTTCATCAAAAGACTTGCTATAAATCAATATATCATCAAAGTAAACTACCACAAAATGACCAATAAAAGCTCTTAAAACCTCATTCATTAAGCGCATGAAGGTGCTAGGTGCATTTGTCAAACCAAAAGGCATTACTAACCACTCATACAACCCGAATTTGGTTTTAAACGTGGTTTTCCATTCATCTCCAAGTTTCATTCTAATTTGGTGGTAGCCACTTCGTAAGTCACTCTTGGTGAAAACTATAGAGCCACACAACTCATCAAGCATGTTGTCTAGCCTATGGTCCAAAAGGTCCTGGACTTGCCGCTGAATTTCCTTAGTCTCTTCAAGATTGGTTCGATAGGCAGCACAGTTGGGCAAGGTTGCTCCCGGAATCAAATTGATTTGATGCTCTATACCTCTCATAGGTGGCAGTCCTAGGGGCATCTCAACTAGAAAAATGTCCTCATACTCCTGCAAAAGGTTAGTGACAACAGGAGGCACCGAGCTAACAATATCATCAAGTGAAAACATAGCTCGTTTGCATACCAAAGCATAGCAAATATCATCATCCGAAATTTTAGCAAAGTCACTTTTTGTTGCAAGCATAACCCCACCCTTCAATTTAATCCCCTCAGCCTTAGAAATAGATGTAGACTTATCCTTTTTAGGTGGGAAAATAGAATTAGCAACTTGTTGATTTTCAGATTGAACATCATTCAAACTAGCAGCGCGTTCTCTATCAGCTTGCACAATTTGAGCAGGGGTCAAAGGTACCAAAGTAATTTTCTTTCCTTTATGCACAAAAGTGTATTTATTACTTCTACCATGGTGTGTAGCATCATAATCATGTTCCCAAGGATGACCTAATAAGAGTGAACAAGCTTGCATAGGTACCACATCACAATCAACAGAATCAGCATAAGAACCAATGGAAAATGAAACTCTGCAAGTTTGTGTAACCTTTGCTTTTCTAGAATCATTTAACCACTGAATATGGTATGGACATGGGTGCGGGCGTGTGGTCAAGCCAAGCTTCTTGACCAAATCAGAACTCACCAAATTATTGCAGCTACCTCCATCAATAATGACACGTGCTCAACGGTTGCTGATGACAAAGAAAATCTAGAACAAGTTATGGTGTTGTAGCTTCTCAGGTTGTTGTACTTGTGAACTGAGCACCCACCGTATAATGATGCTCCTATAGGATGCAATGGCCTCATCACCAAGGACATCGCCGTCCTCCTCATCTGTATCTTGAGGTGCTGATGTAACCATCTTCTATAGCAATGTATGCCTACTGACTTGGGTAGTCCTTCTGCACATGGCCAATGCCATGGCAGCGGTGGCACTGAATGCCTGAAGTGCGTCCCGTCGATGCAACAGATGAGGCACTCTTGGTAGGCACCTGCAAAGAATTTTTACCTAAATCAGAAGGTCGTGCGGGAGGTGCCTTAGGTGTAGCAGTAACTCCAGAGGCTGCTAGTCGCTTGCTCGCTGGTGGAGGTGGCCAAAAAGTGGTTGGTTTGGTCAGCCTCGAAGATGGTGCCGAGCGTGGCGTGTATGTGGTGCTGACCTTGCTCTTGCTCTGTTGTTCACGCCCCTACAATTCCTTTTCTGCAAGCATAGCAAACTAAAACAACTGGTTGACAGTGTTAAATTCTTTATAATCAACAATGTCCTAAATCTCATGCCTCAAACCCGAATAAAAATGACAAATGGCATCTTTGTTTCCTCCACAACACTACAGCGCATCAATCCCTTTTGGAGCTCACCATAGTAATCCTATATAGATTTATCTCCTTGTTCTAAATGCATCAATTTCTTACGCAAGTCTCTATGATAAGGAGGAACAAAATGATCACACATAGCTACCGTAAGTTCTTCCCATGTACCAGGTAAAGCATCTTGTGCAGCTAGCCCATTCCACCAAATAATGGCAAAATACTTAAACTCACTAGTAGCTTGTCAAACTCTATGATGCTCAGGCACAAGGTGGGCACTAAACTTTTGTTCTACTATCATCTCCCAATCAAGATATCCCTCGGCATCATAATGACCCAAAAAAGATGGTATTGTGAACTTAATCTTACCATAAGGATCATTGGGCATACGGTGATTATTACCTTGATGGTGGTGGACACCACCCATACCTGTTGTGTTGCGGCAAAGACGTCATCGTAATCTTGCTTGTTGGAAGGCTGCTTGATCTATGTTCCTAGTAGCATCATGCACCGTGTCTTCTGGCAAGAGACCATTGGTGTTGCTGCCAGAGACGTCATTGTTGTTGACCGCCACCAAGGTTTCAAACTCAGTAACCTTGTCGGTTAGCATGGAAATTCATTTGTCCAATCTCTCCATGTTGTTGCCAATGTTGAGTTGAATGAGTGTGTCAGTGACGGCCTTCCTAACGGCCTCATTCATCTTTTTTTGGGCATCCTCTACAACAACTTGTAGTTGCTCTTGCCTGACACACTCGTTGAATCCATTAGGATTGTTATCTCCAGTCTGATCACCTCCTGCCATTATAAACACAAAAACAGGAACAAACGGTGAAAGTTATCCCTACCAAATGACAACGTGGTTGTAGTGGTGTCACTTTTCACAGCAAGTGGAAGCGTCCTACCAAGCTCTTACAAAGTTCTTACCAACGCAAGCAGTGGGCGGTACAACCGGTGGCTGGTTCGTGATACATGTGAGGCAGTGGTACCGAGATTTCAAGGCCCTTTTCCTGTACTGATCTGAAGAGTTTGTGAAGCTTGGAAAACACACAAAGAGTAACATGTACATCTGACACACAAGTCAGTAACAGAAAGTAATGCTAAATTATAGTCCAAAGTACTTGTTCTCGTTGCTGGTCTAAAATGTTCCAAGTACTAGGTGTATAATAAACAAGTATGGTGGATAGCAAGGTGACAGGTGTGTGAAAAACAAGTATGGTGGATGGAAATAGCAGCACAAATAAGGAACCAGACAGCACACGCTAACACAGCTCACTTTGGTCTTCTCTATGTGCTCCTCTAGATATTGTTCCTCTTTTGTCCCTCTCTTTTTTCTATTTTTTTGTGCTGTCGTTGTTTTTTTGGGAAATTTCAACTTTTTTATTTTATTTTTTTGATATTTTTACTTCACTTAGGAGCACAAAATAAGTACCCACAGAAAATATGAGCTTAAGCAAGTGAAAGGCGTGGCCTGTGGAAATTTGAGAAGATGCGCTCAAAACCGACAAAAAGCTTGTGACCATGAAAAGAGGATCTTGTGACCAGTTTTTGACCAATTTAGAATTCTCTAGCCTCGATGAGACGGGGATGGATGGAACCAAAAATTTTTTCTAATCGATTTTGATATATGGAACGTCAAAATCAGAGTTCGTATGCGAAAACTAGACTAGTTTTAAGAATTGGCTCCGAATTAGAGGACAAAACGGGAACAATGTGCGCAAAATTGGTCACAACAGCAAAGATTTGATGGAAATGATGAGGGAAAACACACTAACTAGACTCTAACATGACCTAACTAGCAACAAGACCTCGACCCGGACACAAACTCAACACAACGGACTCTAAAACTAAAATATGCAAAGGCTATGGCGCGGAAGGTTCTAGGACAGGAAATAAAAGTATGGCACTGGACTATGGGACGAATGTGAAACACTCAAAACTAGGGGATAAATGTGAACCTGATGGTATACCTTAGCTCTGATTACCACTTAATGGGAATAGGGATGCCGATCTTCTATCAGGTAGAGGTAACTATCGTTGTGGCGGAGAATGACACACCGATCCGGCTTCAGATCGAAAGATCGAACCCTGCCATCTTACCACCACAGCTCCTTCGGTTATCAATCAAGTCATGGACTAGGTTGACCTTGCCAAGAAGGCTAATCTCTTCCTGTGCAATGAAGGACACAAGCAAGAACAAGAAAGAACACAACCAAATTGCAGATGAATGATTAATCTCACGAAGTTAGGGTCTCACAAACCGATGAACGGCGAAACTGTTCTTGATAGAATAATCTAAGCAAAACTCAAACCCTAATAGAGGGGTGGCAGCAGTTTATGAAGACTCTAGGGTCATGCAAGACCCCTAGACACGCCCTTAATGGGCCCAAACACGATACATGGTCCAACGGACCAAAAGACGGTGTCGTAGCACCCTGCCAGATTCTGGATTCTAATTTTTGACCACGATTCCCATTGATTCTGAACATATTTTGACATGATACCACTTATATTGGCTTCCTTATCAAATTAGCTTTCCATCCATATATGGATCGTTGAAAATGGAGTCCGGATGCGTCCTGGGTGACCAGTTTAAGGCAGACTAGTCCTAGAGGCCGAGGCAGACTCGAAATCATGTTGGACCGGGCCTCCGGTTTCTGTTGGATGTCCTTGCTGGTCATCATTGCCTCCAACTCTTCCTCTAAGTCCCTCATGACCCTCTCTAATGTTCCTAATCAATATAACATCATTAGGCAGCAATCTATTCTCAAAAATATGAAAAGGATCACTTAAGAACGAGCTCACCTCTAAATTAAGTTGTCGCCTTCGAGCTCGGGTCATTGGACCTTGCATAATGGTTGGAGGATCAGCGGGTGCATCTAAAGGAGTGATGTCCTCATCATCAGGCACTAAGGATAAAAGAGCATCCTGGTCAGGCACAAGGTGTAGGACTAGTTCCATGGCAGATTGCCTTCAAAAATGACAAATCCATGTACACAAGTCGTGGGGAGGAATAATGCCAAAACAATTGCGAGTGTGCGTGAACAATTGTCAGCTATGTTTGAGGCCAAATGGAAAGAAAAGGAGGTGGCATTAACTGCCACATACCAGGCTCAAATAGAAGCGGAACAAGTTTCTAGGGGGAACTTCAGCTCAGAACAGGTACACAGTAGCTGTGAAAGCACACAACTTCCACAAGTAGATGCAGATTCCACCTTCGACGTGCATCACATCAGCGAACCTACATATTGCATGCTATACGTGGAGTCACAAGGATGCAAGGCCATATTTAGGCACAAGGTGGCTGTTGGTCAGGTTCATCTAGGGAATATGGTAAATGGACGTTCGTTGCCTCCAGGCTATGCAATAATTACCCTTGATACATTGGCCAAAGAAATGTATGGCACAATTGAGATGGAAATGACCATGGACGATGATAGATCGACGCTAGCGGCCAGCCTGGGGTCCTTGGTGCCATGGCGGAAGCATAACATAGTCCTTGTTGCCACAGTGTCAGATGGTAGTTTCGATGAAGATGTCAATCTTACCAATCCAATGCCTACACCTACACTACCACCAATTTCTGAAACTCAAGAGCGACCCCATAAGATTCAGAAGATTAGTGCATCGGACAAGGAAACTACCATAGATAGCAATCAAAAGAACTTGCTTTGTCCCTCCAAGAAAACATCAGAGATGGAGCAGGCAGGCACAAAACATAACCAATCCAAGAAAAAAATAGAGACAGAGCAAACAGGCACAAAACAAAACCAACAGTGACAGTTTAAGTTAGGTTAATCTCTAGTGCATCCGAATCGGGTCCACAAATTGCTGACAAAAATGAAAGCTCTGAATGAGTGGTACTTAAACCAAAAGGGATTCTAGATTGGTGCAAGATACTAGGACAAACATTTCTTTGATGGAGAGGACACGGTACGGTGGGTGAAGTTCAAGGAATTGTTTGACTTTTACAATTTCCCCCTGGATGTCCAAATCTTGTCCTTGTGGACCATGTATGTGAGCTTATGCCCATGTGTGTACATTTTATTATTAGATCATTGTATCTATCAAATTTAACTTTTTTCTTTTGTCTGTAGGATGGAGGCAAATACATGCAAGGATGAAAACATTGCAATAGCTTCTTCAACCGGTGACCTTTAACTCCTGCATAGTGGGCTTCACAATGATGATAGACGCTATGTGCGTGTAACACCCCAGGTGTTTGTCACCAGTTAAGCAATGGGTTTGAGCTCAAACATGACATGTCAAGTGATGATGAAGGTGTCAAGATCAAATCTACAAGAGTGAGCTCCAACTTAAACTTGAGCAACACACCTTTGCTTGCTTATTGGCCCTTTTTAGATATATACCTAAGTAATGTTGAAGGTGCTTCTTTCATGTGCCTCACATCAATTTCCACCCACATGGATGATTGGAAAAGTTTCATGAAGTTTGGAATCAAGTCACATGAAATGATAAGTTAAGATTTTTCTTGGATTTCTTTATTAAGTGAACGGAATTATAGGTCAGCAACCAAGCCTTGCTACCTTGCCCAAACGACTCAAATTGAAATCTACAACAAAAGTCATGAAGGGTTCATGTTGAGTAAAGGTCAAGAAAATGCCTCAATCGGTCATGAACTCTAATTTAAGCTTTACCGTGATGCTACTTTGACCTGGTTTGAAATATGGCTTACAGTGTTTGCATGGCAGTGCACCCTTAAGTAACGTTGTAGTACTTGATTATATCAACAACTTTTATTGGGTCATGAGCTAATTCAGTGCTTAACTTGGTCGTTTAGAGCTCACAAGAATCAACATTGTACTGTTTTTGGAACTTACGAATTTTTCTAAGTCAAAGTGAGTTTACAGTTTCGATGTGCCTGACTTTGTGACGATATAACTTGATATCCTTTGAGACTTAGACCTAGATAACTTAAGAAAAGTTGGAGATGGTATGTAGATCTACAACTTTTACTAATCGAGTTTTTGCTAAATCGTCGTGGTTTAGGAGTTATGGATGGACGAACTTAGAGTTTCAGACGTATTTTTGAGGTAGTATTGCAGCTCCTTCATAAATTTGAATCCGATTTCTGTTGCCGACCGCCGCAGACTGCTTGTGCCGCGTGGCTCCACTGTGCTGCGCCCGTTCGCCACCTCGCCTCCATTTGCTTGAAAGGCCGAGCACTTGCCCTCCTCCTCATGCTCGCTCTCTCACTCTCGGTTCTCTCTTACTGGCCCTCTCTTCTCCCCTACTCGCACGGCAACTGCTGCCTCGTGCCAGCCATGGCCACCGGCACACCACCACCGGAGCCTTGTGCCTTCTCCGTGCTCCTTCCTCCTCACCGTGCCTCCCAGACGCCACTATGGGCCAGCCGCTCGCTGCCGCCGCTTGCTGGCCACGGCAAGCAGCCGCACGTCCGCAGGCGCCGTGCAGCTGCCCACTGCGACCACCGTGCACATGGCCGGGCCACCTCGGCAGGCCCGTCCCATGGGGGAGGGCAGGCAATGCGACGCCCGGGGGCCTATGGCACTAGGGGCCCATGAGTATACATATATGTAGTACATGTATTTGGCTCCATACGGTCACGTCCAGTTCAGTCTGTGGCTCTGCGCGGCAACCCTTTCCTATTCACGACTCCGCGTCAAAGCATGCATGCTGTTGCGCCACGGCGGCTGTTCCAGCGTTCCCAAATCCTAAAATCCTGATTTCCGTAATCTAGAATCCCGGGATCCCAGCAGGCGCCCACTAACCCAGCTACGCTGCAGTCCCTTCATCCCTGTCCCCGACTCTCTGCGGTAAGTGATTATGGTTTCAGTTCATCAGTATTTATTGTTTGTTCGATCTGAAAACTTCAGTTTCTTTTTTACCTTGCAATCCAATACATACAGGCATCAAGTGATAGTGCAGCGAATTGTTGATCTATTAGTTTAATTATTTAATTCATCAAGGAACTTATGGACATGCCACAGGCAGCAGGCTGCCCATAATTTGTTTTAAATTTTAAGTCATTTCATGTTACTGTGATTTCACCGTTCTTTAAGCTTCTTTGATGTATTGTCGTTTTTTAATGAACTATATTTTGGCGAGTTAACTCTTATTACCAGTAGTACTATATAGTTCAATCTCGTGATATTAAAATATTAGATTGCCAGGACTTCATTGTCTTGCTTGCCCAAGGGCCCTAGAAATTGTTGGGATGGCCCTGCACCTCGGGCTGCCTCCCGGCCATCCGAGATAACCAGCAGGTGCGCATGGGCCCCCGTGTGCTGCGCCACCACTCCACCGTCGCCGACGCACCGCCTCCGGCGAGCTCCCACGCGTCCTCTGTTCCAAAGCCACGCCAGGGACCTCGCACAGCAATTCGAGAAAAGGGAAGGATCTAAGTGCGAACCAGTGACTTATATGAATAGTTCCATAAAGGATCTATTTGTTCCGATTTAATTTGTAGAAACTTCAGAGTTCCCGATGCAAGATCTATGTTCCTTTTCTTTGATTTTTACAGATTTGAATGATGAGCTTTGAAAATTCATAGTAATTAGTAGAAATATCGTAAAATAGTAAATGAGTACTTTTTGGAATCCTTCTGAAATTTTCTATTCAGTCGATCTATAATATGACATGTTTTAGTTTAAATAGTTTTCTGTAAAAATAAATTTATGCAGTTAGGTTCTTAATACTTGTCATGTCTTGTCTTTTTCATAACTGCAGTTGTGGTGCTCAAATAAATGTGCAATTTTTATGGAGTGTTACTCTGGTGATGTTTGATGTCTGGTAAAATTTTCAGGAGTTTAGGCTTTATGGTTTAAGATCTATAAAAATAACAAATGCCATGTGTTGTTTTGCTTCTATCCTGAATAGGTCTACATGATTGAATTAATTGGCTCTGTTAAGTTATGAATCATGACTTGATGAAAATACATGAGTTCTAGTACTTTTCTTAATATTTCCAAAAATCTAAATATCATAATTTTTGGTTATGTAGATCTTGAGTTATGGTTGCTTAAATCTCTGTGGTTGTTTCTGCCCAAACCCAGACAGGGTTTCTTTGTTGGTATTGTGGGGCCTTCTTAATAGTAGAATTAGCTTTAGGTGTTTATAACAAAGTTGTTTAGAATTTGTTAAGATTTCTAAAAAGTCCAGAACCACATTTATTGGACATGTATAACTCCAGTTATAGCTGTTTAAAGTGGCATGTCAGTTTCTGTCCATGTTTTAGACAGAGATGCATTCATTGGTTTAATTGACCTTGTTATCTGTAGAATCATCTTAAGATGATAATAAGAAAGTTGTAGATAACTCACCTAACTAGCTTGTGTTAAATTTAATGGCATTTTTCCAAATAGTTTGTGAGATATGACTGTTCTAAGTTGGTCTTCAGAAATTGTAGTTCTCTAGAATTTCTGGACCAGATTTGATAAATGTGACTATTTGACCCTTTTAACTTAGGAATCATGTTGGGATGATTAAATATGCATTGTAGAAAATTTCATAATATTTCTAAATTGTCTTGTTGCATGTCATTTCAATTTGTAAATCTCCAGTTATGGTCAGTTTACTATGCTGCTGTATAGTTCTAGTTTTGCTAAAATATGAATGCTTGTGTGAATGCTTTGTAGGATTGTTCTTGTTGATTGTTTAGGTGCTAGGTCCTTAACTGAAGATGAGCAATTATATATTAGGTTGTCTAAACTTGGTAAGTTAAAGTGATTTGAATAGAACTTAAGTAAACTAATATGCCATGCTTGGTGTACTTGCTACCTCTATGTTGGGCTTGATGTGAATAGCTTGCTCTCTAAGTACTCATGTCATGTGGTGTAGCCTTGTGCTTGTCTTGAATGTTTTTATGTGATGCATCCTTTATTACCATTCCCCTCAGTCATGTACTTGCATCGTGCACCTCAATTAGGTATGCTAGATGAACCACATGCCGGATGGGATGTTGGAGCCCAACCCAAAGACGGTGTATGGTGGACCTATCCCGAAGATGGAAGGACCCCTGGAGTACATGTATGAACAGGAGATGCTCACCATGCGAGCATCATCTAACAAACACTAACCTAGTGTTGGATTCCAAGCAAGCCCCGGAGCATTCTAAGTCTCCCAGTATTTTACAAATATTACTTGAGTCATTATGATTGATGCATTAGGTATAAGAGTTGTCTGGAAACACTTGATGCATGGAACTACCTTGTCTAGAAATACACCTTTAACCCTGTGTAGGTCCAGGATTGAATATATGCTTAGCCATGCTTAGAGCGGTAGAAGTTGGGTGATATCCTGTCACCTACGAGATATAGGTGGATACCAAAGCACGGTTGGCTATATTTGCTATCGTGGAAAAGAACCATGGGGTAATGTAAATGGAGACCGAGCGGGATGTCGATAGGGAAGCAACAAGACATGGAGGTTTTTGGTATGGATCTATCCCCGTCTATGTCGATTAAGGACCGTACCGTTGTTGGCACTTCTGACAAGATTGAACGCATGCCTCTCACTTAGCTGGCCGGATAACTCGTTCCGACCATGAAGCCAAGTAGCTCAACTTAGGCCGGACCTCGTTTTGTTGTGTGCCCTCTGCGGGGAGTGAATCAATAGACCATGGGCAAGCATGACCTGAGCGACCTAGTCTAGGACCGTGGGCAGGCGTGGCTTGAGCGACCTAGCTACCGTCAGTCCCTGATTGTGCAGCGCTGTACGAACCCACGAAATATGTATCTGAGTTGTACCAAAGGTGACCTAAGGCTGCCTTCACGTGGTATGCCTAGGTTTGTGTTAGGAATAAATTCCTAGCTGGTTGAAATCGATTCGAATCACCGTCTCTCCCGGATAGTGAGAAACTTGGCTAGTCCCAACATCGTAGTAATTGTATTATGGAATATGATGTTTCGGATAAACATGGAATTACTGTACCTGCTATGGTTACTATTGTATGCTCTAAAATGATATACCACATGTTTGGCACAGGATAGTTGCTAGTCTAGAGATGGATAGTTATAATTAACTTGATGATAGAATTATAATTGTATAATTGAGTTAATCGCTTTTTATGCAAAATGTTGTCAAGCTACCTCCACTTATAAAGCCTTGCATAATCCTTGGAGTCAATTTATTTCTGGTTTATGACGGGTAAGTCTAGCTGAGTACATTCGAGTACTCAGGGTTTATCCCACCATGTTGCAGGTGCAGTTCTTGGCCTGCTGAAGATGGTGGCTAACCGCCGATGGGCTCGGTGACTCTATATTATTTCTTATCTATATGCTTTTATCTGAGGATGTCACTTATGCTAGTAATGTATTTGGAACTTATATTAATGTAATTATTTGAAAGCTATGTTGTTTTTACTACTCGATTTTAAAACCCAAACTTGTACTATTATTTGTGTACTCATTTATAATATTATTTCCACTGCAACTCTACGTGTGTGATGTGTATTTGCTTAATCACACGATCTTGGTTGTGATGTTTATTTACCAAGGTCTTTCGGGATACTCGACGGACTACCGGGTTTATATAAGTGAAAGTATGCACGTGTCAACGTGTTAGCGGGGACAGTCGTACTTGATCTTGTATAAATTAGGCGGTTCTATCACAGTGCGCCTCCATTCTAGCCTAGGATGATAAATCACTAATTCTCCTACCATACAACAATGAGTAAGTGAGTAATTCATTTATGTCATTACGTGTACTAGGTGGGACTCTAATCTGCATCTGATTTTCTTTATTGCAGTGAACATACTTGCCTTGTTGTTATAGACCTACTCCATTCCAAGCTCTTCGTGTATGATACAAGCAGGAGGGGAATGAACCATATCAAACCCTTCAAAAAATGATGAATAAGTACAGCTCTTGTTCCATGCATTTTACAACATGGTTTCATAGATCTCATCATTTATATGTGTAACAATTTTTTTGTTCGTCACAATGATCTTTCTGCTGGATGATGATAGGGCCTACGACAAGTACAAAAAGAAGAGCAAATTCAATGTTCTTTCCTAGAATGATGGGTTCAAAGTAATGGAGGTCGATACAATCGCAAAGCAACATCCAGGAGGCAGAGATTTTAGTGTGTTCTATGTAATGCATTACATGGATGGGATCATCAAAGCCACAAAACACAAATAGGTTCTTATTATACCAACACACAAATCTCTACTGATTAAATTGAACAATGCACTGCATGTTACATTACTACAACGCTGCCTTCTTGTAGTCTATGCTGCTATTGGATGCAAGGGAGATAACCACTCGAGACATGTTTGCACTTCAAGAATGCCTAGCTACTTTTATCCTCGATGAGGCCACACATGGAGACCATGTAGTGTGTTAATTATCAACAACAGTTTAAATCATGCATCTCTGTATCCTAGCTACTACTGTCAACTTATCGTCTATTGTGAAAAGTACTCTTGTATGTGAATGTATTGTATGGATTTGACAAATCTATCTGCATGCCATGTCATGTACCTATTATGGTCCATCTTAATTAATAATTATTGTCAATACCAGATACAGTACCATTCTATAACGGTCTCTATTTTGTATTGAACTGCCGTTCTCGTGTTGTCAACACCAGTACATCATATGACACTGCGACTATGATGAAAGCCTCATCATTGTCGCACTATACCATTACCCGATGGCAGAAGCCATCAGCAACAACACCGATCCAACTTATGATGTGGCAGGATCACAAAATCATCACTGTCGTCTTGATTAGTAAACCAACACCGAGTACAACCTCATCAAGGTCGGATCATACTACAAGGTGATGGTGGTAATGACATTCACATGGATGGGTAATACATCAGAGCAGCGGTGATGATGTCCTCCACACAGGCGGGTCATGGTACAATGCGACAGAAATAATGACCTGATCATGGATGGATCATAAGCCAACACGGCGATGTCAGTGTACACCCACATAGGCGGGTCATGCTTTGATGTGACAAAAACAAGGATCAGATCATGGACGGATCATAAGCTAATATGGCGGTGTTAGTGTATACCCACACGACTAGATCGTGCTCCAATGTGACAGAAGTAAGGACCTCATCATGGATGGATCATAAGCCAATACGGCGTTGTGAGTGTACACCGTAGAAGGTCTCAGATAGCGACAGTGAAGGCTATGACCATCACTGCCGATAACTTACTGCCAAGGCCAAAATTGGACCGCGATGTGGGTTACAACGTGGCTATGAAAGGTGTGAGTGTAGTAGTGTATGCTTGGATATGGGTGATTTGCCCTCCCCAATGTTGGTTGGAAGCCCAAATTAAATGCATAATTACTTGGCAGATCTGGCGAAGGAAGTTTGGCCATCTCTTGTCCTAAATCTATGTCAAGAAAAATAGTTATAGTAGAGGAGGACAGGAGAGGCAAGGAGTTGGAGAAGTAGGAGCAGATGACAGGAGAGGAGAGTAGTAGGAGAAGTACAACTAGTAGTAGTAAAAGAGGAGAGAAGAGTACAAGTAGTAGGACAACAATAGAAGAAGTATTTCAGGCCTCAGAAACATGTCAATCATCAGTTGATCAAGAACTTGGAGCATCAAGGCATCATAACAGATAAGAGAGTAAAGGTAAGGTAGGGGCGGCTGGTAATGATGCCATGTTCCTCACAAGTACTTGATCATCAGCTCATATTCTAGATAATGTTTGAAGTTGGACAAATTCATCATAGGAAAAATAGAGGAGAGGAGAGTTGGAAAAAAAGCAACAGTTGCTTGCCAAAAAAAATAGAGCAGCTGCTGCCAAACATAGTGTAGAGGAAAGGAGAGTAGTAGTAGTAGTAGTAGTAGTAGTAGTAGTAGTAGTAGTAGTAGTAGTAGTAGTAGTAGTAGTAGTAGTAGTAGTAGTAGGACAGCAGTAGTAGTATTAATAGTAGGACAACAACAGCAGTAGTATTAATAGATGGAGTTGCATTACAACCAAAATATAGCTATCAACATATAATTAGTGTTATCTAAACTAATAGGCCTCAGAAACCATAATTAAATCATCATACAATTATGTTATCCAACTATATCGACCATCTAATTGTGTCATCATAGGCCTAAGTCTTGTAGTTGCATTGGCTACTCATGGATAGCCTCATCCAAAGTCCAAACACTATCACCAATAGACTGATAATCACCACATTCTTCCAAGAACCAGCCTTACCACGCTAAGGGGGATGCTTTCACAACAGTCAGTAGGGAATAGCTTAGGGGAGGGAGTTGCTGGTCCAACATAGGCATTGAAATCTCTAAGTGCATGCTCATAGTTGTTGTACTTCTTGTGTATAGCATTTTTTACCCCAACCACTTGTTCACTGCACTCATGCCAAGACATGTAAATCCTAGGATTCTTCTTGTTGAAAACAACAAAGCAAGGGCCCATTTCCTAGTGGAAGTGAAGAAAATAGAAGAAGTATTTCAGGCCTCAGAAACATGTCAATCATCATTTGATCAAGAACTTGGAGCATCAAGGCATCATAAACACAGTGAGCATATATAAAAATAGTGAGCATATAGAAAAGATAGTAGGGGCGGCTGGTAATGATGCCAAGTTCCTCACAAGTTCACGATCATCAACTCATATTCTAGATAATTTCTGGAGTTGGACAATTTCATCGTTGGCAAAATAGAGAGGAGAGGAGAGGAGAGGAAAGTTGGCCAAAAAAAGCACCTGCTTATTAGTATTTATTAACTTGTCACTTGTTTTAATAGCCACCTAATGTATGTCTACATCTCTTAACATTAATTTACCAGGTTGTCATTCTTAGTGATGATGCCAGAGATGCTTGTTGGTACTACTTAGCATTACTACTAGAATAATACTAAGTAGCTCTTTATTATTTTATGTGACTAGGAAGAATATATATATGAAAGGAATCTACAAGCGCACAGATAATATACCATTGTAACACTTCACCCGGGAGTATTCCAGGTATCGTTATTTATATTTTTACGACAGGAAAGGTCTGGCAAGGACATGTATTGATAACATATGCTATTGATAGAGAAGTAAACCATAACCAATATTCTACTCACAATAGGGGTAAGTGATTAGGTAAATGTATATATGAATAGTGCATAATAACTAATCATTGATTATTCAGAGTACTCCTTTCTATGGCATTAGCATGATTAAGTAGAATATTAGAGGAATAATTCCTAAGTCAATCTTAATTACAAGTCAAAGCATACATTGATTAGTGCAATTACACCTAGTAGTCATGGCTAAGATCAACTTCATATCTACACATAAGGAATATTACTAAGGAAGATTAAGAATAGAGCTTGTCTTCTTTCGTAACTAGATCCTACTTGTATACCTATATTTGGGGAGTGGACTACAAAGGACTCAACGGGAGTGTCACATCCGCGATCTACCACATGACCTAGAATATAGGGTGTATCTATAGGTAAACAACGTATAAGCACCACGCTTACACAATATCGACCACTCACCCATGGTACCTTATAGTGAGCGCTATACAAACTTATGCATAAATATAAGGATAATCTAGCTATACTAAGTATATAATCAAAGTAGACCATGAACATGATAACTAGGAACATAAATGATATGAATAATATTATCATAACAATTATAGCAAACATATAAAAGTAAGGAGAGATACAAAATAGAGGGGGTACAAAGATTATACCAAACCACGCTCTTGACACGATCATGAATCCAAGCGAAACCAGCTTGCCTCCCTCTAGACCTAGCCTAACTAGCTATGCCCTAGAATATGGTGGAGCTCTAAGGATGATTAGGGTTTTTGTCTTCTCAATTGACTTGAATGCCTCTAGGGGGTGGCAGGGGCTGGTATATATATGCCAGAGCATCAATCCTGAGCCCTCGGATCAAACCGACTTGAATAAATAGCGTAGATGCAATCTAGGAGATGGTGGAGAACCGACATAGCAATGGGAGGCTGATCGGTGGGCCCTAGGGGCTAGCCAACCTATAGGTGGGGCTGGCCACCTAGCTAGCCTTGCCCTCCGCTTCGGTGTGGTGTCCTCTCGAGTCTTCTAGAACCCTCTGGGGGTGTTTTTGTTGTGGATAAGCATGATTGAGTCTGGCATCTAGGTCCACCTTGATGGTTTTCTAGGTGAACCCTATAGAAAATACAAATTCACCAAAACTCGTGGAATTTGTTAGTTTAAACCCCTAGACCTTCGTTGGTGATTATATTTATGCCTTTATACATGTTATATTGATGGTTTATAATGGTTGTTAACTACCATCAACAAACTCCCACAAGCTTAATCTATGCTAGTCCCTTAGTAATGCTAAACTCAGTAAATGGATCAGGAGTTTAAAGATTTATGAGAACATCGATGCTTTCACTCCTCAAAAGTACACATGCATTCAAACAAGAATTCTTCTCCAGATTAGAGTAAACCGATCTAACTTTCAAACTTACCCATATTATCTTCAACCATGAGGCTTCTTACCCTTCACTTGGGTCTTGAGCAATTGAAATACAGAATGATCATGTCAAACACTATCTCAAGTTCTTTGCTCAACCATTATTCCAGAGTTTTTATAGGTTTTTAAAATAAAACTCAAAGCTTTCTTTGTATGACACTCTCAAGTCTCTCAATATGTGTGGTATTTGTGGATCCTTACTAAGGCAATAGTTATGTTATGCCTTTCTCTTCCTACAACTAAGGCTTATGTGGAGCTCATTGGAGTGGAAAAAGCATGAAAGAGCATACTTGTAATACATATATTGTAGAGTCAAACCACGGATCCAAAGAGAGTTGAGTCATACAATCAAATCAAGATGTGCATGTGTGTGGATGTATGGTGGATATATATATATATATATATATATATATATGGTGGCTAACCTAATTCTACTATGCTCCTTAAAAATATCTCTCTCTTTTAGAAATTGGAAATAACTTTGTAAGAAAATATGGGCTATCTTATTCATCTCTCTTTTTTCAGACAGACATCTAAGTACCCATTGTTTTAGATATCTCGGACACTTGTCCATTTTTTCTTTTTTTCTCTCTTTCTTTTTTTCTCTCTTTCTTTTTTTCTTCTTTTTTTATGAATAACTTTTGCATAGCCCAATGCTTATTTTCTACAACAAAACTTTTGAGAGATAGCAACAGGAACTTGGAGCATTTATTTGGTGGATATCCTATCAAGAATATTTTTGTGTTCACTCCCAGTGTAGGAGTGAAACATTTTTTGGGTGGATCTAGATGGAATGACATGTTGTTGCACCTACCCCCAGTGTAGGAGTAGTACATATGTGGGTGGTGTGTACATAATCTTGATTTTAAGAGCATGATAAACCTCTCATAAGGGTCAACAAAGCTTGACTAAACTCAATGCAAAACAAGCAGCATATATGTGAAAGTTTTCCTATTCTAAATAACATATATAGCTATGGTAGGAATTCAAACTTTGTCATACAGGAGCTCATCATGTAGCATTTTCATGTTTTTCAAAAGATAAATCTCTAGAACTCTAGTATCATTTGGAACAAGATAAATAGCAGCTCAGACTTTCTCATATCATATCTGTCAATTTACCTAGACTTAGATCAAGCATATGCTACCCATGAGTTACAAGTTCAGAGTAAATTCTTATATCAAAACAGTCATATCTAAAACTCGAGAGAATTTAAGGCTGAAAACTAGGTACTTGAAAGGAATTATGATAGAGCAACTATACATCATTTCCATTGCAGAGATTATCCTCAGAGTCCATTTATTTAGCTCTTAACAACAGAAAACTAGACACACACTTTTTATTTTGTTTTCATTTTTTTAGATCACACCTTACTAGTATATATAAGACAAAGATAAATTTTTATTTTGCTTTTAGTTATGCATCTTTTTTAAAACTAGTATGAAGCAAACTAAAAAAGGAAAAGAAATACTTAGCTAGATACACGGGGGATGCTTTTCCCCCAAGCTAGATGTTGTTGTGGTTGAATGTTGAAGTTGAGTGATCCTTCTCAGAGTGGATTTGCCAGTGGATGCCCTTCTCTTCATCCATGAATGGAGTGAGATGAAGTCGACTAGGTGAACTTGCTCTTGATCATATCATCTTGCAAAATACCAACAAGAATACCAAAACTCGTGGAACAGATTAAGATAAGGGGTTAGCGGTCAGCCGTCCAGAGATTAGTTATTCTTGAGGTTTAAAAATATTTTTGTATTGGCACAATTTTAGTAGGAGTATGGTGTCTCTGGTCACTCCTTTGATGGTGAAGGTGCTGCAGATCTCTAGAAAGTGTTGGAGATGAGCACTCATATCTTCATGTGCCTTCCCAAAAAAACTGGCTTGCTTGCACCATGTTGATGAGGGCTGGCTTGAGCTCAAATCCATTGTCTCCAACATTGACTGTTGGTCTGGTTCGAATGTTGGTTATAGTTGGAGCAGAGAATTCACAGAGAATCTTGTCAGCCATAGCTTCAAATTCAGGTGTTAAGCTTCGCCTTATCTAGTTGTCTTTTAACTCTAAAGCTAAAACTTTCTTGAGTTTAGTCTTAGTTCTCTTAAGTAATGCTTCTAGATTGTCAATGTAGTTTGTCGAAAGGTCAAAACCGGTCATACATTATCCTACATAAGATATAAAAGTAGACAAAACAAGGGTAAGCCTGTTTGAGCATAGGTCAATGGTTATCTCGATCACATCAATAAGTATAAGTTTATCAATACTTTCTTTGCCTAGCTACCTTCTCCAGCAACAGCGCCAGAAATGCTTGTTGGTATTTATTAACTTGTCACTTGTTTTAGTAGCCACCTAATGTATGTCGATATCTCCTAACATTACTTTCCTAGGTTGTCATTCCTAGTGCTGATGTCAGAGATGCTTGTTGGTACTATTTAGCATTACTACTAGAATAATACTAAGTAGCTCTTTATTATTTTATGTGACTAGGAAGAATATATATATAAATGAAAGGAATCTGCAAGCACATAGATTTTCATGTGACCAAGTTTGAACAATTCAAATTTTGAATTTCAAAAAATTAGAACTTCAAACTAGATTTTGAAACACCAAATGATTTCAGCTAAAAAGTGATGAATACCAAAGTTGTAGAACTCATCAAGATCTACAACTTTTATTTTGGTCATTTCTTCATCCGACAAAGTTTCGACAATTCAAATTTTGAATTTCAAAAAATGACAAGTTCAAACTAGATTCTGATACCCTAAATGATTTTAGCTAAAAAAGTGATGAATACATAAATGTAGTCTCACACACATACATAAATGTAGTCTCATACACATACATAAATGTAGTCCCACAGATACACACTTACATAAACACTCCATGTTCAACAACTTGCCCGTAACAACTTTCCCCTTGACATCTTTTCGTTCCCATGGCAATATGTCTTTGGGTAGGTTCTTTTCCATAGCACTGATCTTCTTAGGGAAGTCTATGAATAGCTACATTTCAACATAGTTATTGTACTCATCAACATCGTCCATGCCATCAACTCTGATAATGTGCGGTTTCCTGGAGGCAACCATGTGCTTTGTCTTCTTCTTTGGGGAAGGTTAGTTTGCAGGTCAAGTAAATAGAAAAATTGTGCGACACATGAAGCGGGTACCCAAGGGTCATCTTGGTAGCCTAGATTGTTGAGGTCCATGAATGTCAACCCAACCTCGTTCACTTGGTGTTGTTTGATCCGGCGGCATCGAAACATGGCCACCTGTATATCCCTTCCATAGTCCAGTTCCAATATATCTTCAATGATGCTAACAAATTGGATCTTTCACCCCATTCCGTCGAGAGCTTTTATTCGAACACCACTATTTTGGTTCACACATGCACTATCTTTTGTGTGGATATAGTATGTTTACCCATTGATCTCGCAAGCTTTCTAAGATGTCACTTGTCACGATGGCCCTGCAACCAACCTACTGAAGGTAATATCATCTGTGATTTCTCCAGTCGGTATGTTTTGGTCCTTCAACCATGTAGTTAATTGTTGCTTGTGTTGTTTCATGACCTACTCATGTGTACGACCATTTCTCTCCTCACTAATGATAGCCAAGTGTTCAATAATGTATGTTTGCATCAGTTCTATACTCTACAAGACACTATAATGCACCCGACTTACTTGTTTATAATCATGGTCGATGAACACTTTTCTCCCATTGGTGCCCTTCCCAGCCAGCCTACCCTTGTGACGAGAATCAGGTTTACCAATTTCTCTCTTGTACTTTTAGGTACTCTTGACAGCACTTGATGACTTCTTCAGTACTATAACCCTCTATCATGGAGCCCTCTGGGTATGCTCGATTATGCATGTATCGGCTTGAGAACCGACATGAACCGCTCGTAGGACCACATTTCATGCAAGTTGCAAGGGACCAAGGCCTCTATCTGATGAACCATGTGAATCATGAGATGTGGCATTATATCAAAAAAGCAGGAGATAAACATATCTCTAGTTGGTTTTGCATCTCCACCATGAAATCATGTAGGTCACTTAGCTCTTTCTTGCCGCTCATCTTCTATGAGATCTTTAAAAAGAAGTAGCACATGCGGGTGATGGCCATTTTCAAGAACTCTAGCTCTATAGCCCTGATTGCAATTGGTAGGAACACTGTCAGCATCACATGACAATAACGAGCCTTGAACTTTTTTATTGATAGGTCCTTCATCGACACTAGCCTCTTCACGTTCGATGAAAATCCAGTGGGAACTTTGATCCACTAAGGAAAGTGCATATCACCCTCCTCTCTTCTAGGGTCAGGTTGAAGCTAGCCGTGGGAGAGTGTATTTTCCATTACCTTCAGATACTAGATGAAGCTCTGCCTTCACATTTAGCTGCACCATGTCTTTTCGTGATTTCAGACCATCCTTTGTCTTGACTATGTCCATCAAGGTAGCAATGAGACTCTCAAAGACATTCTTCTGCACATGCATAGCATCAATGGCATAAGGGACCTCCAAGTCTGGCCAATAAGGTAGATACTGAAAGAAGATCGACTGTTTCTTGAAAGTTACGTCGATGATAGGAGGTGTGCTTCTATTTTTCTTTGTCTCATCTAGATTCTTCTTTCCGAGGATGACACGTATGTTTTTCACCATTTTGAACACGTGTTGCCCATTTTTACGTCTCTTCGAAGGGGGTTCATTCTCTAGCTTGTTGTCATAATATCTGAAATATATCTTGCTGTGGTATTTGTGATTTATCTTTAAGAAGCATCAGTACCTTAGGTAAACTATCTTCTTGGATGCATCAAGGTACACCCATGTAGTACCATCCAAGCAGACTAAGCATCCCATCTTCCCTTTGATCTGCCCAGACAAAGCAAACAACGTGGGGTAATCATTGGTAGTAACAAAGATCATGGCTCTACATATAAAGTCCTTCTTTTGGAATGCATCGTACATCCGCTCCCCATGCCTCCATAGCCTCTCCATTTCTTGCATCAAAGGCTCGAGGAACACATCTATATCAATGCCTGCTTGTTTTGGACCTAAAATGAGAATAGTGAGGAGAAGGTACTTTCTCTTCTAACATAGCCACATTGGGATGTTGTACATGGTCAAGATCACTGGCCATGTGTTGTGGTCATTGGTCCTCTCATTAAAGGGATTCATTCCATCGGTGCTCAAGCTAAACCATACATTCCTTGGATCAGCGTTGAATTATTTGTGCTTGTCATCGAAGCATTGCCACTGACTACCATCTGTCGGGTGTGTAATCACATCATCAACCACCTTGCACTCATCGTCCTACCATGTCATTTGTATAACTTCCTTAGGGTTTAGGAAGATACGTCTCAAGCGGTTGACCACTGGTAGGTACCACATTACCGAGGTAGGAATTCTTCTCTGCTTTGCATCGTTGCCTAATGGAGTGTCCTCTAGGGGTTGAGAATCTTGTACCACCTTTTTTCCACCCTTCTTCCTCTTGTTCTCCCGTGGAGGCTTCATCCCCATCGTAAAGGTCGTTGTTCTTATACCGACTGGCCCCACACCTAGGACATTTATCTAGTGACTTGAACATGTCACCATGAAAAAGGATACAGTGGTTGGGGCATTCATGGATTTTTTTCAACCCCCATTGTCAATGAACTTATAACCTTCTTCGCTTGGTATGTGTTGGCAGAAACTAAGTTTGGCTGTGGCAGCAACCATGACTTAGCCTTCAGGATGAGTAGCCCAAGCATAAACGTAGCACTGTCTGACCAGCCATACTTAGCCTTCAGGATGAGTAGCTCAAGCATAAAACGTAGCAATGTCCAGTGTGTCGAACAATCCTTTTCAACACCATACATAGTCTCATTCGATGCTTTTTTACTCTTTCTAAATTTTCTAGACCTTTCGGGCTCTTTAGTAAAATCTTTGGTCCAATGGCCCGAATTATTTCCTCCAAATCATCAAAATCATCTGCATCCCCGACACGTGCTCCGCCATCATTATTGGCACCACCATCGTTGTTACTATCTCAACCACCAGCATCACCACCTTGTTCATTGCCAAACTCAGAATCCATTCATACATCAAGCTCTGCTGAATATTGGGACAGGGTTCTAGAGTTTCGTCATCGTCTTCTGGATCATTGTCGTCGTTAACAACAACCGTTTCACCATGATGAATCCACACTATATAGTCCTCAACAAATCCTCATATAATCAAATGTGATATGACGATATCCACATCTCTCCACGCTATATGGTTCTTGCAATTGTGACACAGACAAATAATTGAATCCTTATTCTGTGTCAACGTCATTGCATGGTTCTTTGTGGCTTCAATAAATTTATCCACCTCCTCATGGAAACCTGGCTTCCACCTTAATGAACCATACATCCAAGGCTTCATGTACTCCATCTTTTACAACAACAATCAAAGTAAATACATTAAAAGACTAATTATTCGGATATATATAAATGTATATACATGAATCAAATTAATAACTCATTGAAATAAATAATTATTATGGTTCCTATTAGCAAATATAATGATACGATGCATATCAAACACCATGCTGTAGAATAATTAATTAATGACCTATTTATCCATAACTAATTAAAAATATACATTTCTTGATTACAATAAACAATTTTAAAAGACAACAAATAGCAACAATTAATATTTTACCCACTAACCTTCATGCAAACTTAGTCCCATTTCGATAAACAAAAATTTACAAAATTAAAAAATGAAACCCTAGATCTAGATCTAGATCTGGATCTAGATGTACATGACACATCCATAAAACTTTACTAATAGTCCACTAAAATCAAAGAAAGATCGACTAATAAAGGGTGTAATCTTATTCCTATAACTAATTTATCTTAGTACCTTCAAAACTAGGGTCTAATTTACATCATACATGGCTCAAGAACCATAGAAGAGAGAGAAAAGCAAAACTCTAATTACTCACTAATCAACCATTAAAACTTGAAAAAAAATATTTGGAATAGCATTTTCTTACCTTCTACAACCTCTCCACCAAAGAAAATGAGACCAAAACCTCCACCTTAGTAGAGCAATTTTTGGAGGTACTGAAGGTCTCCCTACCTTTTTTCACGAGTTGGAGTGAGTGACCCGATGAGGAAGAAGGGGTTGCAACTATTTATACATGGGACATTTGTAGGGACGACTAGTGATTGAGCCGCTCCTACGAATCAAAACATTAGGGGCGGCTAGTAATAGCCGTCCCTACAAATCGTATAGTAGGGGCGGCTGATGAGTGAGCCGCCCCAATAAATTGACCCATTTGTACGAGCGGCTCGTATCACCAGCCGTCCCTACAATGCCATTTGTAAAGGCGGCTGGGCTCATGGGACCCCGATGAGGGCACTGTAGGAGCGGCTGCAGAGTGAGCCGCCCCTACAAAAAAAAAGGTGTCGTTGCTACAAACTAGTTCTGTAGTAGTGATAGTTTCAGAACATCTCTCCACCTAAAGAAACCTTTCTTGACCTGATCCGGTAGCTTGCCATTTCCATAATATTTTTCCCAAATGAGATGCACCCAAGGAATATCAGCTCTGTTGAAGAATTTGTGAAAATTCTTGATTATGTTTTTGAATGTCAGATTTTCATGTACAAGAAGCAAGAGTGAGCTTTTTTTGTCGCGATCGTGCCTTGGATTGTTACTATTATTACTGGTTCTTTTCCTCTTTCACAGAGGTAAATCTGGTAGCACAATTTCCCCGTGGTCACTTGCCTACATCAATGATCAATCAAAGCAAAGGCCCAAATTTCTTTGCAGGTGATCTTCTCCTGATTCTAGAAACACCCACAGTACACATGGTGTGAAACCTGTAACAAAACAAAATGCACATGAGAAACGTTTGCAGAAATAAAAGCTGGGCTGGATCGGCAAAGCTCGTTTGGACCAGTAGTCTGCATGAACGTACGAGGGGACAACGAAATGAAAGAAGAGCAGTGTTTGTTAGCAAACAGTTGTGGAGAGCATAAATGCAGGGTGATAATATAACCAATCTTGTTCAGCCCTTGTTTAGTTCCAATCCAAAATCCTAAAAAATGCTACAGTAGTCATCACATCGAATGTTTGCGACCCGTGCATGGAGCATTAAATGTAGACGAAAAAAAACTAATTGCACAGTTTGGTGGAAAATTGAGAGACGAACGTTTTGAGCCTAATTAGTCCATATTTAAACACTAATTACCAAATAAAAATGAAAATGCTACGGTAACCCAAAATCCCAAATTCCTGAAACTAAACACGGCGTCAAGCATGTGGGTGGATGGATGGTTGCATCACATTCAATTCAATATTATGCAATTATGCAAACTTGCATCTCTTTTCCTCCACGTGCTTCGCAACGAAGAGTAACATCGCGAGCTGAAGACTAGCACTGGGTTTTTCCCTTTACCAAACTATACATGCAATAACTCGTCCCAACCTCCACCCCCTGGTCGATCGGGTCTACAAATTTGCCACCATGACTGTGCCTTCCCATCGCAACTCATCAAAAGATTACTCCAGTACACGAGAGTGAGAGATGGCAGCACCAGTAGAGACCATGAACCCCAGCACCGAGGTTCTTGAGACTACAGACTACAGTCACCTCAGTGTTCCAGCCAGGGAAGCATGCCGTCGAGCTGATTTCAGTGGATCACAACACAGATCCTACACCACCGATCCCGCACTACTACGGAATAGCACTTCACTGTCGCCTCATCACTATCGGAATTAGGAGAACCGACAGTGTTGACCCATCACTGCTGGTTCTTTGCTCTGAAAACCAAAATTTGATTTCGGGATATGACCGAACCGGCAGTGATGACAACTATCACTGCCGGTTTGTGTTTCTAACTGGCAGTGGCTTTGATGGCCACATATCACTGCCGGTTCAAGTCAAGAGCCGACAGTGATTGGGCTCTATCACTGTCGGTTATATTCATGAATCGACGGTGATAAGCCTACAGCACAAAAAAGCTGCAGCCGTCCTCTTCTTCCTCCTCTCTTGCATTCCGAGAACAGAGGTGTACGTTTGGACCTTTCCTTCCATGGTTACGGCTGCTCTTCACCATGAAGCTAGCGCTTGAATTTTGAAGAATGGCTTGATCTTTTTGATTTAAGGTTAGTAACAAACATCCACTCCTTTGATTTTGTTGCTTAATTAGCTTCATTTTGATGGCTACATTGCTTGATTCCCATTCTAGTTCTTTTTCTATTCTAGAGAGCACTTTTCTAATTGGACATTTATGCAAGGCTTAAATTATGGTAAATCCATCGTCCAAAAGGTTGGTGTCTACGAACATATTTAAATTCTTAGCTAATTATTCCATGGTGGTGAAGATCATCATTGTTAGTATATGATGCTATAATTAGTTCTTAGAAGTAGAGTAGATTCTTTTATAATTTGTTGAGAAAATTAATCTATGTGTCATATAACAACGCATTGTTTGGAGCTACATTGTTGTTCATAATCATGTCTCCAATTTTAGACTTATTTTTAAAATTAGTGTCTCTATTTTTATGTGGCATGGAGTAGAATAATTGTTCTATATTATTGTGCAATAATTTTTTTATGGGGCTGCGTTTTTTAATTTATATGGGCATTGTTTGGAGCTACATTGTTGTTCATGATCATGTCTCCAATTTTAGTCTTTTTAAAAATAAGTTTCTACATTTTTATGTGTCATGGAGTAGAATAGTTGCTCTTTATTATTGTGCAATAATTGTTTTTTTTACTATGATTTTCAATTTACAGGGCCGGGGCTACCAATTTCAATTTTCCAATAATTAGTGTACAATAATGTTTTTCGGAAATGGTACTTTCGAGCTACAATTGTTGTTCATGAAGCTCGATTTCTTATTAATTCTTTGTAATTACTGTCTCAATATTTTTTGTGCAGAGATGGATCGAGAGTGGATGCATCTGTCCCGAACAGACAAGCGGTGGTGACGTCAGCCAGTTGATCACCTATGCTAAAGCCCATGCTGGGAATGAGAACCCTGTCTTCTATCCATGCAAAGATTGCAAGAATCAAAGGAACTTTCGTCAAATTGAGTCTATACGATCGCACTTGATTACCAGGGGGTTCAGGCTAAACTATACGATATAGACTATGCATGGCGAGGTTGGTGTGAGTATTCCGCAGGAAAACGATGACGATGTGGACATGTCTGACGTAGCCATCCACTATGCTAACGAGGAACCTGGTGTCAACACGAAACATATGGCCACAATTAATAATGTGTTTAGGAACATGCTAGCTGACAACACCGAGGATAATAACGATGGCATTTCTCAGTTGCTACGTAATGTAAAGGCCGGATGTCTTAGTGAAAGACAGCTGAGAAAGCTAGAGAAAATGAGACAAGATGGCAAAACACCATTGTATAAGAATTGTCCAATGAGCAAACTGGAAGCCAACATCATGCTGTTAGAGTTCAAATCGACAAACGGATTGAGCGATAAAGGCTTCGATCAGTTGTTAGGTATAATAAGGAAAATGCTCCTAGAAAAACGAGTTACCAGAAAAGACATATTTGGCCAAGCAAATAATTTGCCCCATCGGCCTCGAGGTTGAAAAAATACACGCGTATTCCAATGGTTGCATATTGTACCGTGGAGAAAAATACAAAGACTTGAACAAGTGCCCCAAGTGTAAAGCTCCATGGTACAAGGAAGGGCCGTCAAATGAGGGTACCAAGACCAGAGGAGGTCCTATAAAGGTCGTTTGGTATTTCTCTATAGCTCTCTGGTTGCATAGGTTGTTTGCATGTGCAAAGTCAGCCAAGCTGTTACGCTTGGCATGGCGAAGAGCGTAAGAAAGATACAATGATGAGCCCCTCGCCGATGTGTATGACTGGAGGACTGTCAATACTATGTTCTATAAGGACATTGGTGGAGAGGTAAGGCACCTTTGGTTTGCTTTGAGCACAGATGGGATAAATCCTTTCGACCAGATTAAAAGCAATCATAGCACCTGGCCAGTGACGCTCTATACGTACAACCTTCCACCTTGGGTCTGTATGAAGCGGTCGTACATCCAGATGCCACTACTGATCCAAGGGCCAAGACAACCTGGGAATGACATCGATGTGTTTCTAGAACTAGTGATCGATGAACTAGTGGAGATGTTTGAAAAATGTGTGCTGGAATGTTTGGGACGAGTACAAAAAGGAACATGTCACGATCAAGGGAGTACTTATCGCTACAATCATCGACCTATCAGGTTGAGGTTTGTTGTCTGGAGAGAAGACAAAAGGCTATACTGGATGTGTCGAGTGCTTGGATGACACCGATACAGTAAATCTGCCAAATAACTCAAAGATAGTTTATATGTGACACCATAGGTTCCTACCTAAGGATCACCCTTACCGTAGGAATAGAAAATATTTCAACAGTACTATTGGGAAATTCTTAGCTCCAAAATATCGAGACGGGCATGCAATACTTCGAGAACTCAACAAACTGAAGGTTGTCCTTGGGAAGGGGGACAATCAGTAGCAGCACCTGATGGGAGCATTTGGAAGAAAAAATCGATTTTCTGAAAACTACCTTACTGGCCATTTCTTAGTGTACGCTACTGTCTTGATCCCATGCACATCACTAAAAACGTGTGCGCTAACATGCTTAACACCTAGATGGACAACGGGGGGGGGGCATCGAAGGATTCAGTAGCCACACGTCTGGACATGCAACACTTGGGAATCAGGAAGGAGCTGCATCCCATGGAGCTAGAGAATGGCTAGTTCGAACTTTCGGTTGCGTCATGGACATATCGTTTTCTAATGTTTCTCTTTTTTAATATTGCACGGTGTCCAAAGAAGACATATTGGTGGAACGCAGGTCTCATTCAAGGTTCTCGAAATGGAGAGGAAGTACCTAAAACAGCCGGCGGGAAAACAATGAATGCGGGTTTTATGTAACGTGGGCAATGCTTCGCTACATCGACGGAAAATTGGAAGAAAGCAGATAAGTTGGTGTGTATAATCCTTATTTTATTTATATCTGTTAATAATTCAACAAAATGATTTACTGATTTCTCTTTAGATATCATCTTTTTTCAATGACAGCGCAAGAAATATAACCATGAAAGGCTGTTAGACATGGAGATCATCGCACTGCAATTGGAGCTGGCAAAATTCATCTTAGCCGAGGTATTGAAAAAAAGATGGAGTATTTTTATTGCATAATCCATGAAGTTCAAGGACCAGTTTGGCCCAGAGCGGCTCGCTAGATTATTGTAAGAAATCCGAGAAGCATGCTTCATCTTATCGAATATTTTTTTTTTATTTTGAGGAGATCGAGATCTTGATAAGAACATTTGAACTGTAACCGTAACATTTGTAATGTTTAATATTGATGGACCTGTCGTATACGTAGCGTATATAAAGCGAAACCCGATTCCATGAAAAATATAAATTAAAATAAATTATAAAACAATAAAATACGAACGGGCCATCACTGCCGGTTAGCAACAAACCTGCAGTGATGGCCAAGATGGCACTGCCGGCTTGAGCCATAAACCGGCAGCGTTGTCTTAGCCATCACTGCCGGGTCTTGTCACAAACCGGCAGTGTTGTCGTAACCATCACCGCCGGTTAGCAACAAACCAGCAGTGATGGCCGAGATGACACTGCCGGCTTGAGCCACAAAATGGCAGCGTTGGCTTATCCATCAGTGTCGGGTCTTGTCACAAACTGACAGTGCTGGTTACGACAACACTGCTGGCTAAAAACACAAACCAACAGTGATGTTCGAGGTTACACTGACAGGTGGTCTCATAAACCGACAGTGTTGGTGGAACTGAACTCTGCCAGATTGTGTAAAGGACCGGCAGTGAAGTTAAAGAATACTACCGGTTTGCAGGAACCGACAGTAATAGCTAACCATCGTCACTGCCGGTATGGTTGTGCCGGTTTAAAATCCGACAGTGATGAGATGTTTTAAATCGGCAGTATTGTCCTGATCTAAGGTAGTGTCGGTCTTGCCCAAGGATTCAGGAACATACCCAGTCGCCATGCTCCTGCATGGCTTCTGCCTCCAGAACCATTTCTACGAACAAGTTCTCAAACACATTGCCTCTTTTGGCTTCATCATGGTGGCACCGACAGGTTAATATACTGCCTGACTCTAATTAGTTGATCCCATGTCTGTTGGCTTCTGACATGATCATCTAATAATTCTGTAATTCTATTGGCAGTTCCATATCAGCATCCTCGGCATGGCCAAAGGTGACACTGAGGACACAGCCACAGCAGCCCAAGTGACAGATTGGCTCACCAAGGGACTACCATCCGTCCTGCCCAAAGGCGTCGAGCCCAACCTTTCCAAGCTCGCTTTGGCCGGCCACAGCCGAGGTGGCCACACGGCATTCTCTCTAGCCCTGGGGCATGGCAAGACCAACCTCAAGTTCTCTGCCCTCATCGGTCTCGACCCTGTTGCTGGCCAAGGCAAGTTTCTGCAAATATCACCCAAGATCCTCACCTATGAGCCCTCCTCTTTCGGACATAGCGATGCCGGTACTGGTCATCGGCACCGGGCCGGGAGAGGAGAAGAGGAACATACTGTTCCCTCCCTTGTGCCCCCAAAGATGTGAACCACAAGGAGTTCTACCACGAGTGCAAGCCACCTTGCTACTACTTTGTCACCAAGGACTATGGGCATCTGGACATGCTAGACGATGATGCTCCCAAGTTCATGACCTGCATGTGCAAGGACGGGAAAAACTGCAAGGACATGATGAGGAGGAGCGTTGCAGGGATCATGGTTGCATTCTTGAATGCCGTGCTCAGTGGAGAAGATGGAGATCTTAGTGTCATACTGAAAGATCCTGGGCTCGCACCAACCACGCTGGACCCTGTTGAGCACCGTTTGGCATGAGCAGAATGGATCATAAATCCTGAAGTTAATAAGGAGCCAGCAGTTAGCTGCTTGCCTTTTCATTTGTTTTCATAAAAGAAATCCTAGCTGCTTGTTGTTCAATGGGCTTTCCAGAGTCCAAATAATGATGAAGAAGTGAGTAAAAAATGGAGAGAATTTCATATGTGATTTATTATTTGTCACGTTCATGTTTTTTTTTTGAAAAGCAGAGAACTACATTATAATTTATAAAGGGAAGAGTTAAGGCCTAGGCCAAAAGGTTAAAAAACAATTGTACACACGTTAAGTGTGTGAAAAAACTATAAACAAGGAACAATCATTGCTAAATGCTGGAATAATCATTGCTAAATACTTTGCTCCTGCTATGCAGCAAGATCAGGTTTCTTCTTTGATTTTCGCCACTACTGAGATATGGCGTACGTATTTGGAACACTTGGTAAATCGACGGTAAACAAATATATTGCCGTCTCAATTATGGAGTGACATAAAGGACAAGTTTGTTGGTCTGGCCAAACCCTGACCATCAGGCGATCCGCCATCCATAATCTGTTTTTCACTGCAGGCCAAGCGAAGAACTTGCACTTTGGTGGTGTCGAGTTGCACAAGATGATAACTTCAAAAATTGTTGCAGGAAGCCCTTTGTATTGGGTGTGGTAGGTTGACACCGTCGTATATTCCCCATGATTTGTGAGCTTCCACGTGACAATGTCAGGTCTCACTGATTCAAGACTTTTTGTACCTCGGCTATCGGCGCAAAGCTTATGCAGAACTCAGCCAATTGCAGACCATTGTCAGTCAAGTGGTCCTCAGCAGTGCAAGGGATAATCGCCGTGGCCCGTTCTGCCTTCCCCAAGGCAAACTAGACTCAGGGAGTCTCTATCGCCTGCTGCAGTCCAAGGACGCGCCTCCTCACCCTGCTGCCAAATTCATCTAGGAAACCCGTGCACCCCCACAGGTGCAGTTCTTCATTTGGCTAATGGTTCATGGCAGAGTTCAGTGCCGAACAAATCTATTCCGCAAGACGATTTTGATTCACCTATATGCGAAGTCTGTAGGCTCTCACATGAAACAGGTGAGAACATTGCCTTCCAATGCCCCTTTGCGGAAGTGTTCTGGGAAAAGCTGGGGATTCAGTCATGCATATTTGATCTAAGCTGTCCGGATCACTTCCCCAAGAAACACTTCACAACTTTGCTACTGGCATCTATGGAAATGTCGGAAATTCAGTTGTGTTCAGAGAAGAGTTCTACACACACCGACAGGTCTTCCTGCTAATGCACAACGATGCAAAGCTTTGGAGATCTCGATTACCAAAGAAGGATAGGGAGGTAGCTGATGTTTGGTGCCAACTCTTGTTACCTTTATGTAATCAGTAAACTGTAAATGATGACGATGTAGCTCTTCAAACAGATGGGCTCCTCCACCCCCCACCCCCAAAAAAAAAACAGTTGGACGTATTCTATCAGTTGTTGGCCTGGTGTTATGGTTATGGCTCCTATGTTGAGACTTGCGATCATGAATTCTAGCATCGTTGTTCAGTGCATCTTTAATAGTACGTGACTTCCTTTTTGAAATTGAGAAGATGCTTGGGGCTAAATTATTTGGAGCTCTTCACCTTGCTACCATGTTGAAGTCCAGAAAAGGGCTTTTTCCGCCGTCTCCATTCATGTGGTTACATGGGAAATAATTTATTCTCTACATCCTAGCACTCTGCTAAGTGATAAGGCAGACATTAACACCAAAATCTATCGCAAGATGCTGATGCTTCCTCCTCCGTAGTTCTTGTAGAGAAGCAATACGGCATTTTCTATGCCTTCCCTGAGTAAGCACACAGTTCATCATCAGCCCTTGTGCCAAGTAAGGCATCCAAATTGTTATGTGCCCTACAATTGATCGAACTTTTTTTCCTCTCGAAGTTTCAGGTTGCAAACAAATTACAAAATATGCCAGATTGCACGTTTAAGGATGCCTAATCTACAGGGTGCAAAAAAGAGAAGCATCTGAACTTGGGTTAGATGTACTAGTCCATAGATGTTTGGTGTATAATTAACAGTAATGGTCACAAGAGAGAAACTGGAGAGGTCAGTTTCATCTTCATACCGAGCTGACGAGGTCGGCGGGCGAGAAACGAGGCAGGGATGCCGCGGCGGCAGCCGCCACCACCATCGCCAAGCAAGTCTCTCTTGTTCTTGGACCGTTCGCCATTCGTGGGGCACCTAACACTACCTCTGATCTGGATATCATTGTCGGTTCAAAAAAACCCTTCACTGCCGGATTTTGAACCGACAGTGGCATACCGGCAATGATGGGGGTTGACATCACTGTCGATTCTTAAAAACCGACACCGATCTACAGACAACAGTATCGGTTCCTAGCTCCACCCGACAGTGTCTAGTTGAACAACACTGCCGGTTTGTAGTCCCAACCGATAGTGATGGTTGCTTCACGAGTGTCGGTTCATGGCTCAAGCCGGCAGTGTTGAGCAAGCCAACACTGTCGGTTCATGGCTCAAGCCGGCAGTGTTGAGCAAGGCAACATTGTCGATTTGTTAATAACCGACAGTGATGGCTTACGACAACACTGTCGGTTCGTTGCTAACCAGGCAGTGATGGCCCATTCGCATTTTATTGTTTTATAATTAATCTGCTACGTAGACAACATGTCTATCAATATTAAACATTACAAATGTTACGGTTACAGTTCAAATATTCTTATAAATTAAAATATAAATTCCACGATTCCACGAAAAAATATAAATTTATAATATTGATTTTAATTTATATTTTTTCGTTGCTAACCGGCAGTAATGGTTTTTTCTTCGAGTCCCACACCTCGATCAGATTTTTGACAAGATTGACACAAATGAAGACGAAATGGTTGCTACAATCACATAATCCTAATTATCGAATAATCTTAACGAGAAAAGAAGCATAAAATTAAAAATCGAGAACACATACTCGTAATTGTAGGCTAGAAGTATGTGGGTTTTCTTCTTCATCATGAATTCGTCGAAAACAGCAATCAATCTCTGTTTCAGGTCTTCCACGTCACATCCATGAAGGCCTAGACATGTCCTCTCATTGACTCGTAAGGGAATCCAAGCAGCCTATGTAATCCCATTTGCTTTTTAGAATGCAAAATTTTGCTATACACCTACATAAAATTATGGGAAGTGCTCAAAAGTTAACAATTTATGTCTTGAGAGAGTAGTTAATTGTAATATCATGCGTGTAGGGTACTTATATAGTCCACAGCGTCAACATTTGAACATCGAGAGAGCGTTTCTGGTATAGCTGGAACAAGCACTCCCACTCGACATCGAACTTCTCTTCTTCAGGATAATGGAAAACATGTGGCAAACAGATAATAACCTCAAAATCAAAGTCGTTCGTCTCTATTGCTTGAGCCATATAATATTCATGTAACTGGCGCATATATGTTGTCAGATTTTTATACTCATGATCGGGAACCAAAAGATTACCCCTTTCATACTTCATTGCCGGTATTCCCATCCCTTGTACATCATAATAGATGTTCGCGGCCTCTTCCATGGTTAATCCTAGGTTGTCTTCGACATACTTCTGTATGTTCCTCAAATCTTTATTGTGTATTTCTTCGTCTCTTGTTGTAGCGTATTTATTCTATGTTTGCCTTTCGAATTCGAACTTCAACAAAAACAAAGGCAGTGAGGCACAGAGATTGAAGAAACTAACACAATCTTCCTTCGAGATGTGTGCTATAAATTTTTCTTTCATCAAGGTGGTAACCCTACCACTGAACGGCCTTTTCTTTTCTGTTGGTCCACTTTGGGAGCATTAGCGACCGAAATCCAAGGACCTTTTCTACGACTGCGAGGATGTCCTTGATCTTGTTTTGGGCTGAGGTGGAGGAGGAGGAGGAGGAGGAGGAGAATTCTATTTTCCCAGACGCTGATGAAGATGGAGGAGGAGGAGTCTCTTTTCTCGGGGCTGATGAAGATGGAGTCGGACGAGGAGGAATAGAAGGAGACATTTGTCTTCTCAGGGGTGATGGCTCCGGATGATGAGGGGAGTGATCTCTATTGGGAGATGATGAGTGATCATCGCGGGTGGGCAAAGACTCGTAGTCGTCCTCATCATCAGAGGACAATTGATGGTCAAGCTTAATGAAGCGCTTGCGCCAGGCCGCTTGAGAGCCCTTGTTTTGACCAAGTTTTGGCCTGTCTTCCGCTATGGGGTACTCAATGGGTATCTTGTTATATTTCTTATCAAGTATTCTGTCAATGGTGACGCAAGCGTACCCCTATGGAATTGGGCGGCCATTAAGTGTCCCATGTGCCAGTAATGTGCCAGTGTGCATTCCTACCAATAGGAATCTTTGACACGCCTCGCTTGGATCTTAGCCTTCCTACCACCCGAACCCTCTAGCTCCTCGGCCGGCGGAGGCTCCTGCTAGAGACACCAAGTAAGCTATGACCCTCTCAATTGATTAGCGTGTGTGGCTACATAAGTCACATGATACCAAAGTTACCTAGCCATCTTGGTCATTTTGACCCAGATCGAGCAGGCCGGACAGGGTCCATGGCTGCTCGTTCTCACCATCCTGATTGACACCATCACCATTTGTTGGATCATGCGGCTCTCCCGTCCTAGCAATATCAGTCGCTTCTTGTTGCCGATTTATTCTTCGGCGATGGGGTAATAGGCAACGATGAGTCATGGCTGTGACACGATCGTGGTTAGTTTTGGCTACGGACAACTACTAATAGCATATATATATATATATATATATATATATATATATATATATATATATATATATATATATATATATATGTTTAAAGCAAAGTCTAATAATAAGTTCACATACAACAAAGTTAAATAATTGCATATGTTCACCTAGAACAAATTCATTGTTTGATTGACCACATACAACAAAGTCCACCTACTGTTCTATGAAACTAAGCCTACATCAACTTCCAAATAAGAAAAGCAATGACCATAGCCATAAATAAAAGCATGACATCTTTCCAAGACCAAGGAGCAATTCTCCTAATCTTCACATCTCCGGCGGGTGGCTTCTCTTCAATCTCCAGTGCCAGCGGATGGCCATGGTTTGTATTCATTGAACCATAATGGCCGGTTGCCCATGGTTTGCAAGGTAGGCCAGGATGACTATAGTAGGCCCTCAAAGCTTTAGCTTCTGTGTTGTATTTTTTGTGCAAATTATAAGGGTAGCGATTGACTTGAGCATAGCAATCTTCCTAGGTTCGATAAATCCCAGGCACGTGACCAACATGCACTACATACCATGCCATGGTTGCCTATACATTTAAGTAAGGGGCTATTGTGTTTATACCCTTACTTTGAACCACAATTGTGATTTTATCCCTCGCTTTTCGCCATGTTGCATTTTTACCCTCGCTTTGTAAAAACGAACACTCAGTCTATCCCCTACTCTGTTAACAGCAGCTAACGGGGTTAAATGGGCTTGCCAAGGACAACTTTGCCCTTGCAAAAATACCCTTACTTTTCTGAAGTTCATTGTGATTTTACCCCTGTTTTCTTAAAAAATGACAGCATCATTGTACAACTTGTTACATATAATTGCACATAATAGGCAAATATATATGGGGCCCAATATATATAATATCACATCACAAGTATGTGTAGCAAAAGCGCAGCAACCATCATCCAACATAAACATCCATCATCCAACATACACAACCAACAATCCATCATCAACATACAAGTCCAACAAAAGCAACAGCTAATAGTGAGATATTACATGTTTATTGTCATAATCACACAATTCCTAACAATGCAGCCAACCTCCCTCCTCTTCCTCTTCCTCTTCCTTGTGTTCTAGCCCCTTCTGCTCCTTCAGTTCCAGGTGCTTCACTTGCACTTACAGCACTTGCAGCACTTGCACTTCCTCTACAGCCTTCTCAATTCCTTTGCCTGCATCTATACTAATAACCAAGCCTGGAGGAGTACTAATAGCCTTCTTCAAGTTATTCACAAACCAAGTCCAACTTTCCTTAGACTCAGTCTCAATCACACCATAAGCTACTGGAAATAGGTTGTTTTGACCATCCACTACAACAGCTGCTGCTAGCTAACCCCTACCCCTTCCAGTCAAGTGTGTGGCATCCATGGCAATGTAAGGCCTACATCCTTGCAAGAACACATCAATGCATCAGGATTAAACTCAGGATCAGAGCAATCATCACAAGAATCAGAAGATGCAGCCAAGTCACTATCATAGCTGCTATCACTTGCTGCCACAAGTGAATCAGTGTCAGAATGTATGCCCTCCTCAACTCCTACACCCTCCCCATCATCATCACCTTTTTCTTTGGATTTGGTGTCTCTCTTTTTCTTGATGGCTCTCTTTTTTTTGGTGGCTCTCTCTTTCTCCTTTGTGGATGTGGGTCTCTTAGTGCTTGTCTCATTGGTGGGCACTCTATTCCTCACAGAAGGGTGGCACCTATGTTTTGTTGGTGAAAACTGCAAAGGACCCTCAAAGTCATTAATTTGGGCATTAATGTGCACCAATCCCTTGTCTTTATTGAGATCAAACCACTCAAGCAACTGCTCATTAGTTTTAATCTCAATACCCTCGAATGGACGCCATAGAGTTATATACTATTTTGAACCCCACAGGTAATGCTCAGCTATGAAATTAACTAGTTGCAGAACATTGAAGTTATGCATGTCAATAACTTGAGTAGGTAAGATTCTACCCTATCGCCATGTTTTTGGTCCCCCATCAGGCAAACTGAAAAATGACAGAACCCTAACTACCAGATTCAAATTCATGTGATTTTGCCTACAAATCAGAGCAATTGAAACCAAATTAGCGCAATTGCCTGAAGAATGAGATTAATTCGATCCACAATTGGCCAATACACATTCACAGAGGAGGAAAATTTGTACCTAGACACCAACTCCATGGCTCTGGACATGCCATCCTCTGGCTCCATGGCCGTCGGCCGACCTGCAGCGCCCTTGCTGAGTGCCCTTGTCGTGCTGCGTAGCCAAACCCTAGGCGGCTACCCAAGGAAACCCTATGCAACGCCCAGGCTAGCAGGCCCAGCCGCGTGTCGCCCAACCACCCCTCCACGTCACATGGCTGCCCCACCGGCTACGCCGCCCAAACGCCCCTCTTGGCCGCTCCTCTGTCGCCCAATAGGTGCGTGGCCGCCCTGCCGCCCGCGCTGCCTGAGCGTGCGAGCCACGCCACCCAGCACTCGCCTAGCCACGCCGTGAGGGCCCCTCCACGCCGCCCAGCCGCGGCGCCAGCCGCGCTGACCAGCCATCGGAGCCACGTCATTCAGCCACCGGAGCCGCGCCTGCCGACCGCCCGAGCGCTGCGCCCGCGATAGAAGGCCGAGACCGCATCGAGATGGATAGGAGAGTCACGGGTGAGTGGAAGGTTATTTTTGTCCTAGATACTTCTAAGCCTGTCTTTTCCTTTTTAAATTTTTTTTACATAAACATCTAACAGAGTTATAAAGAGGGGTAGACTGAGTGTTCGTTTTTACAAAGCGAGGGTAAAAATGCAACATGGCAAAAAGCGAGGGTAAAATCACAATTGGGGTTCAAAGTAAGGGTAGAAACGCAATAGCCCCTTTAAGTAAATTAAGTTGTCATTCAAACATGATGTATTCTTATAAAATTTAATATATTTATGAATAACACACAACCATTGCATAGATAGGAGTGTTTGGAAAACAGCTATTCATGTGCCTCAGTAATAGTTACTACAACTTATGATTATATCATCATTGCACATGACCATAGCCTCAGTCCAATTAATATATTAAGTCATCATAACCTTAGTCTAAGTGCATTGAACCCTCTACAATGCATACAAGATAAAGAAAAGTTGTTAGATGTAGGAAAGATATAAAGAATATTTTTTTATTCGTTAAAACCTAAATGATGATTTAGAGAGCCAGTTTAAGACTTTTGGATATACTCCTAGAGATGTCTCAGAGTCTTCAGTCTCACTGTAAATCCCCCAACCATCAACGCGAGGTTCTTTCACAAGTATCAGTGCAGGTAAGCATCTTTCCAAATTCCAATCTTCTTTGATAATGATTGTTTCTTCATGCCTGATACTGATCGAACAACCCTCGTTTGAATGTAGTTAGCCTCAGTCCAATTAACTTTTCTTTATCTTGGCTTTAGCACAAGCTTGAAACTTGAAGTGACTCATAATCAGCTCTAGGAATGAGATTTGTGAAAGGATTTGCATTGAACTTGTCACTCGAATGCATGCCGTGGATCAGAGCTTTCACTGCACAAGCAGCTAGAGAACTATGAAGTCCGATCTACTCGGCTTTATTTCATTCTCATTGATTTCCAGATTAAATGGACAGTGCTAAGAAGTAAGAAGACCCAAATCTTTTAGAAATTGGTTGTAGTTGTACTTGTACCTATCTGGTCCATGCTAAGATGTGCATATATTAGTTTTATAGGTCTAAAATATATATACTCCATCCTCACATCCAAAAACATTGAGCATCGGTGGCACTACAGACTAGACATTCATGATTAAACTGTATGCTAGCATTGCAATAAAGTAGCAGTAACATAAATTATGGCAAGTAAATTATCATATCAAACAATAAGTTATAGTACTTGGTAAATGAAAAGCCTCTACTGATTCAAGTAAGCAGCTGTGGGACATTTCATCAGACACGTAGCGGGCAGTGAGCCGCGCACTCACCGTGGGGATGGGAAAAGCAGTTGTCCGCACGCTCCTGAAGGCCTCGGCGGTGCTACGGACGGCGCGGTGCTCCGGCTTGGGGCGGTGGACGGCATGGGGCGGTGCTCCGGCGTGGGGTGGTGGACGGCCTGGGGCAGTGCTCCGGCGTGGTGGGGGGAGCGGTTGGCGCGGGGTTGAAATGAATTTGGATAATTTCAACCTGCGCCATTTTTATACCAGTAGCTCATCACTGTCGGTTCTGCTTGTAAACCGATAGTGAAGGGGTACATCACTGTTGGGTCATTCCCCAAACCGGTAGTGATGTGGTATAGCAGTTAGGTGTTAAGTACGATAATTTTTTGTTTTCTTTTGAACTCCTCCTATTGGCGCAACGGTTAAGACCCCTCAACTTAGCCCCCGAGACCCGTGTTCGAGTCTCAGGCAGCCCAATTTTTTTGTTCTATTTTATAATTTTTTAAGCGGCCTAAAGGTCAAAAGGAAAAAGTAAATAACCCTTGACACATATCATATACTAGCGCAGCGGTGAAGTCTCTGAACTCTGCAGCCCGAGACCCACGCTCGAACCCGAGGGCTGGCGCATAAATTTTTAATTTCTTATATATCACTGTCGGTTTTCAAAATAAAACGACTAGTGATAAACAGTATAAATGTCGATTTATTCTCATCAATGCCAGTTTTTTTAAACCGACATGTGATTTTTATATATATTAAAAAAATATTTTATATACTGAATAAATAGAAGCATATGTATTCCAATGTCGAAATGGCTTGACATTTTTTAGTCAAGCTTGTACACCCAAATTAAGACCCCACATAGGATCTTAGGTTTTTCTGATCAGTTTTTTATTTATTATATTTTTCTGTGTGCTGAATGAGACGAAACAGGGTGAATTTCATCTTGGACCCAATAGATTTTTTCTTCCACCTCCACAAAATTCTTATCCCTAGGGCACATTAGAGCCTGTGTAAAAGTTTGGCACCATTCTGGATCTTTTCGTGGGTAGACTCAGTTCAACCTATAATTAAACGATGTCGTCGCACGAAAATTCAATTAAACTTCAGAAAGTAGCAAACCATCTCTGGAAAATCCCAAACTAGGTGTTTCTTTCACACATGGCACGTGGAAGCCTAAGGAAAAGTTTGAGATGAATACGACACCGGAATGTATATTTCTAGTTGCCCAACAAATATTACACGAATTACATGCATGATAATAATTAAACACAGAAAGCCATACAAATTAAAATTAGAACCCAATTAAACTACGACCTTAAGAACAACCTAAAAACATTAATTACTATGGGAATCACTACCGGGTTCGATCGGACCACGCACACTAACATGCCTCTAGTAGCCATATATGGTAATTGATGTCACGGATTATGTATTCGCTTGTATCGATAAAGTCCAATGCCCGTATGAGTGCACTCTCTCATGCCTCACAATATCGAAAGAATAGTCGGCCATAGATGTAACCTACTAAACGACCACTGCCCATGTTAGTAATCCTTATGCAGTACTAGCGTCCTTCTATAGTGAGCTGGCCGAGGTTACCATTGCAGAAGTCCCAATCGTATCCGAGTTGCTCCGTAGCTTGGTCTAGAACGGCCCACAAGCCACATGCAGCATAGGTAAGGTCCTGGAGCGCAATCTGCATGTGGAGAAAAAGGAAAAAAAATTAGAGAATATTATTACAATAATAAACAACAAATAACCATGACTCAAGTATAAGTGACCATTTTACCACATCCACACGGTTGTAGCTCGTAAACCATTCGCTTACATACAGGGACGGGGATATCACCAGCATTCAAAGCAAGTGCCTTGAAGTATGAGAAATCAGGCACATCATAGCAAACACACCGAAGTGCCTCTAAACAGATGCGCACGGCACTGAATTGGGCGCTTATCACGTCCGGGCTTCTGTCTTCCTGTCTCGTGGATATGGTTTCGATGATTTGCACCCCTCAAAGGGATGGAAAAACTGAGTTCACACGTCCATAGCCGACCACTTGCATTAGATATCGTGTTCTCGATGATGTCCGAGATAAAGAACCATCTAAGTGCTGTTCACAGCCAATCTATTGGAGATATAGTCTGCGACATATATGTATGCAACAGTGATATTAAACTAATTACACTTATTTGTCAGCATCAGAAAAACAAAAGATGTTGAAAAATATTTCATACAATAGCTGGAATAGGGAACCGTGGAATGACCATATTAGGAGCTGAATGGCTCATCGCCAGGGTGGAAACCTGGTTCTTGTGGTGGGGGAGGTCCGTTGTTCATACCACCTGATCGATAAAATGCCAAAAAATATGAACATAAAATATATGCACAAAAATTCTTCCAAGTAAAATGTGATAATATAATTAAATATAGATCGAATACAAGAAATACGAATATATATAAATGTAGAATGAAAAGAAACATGAATTTAAATATAGATCAAATGAATATAGATAGAATATTGGAGAAGACAACATATCAATACCATTGAAAAATGCAGGAGCCATGACCAAATCACGTAGAGAGAGTGGATTTCTTGAGAAGTGAGAGTGAAACATGAGAAATGAGACTGTGAGAGTTCAGTGGGTGGGTGGGATCGATGTATGTGGTCGGCGGTTTGTTTTATATAGCAGGGCATGGACATCACTACCGGTTTTTAAGTAGAACCGACTAGTGAAGGTGCATATATGTAAAGGATATATTTATTTAGATAGTACAGTAGGAAAGTTTTAACAACAATGATATATTTATTTAGATAGTAATAAAATACATCAAAAAATAACAAAAATATTAGAAATAAATTACATATACAATAACAAAGACCTTACACTAAAATTCCATATATGATAACAAAGACCTATTTGCGTACAGGTCAACACATTATAATGTAACCACCTTAGTAGCATTCTTCTAGCACCAACTAGGGGCAAACAGCAGCATCGAGGTGGTCTACGAGCTATACCAGTTGAAGATGACAAGGTGGCATCGATGAATCCACCTTGTCTGTACATGACCTTTTTCTAGATGCGCACCGCAACGGATGGCTCTGTGAACCTCGTGGCATCTCCAATCTTCGACGTTGCTCTATCTTCAGTAGCATTCTTCTAGTACCTCTTATGTGCACCATTTTGGTGGACTACGACGCATAACGATATATGTGGTTTGTTGTGAGAGAAAAACATTATATCATGGCTGATAAGGCCTAGCTGAAACCAAAATGCATGGAGAGGCTAACTCCTGGCCGAGGGCCATTTTATAGGGGCTAGCAGTCGTGGTACATTTTTTATTTCTGAACTAAAGTTGTCAAGGTAGGTGGGAGCAGTGTTCCAACTGTTGTGGTCAGTGGGAGCACTGTTGGCATGTGAGGAGCATCTACACATCACTATCGGTTTTAGTTTAAAAACTAACAGTGAATAGAGTTATCACTATAGGTTTTTAACTCTAAACCGATAGTGTAGAGGAATTATCACTACCGGGTGAATCATCAAACCGGTAGTGATGTGGGTGTAGCATTAAAGGGTTAAGTAGGATAACTTTTCCAATTATTTCGAATACCACCCACTGGCTCAATGGTTAAGACTCCGTAGCTTAGCCCTCAAGACTCGTGTTCGAGTCCCAGGCGGCCCAAATTTTTTGTTTCAATTTTATAAATTATTAAATGACTTTGGGAAATTGCTCATCACTGTCGGTTGTAATTCTAAACCAACAGTGATGAGGAACCATCACAGTTGGGCCATTCTTCAAACCAGCAGTGATGTGGCTAGTACCAGTTAGGGGTTAAGTAGTATAACTTTTCCCTTCCTTTCGAATTCCTCCGACTGCCTCAATGGTTAAGACTCCGCAACTTAGCCCTCGAGACCCATGTTCGAGTCCCAAGGCGGCCCAAATTTTAATTTTTTGTGTCAATTTTATAATATATATGTCTAGACTTCCGATAGAAGGATATTGGGGTGGTCATTCTCTTCCGAGCTACTACTAGTAGTGAGGGATCCATAGCTCCTCAGTGCCGGGCTGGGCTCCTTCGAGTATTGCGAGCAGGGACTACAAACTGGTTGGGGACCAGTGGCGCCGAGGAGTTGTGGATCCCTCACTACTAGTAGTAGCTCAGAAGAGAATAGGCCACCCCAATGTCCTTCTATTAGAAGTCTAGACATATATATTTATATTTATATTTAGCTGGTGTTTAAATTCAGAGAGTAAAGTTTAGAAATGATACGTCGGCATATTTGCTGAGTTGGTAGAGTATTAACGAGGAGGAGAGAGGAGATGAGAGTTTCATCAGGATTCAAACATCCTTCACGGTTATGTGCATAATGATTACATAGTTAACAATAATCTAAGTATCTTTAGGTGCATCAACAATGAGGGCCTCATTGTGATCAAGCCGTATGTAAGCAGATTCATCACCCTCTTGAATGATAGGTAGGGGTACGTTTGCCCCGAATGGAGGCATTTCCTGATAGCCCCTGTAGTCTTCATCGTTCATCACTCTATCGACACCGACAATCTTCCTTTTCCCTTCTAGGACTACTTTTAGCCTTCCTTTTGTACTTGTTGTCCCTTGCATAGAAGACTTGCATAACATCTCTTGCAAGGACGAAGGGGCCGTCTCTGTATGTGGTCTTAGTGAGATCAACGGTAGTGAACCCTTCGCTGTCAGTGTTGATTTCCTCGAGCCTAGACCCACTGACAGCGAAAAAGAGCTGCCTTCAATGGACCATAGGCTAGCTCCCATATCTCCTCTATGAAACCATAGTATGTCGCCTGCACGTTGCCAGTTTTCGTCGTGAGCATCAAAACGAACACCACAATTTTGGTATGTGCTCTTTCCATCTTACTTTTTTGTGTAAAATGTGAATCCATTGATCTCATACCCTTGGTACTTAAGATATGTACTTGAAGGTCCCTTGGCTAAGGCATCCAGTTGATTACCCAACTTTATTCCAAGCAAGCGACATCAGCAACCAGTTGACAAATTCCTCCTTATGTTTTTTATCCAACCAAGACTGTGACCTTCTCAGGATATAGAGTTTGCAGCAATTGCCTATGCTCATCAATGTATGGCATCACACCCTCAGCTTGCTGGAGAACAAGCAAACTATGCTTGTCTAAAAGAAACATGGTCATCTACTGTAACAGATTTCTCCCCAATCGTTCCTTTACCACGTAGTCTTCCCTCATGATGAGATTCTAGAACTCCGACCATTTTGATGTCTAGATAATATGTGCAGAACTCAATGGCCTCCTCCGTTGACCATCCTTCAACCATGCCCCCTTTTGGCCTGAATCTGTTCCTAACATACCTCCTGAAAACTTTCATCAATCTTTCGAAAAGGGAACATCTGATGCAGATACATTGGGCCAAGGGCTCTAATTTGGTCAACAAGATGAATGAGCAGATGCAATGAGATATCAAAGTAAGTCGGCGGGAAATGTATCTCAAGCCTAACGAGAGCTTTGGCTATGTCCCGCTGCAGCTGCTCTAGCTATGGACACATCAATGACCTTTTTTGAGATCGCATTGAAGAACGAGCAAAGCTTTTTGATTGGGGCGCGGACCTTTGGGGGGAGGATACCACGTAGGGCAACAGGGAGCAGCTGAGTCATAATGACATGACAGTCATGGGCCTTCATAGGGCCATAGTTGAACTTGAGTTCTCTCATGTTCACTAGCCTCTTCGGGTTCGTACAGTTGCCTGTCGGGACTTTGAGTTCATTGAAGAAAGAAATAAGCGCACTGCTTTTCTTCCTTCTTCAATGTCCATGACGCAACCTGGAAGTTTGAACTGGCCATTCTCAAGCTCCACGGGATGCAGCTCCTTCCTGATTCCCAAGTGTTGCATGTCTAGGCGTGTGGCTAGTGAATCCTTCGATGTCCCCCCGGTGTCCATCAAGGTGTTAAGAGTGTTAGCGCATATGTTTTTAGTGATGTGCATGGGATCAAGACAGTGGTGTACACTCAGAAATGGCCAGTAAGGTAGTTTCCTAGAATACAGATTTTTTCTTCCAAATGCTCCCATCAGGCGCTGCTACTGCATTGTCCCCGTTCCCAAGGACACCCTCCAGTTTGTTGAGGTCTCGAAGTATCGAAGGCCCGTCTCGATATTTTGGAGCTAAGCGTTTCTTCAATAGTACCGTTGAAATCTTTTATGTTCCTATGGTAAGGGTGATCCTTAGGTAGGAACCTACGGTGTCCCATATAAACTATCTTTGAGTTATTTGGTAGATTTACCATATAGGTGTTGTCCAAGCACTCGACACATCCAGTATAGCCTTTTGTCTTCTCTCCGGACAACGAACCTCGACCTGGCAAGGTCGATGATTGTAGCGATAAGTACTCCCTTGATCAGTGACATATTCCTTTTTGTACTCATCCCAAACATCCAGCACACCCTTTTCAAACATCTCCACTAGTTCATCGATCACTAGTTCTAGAAACACATCGATGTCATTCTCAGGTTGTCTTGACCCTTGGATTAGTAGTGGCATCTGGATGTACGACCGCTTCATACAGACCCAAGGTGGAAGGTTGTATATACAGAGCGTCACTAGTCCAGGTGCTATGATTGCTTCTAACCTGGTCGAAAGGATTCATCCCATCTGTGCTCAAAGCAAACCAAAGGTGTCTTACCTCTCCACCGATGTCCTTATAGAACATAGTATTGATAGTCCTCCAGTCATGCCCATCGGCGGGGTGCCTCATTATTGTATCTTTCTTACGCTCTTCGTCATGCCAGTGCAACAGCTTGGCTGACTTTGCACATGCAAACAGCCTATGCACCCTGGAGAGCTATAGGGAAATACCAAACGACCTTTATGGAACCTCCTCTAGTCTTGGTACCCTCATATGACGGCCCTTCCTTGTACCGTGGAGCTTCACACTTGGGCCACTTGTCCAAGTCTTTGTATTTTTCTCCACGGTACAATATGCAATCATTGGAACACGCGTGGATTTTTTCAACCTCGAGGTCGATGGGGCAGATCATTTGATTGGCCAAGTATGTCTTTTCTGGCAACTCATGTTTTTTTCTAGGAGCATTTTCCTTATTATACCTAACAACTGATCGAAGCCTTTATCGTTCAATCCGTTTGTCGATTTGAACTCTAACAGCATGATGTCGACTTCCAGTTTGCTCATTGGACAATCCCTATACAATGGTGTTTTGCCATCTTGTCTCATTTTCTCTAGCTTTCTCAGCTGTCTTTCACTAAGACATCCGGTCTCTACATTACGTAGCAGCTGAGAAATGCCATCGTTATCCTCGGTGTCGTCAGCTAGCGTGTTCCTAAACACATTATTAACTGTGGTCATAGGTTCCGTATTGACATCGGGTTCCTCGTCAGCATCGTGGATGGCTACGTCAAGCATGTCCATGTCATCATCGTTTTCCTGCAGAACATTCACACCAACCTCGCTATGCATAGTCCATATCGTATAGTTTGGCATGAACCCCCTGGTAATCAAGTGCGATCATATAGACTCAATTTGACGAAAGTTCCTATAATTTTTGCAATCTTTGCATGGGCAGAAGACAGGGTTCCCATTCCCAGCATGGGCTTTGACATCGGTGATAAACTAGGCTGACGCCATGCATGTACCGCTTGTCCGTTCGGGACAGATGCATCCACTCTCGATCTATCTCTGCACAAAAAAAATACTGAGACAGTAATTACAAAGAATTAATAAGAAATCGAGCTTCATGAACAACAATTGTAGCTCGAAAGTATCATTTTTGGAAAATATTATTGTACACTAATTATTGGAAAATTGAAATTGGTAGCCCCGGCCCTTGTAAATTGAAAATCATAGTAAAAACAATTATTGCGCAATAATGAAGAACATCTATTCTACTCTACTTCTAAGAACTAATTATAGCATCACATACTAACAATGATGATCTTGACCACCATGGAATAATTAGCTAGGAATTTAAATGTGTTCATAGACACCAACCGTTTGGATGATGAATTCATCATAATTTGAGCCTTGCACAAATAGTCCAATTGAAAAAGTGCTCTCTAGAATGAAGAAAGAACTAAAATGAGAATCAAGCAATGTAGCCATCAATACGAAGCTAATTAAGCAACAAAATCAAAGGAGTGGATGTTTGTTACTAACCTTAAAGAAAAAGATCAAGCCATTCTTCAAAATCCAAGCACTAGCTTCATGGTGAAGAGCAGCTGCAACAATGGAGGAAATGATACAAACGCGCGCCTCAGTTCTCGAGATGAAAGAGAGGAGGAAGGAGAGGACGGCTTGCAGCCTTTTTGTGTTGTAGGCTTATCACCGTCGGTTCTTGGCTAGAACCGATAGTGATAGAGCCCAATCACTGTCGGCTCTTGGCTTAAACCGGCAGTGATCAGTGGCCACCAAAACATTAGTCGGTTCAAGCCACAAATCGGTAGTGATGTGGTCCTTCACTGTCAGTTTTAGCCCAGCCTCAATCATTTTTTCATTTTCAAGCTCATAACCGGTAGTGAAGGTGCATGACTGTCGGTTCTCACAAATCCGATAGTAATGATACCGACAGTGATGTGCAAATCTGACGTACTGTAACAAATCAGGTGTGACGAGACGACCGCGGTGAGCTATATGTTGGGCCAGGCCCGCGGGCCTGACTTGTGGAAAGAAGTGTGTCGTCATCCCAAGGTTGGGTTGGTGCCGTTCACCGATGAACAGAAACCCGGCTGCTGAAGAATGTCCGTTGATCACGACTGGATTGACTGACTGATATGGAATTTGCTTCTGACAACTGACAACACCAGCAGCCAACAGCTTGCTGAAACGCGGTGGGCTAAGAGGCAAATTAAGGTCACCTTGTTGAGCATGAAAAACCTTGAAAACAAGTTGGTTATTATCCGTTGAACATGCGCAGGGAACATTGAACGAGGACAGACCTTATGGTTGCACTCTTAGAACACATCTTAACTCATGAATGACCCTTGGACCTTGCTGTTCTGTGGCCCAAGGACGAGCCGACAAGTCTTGAAACACACTTCCTCCCATTTCTTTTTTTTCTTTTTTATTAGATACGTTGTTCTCGTATTCATTCCCAAGATTTACAAAAAAATATGCTATTACACATTTAGTGCTTGCCGCTAGATTCATATTTAAAAGTAGTTTCATATGATGTCAAGTTTATAGTTATGACAATGTAATTAAAAAGATGCAGTCAAAATTTGGTATTGGAGACCAATTGGGGCCAAAGAGATACTGTCAGCTATGAAAAAACTGGTGTGAGACATGAGCAATAAAACATAGTTGTGAGCTATGTAATGTGGATAAGTTACAAGTTGTTTGGTTAAAACAACTATAAACCCTACACCCTCTCTTTATCTCTCTTAAAACGGTTGTAAAAAGTCTCCCTATTTTTACCCATTTTGAAAAGCTATAAAAGTTAAAAGCCCAAAATAGGGTCTAAGGTGCTGTGAAATTGTAGTGCACCAAGACACCTATTTCTATAAAAGCAGCTTCTTTCTATCCGTTTGGTTAGTGTTATGTTTTTTTGGTAGCAGAAACACTTTACGCAAACTGGGCCATCCGCCGCCACAATTTGAGAAGGGAGCAGTATGCAGCAAGCATAAGGACGGCCTATAATTATACCCTTGAGATCATAAACACTTGCTGCAATAATAAATAATAAGTATATTTTACTACAAGGTAGTATACGTGGTAATGAATCCTTCGAGTATAAATGCATTAGTAGGTGACAAAAAAGTAATATTAGGGTTGGAGTTGTTTGGTATGATATAATAGATGCCATAACACTATATATCCTAATTAAGGCCTTGTTTGGTTCGGCTTCAAAGATGCTCTGGCTCCTCCATCTAGCTAGTGTGCAATACTGTTGTTCACTATAGCTATAAAAAAATGGCTGTCGCCAGCACAAATGAACGGGGAATGAGGAGTTGTTGTGAGAGCCATGTTTTAATGTTCCGACATAGTACCCCTACAGTCGCGCGGAGCCGGAGCGGCCGGGAGCTCCTCGAAACACACTCTAATTGTCTTGGAGTCTAAACGAAAGAGGACATGTTGCATTATATGGCCCTAGAAGTTGATATCATGGCTTTTTTCTTTGAAAGGTAATACGGTGGCTTGGAATTGAAGAAAATGAAAGGAGATGACCCCCCCCCCCCCCCCCCCCCACACACACACACACCCAAAAAAGGAATATTACCCTATCAAAAAAAAGGAATATTACAACCGTTGTAGGACCATTGCGTCGTACCCGACAAAAATGTGCCCTACTTTGTTGCCCCAGCGTGTTCACAGAGCAGAGCTACTTAAAGTCACATCTCAGTTGCCTAAGAAGCACTAGTTTGGCCATGCCGCCACCACTACTGATGATATCATGACCTTAGTTGTGGAGGATGACTGAAGGAATAAGATGAAGATGACGAGTTAATGACAGTGAAGCTTTGCCACACTACATTAGAACGCAGAGAGAGAGAGAGAGAGAGAGCATGGAGATGCGACTAGTTTTGAACGATGAGTTAATATTGTACAGTAGTTTGAAGAAAATGACATAATAAGACAAAACCCCGACCAATATTGCGACCTTTGTACTGTAGGATCGTTGCATCGTACGTGGACGCATGACGAAAACGTGCCCTACTATGTTGCCCCAACGTGTTCTTGACACTTGTCACTCAGGAATTCCTAGGCATGCAAGGCGGTCCAAGCAAGAGCTGCTAGCGCCAACAATTCGTAGAGCAGCAGACTACTCAAAGTCTCAAAGCCACTTTACCCACCCTCCTCGTAGGCTCGCACCCACGCCGCGCCGGGCCGGCCGGCCGGCTCTATAAATCTGCCACCTAGCTTCATCATCCTCTCTTCTCATCAGCAACCAACACAAAGCCCGGCCTTACCAGCAACTGAGAGAGAGCGAGAGATACTAGCTACAAGATGGCAGCACCGGTGGAGACCATGGCCACGACGCCCCAGGTCCTTGATGAGCCTGCTGCTGCGGTGGTCACGTCGGTGTTCCAGCCAGGGAAGCTTGCCGTCGAGGTGATCTCAGTGGATCACGATGCCCGGCCAACGCCGCCGATCCCCATCCTGATCGCTGCTCCCAAGGATGATGCCGGCACCTACCCCGTCGTCCATCCTCCTGCATGGCTTCTTCCTCCAGAACCGCTACTATGAGCAGCTCCTCAAGCACGTTGCCTCCTTTGGCTTCATCATGATCGCACCTACAGGTTGTTTGGCTATGGCTAGTGTGGCTGCATGTCTCTGTATACTTTTGTTGATCGTAATGTATGATCTGACACATATGCATATGCAACTTTGTACTCCTATATGTTTGCAGTTCCACACCAGCCTCATATCCAATGGCAACGCCGACGACATTGCGGCGGCAGCCACTACCGGAGGCGGCTTCTTTGTCGAGTGCCTCAGGCACTCGGCAAAGGCCGATATACACTCGGCAAAGCCTTTGCCGAGTGTTACACTCGGCAAAGAGCGCTCGGTAAACAGTTTATCGGCAAAGACCTCTTTGTCGAGTGCACTTTATCGGGCACTCGGCCCCGACACTTGGCAAAGAAAAGTGGCCGTGACGGCGAGCGCCACCGTGACGACGGCTTTGCCGAGTGTCAAGGTCAAGCACTCGGCAAAGGTCCTCACTTTGCCGAGTGCCGTTGACTTAGACACTCGATAAAGGTGGTCACTTTGCCGAGTGCCGCAGGCAAGACACTCGGTAAAGCATGTGATGTTTGTTGAGTACCTGGCCCATGGCACTCGGCAAATCTCTGATCTTTGCTGAGTGTAATGGCCATTGCACTCGGCAAAGCATGTTCCTAGATAGTTCCCAGGTAGTCACTTTGCCGAGTGTCATGACCATTGCACTCGGCAAAGTGACTGAAAACAACCTATTTTATTTGTTTTTTACATCTCATCCAAACAAACAGAAGTTATATATAACAAATATCACTAACATCCCATATATATCATCAACAGCACATATATATCACCAACACCACATATATATCACAAACAGTCACATATATATATCATCAAATGTCACATGTCTCACAATATATCACAAATAAGTTCACAAGTAATCCAAGTGCTCCACCATCTTTGTTCAATCACTTGCAATTAAAAAGAGTAAACCAATAAGCACAGATAAACAAGAAGTACTTAGAAAGAGATGCAAAATAAACAAAACGTAATTACAAAATAACATAGTATTACATGTATTAGAAATAATCTTCATGATCGGGATTAGCTAGATCATAAGTCTCATCATCACTATCAATCATGTCGAAATAATCAACACTATCCGAATGAGCAATGTTGTCATTGTCATTGTCTAAATGTAATCGCTCAAGCATCTGTAAGTCCTTCACATTTTGCACCTCATCTCCAGCGTCCTCTTCAATAACCGTTTCATTGTCTACTTCCATTCCGATCGCTTCGGTTAAGTCTATCTCAAACCTCCCTTCTAGTCCCTCTTCTTGAAAAAACTCTCCGTCATATGTGTTTGGGTCTAAGTTGTAATCTTCATCGTTTGGGACAGGTACTTTACCGTGTGGCGATACCCTATGCACAATATCCCAACCCTTAAGATGCCTTATGGTTTGACACGCATATGGGAGATAATAAACTTGCATGGCCTGTTGGGCCACAATATAGACATTGTCTCCTGGTAAGACGGAATCCTGTCGAATTTCGATTAGACCAAGATTAGAATATGTCTGTCTCGTTACTTCAGGATCAAACCAATGGCATTTGAATATTACGGGATTAAAAGGTTTGGAACCATGAAACTTGAGTTCGTATATTTCTTCAATTCTTCCATAATACTCGACCTCATCAACGCCGGGCGTAAAAACTCCAGAACTTGTGGTTCTACGATTGGGCCGACTCTGCTCGTAGCTTGTTGTGCGAAAGCGATATCCATTCATGTCATAACCAGAAAATGACCTAACCCTTTAGACAAAGCCATCGGCAACCTGTCTCAACTCGGCACACATAGACGCATCCCTCTAGCCCTGCAAGCTCAAGCAGGATACATCGTTATATTATTGTCACGTACGAGTAACTTGGAATGTCAAACTAAGTACGAGCTACATTGGACGGTATCTTCCGTTTGAACCAAGAAATGAAATTAGACATTCCATTTCCCGCACCCTATCTAAGAAGGGTATCTACCTGCTGCGGGGTAGGATCCCTTGATTGACGCCAGAATTCATGAAGAAATTCCCTGTACCAACGAGAAACAAGGGGGTTGGATGCATAATAGTGACGGCGTATTTAACAAGTTCATTGAGAACTTACTGCATGTACGGCACCACTTCATCAAGGTTGGTCAACACGTATAGCATGATATGGCGCCACTCTTCATGATTCAAGGTCTTGGGGGTCGATGCACTTGCGCTTCTGAGTTGCCCTCGAAAAAGGCTGAGGTTTGATTCATTTTCGCCAGCATTGTAATGAGGGGGTGGATTATGCACGCTAGGGAGGTTGTCACCATAGTATGTTGTTGTGAAGTTCACCACCTCCTCCAGAATGTATGCCTCTGCAATGGAAGCCTCGATTTTGCATTTATTTCTATATTTCTTTCGAAGAACCTTTAGACATCTCTCGATTGGATAGCACCAACGGCCCTACACGCCCCCCCCATTCGTGCCTCATACGGGAGGTGCAAAATCAAATGCTACATCGGATTGAAGAAGTCAGGGTGGAAAGATCTTCTCTAACTTACAGAGCAACATAGGTGCCATTCTTTCCAAGTCAGCAATCACGGTCCGAGATAACTCCTTGGCACAAAGCTGGCGAAAAGAAATAGCTCAACTCTGCCAGCACTAGCCTAGACATGCTTAGGGACATGGCCTCGAACCATCGTCGGAAGAAGCCGCTCAATCCATATGTGGTAGTCATGACTCTTCATCCCTAAGACTCGCATAGTAGATAAGTTCACTCCCCTCCTCAGATTAGCTGCATACCCATCAGGGAACATTAACGTCTGGATCCATTCTAGTACTTCCTTCCTTTAGGGCTTGCTCAACACAAAATCGGCCTTAGGCCTTCTCCATGTCTTGCCAGCGACTAGGAGGCTTCATATGTTGGTTTGGTATATCACATAACGTTGCCTAGATCCACTCTAGCCTTAACGTTGTCCTTTGACTTGTCAGGAACTGTCCATGATTGTTGCCCAAAGTGCCTCGGCGACATTCTTTTCGATGTGCATTACATCAATGTTGTGTGGAAGGAGAATGTACATCAAAATAAGGGAGTCGAGTCAAGCCCGACTTATGAGTCCACATATGTTGCTCTCCATATCCCACAAAACCACCTTCTGGATTGACCACGAGACCATCTATCTATTCACGAACCGCTGGCACCAGTCATTATCAGTGGTGCAGGGTCTATCACTACTGACACCTTTCGTAAAGTTCTTGATATCTCGTCTGAATGCATGGTCAATAGGGAGGAATTGCCGATGTTTATTGCAACGATGAATACTTACCACCCTTCTGCAACCAAATGAACCTCAGACCTTCCTTGCATATTGGGCATGGGAACTTCCATGTGAACACACAGTGGCGCAGAATATCCCATACGCTAGGAAGTCATACAGGGAGTAGTGGTACCAAACATGCATTTTGAAGTTTTTCTTTGTAGCTCGGTCATATGTCCATACCCCTTCCTCCCAAGCATGGACCAATTCATCAATCACAGGCTCCATAAACACACCCATATTATTCCCTAGGTGTCCAGGAATTATCAATGACAAGAATACATTCTATCGTTGAAAGCATACGCCGGGGGGAGATTGAGGGGGATAACGAACACGGGCCAACATGTGTATGGGGCCGCCATCATTCCATAAGGATTGAACCCATCTGTTGCCAGCGCAACACGTACATTACGAGCCTCTTTAGCTTTCTCATGATGAATGCCATTAAAGTGGGTCCATGCTTCACCATTGGATGCATGTACCATCCTAGTCAGGATTGTATCAGTTTGCCATTTTTGTTCCATGTCATCTATTTCATGGATTCCTCGGTTATGTATAGCCGTTGGATCCTCGGTATGAATAGAAGGTTCCATAGGATTGTCATGGGAATGTCAAGCTGCCTCTTCTGGCCATCACCAGAATCTACCTCCAGGAACCTAGAGGATTTACACTTTGGACAGTACTTTGCTTCCACGTATTCTTTCCTAAATAGGACGCACCCCTTCAGGCAAGCATGTATCTGCTCATACGGCATCTTAAGTGCACGAAGGAGTTTCTATTACTCATGTATGCTCTTTGGCAGAAGGTGACCCTCCGGAAGTAGGCTGCCAATAACTGTCAACATACCATCGAAGGCGTCTCAACTCAGGCTATACTGGGACTTTAACACCATTATGGGTCCAATGGCATCTAGTTGAGAAACCTTTGTCTGGCTGTGAAGGGGTTTCTGTGCCACTGGCAAACATGTCATAGAACGCCTTTGCGGTTGCCTCTAGCTCCTCCTTCCGTACTGTCCTTCAGCGAACTGTGCCTCGTGATAGTCATTTAACATGTCTGCTACCCCTGGCATCAGCATCATAATCCTCGACGCGTGGTCTCACCACCTCCACTCTCATACGATCGGCTTCACCATGGTAGACCCACCTGGTATAGTCTACCGTAAATCCATTCTTCCAAAGATGTTCCCCCATGACCTTCTTCGTTTGTCTTTTCCTGTTTGCACATTTGCTGCAGGGATAGCAAATTTTACTCAGCTCCTTTAGTAGCCACGCCAAATGCCCATTCCAAGAAAGCATTCAGTCTTGTTGATCCATTCATTAGTGACCTGACCCTAACTTGCGCGGTCCAGTGTACATCCACTCACTGGTCCTCCATCCTCTAACATATATAGCGGCGAGTAATATAAACATCAATTGCATCTACACAATGTTCCTACTATCTAATAGGTAAGGATATGTCATAATCCCATGCGAGGATCCGTAGATGAGGTTAGTTTACATTCTCTACTCCTATCCGAGATAGAATTTCGGTAGCACCTCCCCAGCTATTCTCCAAATACACGTCCTGGCAGGGAGAGTGTGTATCTGGAGAACAATAGGGGAGTAGACCATGGAAACTAACCCCACCTACGCATCCGCGGGCTGTCCAAATAATGTGGACAATTCGAAATAGATACTGGTTTTACATATGGAAATATCTACATATTTCCAACCATATCTCTTTCGAACGGAAGATGCCTAGCTGGGTTACGTTATCTACGACCATGATACAGAAAGACGGGTTATACCTAGGGTGGTGGTGGAGTCAGGCTAGCAGGGCCATGGTGGGTCAGTGCAGTGGCAAGGCAAAGCAGTGCAGGCAGACCCGCAGTGGCGAGGAAGGCGATCAGGGTCGCCGAGGTAGTCTGGCTCCACTCCGACGAGCTCTTCTCTACAAAAAAGAAACATAAAACTGTCAATACAAAATTTCAGCAGCACCTCCCCTGCACAGTGAGGTTTCCAAAACCTACAAGAAAACCAACGGCACGATGGCCGACATGCACATATATATGAACGGCACGATGGCCATCATGCACAAGATTATATCCAACCACATATATATAACAATGTCACAACCACTCCTACGACTACCACCACTGCTACTCTACCACTACTACTACCACAACTACTAGTAATACTACGACAACAACGATGGTAGGGCATACCTAGTGGGCATCGTAGGGTGGCGGTGGTGAAGGGGCCAGGGCACCGGTGGACAAGGCGATGGCTGGGGAAGCGCTGGGGACATTCTTCGGTTTGCAAGCATCGTAAGTGACAACTTGCGCGAAACCTTCTCAAATATTTATCACAGCCTCCACATATGATATCATGACATCTTGACAAGTTTAATGATTTTTAGACTTCGTTTGCTTTTTATAGAATTTAAAAACAACTCGACCGCAAGTTCATGGTCATGTTTCGTGAACAAGATGTTCGAAATTGGTGGTCTGTTCCTGGATACGGCCTCACATTATACTAAATAGCATAAATATCATTTTTTCCATTCATTTTTTTCATTATTCAAATGACTAGCAGTTATAATTTGAATTATCCAAGAAAATTCAATTAAATGAAATAAATTAAAGAAATATAGAAAAAGTCCGAGAAATGTGCCACATTGGAACATGGAGTACCAGGTATTGTATGAGGACTGCAGAAAAAGTTTGGAGGTCAAAAGTGAAAAAAATATGGTTTGCTGAGTGTCAAAAAATGACACTCAGGCAAAGGAGCCTCTTCGCCGAGTGTCCAGAGAAGACACTCGGCAAAGGAGCCTCTTTGCCGAGTGTTAGGACAAGACACTCAGCAAAGGATTAAAGGCGGCTATCGGTCGTTAACAGTGGCGACCCTTTGCCGAGTGTTATTGTTTGACACTCGGCAAACCTGGTCTTTGCTGAGTGTTAATCTTTGCCGAGTGCTCGGCACTCGGCAAACCACCTCTTTGTTGAGTGCCAGTGGTTTGTCGAGTGCTTTCTCTCTAGCCGAGTCTAAGACACTCAGCAAAGAAGCCATCTCCGGTAGTGAGCCATCTCCGGTAGTGAGCCAAGGTGATGGACTGGCTCCTCGAGGGCCTACCTGTTAGATAATCTACTGCTTCCTTGTGTGAACACACAGTAAGGGAAGGTGGCACCAAAAAGGCCCCTTGCTGTGGTACTGTAGATGATATAGAGGCAGGCGTCGAATGGCTCACCTGCCGCACTGTAGCCACATGCAGGGATAGGCGTAGAAGTCAGTCCTGATGTGTTATCTAGTCACTATTGCAGCACGTTAGCTGTACTAGGACTAGATGGATAGAGTTATATAAATAGACTGCCACGGCAACTCAATAAATAGAGTTCAGATTTGCCATCTCCCATACAGGGCTTCGGCCAGTGCTGGTGTCTTGTACTATGTGTGTATGCTCTGTTCTCCCTCTTCTTCAACCTCTAGCCATAGTGTGTGGTCAGACAGCCGCGATCGTACTCGGCCATGGTCGGCAAGACTAGTGAGTGCTTGACTCACCTGAGCCGATGATTCTGTGGGCTAACAAGTGGTATCAGAGTCGTACAAGCGCCGTCACTAGACTAACTGCTGGCGATGACAAATGGTTCGGAGATCGGCGATGGTAGTGGCACTGCTGTGGCTACCTAGCCACGATCAGAGGTCATTGTTCGCATGGTGCAGGAGGTCAGCGGCACCAGTTGGGCGACACTGACTCGCACCAACTATGGAGAGTGGTCGGTGACCATGAAGGTCAAGCTCAAAGCCCGACAGCTCTAGAATGTTGTTGACAAGGGCACCGACAGTGAGGAAGATGACATGTCAGCATTGGAGGCTATTCTCGCTACTGTACCGGCAGAGTACAGGGAGCCATTGGGGGCAAAGGGCTTTGCTAAGGAGGCATGGGAGACTATTGTGGCTAAAAGTGTCTAGGACCCTAGTTGGGTTTCAGTGATTAATGACAATACGTGATTACTGTGACTAATGTGTGTTTTGCAGAGGCAATTAAGTTAGGTCACAGTAATGGCAATTGATTGGGAGATTGTGGTTGTCATGCCCCTACGATGGAAATCATTTCGGTTTTCAAAGGATGGACGACAAGGTTAAGGATGGACTAGTTCTAAGTGTCGTTTGGTGTTGAAGAGACACTTAGAGTAGTTTAGGACTTTGTTTTTCCTTTTGTCATGCTATTAAGGGGGTATGGATGGGTAGCTTGACCTAGGCGAGTCTAGTGGGTTAGGTGTGGTGCACACTTTTCAAAACTAGCACTAGGTAGCTCCTAAATAGCCCTTAGATCAATTGGAGCAAACTTCATTCACATATGATTGCGAGTTGGAAGTCAATGGAGGGTCAAATGTTGACCGGACGCTAGTCCTAGTGTGACCGAATGCTGGCGCAGAGTCCGATCAGTTCATTTGATCAAGGTGAAGTCATCTAGAAGTGACCGGACGCTGAGAGGTGAGTGACCGGATGCTGGGCGCCAGAGTCCGGTCAACTCCAGTAAGGTCCTAGTGAGGGAGAATCCTAATCGGACGCGTCCGGTCAGTGCTGATTGGACACTAGTTAGGTTCCGGCTACTAGCCGGACACTGAGCAACAAAGTGACTAGACGTTGGGTTCCAGAGTCTGGTCAACATCAATAAGGTTCCAGAGGGTAGTTTTCATGACCAGACATGTCCGGTCAGTGCTGACCAGATGCTGGCCAGTGTCCGGTCATAACTTAAACTACTCAGTGGCAGGGTGAACTGACCAGAGTGTCTGGTCACCTTGACCGGAGCGTCCAGGTCACCCCGCAGAGGCACATAATGGTTCGTTTTGAATAAGGCTATATAAATACTTCCTCTATTCATATGAGGGATTACTTTTGCTCATTGCAACAGCTGAGAAACACCTTTGAGAGTGCCAAGAAGAGTAAGGTCCTAGTGAGGTGATTGAGATTTGAGAATCCATAAGAGAGACCTCATTAGTGAAAGCAAGAGTAGCAAAGTGTGCATCCACCCATCTCATTAGGCTAGTCATGGTCAAGTGAGAGTTCATGCTTGTTACTCTTGGTGATCGCTATCACCTAGATGGCTTGGTGGTGATTAGGGAGCTTGGTGATCATCTGGCGGAGCTTGTGGATGACCCAACTCAAGTTGTGAGCAGTTGTGGGTGATTCACCTATGACTGAAGTGTCCAAGAATCAACCCGTAGAGAGCACTTGGTCCTTGCGCAGATCAAGGGGGAGCTACACCCTTACGCGGGTGCTCCAACGAGGACTAGTGGGGAGTGGTGACTCTCCGATACCTCGGCAAAACATCTCTGCATTCCTTCTTCTTTCTTTACTTTAAGCATTTACTTTGAGCAATTCAGTTCTTGTCTTTACATTCGTAGAATTGCCATGCTAGAGTTGGATTGGAACATAGGTTGCTAAACTTTTGTGCAGTAGAACAATAGAAACACTTTCTAGGCACAAGGGGTGAAGTGGGCTAACAATAGGGTTTAATTATTGCAAAGAATTTTAGAATTAGCCCAATTCGCCCCCCCCTCTCTTGGGCATCTTGATCCTTTCAATTGGTATCAGAGCCTCATGCTCACATATTTAGGCTTAACCGCCTAGAGAAAGATGTCTCACGGGGATAGACCTCCTCCTATCTTTGAGGGGGGATGATTTTCCTTATTGGAAAATCCGCATGAATGCGTATTTAGAAGCTCTAGATGTTGGAATACTTAGAGCCACCTGACAAGGATTCCCAAAACCTCGAGATCCCATGCACCTTCAAGGCGATGAAGTGAACTATGAGAAATGGAATGCAAAGGCTCGAAAATACCATCTTTAGAGGCCTTTGCAAAGATGTGTTTAACCGGGTGAGGAACCACAAGGACGCCCATGCACTATGGTCAGACATTTGTGCGCTCCATGAGGGAACTAAGAGCGAGCGTGAGGAACGCTATCATCTTGTAATGAAAAAGCATAATTCTTTTGAGATGCTTCCTAAAGAGAGTGCTAATGAAATGTACTCATGCTTGAATGTTCTTGTAGAGGAAGTCAATGGGCTTGGACTCACTCAAATGCAACCATCCGATGTTGTAAGAAAAATCTTGAGTGTCCTCCCCATTAATAAATATGGGCATATTGTGACCATGCTTCATCAAGGTGATCTTTCCACCGCTACACCGACTCAAATCTTGGGAAAGAACAATGCTCATGAGATATACATGCACATCACACCACAAGATGGCTCATCCTCTACCAAGAAGAAAGACAAAGACTTAGCATTCAAGGCTAGCCAAGAGAAGGGCAAAGCAAGAATTGAGTATGAGAGCTCAAGTGATGATGAGGTTGATGATGCAAGTCTTGCTCTCATGGTGAGAAGAGCTACCAAGATGCTAAAGAAGCTCAACAAGAGTGGCATCAAGTTCGATGGCAAGAAAAAGAAGTTCTTCACAAGCACTAGAAGGAATTGCTACAATTATGGAGAACTTGGTCATCTTGCACATCAATGCACCAAGCCCAAGAAAGACAAGTACAAGAATAAGAACAAGGGCAAGAAAGATGACTCAATTGATGAAGATGAAAAGAAGAAGAACAAGCCATACAAGAAGAAAGATGGCAAGGACTTCCACAAGAAGAAGAATGGGAAGGCATACATCGTCGGTGATTGGCTCATGGACATTGATTCATCTAGTTGTTCATCTGATGATGATAGTCATAATGAGAAGGTGGCCATAATTGTGATTGACTCTTCATCATGTTCACCATCACCACCGCCGTCATCCTCTACACACCTATGCCTTATGGCCAAGGGTGAACAGAAGGTGCCAAATGATGATGATAGTAGTGGTGATGATCATGCTAACAATGATGATAGTGATAGTGATAGTGATAGTGATGATGATGATGATGAATATGAATCACCTTCATATGATGATCTTGTTAAATTGCTAAATCAATATACTAAGATCATTAGAAAGACTAGAGCTAAGAATGACAAGCTAGAAGCTAATAATGATTCTCTTTTAGCTAAATGTGATATAGTGAAAAAGGCTAGTGTTGAGCTTAGAGAATCAAATGATGCTATGACATCCAAACTCAAGGAGCTCAAATCTTCTAAGAGAGAGCTTAAAGAAAAACATGATAAACTTGAGAGGATACATAATGAGCTCATCACTAGCCACAATATGCTAAAAGAAGAATATACAACTCTCAAGATAAATCATGATAATCTTGTTATTGCTCAAGAATTTTTATCCAATGAGACACATGATGCTACTAATGATGTTGTTAAGATTGATATAGCTACATCATGTGATGATTTAATTGTTGAGAGCATTGAGCAAGGATCTAGTGGCAAAGGCAAGCAAGTGGTTGAAACCGACAACTATGATCAGTATGTCAAGCTCAAGCATGCAAATAAAAACTCAAGAAAGATCTTGAAGAGCTCAAAACCACCAACACTATAGTGCTAGAAACTCTTTATCATGATGGTGATTTGATTCTTGAGAATGAGAAGCTCAAAGAAGAAAACAAGAAACTCAAGGAAGAGAAAAATAATGATGCACTTAAGGAAGAGAACAAGAAGCTCAAGTTGGAGAAATAGCATCTCAAGATTGGATTGAGCAAGTTCACAAGAGGCAAGCATCTTCAAAGTGAGCTACTAATGAACACCGTCATGAAGATGGATAGAAGTGGCATTGGGTATTTGGCAAAACCATGAGAAGAAGGCTCAAGCTCAACAGCAACAACACAAGTCAAAGCCAAAGTCAAAGAGATGTTTTCAGTGTGGACAAGAAGGCCACTTTGCCCATGAGTGTCAAACTCCACCACCACAACCCTTGCCTAAGCATGCAAGACCCTTTGCTTTCAATGTTCATTACATGCTTAGAAAGGACTCTAGTGGAAAGATGAAAGTCATGTTCTTAGGACCTCCCAACAAGAATAGGCCTAAGAAAATTTAGGTACCAAAGTCACTTGTTGAGAAAGTCAAGGGCCCTCAACAAGTTTGGGTTCCTAAAGCTTGATCTCTTGTGTGTAGGTGAACTACAAGACCGGTGGAAGTTATTGGGTAATTGATAGTGGTTGCACACAACATATGACCGGTGATCCTCGTATGTTCACCTCACTAGATGAAGAAGTAGATGGACAAGAAAGAATCACATTTGGAGATAATTCAAAGGGCAAAGTTAAAGGATTGGGCAAAGTGGCAATATCAAATGATCATTCAATCTCAAATAGTGCTATATGTTGCTTCATTGAGCTTCAACTTGCTATCCGTTGGTCAATTGTGTGATCTTGGCTTTCAATGCCTATTTACCGAGAAGGAAGTGGTTGTATCTAAAAAGATGATGATCAAGTAATATTCAAAGGATTTAGATACAACAACCTATATCTAGTGGACTTCACCTCCAAAGATGCTAATTTAAAGACTAGCCTATTCACCAAAACAACACTTGGGTGGCTATGGCATAGAAGACTTGCTCATGTTGGGATGAGCTCACTCAAGAAGCTAATGAAGAATGATTTGGTGAGAGGGTTGAAGGATGTGAAGTTTGAGAAGGACAAGCTTTGTAGTGCATGTCAAGCTGGCAAACAAGTTGCAAACACTCATCCTACAAAAGCTTTCATGTCAACCACAAGAGTGCTAGAGCTCCTTCACATAGGACTTATTTGGACCAACAACATACAAGAGTTTCGGGAGGAAATCTTTATTGTCTTGTGATTGTTAATGACTACTCAAGATACACATGGGTGTTCTTCCTTCATGACAAATCCGAAGTTGCATCATGCTTCAAAAAGTTTGCCAAGAGAGCACAAAATGAGTTTGAAGTGAAGCTTAAGAAGATTAGAAGCGACAATGGGAAAGAATTTGACAACACAAACATTGAAGCCTATTGTGATGAAGTTGGGATCAAGCATGAGGTCTCTGCAACATATACTCCTCAACAAAATGGTGGAGTTGAGAGAAAGAACCGGACATTAATCACACTAGCAAGAACAATGCTTGATGAGTACAACACACCCGAAGCTCTATGGGCAGACGCTATCAACACCGCATAGTTATGCATCCAACCGCCTATTCCTTCAAAAGTTTCTTGGCAAGACACCTTATGAGTTGCTCAATGGGAAGAAGTCAGGACGTCCCCTTCTTCTAGGTGTTTGGTTGCAAATGCTACATCTACAAGAAGCTGGCAACTACCTAGGGAAGTTTCAAAGACATTGTGATATTGGTTTTCTTGTTGGTTACTCATCAAAGTCCAAAGCATATAGAGTATTTAATCATGCCACCATCTTGGTTGAAGAAACATATGATGTGGAATTTGATGAATCTAACGGCTCCTAAGGAGCACATGAGAATCTTGATGATGTAGGTGATGAACCATTGAGGGAGGCTATGAAGAACATTCTGGTTGGAGACATCAAGCCATAAGATGATGAATATGATGTACAAGTGATCAATCCACCTTCTTCATCAAATGTGCAACAAGATGGTGATAAAGATGGGAGAGTAGAAAATGAAGACACTCATGTCTCCCATGATCAAATGGTGGCACAAGCACAAGATGTTGATGCTCCACAACCTCCCCCTCAAGTGGTTGATAGAAGGAATTCACCTCTACTACAAGCTCATCCACAAGATCTCATCATAGGGAGTCCATCAAAGGGTGTAATGACTCGCTCTCAAAAGCTTGCTTCATTTATTGAACATCACTCTTTTGTCTCTTGCTTTGAGCCTACTAAGGTAGAAGAAGCTCTTCAAGATCTAGATTGGATAAATGTCCATGCATGAAGAGTTAAACAACTTCACCTGCAAGGAAGTTTGGACTCTTGAAGAGCGACCACAAGGTGCAAGAGTCATTGGAACAAAGTGGGTGTTCTGTAACAAGCAAGATGATCAAGGCGTTGTTGTGAGGAACAAGGCAAGACTAGTTGCAAAGGGGTTTTCTCAAGTTGGGGTTTTCTCAAGTTGAAGGATTGGATTTTGGAGAAACCTTTGCACCTGGTTGCAAGACTAGAAGCCATTCGTATCCTCCTTGCATATGCATCACATCATGAAATGAAACTATATCAAATGGATGTGAAAAGTGCATTTTTAAATGGCTTTATTAATGAACTAGTCTATGTTGATCAACCTCCGGGTTTGAAGACCCTAGATATCCTAATCATGTTTATAGGTTGTCCAATGCGCTATATAGGCTTAAGCAAGCCCCAAGAGCTTGGTATGAGTGTCTTCGGGATTTCCTCATTGAGAAGGGCTTCACCATTGGGAAGGTCGACACCACACTATTCACCAAGAAGCTCGATGGATATATCTTCATTTGTCAAGTATATGTTGATGATATCATCTTTGGATCATCAAATGAAGATTCTTGCAAAGAGTTTGGTAAATTCATGTTGAAAGAGTTCGAGATGTCTATGATTGGAGAGCTTACATTCTTTCTTGGTTTTCAAGTCAAGCAAATGAGACAAGGGATTTTCATCTCTCAAGAAAAGTACACCAAGGATCTTCTCAAGAGGTTCAATATGGATGAATGTAAGCCAATCAAGACACCAATGCCATCTAATGGACATCTCGACCTAGATGAGGGAGGTAAAACATGTTGATCAAACTCTCTACTGCTCTAAGATTGGTAGCTTGTTATATTTAACCGCATCTAGGCCCAACATCATGTTTAGTGCATGTATGTGTGCTAGATTTCAAGCTAATCCTAAGGAAGCTCATTTGATTGCCGTTAAAAGAATCCTTAGGTATCTTAAGCACACACCAAGCATTGGCCTTTGGTATCCCAAAGGAGCTATATTTGAATTAGTTGCCTATTCCGATTCGGATTATGCCGGTTGTAAAGTTGATAGAAAAAGCACATCTGGAGGGTGCCATTTGCTTGGTAGATCACTTGTGTCTTGGTCCTCTAAGAAGCAAAATAGTGTGGCTTTGTCTACCGCCGAAGCGGAATACATTGCCAGTAGGTGCTTGTTGTGCACAAATACTTTATATGAAGCAAACTTTGCTAGACTATGGTGTAGTTCTAGAAAAAGTACCTCTTTTGTGTGACAATGAGAGTGCGGTAAAACTTGCTAATAATCCGGTTCAACACTCTCGCACCAAGCACATAGATATCTGCCATCACTTTCTTAGAGATCATGTTGCTAAGAATGATATTTCACTAGAAGGTGTAAGGACCAAGGATCAATTGGCGGATATCTCTACTAAACCACTAGATGAGGCAACATTTTGTCGATTGAGGAATGAGCTCAATGTGCTTGATTTTAGCAACTTCACTAGAAAATGAGCTTGTATTGTCCCTTGCATTGCATTATAATATACATGTTTAACTTTTAGTAATGCACTTAGGGCTTGTCTAACATGGTTAAGATAACCACCGTAAAGCGTGTGAAGAAGCTTAACCTTGGATCAAACTTGACATGCAACTAGATTTACTTTCAAGTATTGCATTGCATATGCATGAATGTTGCTTTGTCATTTCTCTTAAAATCACCCTTTTATTGCCTATTTTCATAAAAAGAATTATAGCCTAAGGCAAAATATTTTGAAAAATTTGAGGGATTTGAGAGAGGTCACTCATATCAGTCCTAATTGGTGTTTATTTGAGTCTTATTGAAGTTGAGATTCGATTGGGAACAGGCAGCATGAAGGACTTTGAAGATTTGCTAAAAAAGAGTGACCCGACGCTGGACCAGACTCTACTCCCCTACGTCTGGTCAGTTCATAGGAGGTGAACTATGCTACAAAGGAGTGACCAGATGCTAGAACAATATTCTCCCTGTGTCCGGTCAGAAGGTGATCCTATGTTCGGTCAAGCAAAGAAGACAAAGATAGGATCGACTGGATTCTGGCTGCATCCGGTCAGTGGTGATCGGACATGTCTGGTCATGACTCCAAGGGATTTGGACCTCTCTGGAGTTGACTGGACTCTGGGTGGCAGCGTCCGGTCATTGCCACTAGAGCGTTCGGTCAGTAGAAATCATGCGGGATTCCAACTCTTCTCCATTTCCTCATCTAGTCCGTCGGGGGACCTCATATAACCACCGCACCACGCGTAGACCTAATCCATTGTGCCGACTCACTATCACAGCAACCGAGCCACCGCGAATCCATCGTTCCAAAGTAGCCGCCTGCCACGCCACCTTCCACGCCGTCGTTGCCTCCTCCACAGCACAGCCGTGCCCACGCCGCCACTCCTACATTGCCGCACCATAGTCACGCCACCACATCTCGTGTCGTCGTGTCCACCATAGCAATGCTGCATTCACATGCCTACAAGCCGCATGCACGCCCCACTGCAGCACGCGAGCTCAGTGCCCTAGCACCGCTGGAGCCCTAGCCAGAACCATAGCCACTGATCCACGCCGCATTGCTATAACCGTAACCTATAGTTGTCGATCCGGTGGTTCCCTGATTCATTCCTCTTCTCGTCGATTCTCCGGTTCATCAGGTAGCAAGCCCTCTATTCCAATTTCACATCTATTGCTTGCTTCTTAGGGTTTCAGTATCTTTAGATGTATATTTAAATTATTCATATATATCCGATCTATTCCATCATGCACTGAGTCGGTGTTGTTGAGGTCTCATTGGCAGTTGTCTAGTCAACTCGGGGCCAAGCTCGTGAGTATGGATTGAGGCCAAGCCTCAAAAGTGTCAGTGATAGTTGTTTCTTGTTCGAGGCAGCAGATCAGTTCTAGATGGCTTGTGTCAAGAACTGTCAGAGGTGGTCTAGGTGATGAGGATCTGAGGCCCCTGCCTCGCTTGCCTACAGTTGTGAAAGGCAAGACAAAGAAGCTAGCAATGAAAAGGCGCAAGTATCTAGATGCTGACATAGAGAGAGCAGTCACTAGTTGTAGCCGCCGCCGAGCATGCAGAGAGAGGAGGTGCTAGGAGTGGAGTTCAGATTGCAAATCTACTTTCACTAGCATAGAGGGAAGCCATTGAGTAGGTCGAGCGCCATCATGGTAGTCCAGCTAGGGACTGTCATGCTTGAGGGATGTCGTGTTGCTTTGGAGGAGACATAGCCTCAGGGGGAGCCACAGCAGCAGACAGAGCAGGCTTAGGAGGGAGAGCCAGTAGAGGAGACAGAGCAGGCACCATAGCTTTGCTGCTATAGTCATACCCGTACCCAGGTGACACTGAGGGTAGAGACACAGCGGAGGGGTTCTTGTCCACCACTCAAACGATAGGGTCCGCCTCCAGTGACTCATCTAGATTTGAGGGCCGCCACGGCCAAGTAGGTTCAGCAGCTCTGGTTCGTTTAGTTTGAGGACTAGTTCCCGCCTAGGAGAGATGAACGTGCTTCTAAGGGTTTCTACACACCACTATAGGAGGATTTTTATAATGCATATCTTAAAAGTGGGCTTGCATTCAGGTCTCAGAGGGTTTGCTCTATTAAGGCCATAGTAGCAGCAGCTGGAGAGTAGATTCGTCCTCACCTTTCTTACCTGCTAGGGCTGACAGATCTACTTGGATAGACAGATAGATATGTTCCATCTTAGGTCTGACAGTTCTATGCTACACTTTGGATTGATCCAGCTCACAGGTTCATTCACTTTGCTTTTAGAGGCTGAGACTATAGGCTGATGAGCTTCAAGGTCAGAGAGATTCTTAGGCTTCAGGAGCAACCCATCTGGCTACATGAGGTGTGCTATGGTCAGACGGAGCCTCCTAGATGCCCTCACGGTGGTCTTGTACCTCCTACAAATCTGGTCCATTAGTGCTTCACAGAGCCATTCGGTGAGGGGTCGAGTAGGACACCCAAGGATCTCACTCCTACAGCTAGACTGCTCGATGCTATCATGAGGAGGACTCTACTTCCTAGGATGGGATATCACGAGGGCTTGACTCGCATACAGTTGTGGCTACTGAACTCTCTGATGTAGCAGACTACATTTGACATTTGGGATCTTGTTCTATCAAGAGATGGAGGACACTCTTGTAGAGGGGTTCAGAGGTCACAGACAGCTACCATATGCTCACTGGATTACTTTCTTGATACACAGGGCAGTCATAGTGAGGCCTCTAAAGATGTTGGCAGAACATTCTAGGTGCTACTACCTGAGTTCTTTGCATATAACATGACCCAGATGCTCCGTCATAGCAGGCCACAGGCACCTAGCCAGCCACGTCGTCATCCAGAGGTGCTAGAGACTATAGCCCAGCAGGATGAGATCATCAAGGGCATAGCAGCAATAGAGGAGGAGGAGCTAGATGCTCAGCAGGAGGGTATGGTAGAGAGCGACCCCAGCGACAAGCTTAGATGATGATTATCAGGCCATTCCTCAGATACCTCCTCGATGACATGATGGTGAAGCTAGTGGTTCCAGTTCAGCTCCACCTGCATCAGTAGATAGACCCCGCTTTACTTGTCATACTTGAGCGAAATGAGGTAGGACCAAGGCTCGCCAGGCCTAGGAGACAGCCACTGCTCTAGCATAGGTTCAGGCTAGACAGGATGAGTTCCTAGTGTCAGTAGCAGGCCATGCAGTAATAGCAGCTTCTTATTCAGCAGCAGTTACTTGGGTTTATGCAGCATGCACTGCCATTGGGGCTCCACCTGCCACAGCCTTCACCCAAGATCAGCCAGCCTAGCCACCACTTCTATGACTCTAGCTTTATAGCCTAGTGGGCTTTAGAGTCAGGGACAACCAGCAACATAGTTTCCTTCACCTACAGAGCAAGTGTCCCAGTGGTTTGCCTCGCTAGTGCTAGCCCTGACAGTTCACACCTCTTACACAGGCTTCACACCAGCTTCAGACTTCCTCGCTGCTTGTGCCAGATACTTTAGTCTCCAGGAGCCTTAGTGCGACATTTAGTGAGTTGATAGGGCAGCCTACTCCGCCATATCTACATGTCCCTAGTCCTTCCATAGTTGCTCCTATTACGGGGACTACAGAGACGCTCTCTTCTTTAGTTGCATCATCCGAGCCGCCTGCGTCAGTCATACCTATAGAGTCTCAGGCCACACCAGTTCCTGATTCGACCCAGACTGCTTCAGTGTTGCTTCTAGCCATAGAGGGTCAGATAGCTCAGAGCTCAGGATCAGATAATGATGGCACATAGTTCTAGATCGCTCATCGCACTTCAGCGCCCAACTCGTCCATTGTAGCCCCACCGACCGACCCTTAGGTTTTGGTGTTTGACGCTAAAGGAGGAGAGGGATTGAGTATGGTAGACTTAGGGGGAGTGATACATTTATGGGGAGCTTATCTATTAGCTTATCTATTACATTTGGAGTTTTATGTGTGATACTTACTATGCATTCATGTTTACTATTATGCACTGGACTACATAAGTGTGATCGTAATCGTGATATTAATGTGATCGTGATATTTATGTGATATGTGACATGTGTGCTCTCTACTTGATTTATTTATATGTCATATCACTTGGTTATGCTCATTTGCTTTGCTTCCATGTTTTACTCCGATGCAAATGAGCTTTATTACTTGTACTCATGCTTATTTCATATCTATTGAGTACATCATGTTGGCTTGGGTCGTATAAGCTTGCCTAACCTTTTTGTTCTTATTGTCAAAAGCTTATATGAACCAAGCATGTTGAAAACCTCATCTCTTTTACATACTCGAGGTTGTATTGTCATCAATGACCAAAAAGGGGGAGATTGAAAGCATCTAGGCCCCTAGTTGGGTTTCGGTGACTAATGACAATACGTGATTACTGTGACTAACATGTGTTTTGCAGAGGCAATTAAGTTAGGTCACGGTAATGGCAATTGATTGGGCAATCGTGGTTGTCATGCCCCTATGATGGAAATCATTTCAGTTTTCAAAGGATGGACGACAAGGTTAAGGATGGACTAGTTCTAAGTGTCGTTTGATGTTGAAGAGACACTTAGAGTAGTTTAGGACTTTGTTTTTCCTTTTGTCCGTGCTATTAAGGGGGGTATGGATGGGTAGCTTGACCTAGGTGAGTCTAGTGGGTTAGGTGTGGTGCACACTTTCCAAAACTAGCACTAGGTAGCTCCTAAATAGCCCTTAGATCAATTAGAGCAAACTTAATTCACATATGATTGCGAGTTGGAAGTGAACGGAGGGTCAAATGTTGACCGGATGCTGGTCCCAGTGTGACTGGATGCTGGCGTAGAGTCTGGGCAGTTCATTTGATCAAGGTGAAGTCATCTGAAAGTGACTGGATGCTGAGAGGTGAGTGACCAGACGCTGGGCACCAGAGTCCAGTGAACTCTAGTAAGGTCCCAATGAGGAAGAATCATGATCGGACGCATCCGGTTCAGTGCTGACCGGACACTGGTCATGTTCTGGCTACTGACCGGACGCTGAGCAGCAAAGTGACCAGACGCTGGGTTCCAGAGTCCGGTCAACATCAATAAGGTTCCAGAGGGCAGTTTTTCGTTACTCGACACTGGCCAGTGTCCGGTCACAACTTAAATTGCTCAGTGGCGGGTGAACTCATCGAAGCGTCCGGTCACCCTGTAGAGGCACATAACGGTTCGTTTTGAACAAGGGTGTATAAATACTTCCTCTATTCATGTGGGGGATTACTTTTGCTCATTCCAACAGCTAAGAAACACCATTAAAAGTGCCAAGAAGAGCAAGGTCCTAGCGAGGTGATTGAGATTTGAGAATCCAAGAGAGAGACCTCATTAGTGAAAGCAAGAGTAGCAAAGTGTGCATCCACCCTTCTCATTAGGCTAGTCATGGTGAAGTGAGAGTTCAGTGCTTGTTACTCTTGGTGATCGCTATCACCTACAAGGCTTGGTGGTGAATTGGGAGCTTGGTGATTCATCCGACGGAGCTTGTGGATGACCCAACTCAAGTTGTGAGCGGTTGTGGATGATTCACCTCGACGGAGTGTCAAAGAATCAACCCATAGAGAGCACTTGGTCCTTGCGCGGATCAAGGGGGAGCTACACCCTTGCGTGGGGTGCTCCAACGAGGACTAGTGGGGAGTGGTGACTCTCCAATACCTTGGCAAAACATCACCGCATTCCTTCTTCTCTCTTTACTTTAAGCAATTCAATTCTTGTCTTTACATTCATAGAATTACCATGCTAGAGTAGGATTGGAACATAGGTTGCTAAACTTTTGTGCGGTGGAACAATAGAAACACTTTCTAGGCACAAGGGGTGAAGTGGGCTAACCGTAGGGTTTAATTATTGCAAAGAATTTTAGAATTAGCCCAATTCACCCCCCCCTCTTGGGCATCTTGATCCTTTCAGCAGCGATGCACGTAGGTTCTGACCATGCAAAGAAGGAGATGAACCAGCTTCTGAAGCAGGAGTACACCAATCTCAAGTTCAAGGATGGTGAAGTGGTGGAGGACATTCTCCCTCCGCCTGTAGACGCTCATGAGCAAGCTGAAGAGCCACGGCATCACCATCAATGAAGAGGAGGCGGTCTCTAAGTACCTCCACTCCGTGCCAACAAAGTACATCTAGATCACTCTCTCCATAGAGACGATGCTGGACTTGTCCACCCTTACCATTGAGGATGTGACAGGCCATCTGCGGGATGTGGACTGAGCAAGGAAGGATAGCGGCAAACTACTACTGATAGAGGAGGAGTGGACTGCTCAGGAGGAACTCCGAGAAGGCAGCCTCCTCTAGCCACGGTGGCGATGGCAAGCACCGTGGCAAGGCTTCTTTGGAGAAGAAGAAGCAGGTCGACCCCAACAGTCTAGTCGACGCTACTGGAAGATGGGCCATTGGGCATGGGAGTGCCCAAATCGCAAGTAGGAGAAGAAGGCTTAGGCTCATCTGGTGCAAGCTGATGATGAGGATGAGGCCACTATCCTAATGGCGATGTTCTGTGCACTACACTGATGTCGAGGCTGAGGAGAAGGAAGATATGAGGACTGGTGGAAGCACCTGAGAAGGCCCTGAAGGCTATCAACCTCGATGAACCACGTGTCCAAGTCCACCTTGGACATGTGGGCGCCGACCAGGAGCAGCAGTGGTACATAGACTCTGGTGCCAGCAACCACATGATGGGCTCTAAGGCATCCTTCTCCTGAGCTCAACAACAATGTTACCGGTATGGTGAAGTTTGGTGATGGCTCACTAGGTGGCAATCAAAGGGCGTGGCACCATCATCTTCAGGTGCTAGAACAGGGGAGCACCATGCATTAATGGATGTATATTACATCCCACTATCTATGTTCCAGCATCATCAGCATTGGTCAGCTGGATGAGCACGATAGCGAGGTACTGAATCAAGGGACGGAGTCTTGAGGATCAGGCACCAGGAGCAGCGACTTCTTGCCAAGGTGAAGAGGTCCCTAAACCTGGTTGTACTTGCTCGACCTAAGGTGGAGCAGCCGGTGTGCCTGGCAGGCAAGGCACACCGAGGAACCAGTGGATGTGGCATGCCTGGTTTGGACATCTTAGCTTCGACGTGCTTGGATGGCTAGAGAAGATGGTTTGAGGGCTACACCACATCAAGCATGGAGGCGAGCTATGTGATAGCTGCCTAGCCGAGAAGCAGAGGAGGCTACAATTCCCAAAGGCGGCCAAGTATCGTGTGAAGGACGCTCTAGAGCTCATCCACGGTGACCTCTGTGGGCCGATCATGCTAGCTATAAATGGTGGTCGGCGGTACTTCATCCTGCTCGTGGATGATTGTAGTCTCTACATGTGGCTGTGAAAGCATCTAGGCCCCTAATTGGGTTTAGGTGATTAATGACAATACAAAATTACTACTGACTAACAGTGTGTTCTGTAGAGGCCAAAAAAGTTAGGTCATGGTAAGTGGAGATCGATCAGGCAATCATGGATGTCATGCCCCTACGATGGAAATAATTTCAGTTTTCAAAAGATGGACGACAAGGTTAAGGATGACTAGTTCTAAGTGTCGACTGGAGTTGGAGAAACACTTAGAGTAGTTTAGGACTTTGTTTTTCCTTTGGCCGTACTATTAAGGGTGGTATGGACAGGTAGCTTGACCTAGGTGAGTCTAGTGAGTTAGTTGTGGTGCACACTTGCTAAGTCTAGCGCTAGGTAGCTCCAAAATAGCCCTTAGATCTTGTGGAGCAAACTTCATTCACGTATGATCGAAAGTTGGAAGTCAATGGAGGGTCAAACACTGACTGGACGCTGGCTCCGGTGCGATCCGGACGTTGGCTGTAGGGTCCGGCCAGTTAGTTTGACTGAGATGAACTAGTCCAGCTTGACCGGACGCTGGAGAGGTCAAGTGACCGAACGCTGATGGGCAGCGTCTGGTCAACTCCAGTAAGGTTCCAGAGAAGAGAATTTGTGACCAGACGCGTCTGGTCAGTACTGACCGGACCCTAAGGGTTCAGCATCCGGTCGAGTACAGTAAGGTTCCAGTGAGGGTTTTATGTGATCCAGATGCATCTGGTCAGTGCCGACCGGACCCTGCCAGCGTTACGGTCATCACTTAATCACTAGGTTCAAGGGTTGAACTAACTGGAGCGTCTGGTCAACATGACCAGAGTGTCCGATCACCCCGCAGAAGCTCATGATGGTTCGTTTTTCAAGCTACCTTATAAATAGAACCTCCTCTCATGTGTGGGGGTACTTTTGCTTATTCCAACAGCTGAGAAACACGTTTGTGAGTGCAAAGAAGAGCAAGGTCCTAGTGAGGTGTTCGTGATTTGAGAATCCAAGAGTGAAACCTCATTAGTGAATCAAGAGTAGCAAAGTGTGCATCCATCTTCTCATTAGGCTTCGCATGGTCAAGTGAGAGTTCATGCTTGTTACTCTTGGTGATCGCCATCACCTAGATGGCTTGGTGGTGATTGGGAGTTCGGTGATCATCCGGAGAGCTTATGGGTGACCGGACTCAAGATTGTGAGCGGTTGTGGGTGATTCGCCACGACGAAGTGTCGAAGAATCAACCCGTAGAGAGCACTTGATCTTTGCGCGGATCAAGGGGGAGCGATACCCTTGCGCGGGTGCTCCAACGAGGACTAGTGGGGAGTGGTGACTCTTCGATACCTCAGCAAACCATCGCCCGCATTTCCACTTCTCTCTTTACTTTGAGCATTTACTTTAAGTAATTCAATTCTTGTCATTTACATTCTTAGAATTGCCATACTAGAGTAGAATTGGAACTAGGTTGCAAGTCTTTTGTGCTTTTGATCAATAGAAACACTTTTCTAGGCACAAGGAGTTAATTGGGCTAACCGTAGGATTTGTTTATTGCGAAGAAATTTAGAATTAGCCCAATTCACCCCCCCTCTTGGGCATCTTGATCCTTTCAATTGGTATCGGAGCCTCGTGCTCATGTTTTTAAGCTTAACTGCTTAGAGCAAGATGTCTCACGGGGATAGACCTCCTCCTATCTTTGAGGGGGATGATTTTCCTTATTGGCAAATCCACATGGAGGCATATCTAGAAGCTCTAGATGTTGGTATACTTAGAGCCACCTCACATGGCTTCCCAAGGCCTAGAAATCCCGCACAACTTAAAGGCGATGAAGTAAATTATGAAAAATGGAATGCAAAGGCTCGCAACACCATCTTTAGAGGCCTTTGCAAAGATGTGTTCACTCACGTGTAAGGAACCACAAAGACTGCCCATGCACTATGGTCGGACATTTGTGCGCTCCATGAGGGAACTAAGAGTGAGCGTGAGGAACGCTATCATCTTGTCATTAAAAAGCTAAATTCATTTGAGATGCTTCCCAAAGAATGCGCTAATGAAATGTATTCATGTTTGAATGTACTTGTAGAGGAAGTCAATGGGCTTGGACTTACTCAAATGTCACCATCCGACGTTGTGAGAAAGATCTTGAGTTTCCTCCCCATTGACAAGTATGGGCATATTGTGATCGTGCTACACCAAGGTGATCTTTCCACCGCTACACCGACACAAATCTTGGGAAAGATCAATGCTCATGAGATGTACATGCACATCACACCTCAAGATGACTCAAGCAATGAAGAAGAAGATGAGAAGAAGGACAACAAGCCATACAAGAAAAGGGATGGCAAGAAGAGGGAGTTCCACAAGAAGAAGAAGAGTGGAAAGGCTTATATTGTCGGTGATTGGCTCACAGGACATTGATTCATCTAGTGGATCATCTGATGATGATAGCGACAATGAGAAGGTGGCCACCATTGGTATTGATCCTTCATTTTCACCACCACCACCGCCATCATCCTCTACTCACCTATGCCTTATGGCCAAAGGTGAACGCAAGGTATCAAAGAATGTTGATAGTAGTGATGATGAGCATGCTTGTGATGATAGTGATAGCGATAGCGATGATGATGATGACTCACCTTCTTATGATGATCTTGTTAAAATACTAAGACAATATACTAAGATCATTAGGAAGAGTAGAGCTAAAATTGAAAAGCTAGACACTAAAAATGATTCACTTTTAGCAAAATGTGATACTTTTGAAAAGGCTAATGTTGAGCTTAAAGAAACAAATGATGCTATGTCCTCTAAACTCAAGGAGCTAAAATCTTCTAAGAAAGAGATTAAAGATAAACATGATAAACTTGAGTGGGTGCACAATAAGCTCATCACTAGCCACAACAAGCTAAAAGATGATTATACAACTCTAAAGATTAATTATGATACTCTTGTTATCGCTCAAGAATTTTTACCAAATGAGCCACATGATGCTACTAACCATGTTGTTAAGATTGATATAGCTACATCATGTGATGATTTAATTGATGAGAGCATTGAGCAAGGATCTAGTGGCAAAGGCTAGCAAGTGGTTGAGTGCAATGACTATGATGAGTACATCAAGCTCAAGCAAGACAATGAAAAACTCATGAAAGATCTTGAAGAGATGAAAAGCCACAACAGCATTGTGCTAGAAACTCTTGATCATGATGAAGAGTTGGTCCTTGAAAATAAGAAGCTCAAAGAAGAAAACAAGAAGCTCAAGGAAGAGAAGAAAGATGATGCTCTCAAGGAAGAAAACAAGAAGCTCAAGTTAGAGAAAGATCATCTCAAGATTGGATTGAGCAAGTTTGCAAGAGGCAAGCATCTTCAAAGTGAGCTACTCATGAACACCGTCATGAAAATAGATAGAAGTGGCATTGGATATGTGGCACATGTAGAGAAGAAGAAGGCTCAAATTCAACAACAACAATCAAAGCCAAAGCCAAAGAGATGTTTTGAGTGTGGACAAGAAGGCCACTTTGCTCATGAGTACCAAACTCCACCACCACAACCCTTGCCCAAGCATGCTAGACCCTTTGCCTTCAATGCTCACTACATGCTTAGAAAGGACTCTAGTGGGAAGATGAAAGTCATGTTCTTAGGACCCCCTAACAAGAGTAGGCCTAAGAAGATTTGGGTTGCTAAGTCACTTGTTGAGAAGGTGAAGGGCCCTCAACAAGTTTGGGTTCCTAAAGCTTGAATCTCTTGTGTGTAGGTGAACTACAAGACCGGTGGAAGTCATTGGGTTATTGATAGTGGTTGCACACAACATATGACTGGTGATCCTCGTATGTTCACCTCACTAGATGAAGAGGTAGATGGACAAGAGAGAATTACATTTGGAGATAACTCAAAGGGCAAGGTTAAAGGATTGGGCAAAGTGGCAATATCAAATGATCATTCCATCTCCAATGTACTATATGTTGCTTCATTGAGCTTCAACTTGCTATCCGTTGGACAATTGTGTGATCTTGGCTTCCAATGCTTGTTCACCAAGAAGGAGGTTGTTGTATCCAAGGTGGATGATAATCAAGTGATCTTCAATGGATTTAGATACAACAACCTATATCTAGTGGACTTCACCTTCGAAGATGCAAAATTGAAGACTTGCCTATTCACCAAAACAACACTTGGGTGGCTATGGCATAGAAGACTTGCTCATGTTGGGATGAGCTCACTCAAGAAGCTAATGAAGAATGATTTGGTGAGAGGGTTGAAGGATGTGAAGTTTGAGAAGGACAAGCTTTGTAGTGCATGTCAAGCCGGCAAGCAAGTTGCAAACACCCATCCAACAAAAGCTTTCATGTCAACCACAAGAGTGCTTGAACTCCTCCACATGGATCTATTTGGACCAACAACATACAAGAGTTTGGGAGGAAATCTTTATTGTCTTGTGATAGTGGATGATTATTCAAGGTATACATGGGTATTCTTTCTTCATGACAAATCTAAAGTTGCATCTTGCTTCAACAAGTTTGCCAAGAGAGCACAAAATGAATTTGAAGTAAAGCTCAAGAAGATTAGAAGTGATAATGGCAAAGAATTTGACAACATAGACATTGAAGCCTATTGTGATGAAGTTGGAATCAAACATGAAGTCTCCTGCAACATATACTCCTCAACAAAATGGTGTAGTTGAGAGGAAGAACCGGACTTTGATCACTCTTGCAAGGACAATGCTAGATGAGTACAACACCCCCGAAGCTTTTTGGGTAGAAGCAATCAACACCGCATGCTATGCATCCAACCGCCTATTCCTTAAAAGTTCCTTAGCAAGACACCTTATGAGTTGCTAAATGGGAAGAAGTCAGGACGTCTCCTTCTTTAGGGTGTTTGGTTGCAAATGCAACATCTACAAGAAGCAGGCAACACCTAGGGAAGTTTCAAAGATGTTGTGACATTGGTTTTCTTGTTGGTTACTCATTAAAGTCCAAAGCATATAGAGTATTTAATCATGCCACCGGCTTGGTTGAAGAAACATATGATGTGGAATTTGATGAATCTAACGGCTCCCAAGGAGCACATGAGAATCTTGATGATGTAGGTGATGAACCATTGAGGGAGGCAATGAAGAATATTCCAGGTGGGAGACATCAAGCCAAAAGATGATGAAGATGATGTACAAGTAATTGATCAACCTTCTTCATAAAATGTGCCACAAGATGGTGAAAAGGATGGGAGAGTAGAAAATGAAGATACTCATGTCTCCCATGAGCAAATGGTGGTACAAGCACAAGATGTTGATGCTCCACAACCTCCTCCTCAAGTGGTCAATAGAAGAAATACACCTCTCCTACAAGATCATCCACAAGATCTCATCATAGGGAGTCCATCAATGGGAGTGATGACTAGATCTCAAAAACTTGTTTCATTTATTGCTCATCACTCTTTTGTCTCTTGCTATGAGCCTACCAAGGTAGAAGAAGCTCTTAAGGATCCAGATTGGATAAATGCCATGCATGAAGAGTTAAACAACTTCACCCGCAATGAAGTTTGGACTCTTGAAGAGCGACCAAAAGGAGCAAGAGTTATTGGAACAAAGTGGGTGTTCCGCAATAAGCAAGATGATCAAGGTGTTGTTGTGAGGAACAAGGCAAGACTAGTTAGGAAAGGGGTTCTCTCAAGTTGAAGGTTTGGATTTTGGAGAGACCTTTGCACCTGGTTGCAAGGCTAGAAGCCATTCGTATCCTACTTGCATATGCATCACATCATGAAATGAAATTATATCAAATGGATGTGAAAAGTGCATTTTTAAATGGCTTTATTAATGAACTATTCTATGTTGATCAACCTCCTGGGTTTGAAGACCCTAGATTTCCTAATCACGTTTATAGGTTGTCCAAGGCGCTATATGGGCTTAAGCAAGCCCCAAGAGCTTGGTATGAGTGGCTTCGGGACTTCCTCATTGAGAAGGGCTTCCCCATTGGGAATGGTCGACACCACACTATTCACCAAGAAGCTTGAAGGGCATATCTTCATTTGTCAAGTATATGTTGATGATATCATCTTTGGATCATCAAATGAAGACTCATGCAAAGAATTTGGTGAATTGATGTCGAAGGAGTTTCGAGATGTCGATGATTGGAGAGCTTACATTCTTTCTTGGTTTTCAAGTCAAGCAAATGAAATAAGGCATCTTCATCTCTCAAGAGAAATACACAAAAGATCTTCTCAAGAGATTCAAGATGGATGAATGTAAGTCAATCAAGACCCCAATGCCTACTAATGGACATCTCGACCTAGATGAGGGAGGTAACCTAGTTGATCAAACTCTCTACCATTCTATGATTGGTAGCTTGTTATATTTAACCGCATCTAGGCCCGACATCATGTTTAGTGTGTGTATGTGTGCTCGGTTTCAAGCTAATCCTAAGGAAACACATTTAATTGCCGTAAAAAGAATCTTAGGTACCTTAAGCACACACTAAGCATTGGCCTTTGGTATCCCAAAGGAGCTATATTTGAATTAGTGGGCTATTCCGATTCAGATTATGCTGGTTGCAAAGTTGATAGAAAAAGCACATCTGGAGGGTGCCATTTGCTTGGTAGATCACTTGTGTCTTGGTCCTCCAAGAAACAAAATAGTGTGGCTTTGTCCACTGCTGAAGCAGAATACATTGCCACGAGTGCTTGTTGTGCACAAATATTATACATGAAACAAACTTTGCTAGACTATGGTGTAGTTCTAGAAAAAGTACCTCTTTTGTGCGACAATGAAAGTGCGGTAAAACTTGCAAATAATCCGATTCAACACTCTCACACCAAGCACATAGATATATGCCATCACTTTCTAAGAGATCATGTTGCTAAAAATGATATATCACTAGAAGGTGTAAGAACCGAAGATCAATTAGCGGACATCTTCACTAAACCGCTAGATGAGGCTACATTTTATAGATTGCGGAACGAGCTCGATGTACTTGATTTTAGCAACTTCACTAAAAGATGAGCTTGTGTTGTCCCTTGCATTCATTGTAATATACAACATGTTTAATTTTTGGTAATGCACATAGGCCTTGTCTAACATGGTTAAGATAACCGCCAAAAAGCGTGTGAAGAAGCTTAACCTTGGATCAAACTTGACAAGCAACTAGATTTGATTTCAAGTATTGCATTGCATATGCATGAATATTGTTTTGTCGTTTGGTTCAATTTGTCGTCTTGTTGCCTATTTTCTTAAAAAGAATTATAGCCTAAGGCAAAATATTTTGAAAAACATGAGGGTTTGAGAGGGGTTACTCATATCAGTCCCAATTGATGTTTATTTGGATCTTATTCATGTTGGGACTTGATTGGGAACAGGCAGCGTGAAGGAAAGTTGAAGATTTGCTAGAAAAGAGTGACCGGACGCTGCACCGGACTCTAATGTCCAGCGTCTGATCAGTTCATAGGTGGTGAACTCGCTGTGAAGGAGTGACCGGACGCTGCACCGGACTCTGATGTCTAGCATCCAATTAGTTTACAGGTGGTGAACTCACTGCGAAGGAGTGACCGGACGCTACTTTTCTGTGTCCGGTGAGAAGACGTTTCAGCATCCGGTCGTTTGAGAAGATTCAGGATGAGTTGACCGGACTCTATTTGCGTCCGGTCGGTGTCCACCGGACGCGTCCGGTCATGATTCTAGAGGAATTGGACCTCTCTAGAATCGACCGGATGTTGGGTGGTAGCGTCCGGTTGCTACCAGTGGAGCGTCCAGTCAGTAGAAAACATGCAGAATTAGATCTCTTTCCCCATTTCCTTCTCTGTTATGCGTGGGGTCCTCATTTAACAGCACCCGTCGTGAGCGTTCTTGACCTGACCCCGTACGCCGCCATTACCAAGCCTCCCGTACGCCGTGCCCTAGCCGCCATAGCTCTCCTGTGCCTGAGCGCCGCACTACAGCAGCCACCATCTCCACGCCACCGTTGTCTCGTTCCTCCGCCTCTGCACAGCCACGCCCACGCTGAACCGCTGCCGCCACCTGCGCCATTGTTCCTGCACACCACCGCAAAGAGCTCATGTGCCTGCTTGCACTAACCACGCCGCACCACTGCCCCAATGCCCTACCTCCACGCTAGCGCATTGACCTAACGCTCCGGTAAGGCCCTGACCTAACGCCGTCATACCCTAATCCCACACTGCTATCAAGCATTGACTTCAAAGAACATCCATGGCTGCCGATTCATCGAAGTGCTTCATCAACCGTAACCCTAGCCGGTTCCGAGGTTTCCCCCATGTGACATCTCTTCTTCTCTTGGGTCGTCGATTTGTTAGGTAGAAAGCCCATCGCTTCAATTTCATACCTACATTGCTTTCTCTATTAGGGTTTCGCATCTATTAGATATATCGTATTTATTTGTATATCTATCTATACCATCGTGCAGCGAGTTGGTGCTGTTGAGATTCATGTGACAGTTGTCAGTTAACTCGGGGCAAAGCTCGTGAGTACGGATCGAGGCCAAGCCTCGAAAGTGTCAGTGGATAGTTGATCTTCATCAGCGACAGTTCATCTTGTGGAGTTTGAGGTGTGGTTTCCCCCGAGGAGGGATGAGAGAGCTACATAGGGATTTTACACGCCACTGCACGAGGACTTCTATAATGCATATCTCAACAGTGGTGCAGTGTTCTGATCACAGAGAGTCTGTAGTATTGAGTCTATAGTTGCAGTAGCTAGAGAGCACATTCACCCCTACCTTGCATATCTACCGGGACTGACAGATCTGATTGGCCAGATAGGATTGTATGTACCATCTTGGGTTTGGCAGTTTTATGCCTCGCTCTATGTTGACCCGCATCATAACTTCATCCACTTTGCATTCAGAGGAAGAGACTACAGGATGTTCAGTCAGAGGGACAGGGAGATATTGAGGTTACAGGAGCAACCTATCAAGTTACATGAGGTTTGTTATGGACAGCAGGAGCCTCCCAGGCATCCTCATGGTGGTTTGGTGCCTCCTATAGATCTTATGCGCCATTGCTTCAAGGAGCCTTTCGGAGAGGGGTCAAGGAGGAACCCTAGTGACCTTACTCCCATGGCTCGTGTGGTAGAGGCTATCATGAGGAGGACACTTCTTCCTAGGTTGGGATACAGAGAGGGCTTGACTCGCCTCTAGCTTTGGCTTCTGAATGCCCTGATGCAGCAGACAATGTTTGATATCTGGGACCTCCTTCTATCAGAGATGGAGGATACTATTGTTGAGGGCTTCAAGGGGCGTAGGCAGCTGCCATATGCACATTGGATCACTTTCCTCATCCTTAAGGCAGTGTCAGTCAGGACACCAAAGATGGTCCAGGAGTATAGAGGTGCCACCACTGAGTTCCCAGCTTATAACATGGCACAGAGGATCAGGCATAGTACACCATAGGCACCCAGATAGCCTAGCTGTCGTTTAGATATTCCAGAGTCCGCAGCTTAGCAGGACGAGACTATCAGAGGGATTGCCGCTACTGAGGAGGAGCAGCTAGAGGCCTAGCAGGAGATGAGCGACACGAGTGACAGCTCAGACGAGGATTACTAGGCTATACCTCAGATGCCTCCACGCCGACATGACCATGAGGCCAGTAGTTCCAGCTCTGCTCCACCTACACCATAGATAGACCCCGCTCTCATTGCCATACTTGAGCGGATGCAGCAGACTCAGGCACGACATGCTCAGGAGATAGCTGCCAACTTTGCACAGTTCCAGGCTCGTCAGGATGAGTTTTAGTGACAGTAGCAGGTTCTCCAGCAGCAGCAGCAGCAGATGCACTAGCAGCAGTTACTTATGCAGCAGCAGCTCATGGGATTCATGCAGCATGTAGTGACAGCACTTGGGGCTCCACAGCCACAGCCTTCGCCCCAGCTTGGTCAGCCTGCCACCACTTCGATGACTCTAGCAGTACAGCCCAATGGGCTTTAGAGTCAGGGAAAACCTCTAGCACAGTTTGCCTCTCCTCCAGTTCAGGTGTCCCAGTGGTTAGCTTCACTCATGGTAGCCCCGCAGTTCACTCCACTTCAGACGGGCTTCACACTGGATCATTTAGCCTCGCTCTTTGTGCCTGACACGTCAGTCTTTAGGAGTCTTGGAGCTTCTTTTAGCGAGTTGATAGGCATGCCTACACCGCCTCACATGTATGCTCCAGATCCATCTACTACTACTCCTGTCACCATGACGACTCAGAGGCTTCCTAGCTTAGTCGCATCATCAGATCCTACAGATGTACTAGCTGCATCATAGGCAGCACCTACCCTAGCTCAGACCTAGACCGCTTCAGCGACACTACTAGCTACAGAGGGTCAGTCAGTATAGAGCTCTGGGTCAGATGATGATGGTGCCTAGTTCCATCTTGCTCCACGTACTTTAGCGCCCGACTCGTCCGCTGTAGCCCCATCGACCGACCCTTAGTTTTTGGTGTTTGACACCAAAGGGGGAGAGGGTATTCGAGTATGTAGACTCAGGGGGAGCTAGTTATCTATTATTAGCTTATTATATACATTTGGAGTTTTATTTGTGTGATACACTATTACTATTATACATTCGTGTGTTTATCTTCATGCATACTTTTATATCTATATGATAGTGATATCTACGTAATTGTGATATGTGACATGTGTGCTCTCTACTTTGAATTCTTTATATGTCATATCACTTGTATTATGCTCATTTGCCTTTGCTTCCGCGTTTAGACTCCGATGCAAATGAGCTTCATTACTTGTACTCATGCTTAACTCATATCTTTTGAGTACATTGTGTTGGCTTGGGTCATATAAGCTTGCCTAACACTTTTGTTCATATTGACAAAAGCTTATATGATCCAAGCATATCAAAAACCTCAACTCTTTTACATACTTGAGGTGGTATTGTCATCAATCACCAAAAAGGGGGAGATTGAAAGCATCTAGGCCCCTAATTGGGTTTCGATGATTAATGACAATACAAAATTACTATAACTAACATGTGTTTTGTAGAGGCAAATAAGTTAGGTCATGGTAATGGAGATCGATCGGGCGATCATGGATGTCATGCCCCTACGATGGAAATCGTTTCGGTTTACAAAAGATGGACGACAAGGTTAAGGATGACTAGTTCTAAGTGTCGACTGGAGTTGGAGAGACACTTAGAGTAGTTTAGGACTTTGTTTTTCCTTTGGCCATACTATTAAGGGGGTATGGACAGGTAGCTTGACCTAGGTGAGTCTAGTGAGTTAGGTGTGGTGCACACTTGCTAAGTCTAGCACTAGGTAGCTCCAAAACAGCCCTTAGATCTTGTGGAGCAAACTTCATTCACGTATGATCGAAAGTTAGAAGTGAATGGAGGGTCAAACACTGACCGGATGCTGGCTTCAGTGCGACCAGACGCTGGCTGCAGGGTCCGGTCAGTTAGTTTGACTGAGATGAACTAGTCTGGCTTGACTGGACACTGGAGAGGTCAAGTGACTGGATGCTGATGGGCAGTGTCCGGTTGACTCCAATAAGGTTCTAGAGAAGAGAATTTGCGACCGGACGCGTCCGGTCAGTACTGATCGGACCCTAAGGGTTCAGCGTCCGATCGAGTACAGTAAGGTTCCAGTGAGGGTTTTATGCGACCGAACGTGTCCGGTCAGTGCCGACCGGACCCTGATAGTGTCTGGTCATCACTTAATCACTGGTTCGAGGGTTGAACTGACTGGAGCATCCGGTAAACATGACCGGAGCATCCGGTCACCCCGTAGAAGCTCATAACGGTTCGTTTTTCAAGCTGCCTTATAAATAGAACCTCCTCTTGTGTGTGGGGGTACTTTGCTCATTCCAACAGCTGAGAAACATGTTTGTGAGTGCAAAGAAGAGCAAGGTCCTAGTGAGGTGTTCATGATTTGAGAATCCAAGAGTGAAACCTCATTAGTGAATCAAGAGTAGCAAAGTGTGCATCCATCTTCTCATTAGGTTTCGCGTGGTCAAGTGATAGTTTGTGCTTGTTACTCTTGGTGATCGCCATCACCTAGATGGCTTGGTGGTGATTGGGAGTTCGGTGATAATCCAGAGAGCTTGTGGGTGACCCGACTCAAGATTGTGAGCGGTTGTGGGTGATTCGCCGTGATGAAGTGTCAAAGAATCAACCCGTAGAGAGCACTTGATCCTTGTGTGGATCAAGGGGGAGTGACACCCTTGCGTGGGTGCTCCAACAAGGACTAGTGGGGAGTGGTGACTCTTCGATACCTCAGCAAAACATCGCCATGTTTCCTCTTCTCTCTTTACTTTGAGCATTTACTTTAAGCAATTCAATTCTTGTCATTTACATTCCTAGAATTGCCATGCTAGAGTAGAATTGGAACTAGGTTGCAAGTCTTTTGTGCTTTTGATCAATAGAAACACTTTTCTAGGCACAAGGGGTTAATTAGGCTAACCATAGGATTTGTTTATTGCTAAGAAATTTAGAATTAGCCCAATTCACCCCCCCTCTTGGGCATCTTGATCCTTTTAGGCTATAACTCCTGACAAGCAAGGACGAAGCGGTGGTGGTGATCAAGAAGTTCAAGTTGCGCACGGAGGCTGAGAGTGGCAAGAAGCTCCGCGTGCTGAGGACTGATCGCGGTGGTGAATTCACTTTGGTGGAATTTGCTATGTACTATGCGGATCAGGGTGTGGTGCGACACCACACCACGCCATACTCGCCACAACAGAATGGCATGGTGGAGAGGCAGAACCTGATGGTGGTCGGTATGGCTCGATCCATGTTGAAGGCCAAAGGCATGCCGGCAATGTTCTGGGGTGAGGCGATGACCACGGCGGTGTTCATCCTCAACCGCTCTCTGACCAAGGCCTTGACGGGCAAGATGTTGTTCAAAGCTTGGTATGGGTGCAAGCCGAGCATGTCCTTCCTCTAGACATTCGGCTACAACGGCCACGTCAGGAAGACAAAGTCGATCCACACCAAGCTAGAGGATAGGAGCACACCAATGGTGTTCCTAGGCTACACGGAGGGTACCAAGGCGTACCAACTCTATGACCCATGTGGAGACAAGGTACTTGTATCGCGCAACATCATGTTCGATGAGAAGGCGGCTTGGGACTGGACCAGTCCGAGCATGGGGGAAGCTAGCGGCTTCACTAGCACCTTCGTCGTCGAGCACTTGATCATCCATGGTTGTGGAGACACTAGGGAAGAGGAGTCGAGCGCTCCAGGAGGAGTGCCGAGCACTCTAGCGGTAGAGCCGAGCACTCCTAGGGTAGTGCTGAGCACTTCAGGAGGGATACCGAGACCTTCGGGAGGAGTGCCGAGCACTCCTGGAGGGATGTCGAGCACACTAGGAGTGGTGCCAGGAGGTTCTGTAGTGGTGGCGACTACTCCAAGATGAGTGTCGAGTACTCCCGTAGTGGAGCCAAGAGGTCTTGCAGTGGTGCTGACCACTCCTAGACTAAGGCTGAGCACTCCTACAGTTGTGCCAAGCACTGTAGGAGTAGTGACGAGCTATCCAGAAGTAGTGTCGAGCATTGCAACCAGGGTGTCGTGCACTCTAGGTGCTGTGCCGAGCATTCCGGTGGAATAGGGAACTCCATCAACACTGATTGAGTTCACCTCACCTCCAAGTGACATCATTGAGTTCGTGGATGCCTTCCATGAAGGTGAGGAGGTGTGGTTCCATAGGCTGGATAACTCGGCAGTACCACAGGGCCCTCAGGCCTGGCTGGTCGGCTACTCAATGATCAAGAGCTACTGCTCGTTAGTGTAGAGGAACCACCCACGTTTGAGCTAGCTGAGCACGACAGAAACTGGCGATGTGTGATGCTGGAGGAGTTAAAGGCGATCATGGAAAATGAGATATGGCAGCTCGTCGATCCACCTCCAGGATGTCGTCCGATTAGCCTGAAGTGGGTGTACAAGGTCAAGCGAGATGAGCTCGGTGCCATTGTCAAGCACAAGGCGCGCCTCATCACCCGAGGCTTTGTTCAGCATGAGGGCATAGACTTCGAGGAAGTCTTTGTGCTAGTAGCATGCATGGAGTCTATCTGTTTGCTACTAGCCTTAGTAGCAGCAAAGGACTGACACATCCATCACTTAGACGTTAAATCGGCCTTCCTCAACGGCGAGCTGGTGGAGACGGTCTTTGTCAGGCAACCTCCAGGTTCCACCATCAAGGGAGAGGAGCATAGAGTGCTCCAACTACGCAAGGCGCTCTATGAGCTACGATAGGCCCCACGAGCATGGAACGCCAAGCTTGAGGCCACACTGGGCTGGCTTGGGTTTTAGCGATGCGCAACCAAGCACGTGCTCTACACGTGGCGATGGGGGAAGGGGGAGCTCATTGTTGGCATTTATGTGGATGACTTGATCATCACTGGCCTGCGCATAGAGGACATCAACAGCTTCAAGCGCGAGATGGCAGCTCATTTTCGAATGAGCGATCTCGGCGCACTCTCCTACTACCTCGGCATCGAGGTGAGACAGGGGAAGGAGGAACTCATGCTCGGTCAGAGCGCGTATGCCTTGAAGCTATTGGAGTGGAGTGGCATGGCTGAGTGCAAGCCATGCGTGACTCCAATGGAGGAGCGGCTGAAGCTGACGAAGGCCAACACCGCGGTGAAGGTGGATGCAACACTCTACCGGAGCATCGTTGGCGGTCTACACTACCTAGTCCACATGAGGCCAGACATTACATTCACCATGGGCTACATCAGTCGCTTCATGGAGGATCCTAGAGAGGATCACTGGGCTATGGTGAAGCGGCTACTACACTACGTCAAGGGGATGGTAGATCATGGGATCATCTTCCCAAAGACCGGCGAGAGTAGGCTGTAGTTCACTGTGTTTAGCGATGCAGAAATGGCGGGGGACATCGATGGAAGGCGGAGCACCTCTGGAGTGCTCACTGTGTTTCTTGGCTGTCGCTGAAATAGAAGGTGGTGGCGCTATCTATGTGCGAGGCAGAGTATGTAGCAGCGGCCACAGTGGCATGCCAAGTTGTGTGGCTACACCAGCTGCTGGGCGAGCTGACCGGTGCGGAACCTCACCCACCAGCACTAATGGTGGACAATCAGCCTACCATCGCCCTCACAAAGAATCTGGTTCTACACGACCAGAGCAAACACATCGACGTGAAGTTCTACTTCCTCAGGGACTGTGTCAATGGAGGGCAGATCGTCATCGAGTTTGTTGAAACTGGTCGGCAACTCGTGGATGTCCTCACCAAGCCACTCAGACGTCTTAGACTCACGGAGTTGAAGGAGATGATCGGCATGGATTAGGGAAAGAATTGTTAGATAATATACTGCTTCCTTGTGTGAACACACAGCAAGGGAAGGTGGCACCAAAAAGGCCCCCTGCTGTGGTACTGTAGCCGCTGTAGAGGTAGGCGCTGAACGACTCACCTGCCGCACTATAGCCACATGCAGGGATAAGCGCAGAAGTCAGTCTTGTTGTGTTATCTAGTCACTATTGCAGCACGTTAGCTGTATTAGGACTAGATGGATAGAGTTGATAAATAGACTACCACGACAACTCAGTAAATAGAGTTCAGATTTGCCATCTCTCATACAGGGCTTCGGCCAACGTTGGTGTCTTGTACTGTGTGTGTATGCTCTGTTCTCTCTCTTCTTCAACCTCTAGCCATAGTGTGTGTGGTCGGACAGCCTCGGTCGTGCTCAGCCATGGTCGGCAAGACTGGTGAGTGGTTGACTCACCTGAGCTAGTGATCCTATAGGCTAACACTATCGTTTGTGCTCCCAACAGGCGTGGATGCCTACCTTTCCAAGTTTGCCTTGGCCAGGCACAGCCGAGGTGGCCACACGGCCTTCTCACTGGCCCTAGGGTATGCCAACACCAGCACCAGCCTCAAGTTCTCTGCGCTCATCGGGCTCAACCCCGTCGCTGGCACTGGTAGGTCCTCGTAGCTCCCACCAGCGATCCTCACCTATGAGCCCTCGTCATTCGACATCACCGTGCCGGTGCTGGTCATTGGCACCGGGCTAGGCGACGAGAGTGAGAACGTGTTGTTCCCTCCCTGTGCCCCCATGGACATGAACCACACTGAGTTCTACCACGAGTGCAGGGCTCCGTGCTACCAACTTTTGACCAAGGACTATGGCCACCTCGACATGCTAGACGATGACGCTCCCAAGCTTGTCACCTGCCTCTACAAGGAAGGGAGCAGCTACAAGGACGTGATGAGGAGGACCATCGCTGGGATCATGGTCGCCTACTTCAAGGCCATCATGGGCGAGGAAGATGGTGATCTCATGGACATACTCGAACACCCTAGGCTCACACCGACGACACTGGACCCTGTCGAGTATCGGTTGGCATGAGCAGAAAAGATATCTAACGAAAACGGCCAAAAACAGGGCCACGGATGGGCCGTGGGTCCCAGTCCCACCGGAGTGGCCCACAGGGCCCAAGGAACCCACCCATGGGGCCCCACACAAAAAGTTCAAGGTTGGATCCATTTAGGACTGATACTGATGACCAGTCAATCCAGTCATAATAGCTTCATAATAAGTTATTCAATTTGTTGTTTTTTGTAATCTGGACATCTGGTTGTTTTCTCCATGTAAGTCTTTACTTTAATTCATTCATCTCTGTACTATGTGAACATTTGCCGTAATAAAATTCAATCATTTTTTTAATCTGCTTGGATGACTAAAGATGGCAATGGCCCCGATACCCAATACCCGATGGGTATTTGATCCATTAGAAGACGGGGATGGGATCATATCTTTACCCGCGGGCATCTCAATGGGCAAGAATCCATCCCCGACGGGTATAGCGGGTATGGGAACATTCCCTGTTTACCCGTCCCCGTTACCCATTGGGGAACCCGACTATTTGAGCTATCATGCGAGTATTAGGCCTAAAGAAGCTCAACATAGATATTTTTGTCCAAATCTGAACAATCATATATATATATAGTTCTCTCTGTCACCTTTGCTCGTCCTCCTCGCAACATTGCTCCTTCTTCTCGGCATCTCCGAGACTCCAACACTTATACCCGGGTGAAGAAGAAACGTCTCCGATTGCAAAGCTGTGACCCTAAGTGTCCTTGTTTATCGGGTATGCAGTACCCATCGGGTATCTGTTACCCGACCGATGCCTGACAGATACGGGGATGGGCAAGAATCTATACCCGAGATAGTTAATGGGGACAGGGACGGGATGAATTCTCCGTAGCGGGGAAGAGAAGGTTCCGACGATACCCAACGGGTATATCCCCATTGCCATCTTTAACCCCAAGCCGGCAAGCCCCAAGGCCTCCGGTCCCCCGGCCTCCGCTCGCCGTCGACCTACCGCCCGCTGCCCCTGCCGCCGAAGGGGTTGTCATATCAATTATCAAATGGGGACGTCGGTGCAGGTGATGCCTCTCAGTGGGGCGTATGACCATAGACGGCTTCCGATTCCTCCTCTATCATACCTCGCAACTTCAACCCCTTGGCAAGTACTCACTCCGTTCCATAGATAAAATCATCACAGGACGTGTGCAGATTAAATTTCGTTAACTTTAATTAAATTTGAAGAAAATACGTGTAATATTTATATCTCTAAATAAGTTTATTACGAAAATATATTCAATAATCTATCAATGATACTAATTATGTATTATAAATATTAGTATTTTTTATATATAATTGGTCAAAGTTAAAAAAATTTTCAAGAAACGAGAACGACTTCTAATTAGGGAGGGAAGGAGTGACATTACTACAGGATTAGACATCACTGCTGGATTTAGGTGAACCTACAGTGATGTACCTTTATCGTCGGGTTTCAGCTTCAAAATCAGAAAATGATTGGGGCTAGGCCAAAACCGACGGTGAAGGTCCACATCACTATCGACTCTTGACTTGCATCGGTAGTGGCTTGACGGCAACTTATCATTGCTGGCTCTAGCCAAGAACCGTCAGTGATTCTAGGCTATCAATGCCGGTTCAAGACAAGAACCGACGATGATAACATCATAGTACAAAAGGCTGGCACCGTCTTCTCCTTCCTTCTCTCTTCCATCGTGAGCATAGAGGTATGTATTTGGGCCGCTCCCTCCATTGTTGTGGCTGCTCTTTACTATGAAGCTAGCTCTTGGATTTGGAAGAATGGGTTGATCTTCTTGCTTTAAGGTAAGAACAAGCATCCACTCATTTGATTTTGTTGCTTAATTAGCGTTGTTTTGATGGCTACATTGCTTGATTCTCATTCTAGTTCTTTCTCCATTCTAGAGAGCACTTTCGAATTGAACTTTGTGCAAGGCTTCCAAGCAAATTATGGTGAATCCATCATCCAAAAGGTTGGTGTCTTTAACACATTTAAATTCCTAGCTAATTACATGGTGCTCAAGATGATTGTTAGTATGTGAGGCTATAATTAGTTCTGGTTAGGAGTAAAGTAGATTTTTTTACAATTTTGGTGAGCAAATTAATTCATGTGTCACCTACCAACACATTGTTTGGAGCTACATTGCTGTTCATGATCATGTTTCCAATTTTAATATTTTTTAATTAGTGTCTATTTTTATGTGGCATAGAGTAGAATAATTGTTCTTTATTATTGTGCAATAATTGTTTTTTTATGGGGCTACGATTTTCAATTTATATGGCTGAGGACTATCAATTTCAATTTTCCAATAATTAGTGTACAATAATATTTTTCAAAAATGGGGTGACTAAATTAAATAAGTGTACAATAAATTGTAGTTTTAAGCAACAATTGTTGTTCATGAAGCTCCACTTGTTATTAATTTCTCTATAATTACTATCTCAATATTTTGTTGTGTAGAGATGGATCGAGAGTGGATGTATCATTCCGAACAGACAAGCGGTACATGCAAGGCATCGGTAAGTTTCTCGCCGATGCCAAAGCCCATGATGGGAATGAGAACCATGTCTTCTGCACATACAAAGATTGCATGAATCGAAGGAAATGGGCTCAAACTGAGTTTATATGATCACACTTGATTACCAAGGGGTTCATGCCAAACTATACGATATGGACTATGCATTGCAAGGTTGGTGTGAATGTTCCATAGAAAAATGATGATGATGTGGCCATGCCTGACGTAGCCCTCCACAAGGCTATTACGGAACCCTGTGTCAACATGGAACCTATGGCCACAGTTAATGATGTGTTTAGGAACATGCTAGTTGACAACATCGAGGATAACAATGGTATTTCTCAGACGCTACGTAATATAGAGAGCAAATGTCTTAGTGAAACATAGCTAAGAAAGTTAGAGAAAATGAGACAAGATGGCAAAACTCCACTGTATAAGGATTATCCAGTGAGCAAACCGGAAGCCGACATCATGCTGTTAGAGTTCAAATCAACAAACGGATTGAGCAATAGAGGTTTTGATCAGTTGTTAGGTATGATAAGGAAACTGCTCCTAGGAAAAAACGAGTTGCCAAAAAAGACATACCTGGCCAAGCAAATGATATGTCCCATTGGCCTTGAGATTGAAAAAATCCATGTGTGTTCCAATGATTGCATATTGTATCATGGAGACAAATACAAAGATTTAGATGCGTGCCCTAAGTGTGAAGCTCCACAATACAAGGAAGGATCATCAGATGAGGGTACCAAGACCAGAGGTCCCGTAAAGGTCGTTTGGTATTTCCTTATAGCTAACCGGGTGCATAGGCTGTTTGCAACTACAAAGTCAGTCAAGCTATTGCGCTGGCATAGCGAAGAGTGTAAGAAAGATACAATGATGAGGCACCCTGCTGATGGAAAGGACTGGAGGACTGTTAATACTATGTTCTATAAGAACATCGGTGGAGAGGTAAGGCACCTTTGGTTTGGTTTGAGCACAGATGGGATGAATCTTTTCGACCAGGTTAGAAGCAATCATAGCACCTGGGCAATGACCCTTTGTATATACAACCTTCCACCTTGGCTCTGTATGAAGCGGCCGTACATCCAAATGTCACTACTGATCCAAGGACCAAGACAACCTAGGAATGACATCGATGTGTTTCTAGAACCAGTGATCGATGAACTGATGAAGATGTTTGAAAAGGGTGTGAAGGATGTTTGGGACGAGTATAAAAAGGAACATGTCATGATCAAGGCAGTATTTATCGCTACAATCACCGACCTACCAGGGTGAGGTTGCTTGTCTAGAGAGAAAACAAAAGGCTATACTGGATGTGTCAAGTGCTTGGGCGACACTGATGCGGTACATCTACCAAAGAACTCAAAGATTGTTTATATGGGACACTATAGGTCCCTACCTAAGGACCACCCTTACCGTAGGAACAAAAAAGATTTTGACGAGACTATTGAGAAACGCTTACCTTTAAAATATCGAGACGGGCCTGTGATACTTTGAGAAGTCAACAAATTAAATGTTGACCTTGGGAAGGGGAACGGGATAGTAGCAGTGCCTGATTGGAGCGTCTAGAAGAAAAAAATAGTTTTCTGGAAACTACCTTACTAGCTAGTGCTGAGTGTACGCCACTGTCTTTATCCCATGCACATTACTAAAAACGTGTGCGGTAACACACTTAACACCTTGATGGACACCAAGGGGACATCGAAAGATTCACTAGCCACACGTCTAGACATGTAAAATTTGGGAATCAGGAAGGAGCTGCATCCCGTGGCCTTAATTAGTGTTTGTTTAGGTTTAATTTGCAAGGTTTAAGTTTAATTCGCCTTTGTTTTTCATGTAATTTATGTGCTCTGCAACAAGAACTCTACATTCTGGTGTCGTATTGGTCTCAAACTTTTTCTCAGACTTGCACGTGCCATGGGTCAAGGAAACACCAAGTTTGGAATTTTTCTGAGATTGTTTAGTACATTCTTTAGTTTAATTGAATTTCCACGTGACGTCACTGATTAATTAGAGGTTGAATTGAGCCTACCCCAAAACGATCCAGAATGGTGCCAAACTTTTTTGATGGGTCTTATATGCCCTAGGGACCAGAATTTGGTCGTGGTCGATACAAAGTTCTAGTGTGTCCAACACATAATTGGGCCTCTTTTATCCCATTTAGCACAAAGAAAAATATATTACTAAATAAAATGATCAGAAAAACCTAAGATCTTGTGTGGGGCCATAATTTGGGTGTACATGCTTGAAAAAAAATTTGAATCCATTTGGGCATAGGCCGTACATACCTGCTTCACAAACCTATAGAAGCCGTCTAATGGAACAATAACTAAGTACCTGTGTTCCTAAGGTTCTAGTGGTTCATATGCATTCTGGAGTTGTATTGGTCTCAAATTTTTTCTCAGGATAGCACATGCCATAGGTGAAGGAAACACTAAGTTTGGGATTTTTCTGAGATGGTTTGGCACTTTCTCCGATTTAAATAAATTTCCACGCGATGTCATCGATTAATTTAAGGTTGAACTGAGCCTACCCCCGAAACAATCCGGAATGGTACCAAACTTTTTTGGTGGGTCTTATGTACCCTAGGGACCAATTTTTGGTCGAGGTGGATGCAAAATTCTAGTGTGTCCAACATGTAATTGGGCATCTTTTGTCCCGTTTAGCACAAAGAAAAAGATAAAAATAAAGAAAATTATTAGAAAACCTATGTTCTTGTGTGGGGCCATAATTTAGGTGTACACGTTTGCAAAAAAAATTAAAGCCATTTGTACATAGATGATACATACCTGCTTCACAAACCTATAAAAGCCGTCTAATGGAACAATGACTAAACACCTAAATTCCCTATGTTCTAGTGGTTCATATGCATTTCGGTGTTGTATTAGTCTCAAACTTTTTCTTAGGCTTGCATGTGCCACGAGTGAAGGAACACCAAGTTTTGGATTTTTCAGAGATAATTTGGTACTTTCTCTAGTTTAATTGAATTTTCGCACGATGTCACCGATTAATTAGATATTGAACTGAGCCTACCCCCGAATGATTCGGAATGGTGCCAAACTTTTTCGGTGGGTCTTATGTGCCCTAGGGACCAATTTTTGGTTGAGGTGGATGCAAAAGTCTAGTGTGTGCAACATGTAATTGGGCCTCTTTTGTCCCGTTTAGCACAAAGAAAAATATAATAATAAAGAAAAATGATTAAAAAAACCTAAGATCTTGTGTGGGCCATAATTTGGGTGTACATGCTTGAAAAAAAATTCAATCTATTTGGACATAGGTGCAATAGGAATATAAATACGTGAATTTATTCCGTTCAAAAAGAAAAAAAAATTATATATAATCATCACTGTCGGTTCCAAGAAACCGGCATTGATGGGCCAAAACTTATAGTGATGATAACTTTCACTGTCAGTTTTATTTTGAAAACCGACAGTGATAGCTATATTTTTTTAAAAAAAATTCAAAAAATTATGCCCCGCCCGAGGTTCAAACCCGAGTGTTGGGCTCTAGAGTGTAGTGCCTTAACCGCTGCGCTAGGATAGTAATTGTGTTAGGTTTAGTTTTTTATTTACTTTTATTTAGTTATAGTGTAGTTAGTTTATATTAAAAAATAAAACAAAATTAAAAAAAATTAAAGACATAGTGTAGAACCTTGACCGCTATGCTAGTAATGTAGTTGCATTAGGAGTAGTTTTTTATTTTTATTTATTTAGGCATAGTGTAGTTAGGTGATTCAAAAATTAAAGAAAAAAATAAAAGTTTGGCCCGCCTAGGATTCGAACGCGGGTCACGGGGCTGACAGTGCGTAGCCTTAACCATTGTGCTAGGATAGGGAATTCTTTAGTTTAGGTTATTTTTATGTTTTTAACCTTTCCCTCCAACCTGCTGTGGTAGTGCACATCACTACCGGGTTGGATTTGGCATCGGCAGTGATGTTGTATCATCACTGTCGTTTTGCCTTTGGCACCGCCAATGACGTGCCATGAGTATAAAACCCTATGGCGCGGGCTAAATTTTTTCTAAGTCATTTGAAGCCCGTGCCATCCACTTCCTCCAAGCCGATGGAGCACCACCACCCTATGTGCCTCCGCAGCCCAAGCGCCCTCCTCTTCTTCAACGCTAACATCCGCGCGTCCACGTGTGGCCTGTGCCAGCGAGGACGATCTGTGACATCATCCTCCATGCTAGCGTCCCCCACCTGGTGATCCTCCACGCCGATGTCCCCCCCTCCCCCCGTGGCCCTCCACATCGGTGTCCCCCACCCCCGGTCCTCCATGACCCCTCCCACAACATGGATTTGAAGGAGCGCATGGACAGCGACGTCACCATGCTACACGGTGGGCACCTCCCTCACTTCCCCTTAGGTGTTCAATGGTTTGTCACTAAATGTCACTGTCGTCCTAGCCACACCCACATTGTCGTCTTCCTCCACGTCGATGGAGCTCCACTACCACCCACGCCACCATCCATAGCCATCATGCCATCCTCTTCTTTAATGCCCGATGCCGTCCCTGCCACGAGAGTGGCCTCATCTTCCTCGATGCCATCAGAGCACCAACACCACCTGTGCTCTTGTCTTCCTCATCCACCCAGTGGTACTCCATGATGTAGGCCATGCCCCCACTGCCATGCCTGCATCTCCCAAGACCGAGGCCCTCAGCAGCGCGTGGAGAGCTACCATTGCACCCTGAATGGTCCTAATATGGTTAGAGGGGGTGAATAGCCTATTTGAAGGCTCTAGTTTGGTTTTGGTGAATTGATGAACACACTAAGTGCTAACCTAGTTTATCTAAGTGATTATGAGATAGGTGGCACATTCCAAGTGGTGAAGTAAATGGTGATTATCATGATGATGGTGTGACCATGGTGATGATCAAGTGCTTAGACTTGGAAAAGAAGAAAGAGAAAAACAAAAAGCTCAAGACAAAGGTGATATCCATAGGAGCTTTTTGGTTTGATGATCAAGACACTTAGTGAGTGTGATTACATTTAGGATTGATAGCCGTACTATTAAGAGGGGTGAAACTCGTATCGAAATGCGGTTATCAAAGTACCACTAGATGCTCTAACACATTGCATATGCATTTAGGATCTAGTGGAGTGCTAACACCCTTGAAACTATTTGTGAAAATATTCTAACACATGTGCACAAGGTGATACACTTGGTGGTTGGCACATTTGAGCAAGGGTGGTGAAGTTAGAGTTGAAAAGAAGTTAGTTGCGCTGGTCACAGTGTGATCGGACGCATCCGGAATTTAGACTAAACATGTTTGGTATGTTACCCTAGCTCAACCAAGTGCTAAAGAGGTGACCGAACACATTTGGCATTAGGACCGGATGTGTCTGGTTTTCTAGCTAGGCGCAGGCAGAGTGGTCGGGTTGATCGGACGCTGGCGTCGTTGTGACCGACGCATTCGGTCACCTTTTGCTATAGCGGAGAGATGGCACAACTGGATGCATAGGGGCTGCGTCAGGTTGTGGTGATGTGGCACATGGGAGTTGAGCTAGCAAGGAGTGGACACAGGGGTGCGTCCGGTCGGGCATACCAAACACGTCCAATCGTGGTTCAAAGGCTCTGGGAGCTCTCTGGACTTGACCTGACACTGCTTCGCTTGTGCCCATTTGATCTCTAGCATTGTGTCTGATCGGTTGTGTTAGAGTGTGATAGAGAGAGCCGTTGGGCTGCCAATGGCTAATTCTTTTGAAGGGGACACGTGGCTCTCGCGGAACAACCAGACGTAGCGACCCACGTAGATAGCCCAATAATAGAGGTAATGACTCTATTGTTTGGGGTGTCTATAAATATCATTTGGCTGGCTCTAGCTCACTCTCTTAGCTATTTGCATTGACATAACAACCTTGTGAGCTTAGCCAAAGCCTTCTCACTCATCTCCATCATTGATTCATCTTTTTATGAGATTGGGAGAGAATCCAAGTGCATTGCTTGAGTGATTGCATCTAGAGGCACTTGGTGTTCGTGTTTCGCTATGGGATTCACTTTGTTTCTCTTGGTGGTTGTCGCCACCTAGATGGCTTGGAGCAGCAATGATCATCAAGTGGAGGTTGGTGATTGTCTCTGGCTCTGATCCTAGTGATTGTGAGGGTTCTTGACCTTTCCCTGGTGGAGAGCCAAAAGGTACTCTAGTGGATTTCTCGTGGCTTGTGTGATCCTCATCTTATGTTGGTTGTGCAGCACCCAATTGAGGGTTTGACATGTGATGCAATTTAGCGTGTGAACCTCCAAGTGAGTGAATCACCACAACAAGGACTAACTTGCCGGTAAGCAAGTGAACCTCGATAAAAAATCTTGTGTCATCATTGTCCGAGGATTTCTTGATTGATTGTGATTGATTGGATTCATCATCTTGTGATTGACTCAATTCCTCTACATGGTGGTATAATCATCACATCACCTCTCTTGTACTTACATTTCTAGTGTTGCTTCGCTGTCTAGTGTAATTAGTTTTGAGAGCAAGCTTGTGTCGGGTCTAGTGGTTAATGAGGCTCTTTAGTTCATCTTTGAGAACTCACTAACTTAGTGTAGTGATATAGCCTTTGTGTGGATAGAGATTATAACAACTAGAATTATGGTAGGTGGCTTGTATTTTTAGTAGGCTAGCGCAACATTTGCTTCGCCTCATATTTGTCTAACCATTTTGTTAAGTATTGTTGTAGAAATTTTTAGAGGCTATTCACCCCCTCTAGTTATTAGGACCTTTCAAGTGGTATCGGAGCCGTGGTCACTATGATTTGAGGCTTAACAACCTTCGGTGTCAAAATGGCTTAAATCAACAACACCAAGAAGCCACCCCAATTTGATAGCTCTAACTATCTATAACACCCTTGGTGTTACATTGTACTGTTCTTGCTAAAACACTGCATGAGCATCATACTTATGTGCAAATGTGTATAACATGAAGTATAAATCAATGTATGGCACTTGAAACGTTTATACGAAACAAGAAACCAATGTTACGTTTCATGTCACATAATATTGTTTAGTATTCTAATCGAATTTTTATCGAACAAAAATGTTATAGAACATTTATGCGAACTATGATAAAGTTTGTAGTACGTACTGTAACACCCCAGGTGTTTATCACCAGTTAAGCAATGGGTTTAAGCGCAACCTGGACATGTTAAGTGGGGATGGAGATGTTAGGTCAAACATATGAAAATGAGCCACCACTTAAACTTGGACCATGCACCATTGCTTACATGTTGCCTTCTCTAAAAAGTATGCTTGAGTAATGCTGGATGTACTTATTTCATGTGTCTTGCATCAATATCCATCTATATTGATCCATGGAAAAATTTCATGAAGTTTGGAATCAAAAAGTCACATGAAATGATAAGTCATATCTTTGCATGAATTGCTTTATCAAGTGGATGGAAACCTACGAAGCCAACCAAACCTTGGTACCTTGCTCAAACAACTCTACTTTCACTCATGAATAAAAGTTATGAAGGGTTCATGTTGAGCAGGTGGCCAGAAAATGCTCCAATAGATCAAAAAGGGTGATTTAAGCTTTATAGTGATGCTACTTTGACTTGGTTTGAACTGCAGCTTAGAGTGTTTGCATGGCAGTGGAACCTAAATAAAAGTTGGATTCCATGTTATGTACAACAAACTTTATGTTTGGACCAAGAGCTAGATCAGCTTGTAAGAAAGTCAAACCGAGGCTCAAACTTTGAATCAGCAGCTGTTTTCAGCACTTGAAATTTGGCTAAGTCATGGATGACTGAATGCATGATTTCAGTTTTCGTGTACCCCACTTTGGAACCCTGTATCTCCCAAACCATGCCTAATTAGACTTTTAAGCTTTAATAAAAGTTGGAGCTGGTATGTAGATCTACAACTTTTATTAATAGAGTTTTTGCTAACTCGTGGTGGTTTAGGAGTTACAGAGGCACGAAGTATGGGTTTCAGTGGAATGTTTGAGGTAGAATTGAGTTTTGAATACAGGACCGACCGATCTTAACTGAACTCGGTGCAGACCGATCTTAACTGAACTCGGTGCCATTTCATGTACTTGCCTTTGGAGCACTGTATCTCCCAAACTAGGCCAAACCAGCTCAACTCCATATATGCAATATTGGAGTACTCCCATAGCTCTACACAACGGTATAATTGATTCAACAAATTGTCCATCGGTTTAGGCGATATGATGGGGGGAAATTTGAGTTTCAGTTGAAGGTTTGAGGTGGTATTATATTTTGAAAAGGCAGGAACGGCAGCTATGGCCGACCGGCCATAGGGTTTTGACGCCGCGTGGCCTGTGTGTGGCGACCTTACGTGAGCTCGCCCCTGCCATTGCCGACGCGTGCACCCATGCCCCTGTGCCCTGCGTCGATGGGGAGGCGCTCTCTGCCCTCTCTCTAGCACTCTCTCTCACTCTATGTCCTCTCCCTCTCGCTCTCCAGCGTGCGTGCCTGAGCACGGTCGCGCCATGGCCGCAGCAAGCATGACTAGTTGTGCCGTCCTCCTGCCGCTACCATCAGCCAGGCTATGGCCAAATGCAGTCCACGGCTTGCAGCGACCCTACAGCTCACCGCCAGAGCCGCTTGTGCCTGGCCAAACCCACACGCCGCTGCCACTCGGTCGCCGGGCCACGCCTCAGTGCTACCGCCACGGCAAAGCCACCACCGTGCACCCTAGCTTGCATGGCCAGAGGGCCACGGGCTATCGTAGGCCATGCTGTGGGTGTCCACAGGTGAGCCTCGCCGCCGCGTAGCCCTAGCACCGCCCCTCTGTGGCCGCCGACGCCCCTCTCCAGTCGGCCAAATCGACCACCAGCCGGCCCGCTGGCCTCCTCTGTTCTCAACTACGACCAGGGACTTCGCGCAACAATTAGGAGAAAGAGAGGGTCCTATCTGCAATGTTATAGACTCATATGAATAGTGCTCCTAGGGACCTATTTGTTTCAAATCGGCTGAAAGTTTGGAAAATCATAATAAATCATAGGGAATTCGTAAAATAGCAAATGAAGACTTTTTGGAATCCTTGTGAAATTTTCTATGCAATAGATCTATAATATTTCAGGTTTTAGTTTAAAGTTTTAGCTGTGAAAATGGATTTATGCATCTAGGTTTTCAATTCTAGTTGTATTTGTCTTTTTCATAACTGCAGTTGTAGGGCTCCAAATGAAGTGAAATTTTTGTGGCATGCTACTCATGTGATGATTAATGTGTGGTAAACATTTCATGGTCATTGGTTGCTGTATGAGTGAGTTATTAGTTTATCTTGCTCTCACATGATTTCTTGCTTTAGCATTTTGTATTTTCCATAGAGGTTGCTATACATATTCAAATGGAGTGAAATTTATATAGTAGACTATTGAAAGGATATGTGAGCCACTGTAATTTTTGTAGAATTTAGTGTATACTTTTGGTATATGTTCATTAAGTCACCTTGTTATCTAAAATAAATTAAGAAATGTATTAAAAGAATTTATTTGGTCATGGACACTAGGTTTTCTGGTGTTCTTTAGTCATGTGTGACATGTTGGTAAAGTTGGTTTTGCCCAATTATGTGTTTGCAACATAAGTTAATAATTATTTTCTTGCCGATGTGGTTTATGGACAGATCTGGGAACTTAGCAAAGTTCTTCATGATAATGTGCTTTGTTGTGAAACTTTTTTTATACAAAAGTTGTAGATAATTCATGTATCTAGCTTCTGTTAAAATTTGGTGTCATTTGGCCAAGTAGTTTAAGAGTTACAGTTGTTTAAAGTTGGGTTATACAATTGATTGCTCTCTGTCTTGTTTAGACTAGTTTCAGTAAATGTATAATTTCGACCTACTTAACTTGTGAATCATGCTATTATGGTTATAGATGAAATGTAGATAATTTCATAAGATTTCCAGAATGTCTTCTTGCAAGTCATTTGGATTTGTGTAACTCTAGTAATAGCTAAATCTTGTAGCTGTTGTTTGCATATCCAAAAATTGATAGATTCCAATTATAGTTGTTTGCTTGTATATTGCTAAGTGTGGCTCATACCTTTGATGATGGTTGAGTTAGAGTACCTGAGATCTTGGGGAACTTGTGTCATGCTTGGTGTTGTCGTCTTCTTTGGAATCGTGGCATGATAAATTGTGCGATATTTAAAGTAAGCAATGCGAAGTACTTGTGCATGTTAATGTAACCTGGTGCTTGTCTTACTTACTGCATGCGATGCATTGTCTATTGCACTTCTATGTATTCATACACTTGCATCTTGCACCTCATCTAGGTACGCTAGATGCAACATGGAAAGGATGTGATGTTGGAGCCAAACCCAAAGACGGTGTTTGGTGGACCTATCCCAAAGATGGAAGGACTGAGCAAGTGTTATGATGGAAGATGCTCGCCAAGTGAGTGACATCTAACAAACACTAACCTAAGTGTTGGGTCCTAGGCAAGCCCCAGAGCATTCTAAGTCTCCCATGTTTTTACAAATATCTTGAGTATCTTTTATTGTTGATGATGCATTAAGTACAGGAATTGGTTGGAACCAATTGTTGCATTATATCCTTACCTTGTCCAGATAAAATCCTGTGAATCCTAATTAAGTGTAGGATTGAATGATGCTTAGCTATGCATAGACCGGTAGAAGTCGGGTGATTTCCTGTCACCTGTGAGATGTAGGATGAGCTCTGGTCATGGTTGGCTATATTTGCTATCGTGGGAAAAGAACCATGTGTTAATAATGAATGGAGACCGGACGGGATGACGGTAGTGCAGCAACAAGGCATGGAGGTCTTGGGTGTGAATCTATCCCCATCTGTGTCGTTTAAGGACCGATTCGTTGTACGTCCTCAGGTCATGTCGAACGCAACCTAACACTTAGCTGGCCGGATAAGTCATTCTGACTGCGAAGCCGAGTAGCTCAACTCAGGCCAGGAACGCGAGTAGTGGCAGCATTCTGGAGGTAGTAAGGATGTGCGGAGATCCATTGGCATAAGCCCAAGGCGGGTTAGAGTCCTGAACAACCTTGGCAGAGTGGTTCTCTGAGAATGCCGATCTATTCGGACTCGCGACTCCTGAATTGTGCCAAAGGTGACTTGTTTGCGACCCTGACGGGGGAAGCAGGGTTTGTGTTAGGAATACCCCTCCAGCAGGATAGGAATCGATTCGAATCGCCATCTCTCCCGGATAGTGAGAACTTGACTTAAGCAGCGACAACGTAGATTCACTAAATATAAAGATATGGTTAAATGAAGATGATAATGATGATGAGAATGATGATGAGCCATGAAATACCTGATATGGTTATTATTGTTTGCAACTTAATCAAATGATTGATTAGTACAGGAGCTAATATAGACGATAGGAAATGGCTAAAAGTCACTGCTAGTACAGGTAAATAATGCTAATGGTTACTCAAGCTTTTATGCAAAAAGGTTGTCCAGCAAGATCCACTGATAAAGCCTTGCATACTCCTTGGTGTCATTTATTTCTGGTTTATGACGGGTAAGTCTAGCTGAGTACATTCTCGTACTCAGGGTTTATTCCCCCTTGTTGTAGATGACGTGCTCTATAACAGCTACTTCAAGTATTGTCTCCACCCTGCGGGGAATGAAGACTAGATCATGGGCATGATCTTCTATGTTATCTTATCTTGTTGCTTTTGCTAGATATGACTATGGAACTGGCTCATATTTGAACTAAGTGTATGTGAGGGTCTCAAACTACTTTGTTTCCGCTATTTGTAAACTCATTTTGTAATAACTAAGTGAACTCTGATATATAAGGTACTCGTGAACTACTTGTGAAATGGATGTAACATGTGGCTTGTTATGTTGAATTACTATGATCTTGGTTGTATGCAAGTTGGTTTGAAATCCCTCGTGGTTTCAGTTGACTACCGGGTTTATATGGGTTCAAGTATGATGGTTTGATCACTCCGGTGATTGCTTTCGTACTTGTGCTCTTATAAATTGGTCAGTTCTGTAATAGCTGGCATCAAAGCTAGATTCAACATTAAACATGTCATATGTGTATTTAAAACAAAGGTTTTTGTTGCAAAAATCAGTTTTGACAACTTATAGCTACTTATATACAGGTGTGTTCAAATCTGAAATTTTATTTAAGTATGCTAGTGGTCATATCCTCTATGCCCAAATAAGGACTTTTAGGTGGCTTATTTAAGTAATGACTTTGGGGGGTAATTGCTTGCATTTTCTTTCGTCGTCCATACGACGTGCTATTGTATGAATGCCATTCGCTTGAATGGTAATGTATGGATCAATTGCCTCTACGCCCAGGTAAGTGTGAGTTGTGAGAGCATGACCGTCCAACTGTCGGTCTAGGGGAGAGTTAGCTATGGTTACTGAAATATTTACATGTTACACACATGTATATATGAAGGTACTTAACTGTGGGTATATCTGTTGGGTAGCTATGGATATCGAAGTATATATATCTGGGGATGTATATATGGAGAGTATCTTAGTTTACTGCTTTCATTGTGTGCTTATTTATCTCTTATGGGGATGGGCTGCAATGAATTTGCCTGCAGGTACGCTAACAATGAATGCGTAGATTGAATGTAGCTGACGACTAGCTATATATCGAGAGAGTACGTGTTATGCCACCGACATAGAACGTGGTTGCCGCCTTAGGCTGGCAATTTCATGAGGACGAATAGGACGAGCATGCATCATGATTATGCTTGTGCATAAATATGCTTCCCTCACCTTGTTCTAATACTACTTAACTTGTGATCAATGTGATGTCACTATCTTCCCTGTGTGAAGCTAGCTAAAATGCCTTGTCCCATGCTGCTTGAATAGCTATGCTTGAAGATAGTGTGTGATTAGCTCGTCTTGTATGTTTGCTTCCAAAGGAAATAGATGACAAGTTAATAGTTAACAAAAAGTTCACCCCTTTGAAAACTAAATTGCTAAATGTAAGTAAAACTTGTTTTGTAGAGATATCCACCTACTCAGTAAAAGGGTAATAAAAAGATAACAATCCCTAACTACCAAGTTCGCATGTTTATGTGTAGTGGTGTTGCTATAGGCATCTGCTTGTTATGTACGAGCTTTGTGCTTCATAATAGCCATTTAAGCTAATTCGATTGAGTGTTTCGAAACGCTCGCTTAAGACCTTAATGTAGATGTGGAGGCTCATTATCTAGGTAGTGCCGTAGTCATCACCCTTTTGTCCTTGGTAAGCATACGAGTGTTGAAGAGCGCTATCCTAGAACAGCGTCCAAGTTTTGATAATCTCATGGTTGTCGTCTACAATTAAGTTCTCTCTTAGGAACCTAAGCCTGTACATGTGGTTGCTAGCCCTTGAACGCTACGAAGACCTTTATCCATGCCTTGCTTGACCTTAGGCCCAAGCTTAGTTCCCTTGAATGCTTGCATGTGTCGTGGTTGTCCCGCTTCTATGTGGGAGGACCTTGCTCAAAAATCCTTGTTAGATCTCATTGCTCCTTCTTCTACAGATGATCTGGTGCAATGCTAATCGCTATCTATCCTGGCCTTGGAACCTTTTTCCTCGGAGATCATGTCATTGCTTTATCAACAATCCCTAGTTAGTGCATTGGCTATGTCCCTCGAATCTTGTTTATTTTGCCTCCAACCCTTTCGAGTCTTTGGATGTTTATCAGTTTAGATCTCATGCTATTGCTCGGCAAGACCAAAACTCATGTTAATCTTTATCTAGTAAGCACTTTGGTGGACACAAGACGTATATGGAAATTAGGCAAGAGTCCCCTGCTCAGTTGTCTTCGGCAATTAGGCTATGTTCTCTTGCGCTGTGTGTTGATCTTCGGATCGCCTCCTTATTGAATCCTAACCTTGTGACTACCTTTGTTTGCTATCCCTCCTTCTCATTGTGCTTGCTCCTATGCAACCAAATTTGTGCCACATGAAAATTCTTGTGGGTTGTATGTTCAATAATGGTGCCACGATTAGCAATCTATGGTGCCGCGACGAAACCGAGAGCCTCCTGTGGGCGTGCACACAAGGTTGTGCTGCTCGGCATGCACTGGTATCGAGGTTCCTAGTCATGATCCATTGCAGAACTGCACCGATGTGATATTTTCTTGTGAGCTCTTCCTTGGTTATCTCTTCATATCTAATCGAAAGATCCTTATATTAGACCAAAAGTAGTAGAGCTTCCTTCTAAAGTCGTCCAAAGGATAACCTTTGAAGAACAGGTCACTGACATAAACAATAACAGACTGCAGGAGATGGTAGACAAGTGACTCTACTTGACGGTCCCTGTAATGATGTCAGTCATCTAGTGAGCAACTTATGTCATCCCTATTGGATCAGAAAGGCACACAACACTTAATGTTGGACAAGTTGTTAGTCGGATATGAATTGAACGTCACCTTATGATTATGACATGGCTATCCAAGTCTTGATCATGATGTACATGCAGATCACACCATCGAGATCAACCATCTCTAGTGTGACCCCTTATCTGCTGACTTCGATGGCGACCATCTGTTATGCATCAATCACAACTATTGTTGGCAAGAGTGAAGATTTAGAACTTTTAGTGTTGAGAGACAACTGATTAGTTACTAGTAGGAAGCTTCACCTCCCGCTAGGTGACAACTTTGTGCTAATTATGAAGGCTATGTCTCATAGAGCAATGTTAAGCAATAAAACAACAAGCCATTTAGTAATGCAACTACTGCTTTGTTTTCCAAAACCTGTGCTATCAAGTCAATTCCATTTTGGACAATCACACAGATAGTACAAGACGTTGTTCGGCTATGTAGGAGCTAGCGAAAGCACGTCCCTAGTTTCAGTCAGCATCTTTGTGCCCCTAGGTGCCACTAACACATGTGTCCAGACTCTATTGAACAAAGTGCCGAAGGATATATAGGAATGGTTCCTTATCTCTGTAGGACAGTCCCTCCATGTAGAGTATGCTTTGTGTTCCGAAAACATAGTCACAAGTCCAATGCTTGTGCATCGTCAAGTTGGTGTCTAACTCAAACGATTTAAGTTGTTTCCCGAGAACCACATATGGAAAACCTTAGTCTACATCCTCAGAGAAAAGAGTTGTTGCTGCTATACAAAGAGATCAAGAGTCTAGAGCACACACCACAACGTGTGAAGCAAAGAAAGTGAAGAACGAGAAATCTGTCCAGATTTTAGGGTACAAAACCGAACATCTTGAAGCCAACAATTAGTGACTCAAACGTGGTTGGATAGCCTCAAACTTTCGTGGTCTCATTCCTCACTTAGGACACGTCGATTCCTTAAGTTTGTTTGAAGATTGGTTGAGTAAAACATCGGATTTGAGAGATGTTTTGTCAATTCGGTACGCTATAGTTACAGAATAGAGCAGTTTTGGTAGCCGCATTGTTTGGATAGTCAAACAGTGTCCGTTTGAGCTGAATTTTGGTGAGTAGTTAGGGGACTCATGGATCTATGTTTCTACCAAAATTCATGCACAATGGAGCACTAGTTTGTGAGATATGAATAGAAAACAAAAGGGTACAGAATCTGCAATTTCGCTGTGACTGCGATCATCCTTTGCATTAGACGGTTGTGTTTGTAATTCATGCCAAGAAATTACAACTTGTAGGTGTATTGCTGTTAGACAACCCTCCATACCCTTGAGAAGACTAATTGCACCCCTATGTGCCTTGCTTTTGCCCTCTTAGATCAGCAATGCGTGAGTAGTCAAGGTGTTCTAGAAGTCAAATTGTGCCCTTGCAATTCGAAAGTAATTGGAAAGGTGTCAAACCATAGTTTTTTTTGGATTATGGTTTTTGAGATACTGATTGGCCTAAGAATGGAAGCCTCGACGTCAAATATAGTTTAAGAAAGCTGGTTTTGCCACGATGCAAGTCAACCCAACTTGTTGTGTAACTGCACCACGAAGGCAAATTGTACTTAACCTGCTTGGTAGTGAACTAGTCCCTAGTTTTGTGATCACTTGCAACTTGTGTTGCCCTCCAAGCCTCGCTAACCTCCTTCTGCATCAATGGTTCTCCAATGCTGACATGCCTTTGGTGTCTTCCATGTGTTTTACCCAAGGGGTTGCCTCAGATACAACTCAGATAACTGTTGCTGCTTGGATATGAGAATTCCCTTAAAAAATGGTCGTCGTAAACGCTAAGTCAACAGAATCAGCTATCACGTTCACTGCTCACTCAATAGACATAGGTAATACAGTATTGTTATCAGAGAAAGAGCACTGCACACATGGAACATTATGTAGCTTTCCATCAGTTGACATATGAGTGATTGCACCGCTACAACCAGTTTGGATATTGGTTAACTAGCTTCTCATACCCTCAAAGGATGTTTACCCTATCTATGACCTCATCCCTTGTGGAAAGTTGTACGCAATCCACTTTGGTAGAAGACTGCCTTCCAAACTTTGTGAACCAACATGGAACCATTGCAATGAGTATCCTTCAGAAGATTACGGTCTAGTGCGAAGTTCGTATGGCCTATACTATATTTCCTAGAGAAGCAAATATTTGTGAGTAGTTAGTTTGTGATCCAACACACTCTCCGTATACCGAGAACGAAGTACGGTGCTACCTTGGATTCCTCCCAAAGTAACTATGCTTCATGGAAGTCAATGAAGGAAGTTCTTCAGATAGAATTTACTACGAAGAGCGCATATTAGAAAGTTGTCTGGACCAAATTATCCTCTCTTATGCTTGAAGCTAAGTAGCTTAGTGATATCGCAGACGTTGGAAATTGGATAACATGCTTCCCTTCCCTTGGAAGTCTTTCTCGCTCAATCTCGGGACGTGATTCTTTTAAGGGGAGAGGGCTGTAACACCCTAGGTGTTTGTCACCAGTTAAGCAATGGGTTTAAGCTCAACCTGGACATGTTAAGTGGTGATGGAGATATTAGGTCAAACATATGAAAATGAGCCACCACTTAAACTTGGACCATGCACCATTGCTTACATGTTGCCTTTTCTAAAAAGTATGCTTGAGTAATGCTGGATGTACTAGTTTCATGTGTCTCGCATCTATATCCATCTATATTGATCCATGGAAAAGTTTCATGAAGTTTGGAATCAAAAAGTCACATGAAATGAAAAGTCATATCTTTGCATGAATTGCTTTATCAAGTGGATGGAAACCTATGAAGCCAACCAAACCTTGGTACCTTTCTCAAACAACTCTACTTTCACTCATGAACAAAAGTTATGAAGGGTTCATGTTGAGCAGGTGGCCAGAAAATGCTCCAATAGATCAAAAAGGGTGATTTAAGCTTTATAGTGATGCTACTTTGACTTGGTTTGAACTGCAGCTTAGAGTATTTGCATGGTAGTGGAACCTAAATAAAAGTTAGAGTCCATGTTATGTACAACAAACTTTATGTTTGGACCAAGTGCTAGATCAGCTTGTAAGAAAGTCAAACCGAGGCTCAAACTTTGAATCAACAGCTGTTTTCAGCACTTGAAATTTGGCTAAGTCATGGATGACTGAATGCATGATTTTAGTTTTCGTGTACCCCACTTTGGAACCTTGTATCTCCCAAACCATGCCTAATTAGACTTTTAAGCTTTAATAAAAGTTGGAGCTGGTATGTAGATCTAAAACTTTTATTAATAGAGTTTTTGCTAACTCATGGTGGTTTAGCAGTTACAGAGGCACGAAGTATGGGTTTCAGTGGAATGTTTGAGGTAGAATTGAGTTTTGAATACAGGACCGACCGATCTTAACTGAACTCGGTGTAGACCGATCTTAACTGAACTCGGTGCCATTTCATGTACTTGCCTTTGGAGCACTGTATCTCCCAAACCAGGCCGAACCAGCTCAACTCCATATATGCAATATTGGAGTACTCCCATAGCTCTACACAACGGTATAATTGATTCAACAAATCGTCCATCAGTTTAGGCGATATGATGGGGGGAAATTTGAGTTTTAGTTGAAGGTTTGAGGTGGTATTATATTTTGAAAAGGCAAGAACGGCAGCTATGGCCGATCGGCCACAGGGTTTTGACGTCGTGTGGCCTGTGCGTGGCAACCTTACGTGAGCTCGCCCCTGCCATTGCCGACGCATGCACCCGCGCCCCTGCGCCCTATGTCGATGGGGAGGTGCTCTCTGCCCTCTCTCTGGCACTCTCTCTCACTCTCTGCCCTCTCCCTCTCGCTCTCCAGCGTGTGTGCCTGAGCACGGTCGTGCCATGGCCGCAGCAAGCACGACCAGCTGCGCCGTCCTCCTGCCACTACCATCGGCTAGGCTATGGCCAAACGCAGTCCATGACTTCCAGTGACCCTACAGCTCACCATTGGAGCCGCTTGTGCCCGGCCGAACCCACGTGCCGCTGCCACTCGGTCGTCGGGCCATGCCTCAGTGCTACCGCCGTAGCAAAGCCGCCACCGTGCGCCCTAGCTTGCGTGGCCAGAGGGCCACGGGCTGTCGTGGGCCATGCTGTGGGTGTCCACAGGTGAGCCTTGCCGCCGCGCAGCCCTAGCACCGCCCCTCTGTGGCCGCCGATGCCCCTCTCCAGTCGGCCAAATCGGCCACCAGCCGGCCCGCTGGCCTCCTCTGTTCTCAACTACGACCAGGGACTTCACGCAACAATTAGGAGAAAGAGAGGGTCCTATCTGCAATGTTATAGACTCATATGAATAGTGCTCCTAGGGACCTATTTGTTTCAAATCGGCTAAAAGTTTGGAAAATCATAATAAATCATAGGAAATTCATAAAATAGCAAATGAGGACTTTTTGGAATCCTTGTGAAATTTTCTATGCAGTAGATCTATAATATTTTAGGTTTTAGTTTAAAGTTTTAGCTGTGAAAATGGATTTAGCATCTAGGTTTTTAATTCTATTTGTATTTGTCTTTTTCATAACTGCAGTTGTAGGGCTCCAAATGAAGTGAAATTTTTGTGGCATCCTACTCATGTGATGTTTGATGTGTGGTAAAAATTTCATGGTCATTGGTTGCTGTATGAGTGAGTTATTAGTTTATCTTGCTCTCACATGATTTCTTGCTTTAGCATTTTGTATTTTCCATAGAGGTTGCTATACATATTCAAATGGAGTGAAATTTATACAGTAGACTATTAAAAGGATATGTGAGCCACTGTAATTTTTGTAGAATTTATTGTATACTTTTGGTATATGTTCATTAAGTCACCTTGTTATCTAAAATAAACTAAGAAATGTATTAAAAGAATTTATTTGGTCAGGGACACTAGGTTTTCTGGTGTTCTTTAGTCATGTGTGACATGTTGGTAAAGTTGGTTTTGCCCAATTATATGTTTGCAATATAAGTTAATAATTATTTTCTTGCCGATGTGGTTTATGGATAGATCTGGGAACTTAGCAAAGTTCTTCATGATAATGTGATTTGTTGTGAAACTTTTTTTATACAAAAGTTGTAAATAATTCATGTATCTAGCTTCTGTTAAAATTTGGTGTCATTTGGCCAAGTAGTTTAAGAGTTACAGTTGTTTAAAGTTGGGTTATACAATTGATTGCTCTCTGTCTTGTTTAGACCAGTTTCAGTAAATGTATAATTTAGACCAACTTAACTTGTGAATCATGCTATTATGGTTATAGATGAAATGTAGATAATTTCATAAGCTTTCTAGAATGTCTTCTTGCAAGTCATTTGGATTTGTGTAACTCTAGTAATAGCTAAATCTTGTAGCTGCTGTTTGCCTGTCCAGAAATTAACAGATTCCAATTATAGTTGTTTGCTTGTATATTGCTAAGTGTGGCTCATACCTTTGATGATGGTTGAGTTAGAGTACCTGAGATCTTGGGGAACTTGTGTCATGCTTGGTGTTGTCGTCTTCTTTGGAATCGTGGCATGATAAATTGTGCGATATTTAAAGTAAGCAATGCGAAGTGCTTGTGCATGTTAATGTAACCTGGTGCTTGTCTTACTTACTGCATGCGATGCATTTTCTATTGCACTTCTATGTATTCATACACTTGCATCTTGCACCTCATCTAGGTACGCTAGATGCATCACGGAAAGGATGTGATGTTGGAGCCAAACCCAAAGATGGTGTTTGGTGGACCTATCCCGAAGATGGAAGGACTGAGCAAGTGTTATGATGGAAGATGCTTGCCAAGTGAGTGACATCTAACAAACACTAACCTAAGTGTTGGATCCCAGGCAAGCCCTAGAGTATTCTAAGTCTCCCATGTTTTTACAAATATCTTGAGTATCTTTTATTGTTGATGATGCATTAAGTACAGGAATTGGTTGGAACTAATTGTTGCATTATATCCTTACCTTGTCCAGATAAAATCCTATGAATCCTAATTAAGTGTAGGATTGAATGATGCTTAGCTATGCATAGACCGGCAGAAGTCGGGTGATTTCCTGTCACCTACGTGATGTAGGATGAGCTCTGGTCATGGTTGGCTATATTTGCTATCGTGGGAAAAGAACCATGTGTTAATAATGAATGGAGACTGGACAGGATGATGGTAGTGCAACAACAAGGCATGGAGGCCTTGGGTGTGAATCTATCCCCATCTATGTCGTTTAAGGACCGATTCGCTGTACGTCCTCAGGTCATGTTGAACGCAACCTAACACTTAGCTGACCGGATAAGTCGTTCTGACCGCGAAGCCAAGTAGCTCAACTCAGGCTAGGAACACGAGTAGTGGCGGCATTCTAGAGGTAGTAAGGACGTGCGGAGAGCCATTGGCATAAGCCCAAGGTGGGTTAGAGTCCCAAACAACCTTGGCAGAGTGGTTCTCTGAGAATGCCGATCTGTTTGGACTCACGACTCCTGAATTGTGCCAAAGGTGACTTGTTTGCGACCCTGATGGGGGAAGCAGGGTTTGTGTTAGGAATACCCCTCCAGCTGGATAGGAATTGATTCGAATCGCCATCTCTCCCGGATAGTGAGAACTTGACTTGAGCAGCGGCAACGTAGATTCACTAAATATAAAGATATGGTTAAATGATGATGATAATGATGATGAGCCATGAAATACCTGATATGGTTATTATTGTTTGCAACTTAATCAAATGATTGATTAGTATAGGAGCTAATATAGATGGTAGGAAATGGCTAAAAGTCACTGCTAGTACAGGTAAATAATGCTAATGGTTACTCAAGCTTTTATGTAAAAAGGTTGTCCAGCAAGATCCACTGATAAAGCCTTGCATACTCCTTGGTGTCATTTATTTCTGGTTTATGACGGGTAAGTCTAGCTGAGTACATTCTCGTACTCAGGGTTTATTCCCCCTTGTTGTAGATGACGTGCTCTATAACAGCTACTTCAAGTATTGTCTCCACCCTGCGGGGAATGAAGACTAGATCATGGGCATGATCTTCTATGTTATCTTATCTTGTTGCTTTTGCTGGATATGACTATGGAACTGGCTTGTATTTGAACTAAGTATATGTGAGGGTCTCAAACTACTTTGTTTCCGCTATTTATAAACTCATTTTGTAATAACTAAGTGAACTCTGATATATAAGGTACTCATGAACTACTTGTGAAATGGATGTAACATGTGGCTTGTTATGTTGAATTACTATGATCTTGGTTGTAAGCAAGTTGGTTTGAAATCCCTCGTGGTTTCAGTTGACTACCGGGTTTATATGGGTTCAAGTATGATGGTTTGATCACTCCGGTGATTGCTTTCGTACTTGTGCTCTTATAAATTGGTCAGTTCTGTTACACGTACTTCGTAGGCGACGATGAAATATGTGTGGTCGAAGACGAGGTTTGCTAGCTAGTGTATCAAGAAGCTCAAAATTTGAATTTGACGCGAAACCGTTCGAGGTTTATTCATTTTGCATCAAGTCCGTAATTGGGCCGACGAAGCCATGTTTGGCAATTTGTGTAGAGCGATCGGCTTAGGAAGTGGCATGATTTCATGGCCTAGGTCAATAGCCCTACGTACCCTCTTGCGTATAGAAGAATTGGTTTGGTGTTTGGACCTTTGGGTAGGATTTTGTGACAAGTTTAAAAAGCGTGCATGTCACTTATTTTGAACAGAGCCAGCACTAGCCACGGTCACCGCTGCTGCTGGCTCGCCCAGCGTGCACCGAAGCACCAGCCGCATCCTCACTGCCACCCTGTGCATGCACATCGCATGCATGGTCCTTGCGCTGCTGCCTCGGCTACCTGCTACCACGCGCTAGCGCACGGTTCACATCACCGTGGCTGACGCGCGGCGTCTGGGACACCGCCTGCGCCCTGCCCTACACTAGGAGGATGTGCGCTGGGTCCTACACTGCTACTAGGGCCGACATATCTACCCGCCACTCACCATGCATGCACGCAAGCACACTGCGCCCAGGTCCTGGCAGCTCTGCATCGCCGTTGTGTCGTGCGGTACCCTAATCATGCTGCGCATCGTTCATCAACATAGCGCGGCACTACTCCCATTGACCAGCCATAGCTACACATGTGCGGGATGGCCGCCTGCTCCACCATCACTTCGGCATCACATTGCGCTATTGCTTCCCTTGTCTGGCGTCATCCGCTGTGACGCAGTACCGAGCTTTGTCGGCTTTCGGGATTGGCCGTGTGGATAGCCGCTTGGAGCACACCTCACTGTTCCCCATCGTTTGTGTGCACTTGTACTTTGCATTGACAGCCACGACAGTGCCGAGCCAAGCCGTGCCAAAACCCCTGTCTCCACTATCACCATGGCTAGCGGGGCCCCTTCCTTCGATTCACCGTGATAGCAGCACTATAATCCAATTCATCGCATCCTCGGCTCCGCTAGGTAGCTGGCCGCACAACTGACCCCATCTCGTTGCTTGTACCACCGCATAGAGCCTCAATTTGAAATCGCTGCTCCACTGGGTCCATAAGACCGGATGGGCACGCACTATCGGCAAGCCACCTATCCAAAGCACCCCGTGGCGATTCCTTGCACCATCGGCCTCGTCTCCCCCTCCTAAGTACCCTGCGCACCTCTGCCATAACGCTACCATAGCCTAGCTTTCCCTGACATAGCTGTGCCATCGCCGTGCACTGCCGCACCACCTCGCGCGCACGTGGCCAGCTCGGCTCGGTCCATCTCCGAACGAATCATCATCTCAAAGGGTTCCATTGTGAGTCACTGGAGCTCATTAGCTACCTATTTTGCCCTGGTCTTACTGATGTTCACCGAAATGGCACCGCTGTGACTGCAGGACCTCCGCCACCATGGTCAAACCACACTGCTACATCCTGGCTCACGCTTCCTTTGCCTGGCACTTTGCGTTCGCTCCTAGGTAAGGGTCGGCTTGGTTGTTGGGGAGGGGAAGGTTTGCTATGGCCAGTGTAGGTCATGCGGTACAAGCGCCGCCATAATGGTGTGCACTGGTGCCCCTGGGGGATGTCGCTAATGTGAGGATAGGAGATTCTGTGGGTGTAGCTATAAAACCGTAGACACATAGAGCAGTGCGCTTATCGCTCGAGTGATTATAGAGTAGTCCGAGGGTGTTTCTACATTATTGCCGTCCCACGCGTGTCCTTACCGTCGTGGGCCGTCGTCCGGCTAGGCCATGCCCCCGCATGGACCATGCTGCGCTGGCGCGCGTGTCGCACCATTATGGGCCGAGCCACGCGAGTGGGCCACAAGTTAGAAATCGGTTTCCTCAATTTCCAGTAAAGTAGAAATGCTTATTTAATTTAGTTATGAGTTGAACTTTGATAAATTGTAGTAAATTGTGTAGTTGTCCAAAAATAGTGAAACCAATTTTGTTAGGTTTACAAAATTTCCTTCTATTTGTTAGTACAGTTAGATTATAGTTAGTTGTGTCAATGGTAGGTTCATAAATTCAAACTAGGTGGCTCAGTCTTATGTAGATTAATATTTGTAGGAATTTTTGTGGTAAATTGGTGTTAGCTATAGCTATAAAAATTTATAGTAGGCCCACTAGATTATTATGTACTTGTTGTAAATTTTGTAGCCCTAGAATAAGTTGATAAATAGAGTAGCTATTATCCTTGCTTTATCGTATATAGTGCAAATCTGCACTAGGAGTAAGAAGATATGTAGTTGCTATAATAATATGTGCCATGCTCCAAACTGGTTATTAGTTATAATAGATAGCTTAGTATCATGGTCGGTAGCACTAGCTCAGTAGTTATATAGAGGTACTTTTATTTTAAGAGCTATCATTGCTAGATTACTAAGTGTTGTATCATCATTTCATGCATGTAGATCACGAGCTGGTAGAATTCGTGCCCATCGACGAACAGGAGTATGACGAGGTCATCAAGGAGTCCGAGGAGGAAGTCCTCATGCAGAAGGGAGCCCTAGAGCCGTCTGGTGCTGACCTTACTGACCCGTCGTCTGCCCAAGGCAAGGCCCGATGCATAACCCCTATTTTTAAATGATCACTGAATATATATCTATGATGTGCATTTACGTTATAGGCATTTTATGGAAACTATATGATGACTTAGAGTCCTACTAGTACAAGTTGAGTAGCTGCTATGCTCAGGATATCGGTAGCATGAGTAACCTGTCGTTACTCGCAAATAGGTGATAAATATGATGACTTATGGTAAAATGATGGAAAGGTAAATGGTGACTGAGCAGGGATATGGTTTGGGTACTGGTGGGTGTAAAGGGTTGTGTCTTGTGGCCAATAGGGCATAGCTCGGTTACACTTTTTCCCTGTCTATGTCGATTAAGGACCGGTCGTTGCAATGGACGCTAGGCAAGTCACAGATCTATTGTCCCGAGCGTATACTTGGGTATGGGCGCAGGGAAGACTTGTTGCTCTCTTGTCGTGGATCTAGCTCTTTCTTGATCGACTGATTAGAGGCGGAGATGGTGGAGGTCCTTCCACCACACTGAGTCTAGGACTCAGGATTGGGGCTTGGAGTCCAAGTTTGGATGGGACCTAAACACCCGGGACAGGAGAGTGATGGGTTGGTCCTGCTTGTGCCTAGGGTACAAGTGGGGCATGTGTTTTCGGGGCACCCAGCTGGGCACATTGGTTTGCGAATCGCCGCTGAGTCGGTATGGCTTGTCTTAACTCTAGCATTGTAGTAAGAACTGAAAGTTGAAAGGAGAAGAAAAGGAACTGATTGCTCAACTCTTGCTTGAAAGTAGAACATGTGCTTATATAGACTGGCTAGATAATAACTTAATATAGCTTTTAATAATAACATAAATAAGGACTCACTATTAGTATTGCTTTCTGCTAAAGAAAACCAGCAAACCATAAAGTCTATCATATTCCTTGGAGTCAGGAAATTATTCCCATTAGTCGGATAAGTCTTGCGAGTACATTGAGTACTTAGGGTTTATTTACCCCTATTGCAGGTGATGCATGAGAAGTACCTTTATGTGGAGGATTCTTCTTGTGGGCATAGACGGATCCTCATCCCTTATCGCTAGATGTTATGTTTAAATTCCGCTGTTTATGATTCCGCACTCTAGTATTTGGTATTGTAATAATGTACTTTTTAAGAAACTTTGATGTATGAAATGGACCAGTATTGTAACTCGTTCTCATTATTAGATCCTTAGAAAAAATGTGGATCTTTTGGGTTCTCCCTTGGGATGTGCCCGATGGATACCACCCGTAGTAGCTTGCTTTCAGGGTGCTTTGTGTCTGGTGGAAGGCGAGCACCTCCGTAAGCGTGTTATTTCGGGCGGTTCTACCATAGTTGGTACCAGAGCCAATAATGGTCACAAGTTCATCACTCTTTTTCAAAACTCAAAATTTTGATCAACAAAAGTTTTGCGAAAAGTAGGATGCGATTAAGTTAAGTTAATTAAGTATAAGCCCTAGCAATATGGTCTATCTAGGATAGCGGCACGAGTTTTATCTAATTAGTTTTCTATAGGTACATAGACTTACGTTGCGTAAGAAATCGCTCAGTATACGGAAAGTGAGTGTGCGATGTGCCAAAAAGTTTTACGAATGCCACTATATTCCGGCTTGAGTGAACGTATAGGCCGAAGCATGCATCATAATAATAGCATCTTACTTAAACTGAAATCCCCCTTCACATAGGCAGCGTTTGGGGGAGGAGGCGTGGCGGGCGACGGAGGTGGTCACAGGAGGACGGCGGAGGTGAGAGGAAGTGGCGCTAGGGCACGAAGATGGTGGTGACGGCGGGGGGAATATTCGGCAGCCTGACGACGTCCGCAAGGAAGAAGAGCCCCAGACTTAGCCAAATTTTGGCCTACAAGCGCGCCCTATATTTATACTGGGGACTATTTGTAGGGGTGTGAGTGAGCCGCCCCAACAAATATTTTTCAATTTATTTTTATTACTTGTTCTATATATTCATTTTTCTTTATATATAACTATATTTATTTATTTTCTGATTAATTTATATATATATATAAATGTATCTATATATACACTCTTTTGTTATAGAAAATATATAATTCTATATTTTGTTCTTTACAAAAAGTATATTTTAAAAATTGAAAATTTGAAATTTAAAACAACTAAAACAATTTCATCTCCGCTAAATGAGCTCCAATGAAAATTTTATAAACATCAAAGTTGTAGAAATCATCAAGATGTACAACTTATATTTTGGTCATCTTTTCATTTGACCAAATTTGAACCGTTCAAATTTTTAATTTCAATAAATGTCAAGTTCAAATAAGATTTTGAAACCTTAAATGATTTCAAATAGGAAAGTCATGAACATTAAAGTTGTTGAACACATCACTATCTACAACTTTTATTTTTGTCATCTTTTTATTTGACAAAATTTGAATAGTTCAAATTTTGAATTTCAATAAATAGCAACTTCAAACAAGATTTTAAAATCTTAAATGATTTCAACTATAAAAGTCGTGAACATAAATGTTGTTGAACTTATCACTATTTACAACTTTTATTTTGGTCACTTCTTCATTTGACAAAATATTAGTAAACATTGTTCACAAATTCACATATTACTCATAGTTTCATGAACTATACGAGAGACATGTTGATTTATGAACAATGTTTACTATCACTTTGTCAGATGAAGAAATAACCAAAATAAAAGTTGTAGATCTTGATGAGTTATACATCTTTGGTATTCATCACTTTTTTAGCTGAAATTATTTGGTGTTCAAAATCTTGTTAGAACTTATCATTTTTTTAAATTTAAAAATTTGAATTGCTCAAACTTTGTCAAACGAAAAGAATGACCAAATCAACACAGTAACTTGATAGGGCATGATTTTAGAAAATTTTAGAAAAAATCATCACATTTGGAGTCAGTATAAGAGAGAAAGACTAGTTACAAATTTTACCCAGTGATTAAAAAGAAAAATTATAACTGTTCATGCTGATCAATGATGAATAAGTGTGATTTCTCCCTCACACTAACTCCAAATGTGATGGTTTTTTTCCTAAAAGTTTCTAAAATTATGCTCTATCATTTTAGTCTGGTCATCTATCTTTGTCAATAATTTTGGACAATTCAAATTTTGAATTTCAGAAAATAACAACTTCAAACTTGATTTTCAACCACTAAATAATTTCAGCTGTAAAGGTGATGAATATAAAAGTTGTATAACTCGTCAAGATCTCCAACTTTTATTTTGGTCATTTGTTCATTTCATAAAGTGTTAAGTGCCTGTTTTAAGTGTTTCAATAGCAGTCCGAACATGTTGCAGTAGTAATAAGTGCTTGTTTCAAGTGTCTGCTTGTTATAGCTGTTTTTAGTAGTAATAAAGTGGATGTTGCAATAGGTTCATCTGGATGTTGCAAAGGGTAGTCTCACACATATGCATAAATATAGTCTCATGCACATACATAAATATATAGTCTCACACACATATATAAATATATAGTCTCACACACATGCATAAGTGAAGTCTTACAAACACACACACTTACACAAACACTCCACATTCAACAACTAGCTAGCCCGCTGTAACAATTTTTTCCTTGGCACCTTTTTATTCCCATGGCAATATGTCTTTGGGCAGGTTCTTTTCCATAACACTGATCTTATTACGAAAGCCTATGAATAGCGGCATCTCATCATAGTTATCGTAAGCTTCAACATCATCCACGCCATCAACTCCGATAATGTGATGTTTCTTGGAGGCAACCACGTGCTTTGTCTTCTTCTTCAGGGCGAGGTTACTTTGTGGGTCAGGCATATAGAAAACTTGTGCGACACGTGAAACAAGCACCCAAGGGTCATCTTGATAGCCTAGATTCTTGAGGTCCAAGACTCTCAATCCGATCTTATTCAGTTGGTGTTGTTTGATCCAGCAGCATCGAAATAGGGCCACCGTTATATCCCTTCCATAGTCAAGTTCCCATATCTCTTCAATGATGCCAAAGTATTGGATCTTTCACCCCACTCCATCGAGAGCTTCTATTCGAACACCGCTATTTTGGTTCACATATTTACTATCCTTTGCGGGTATAGTACATGTACCCATTGATGTCATAAGCTTTCCAAGATGTCAATTATGTCGATGGCCCCTCCACCAACCTACTAATGGTAATAGAGTCTATGGTTTCTCTAGGCGGTATGTTTTGGTCCTTCAACCATGTAGTTAGTCATTGCTTGTGATGTTTCATGACCCAATCATCCGAACGACCATTTCTCTCCGCCATAATGATAGCCAAGTGTTCATCAATGTTCGGTTGCATTAGTTGTGTACTCGGCAAGACACTGTAATGGGCCCCACTCACTTCTTTGTAATCATGGTCGATGAACACTTTTCTACCACTGGTGTCCTTCCCAGCCAACCTACCCTTGTGATGAGAATCGGGTTTACTAATCCCTTTCTGTACTTTTAGGTACTCTTGACAGCACTCAATGACTTCTTCAGTACTATAACCCTCTATCATGGAGCCCTCTGGGTATGCTCAATTATGCATGTATCGGCTTAGAACTGACATGAACCGCTCGTAGGACCACATTTCATGCAAGTAGCAAGGGCCCAGCGCCTGTATCTAGTTGGTTTTGTGTCTCCGCCACAAATTCATGTAGGTCACTCAACTCTTTCTTGCCAATCATCTTCTTTGAGATCTTTGAAAAGAAGTAGCGCATGCTGGTAATGGCCATTTTCAAGAACTATAGCTTTATAGCCCTGATTGTAATAGGTAGAAACACTGTCAGCATCACATGACAATCATGAGCCTTGTAGTGTGTTATTGACAAGTCCTTCATCAACACTAGCTTCTTCACATTTGCAGAAAACCCAGTCGGGACTTTGACTCCCCTCAGGAAAGTATATATAGCTCTCTTCTCTTCTGGTGTTAGGTTGAAGCACGCCGCGGGCAAAGTGTATTTTCCATTAGCCTTAGGTACCAGGTGAAGTTGTGGCATCACGTTTAGTTGCACCATGTCTTTCCATGATTTAAGACCATCCTTTGACTTGCCTATGTCCATCAAGGTAGCAATGAGACTCTCAAAGACATTCTTCTACACGTGCATAGCATCAATAGCATGGGGGACCTCCAAGTCTGGCCAATAAGGTAGATACTGAAAGAAGATCGATTGTTTCTTGAAAGGTACGCCTTCGACGAGAGGTGTGCTTCTATCTCTATTTGTCCCATCTGGATTCTTCTTTCCATAGATGATGCGTATGTTTTTCACCATTCTGTACACGTGTTATCCATTATGATGTCTCTTTGGAGGGGGTTCAATCTCCAGGGTGTTGTCATAAAATCTAAAGAACAATTTGATGTGGTACTTGTGACTTGTCTTTAAGAAGCGCTAGTTCCTTAGGTAAACTATCTTCTTGGATGCATCTAGGAACACCCATGTAGTACCATCCAAGCAAACTAAGCATCCCATATTCCCCTTGATCTGTCCAGACAAAGCAAACAATGTGGGGTAATCATTGTGTCGACACGGAATTTCATCCCGTGCTGAGGACACACGAGCAAGCCAGAAGGGTCCGCTTGATGGAACAGGAGATCTCCTAGCTTCAGCATAGGTGTGGTCGATCCTACGCACTCCTCCCAAGATGTGCTAGTCAATTTGACCCTGCAATTGACAAGGAGAGAAAGTTTATCAGTAATTTAGGGTGGAACGTGCCGGTGTTGTCAGACAGTCCTGAATGTGCGGCTCTGAGAGCCGAGATGAAGGGAGATCGACTAAATAGTTGATTCCAGCATATTCATAAGAATAAATTAATTAAAGCTCATGGGGTTGTATAAGAAGAATCGGATATCATTCAGAATGAATATCATTATTTAGACAAATATTAGTCAATGGTAATAAGATGTCAACAATAATTAGTTTATACTGAGCCAATGACTGCAAGTAACCGAACTCCTTTATAAAAGAAATAGTTCATCATCATTCAACCATTTAATAGGGATAAATCTAATGAACATATTAGATCTCATCTATTGCTATAACCAGTGGGGCATTAGGTAGAATCATGTAGGCCGTAGAAACAACAATAGACTCAATGACCCTAACTTATTACTAATATCAGTGGGGCATGAGGCAGAATCATGCAGGCCGTAATACAATAATAAGATTATGGGGCTAACACATCTTTCAACCTATCGCTACTTCAATGATCTCGTGATATGAACTGTTCGTGAAAGCACTCGATATCGGCTAAAACAGCAGATTCAGGCATAGCGCATAGTTAAGGTCATGCCCTCTCAGGAATAGATCTACCAAATAACGATCCCTACTCCATGGTGTTAATAGTTGGGTGTGAGGTAGAATCACATAGGCCGTAATAATAGGCATTGGAACAGTTTTTGCTAGCCAATAGATCTACTCAATATCAAACATGCCTTAACCACACGCTATGCAGATCAAGATTGATGTAAAATAGCCGATAAAACTTAACTCATCATTTAAAGTGCAAATTAGATCAGTTTAGATTAACAAACGATGGGTTAAAAATATATAAGGCTGATCTAGATCAATCTCAATCGGGCAAAGTGATATTGCTATAATTAAATAAATAATGGAAGCAATAAGCATTATTGGTAACTTAATGAATCTATCCAAAGAAACGCCACCCTTAGATAGAGTCGATAACTTGACCTTAATCTAGTTCGAGCAGCGGAGGTCGACCAGATTGATGCAGCCATACTTGAACTAGACAAGAGTCGATAACTAACTCATACCAGAGTCGCGGTGGAGGTCGACCGAATCTATGTAGCCGTACAAACAGAGGTATAAGCCATGATAGTACTTACAAACAAGCAGTGGAGGTCAATTGGATCGATGCAGCTATATTTGCTGAAGAACTCACCGAGATCTACTCTACTCCTACTCCTAAGCGGTGGCTAGAGCCGAAAAAAGTAAATAACTGGTATTTGATTGATTGTGCCTTTTTTACAATAGCTGGGGTTTGATATTTATACCTGGGACCTACGCATGACTCCTATCTAAGCATGACTCATCACAATCTTTGGCCCTAAGAAAAAACATTCCTAATTTAAGATAACTTAGACTCTAATCTTTCCCTTTTTGTAGAGTCCATCATGTCTTGTTCTAGTGCCGATCGTAGCCTTTGTCATTATCTGCTGGCGCTACCTGAAGAAAGATGATTCTAGTGCTGCATTTAAATTAGCTAGATCCGATCTGCACGCAATTGATTCCCTGCTGACATGATCTTGGGAGCTTTCGAGTCCCTTGCGACCCTTCTACCAAATTTTGGTGTAAACGCATGCCCCGCAATTTTGGGATAAAAGTAATTTTATTCCAAAATTATCATGTCTTGTATCCTTGATAGGTCTGCAGTCACGGGTAGAGAATCTTGATCTAGGGTCTACCATTTGTCGTCGCCTATGTTAGCTCATGAGCCCATGCTTCAAAACTTTTTACGAGAGCATCATTGCTTCACGGGCACTTGGATTCATCTTTCTAGGCCGACTATAAAATGTCTATCCGACCCTAGCGAGAGCAACTCAACAATTCAGCGATGTTTCTCTTCTATCTGCCCCCTCGAGTGCTTCTGACTCTGCCGGACCCTCCATGGTCTATCCTTTTGCTATGAAGATCTTGAGCGGTTAGAAGAATTCTTGTGCATAGGGTGATTGTGTCGCTCATTCAAGCACCTCATTGAGCAAGAAGACCAGTTATTATGGTTAGAAGAATTCTTGTGATATCACCTAAGTCTTCTCTCCATGCTCGCAAAGCTATTCGCAAGGGCTAAAATGTGTGAACACCTTCCCCTTGTTTGTTCCTTCAAACGCCCACTGGGAAAGCTACATGCTTCTTTCCCATAGTTTCTCAATTTACCAAGAAGTCGGCTAGGCATCTGTTAAGTGGGTTGAAAGCTCTAGTTTGGTTTTGGTGAATTGATGAAACCCTAAGTGCTAACCTAGTTTATCAAGTGATCATGAGATAGGTAGCACACTCCAAGTGATGAAGTAAATGAAGATCATAACATGATGATGGTGATGCCATGGTGATGATCAAGTGCTTGGACATGAAAAAAAGAAAGAGAAAAATAAAAAGCTCAAGGCAAAGGTATAAATTATTGGAGCTATTTTGTTTTGATGATCAAGACACTTAGAGAGTGTGATCACATTTAGGTTTCATAGCCAGCATCGATTGCTGACCGAATGCTGGGTCACTCAGCGACTAGACGCTGGAAGGCTATGTCCGGTCCGGCTGCCGAACATCGCACAATAGTATCACCGTGCGACCGAACACTGGCTGTGTCTGGTCAAGGGCGACCAGACGCGTCTGGTCGAGAAATGTCGTCTCTAGAAGCTTACTGGAAATGACCGGACGCTGGGGTTTAGCGTCCGGTCACTTCTAGCTGCAGCGTCCGGTCATCTTATGACCGTTGAGATCGGGCGCACAACATTTGAAGAGAGGGACACATGGCACGCATCATGTGACCAGACACTAAGGTCCAGCATCCGGTCAGTATGACCAGAGCGTCCGATCACCCCGCGTTGTGCCCAGTGAAGGAGTACAACAGCTCTATTTCATGGAGGGTTCTATTTAATCCCCATGGCCAGTTCAAGCTCACTCTCTTGGTCATTTGCATTGACATAGCAACCTTGTGAGCTTAGCCAAAGCCCTCCCACCCATCTCCATCATTGATTCATCATCTTTGTGAGATTGGGAGAGAATCCTAAGTGCATTGCTTGAGTGTTTGCATCTACAGGCACTTGATGTTCGTGTTTCACTATGGGATTCGCTTTGTTACTCTTGGTGGTTGCCACCGGCTAGACGGCTTGGAGCAGCGAGGATCATCGAGCAGAGATTGGTGATTGTCTCTGGCTCCGATCATGGTGATTATGAGGGGTTCTTGACCTTTTCCCGGCAGAGAGCCAAAAGGTACTCTAGTAAATTGCTCAGTAGCTTGTGTGATCCTCATCTTGTGTTAGGTTGTGCGGCACCCTATTGAGGGTTTGGCGTGTGATGCCAGTTAGCGCATAAACCTCCAAGTGAGTGAATCGCCACAACGAGGACTAGCTTGCCGGCAAGCAAGTGAACCTCAGTAAAAACATTGTGTCATCATTTGATTCCAAGGTGATTGGTCTTCATTGTTATTCACTCTTGTGATTGATTGGCTCTTTCCTCGACACAAGCGGTATAACAATCTTTCTCACTCTCTTTACAATACTACAAACTAGTTGTCAAGCTCTTTAGTGTAGCTAGTTGTGAGAGGTTGTTAGTTTGGTTAGTGTGGCTCTTCAGTTAGCTTTTGAGAGCACACTAACTTACTATAGTGGTATAGCTATTGTGTGGATAGAAGCTACATAAACTAGAATTATGGTAGGTGGCTTGCAATTTTAGTAGGCTAGCGTAACACTTGCTTTGCCTCTTAATTGTCTAACCAGTTTGTTAAGTGTTGTTGTAGAAATTTTTAATAGGCTATTCACCCCCCCTCTAGCCATTAGGATCTTTCAAGTGGTATCAGAGCGGAGGTCACCATGATTTGAGGCTTAACAATCCTTCGGTGTAAAAATGGCTCAAATCAACAACATAAAGAAGTCACCCCAATTTGATGGCTCAAATTATCCCTATTGGAAACCTAAGATGACAACTTATATCAAGTCAATCAATAGGAAGGTTTGGAAGGTGGTAGAAAGAAAGATTGAGATAGAAGATGAAGAGGCTCCCACCGCCACTGAAGAAATGCTACTCCAAAACAATGACATTGCTCTTAGTGCTATCCATGATGCTTTGGATGAGAGAACTTTAGAGCAAATCAAGAACATTGAGAGAGCTCATGAGGCATAGAAGAAATTGGAAGAATCATTTGAGGGCACTCAAGCCATAAAGGGTGCAAAGGCATACATTCTCAAAGAGAAGTTTGCAAGCTTCAAGATGAAGGAGGATGAGAGTGTGCCGGAGATGTTCCATAGTCTTCAAGTGCTTGTTAATGATCTCAAAGCACTTAGAGAAGAGGTGAAGGACAAGGACTTCTCCCACAAGTTCTTGAGATGCTTGCCTTCAAGATTTGGCACATTGGTCACTATTCTAGTAAGGAGTGGTTTGGACACCATGACACCAAACCAAGTATTGGGAGATATAATGACCGATGATACATATAGAGATGAAGATAAGAAGGAAGAAAGAGAAGAAGATGAGAAGGAGAAGAAGAAGAAGAGCATGGCATTAAAGGACACATCATCCAAGGGCAAAGCAAAGCAAGAAACATCAAGTGAAGATGATGATTCATGGGATGATGATGAAAACATGGCTCTCTTTGTAAGAGATTTGGCAAGTTCATGGTGAAGAAGGGCTACCATGCTAGAAGAAAGAAATCTTCATCCAAGAACAAGGAAGAGTCAAGGAGGTGCTTCAATTGTGGAAGCAAAGATCATCTTATTGCTCAATGTCCATACACTAGTGACAAAGATGATGACAAGAAGAACAAGAAGGAGAAGAAGGAAAAGAAAGAGAAGAAGGACAAGATGACCTTCAAGAAGAAGAAAGGTGGTTCATATGTGGTCACTTGGGATAGTGATGCTTCCTCAAGTGATGATGATGATGATGATGATGATGACAATAAGACCACCAAGAAGAATGCACTTGCAAGCATTGCTATCAATGAGAAGCCTTCTCTCTTCAACACTCCATCATGCTTCATGGCTAAGGCCACTAAGGTACAAACTTGTGATGATGGAAGTGATGAAGAACATGATAATGAAAATCAAAATGAAAATGATAGTGATAGTGATGATGATGAACCTACTAAGGATGAACTATTTGACATGCTAGAAGATGCTAGAGAACACTTTGGCATTAAGAGAAGGGAATGGAAAAGCTTGTGTAAGGAACTAAAAGCCCTTAAGCAAGCCTTTGATGAGCTCAATGCAACTCATGAGAGGCTAGAGGAAGCCCATGAGAAGCTTGGCAAGGCTCACAAGAAGCTTGAAAAGCTCATTCTTCTTTGCTTAATGAACAAAATAAGAAGAATCATATTGAAACTTGTGATTTAGGTTTAACTTATGATATAATTGATGAATCACTATCTATGCCTATCATTGTTCCTCCCACTAACCCTTCTTGTAGTACTTCCACTTCTACCTCATCTAGTAGTTATAGTCTCACATGTGATGCCTCACTAATGGTTGAGAATGAGAATCTCAAGAAGGAGGTCAACAAGCTCACTCACACCTTAGGCTAAGGCCTATGGTGGAGAGGACCAGCTTGCTTATGTACTTGGGTAGCCAAAGAGCTTCTCTCTACAAAGAAGGGATTGGGCTATACCCCAAGAAAGGCAAGGTGGACTTTGCTCCTCACAAGACTAGTTTTGTGAAGAACAATGGTTCGGTTTTGCACTAGTTGCAAGCAAGTTGGTCATATAGAGCAAAAGTGCATAAACAAGAAGTCACAAGCTAATGTATCCTCCATTAAGCTTGATTGTTTCTATGTACTTACAAAGGGTGCAAATGGTATAAAGGCTAAGTTCATTGGTAAACCATGGATGGGCTCAAAGAAGAAAGTCATTTGGGTACCAAAGAGCTTAGTGACTAACCTTCAAGGACCCAAGCAAGTTTGGGTACCTAAAAAGAATTGATCTTCTTTTGTAGGTAAATTACAAAGTTGGAGGAAGGCATTGGGTTCTTGATAGTGGGTGCACTCAACATATGACCGGTGATGCAAGAATGTTCAACTCAATCAACACCAATGGCAATGAATGGTTATGATAGTATCACATTTGGTGACAATGGCAAAGGTAAGGTCAAAGGGCTTGGTAAGATTGCAATATCCAATGACATGAGCATATCCAATGTAGTTGCTAGTTGAGAGCTTGAATTTCAATTTGCTATCCAGTGGCTCAATTGTGTGATCTTGGATTCAAATGCATATTTGGGGTAGATGATGTAGAAATCATAAGTGTAGATGGCTCTAATTTGATCTTCAAAGGCTTTAGATATGAGAATCTATACTTGGTTGATTTCAATGCTAGTGAAGCTAGATTATCTACATGCTTGTTCACTAAGTCTAGCATGGGTTGGTTATGGCATAGAAGGCTTGGTCATGTTGGAATGAAATAATTGAATAAATTGGTTAAGCATGACTTAGTTAAAGGCTTGAAAGATGTGGTATTTGAGAAGGATAAGCTTTGTAGCTCTTATCAAGTCGGCAAACAAGTTGGAAACACCCATCCTAAGAAAAGCATGATGAGCACTAGTAAAGCATTTGAGTTATTGCACATGGACTTGTTTGGACCAACATAATACACTAGCATTAGTGGTAACAAATATGGATTTGTGATAGTGGATGATTACACTAGATACACATGGGTATTCTTTCTAGTGGACAAAAGTGACGTGTTTGCAACATTCAAATCATTTGTCAAAGGCATTCACAATGAGTTTGAAACAACCATCAAGAGAGTTAGAAGTGACAATGGTAGTGAGTTCAAGAACAGTAGAATTGATGAGTTGTGTGATGAATTTGGAATTAGACATCAATTCTCGGCCAAGTACACACCTCAATCTAATGGCCTTGTTGAGAGGAAGAATAGGACACTCATTGATATGGCAAGGTCTATGCTTAGTGAGTACAATGTGAGTCAATCTTTTTGGGCCAAAGCTATCAATATGGCTTGCTATTGTAGCAACCAGCCTTTATTGTCACCCATTGAAAGAAAAGACACCATATGAGCTCTTGAATGGTAGAAAGCCCAACATTGCATATTTTTGAGTCTTTGGTTGCAAATGCTATATCTTGAAGAAAGGCACTAGATTGGGCAAGTTTGACAAAAAATGTGATGAAGGTTTCCTACTTGGTTATTCCACCACAAGCAAAGCATATAGAGTTTGGAATTTGAATAGTGGTAGTCTTGAGGAAGTTCATGATGTTGAATTTGATGAAACCAAGGGTTCACAAGTAGAGAATGAGAACTTGGAAGATGTTAGAGGCATTCAACTTTCAAATGCCATGAAGAACATGGATATTGGTGAATTGAGGCCTAGGCAAGTGAATGATGATGAAGATGATCAAGTGCAAGTGCTCTCTAACTCAAATGTGCAAGATGATACAAATCAAGCTAGTGCAAGTGGATCTCATGATAATGAACAAAATCAAGTGGCTAGTATATCATCTCAACCCAATGGTCAAGCAAGTGCAAGCAATCAAGTTCCAATGCTCTAACCAACCAATATTGCAATGGATCATCCATTGGACACTATCATTGGTGATATTTCAAGAGGTGTACAAACAAGATCAAGATTGGCTTCATTTTGTGAGCATTTCTCATTTGTGTCATCCATTGAACCAAAGAAGATAGATGAAGCATTGAAGGATGTTGATTGGGTGAATGCTATGCATGAAGAATTGAATAACTTCATAAGGAATCAAGTATGGGAATTGGTATAAAGACCAAAGGTACACAATGTGATTGGAACCAAATGGGTCTTTAGAAACAAGCAAGATCAAGATGGGATAGTAGTAAGGAATCAAAGCAAGATTGGTAGCACAAGGCTATACACAAGTTGAAGGTCTTGACTTTGGAGAAACATATGCCCCGGTTGCTAGATTGGAAGCAATTAGAATATTGCTAGCCTATGCTTGTGCCCACAACATCAAGCTCTATCAAATGGATGTTAAGAGTGCATTTCTCAAAGGCTACATCTAATGAATAAGTATATGTTGAGCAACCTCCCGGTTTTGAAGATGATGAGAAACCCAACCATGTGTACAAGTTGAAGAAGGACATTATATGGCTTGAAGCAAGCATCCTAGAGCATGGTATGAGAGATTGAGGGACTTCCTACTCTCTAAAGGGTTCACAATGGGCAAGGTTGACACCACTCTTTTCATCAAGAAGATTGGAAAAGATCTATTTGTGTTGCTAAATCTATGTTGATGATATCATATTTGGATCGAACCAATCAAGATTTTTGTGAAGAGTTTGGAAAGATGATGGCTAATGAGTTTGAGATGTCCATGATTGGAGAGTTAAGTTACTTCCTTGGTCTTCAAATCAAGCAATTGAAGAATGGTACATTTGTAAGTCAAGGCAAGTACATCAAGGACATGATCAAGAAGTTTGGAATGAGTGATAGTAAAGCCATTAGCACACCAATGGGAACCAATGGCAACTTGGATAGTGATGCAAGTGGAAACATGGTGGATCAAAAATTGTATCGGTCTATGATTGGAAGCCTACTCTATGTGACCGCATCAAGGACCGGATGTCATGTTTAGTGTATGCATGTGTGCAAGATTTCAAGCCTCACCAAGAGAAAGTCATTTGAAGGCTACAAAGAGAATATTGAGGTACTTGAAGCATACACCAAATGTTGGTTTGTGGTATCCCAAAGGAGCAAAGTTTGAGCTAAGTTGGTTACTTCCGACTCGGATTATGCGGGATGCAAGGTTGAAAGGAAGAGCACATTGGGCACATGTCAATTGTTGGAAAGATCACTTGTTTCATGGTCATCAAAGAAGCAAAATAGTGTTGCATTATCAACCGCCGAAGTCGAATACATATCTGCCAGTAGTTGTTGTGCACAAATACTTTAGATGAAGGCCACCTTGAATGACTTTGGAATCAAGTTCAAGAAATGTGCCATTGCTAAGTGACAATGAGAGTGTAATCAAGTTAACCAACAATCCGGTTCAACATGCAAGAACAAAGCACATTGATGTCCTGCCACCATTTTATAAGAGATCACCAACAAAAAGGGGACATTTGCATTGAGAGTGTAGGCACCAAAGATCAACTTGCCGATATATTCACCAAGCCATTGGATGAGAAAAGGTTTTGCAAGCTAAGGAATGAGTTGAACATATTGGATTTCTCAAATATGTGTTGATGCACCCCCCCCCCCACTTATATGACATGCCTCTCCTTCGAGCAATCCAAGGTAAAAGTTGATTGGCATGGCATACATCCTTGCTAAGGACATGTTTAGTGCATCTAGTCATCTCTCACATTTAATAGGCTCATTCATGAAAATCAAATGAATTTGATGATTGTATGGTACCACTATTGCTTCTATGCTTGACTTGATCTAGTGGTAACATATGACATGTTTGTGGGCTTGTAAACCTAGTGTTTAATCTAGAAAATGAACTCTAAGTATTTAACTCAACATGGTACAAGATAACCCTTATTTGGAGGTGTGAAGAAGCTTGTCCTTGGATCAAACCGAGTTAAATATCTTTGGCAAATGATCTAGATTAAACCAAATTTGGGAAAATGATCCTCACCCCATTGATTGACATTGATAATCTTAACCTATCTACATTTTTGAACCTTTATGGTCATTGATGACAAAGGGGGAGAAAAATAAAGATATTAGTACATGGGGAGAAAATAGTGTACAAAGACAACAAAGGGGGAGAAAATAAAGGTATAAGTGATAGGGGAGAATTTGACAAAGGTAAGAGATCAATTACAATTTTGAGCACACAAGTAGGGGGAACAAGCTCATGAACTTGTATGGTGCATTTGAATGTGCATTTCATATGATTTGCTTTCATGGCACAAGTTTTAAATTTCAATATCCATGCTTGAGTGGTGTATGCTAGTTGTAGGTTTGAATGATGAAATGAAAATCAAGCATGCATAGGTTATCTAGTGATTTCATTTCCAAGTATTTATAAGTGGTATCTAGCTAACCATAGTGCTAAGGATGGTATAATGGTGCACTCCTGATTGGTATCACGTTTCAAAGGTCCATCTTTTATACCTTAGCATCATTTGGTAGACATTGTCTCCTATATTTCCTATCTAAGCATATGTGCAAGCTACAATCCAAACTCTTAGCACATATGTAGGGGGAGCAATTGCTACCATTTGGGGTTCATGAAACTTGTCCATATCCTTTTACACATGGAAAATATGCTTGGACAAGCAACTTGGATTCAATTGAATTTTAATTTATATCTTTGTATAAGGGTTGTCATCAATTACCAAAAAGGGAGAGATTGAAAGCTCTAGTTTGGTTTTGGTGAATTGATGAAACCCTAAGTGCTAACCTAGTTTATCAAGTGATCATGAGATAGGTAGCACACTCCAAGTGATGAAACAAATGAAGATCATAACATGATGATGGTGATGCCATGGTGATGATCAAGTGCTTGGACATGAAAAGAAGAAAGAGAAAAACAAAAAGCTCAAGGCAAAGGTATAAATTGTAGGAGCTATTTTGTTTTGGTGATCAAGACACTTAAAGAGTGTGATCACATTTAGGTTTGATAGCCAGTACTATTAAGAGGGGTGAAACTCGTATCGAAATACGGTTATCAAAGTGCCACTAGATGCACTAACTCATTGCATATGCATTTAGGATCTAGTGGAGTGCTAACACCCTTGAAAATATTTGTGAAAATATGCTAACACATGTGCACAAGGTCATACACTTAGTGGTTGGTACATTTGAACAAGGGTGAAGAAGATAGAGGTGAAAAAGGGTTAGTCTCACTGGTCACAAAGTGACCGGACGCTGGTCTTTGAAGGACCGGTGCACATCCGGTCAGTTGTTGCAGCAAAGACGCTGGCGTCGATCACTGACCGGACGCTGGGTCACTCAGCGACCGGATGCTGGAAGGCTACGTTCGGTTTGGCTGCCAAATAGCACACAGTAGTATCACCGTGCGACCGGATGTTGGTTGTGTCCGATCAAGGGTGACCGGACACGTCTAGGTCGAGAAATGTCATCTCTAGAAGCTAACTGTAAACGACCAGACACTAGGGTTCAGCATCTGGTCACTTCTAGCTGTAGCGTCCAGTCGTCTTATGACCATTGAGATCGGGCGCACAACATTTGAAGAGAGGGACACGTGGGACGCATCACGTGATCGGACGCTGAGGTCCAGTGTCCAGTCAATATGACCGGAGCGTCTGGTCACCCCGCATTGTGCCCAGTAAAGGGGTACAACGGCTCTATTTCGTGGGGTATTCTATTTAAGCCCCATGGCCAGTTCAAGCTCACTCTCTTGGCCATTTGCATTGACATAGCAACCTTGTGAGCTTAGCCAAAGCCCTCCCACTCATCTCCATTATTGATTCATCATCTTTGTGAGATTGGGAGAGAATCCAAGTGCATTGCTTGAGTGTTTGCATCTAGAGGCACTTGGTGTTTGTGTTTCGCTATGGGATTCACTTGTTACTCTTGGTGGTTGCCGCCACCTAGACAGCTTGGAGCAGCGAGGATCATCGAGCAGAGATTGGTGATTGTCTTCGGCTCCGATCATGGTGATTGTGAGGGGTTCTTGACCTTTCCCTGATAGAGAGCCAAAAGGTACTCTAGTAAATTGCCCGTGGCTTGTGTGATCCTCATCTTGTGTTGGTTGTGCGGCACCCTATTGAGGGTTTGGCGTGTGATGCCAGTTAGCACGTGAACCTCCAAGTGAGTGAATCACCACAACGAGGACTAGCTTGCCTAGCAAGCAAGTGAACCTCGGTAAAAAACATTGTGTCATCATTTGATTCTGAGGTGATTGGTGTCGACATAGAATTTTTGTCCTGTGCCAAGGACACATGTAGCAAGCCAGAAGGATTGCCACTCGATGGAGCAGATCTGCCTAGCTTGCCACTCGAATACATCTCCACTCACAACCGAGGCAAGCGTGCGGTGGAGGAAATCCCAGGAGGGGAATATGCTGATGAACCAGCATCTCTGACGCATGAGGTGAGATTGACATTTCCTGTGTGATGATGAATAGTTCTGACTCACCTACAGGTTTGTTATGAATGACAGTCTCCATCCTTTCCTAGGGCCAGCGTGCCTTCTGACACCGCATCTTCTGTTCTGGCTTTGTCGTCGGATTCTTCCGACTCCTACAATGGAGACAACGCCCGGCGCTACCTTCATGAGTGGAGGATGGCTCAGAATCGCTATTCTGAAGGTGACTTGGGAGAATGGCCAACTAGAAATTCACCTTGGGGTTTCTCAGGCCACCCTTCATGTGGTTGAGGTGGAGGCCAGCGCCATCCGAGCATGGCTAGCTGAGTCTGATGCCACGGTGGTGGGTAAAATTCCAGGAACGCTTCATTCCGATTTCCATTATCTTTGTCTTGATAGTTCTTTGTTCCTGTGACTGGCCATCCCTGAATGATGCAATTGGAGTCTCACCAACTAGTGGCAAATGCAGCCATGGATGTCATTAATGCGTGGGGTTCCCCTATTGACGCTCGTCTCCAAGACTGTCCCGGTCCACGTTCGGGAGATCGCCCTCCACGGTGTTCGTCATGGTGGCGGTAGTGGCGCTGACCGTGGCACAAGTCCAAAGTGGGTACGAGCTCTACGCCATGGAGACTAGTTTCCCAATGGGTGATGGCCCTGAGGAGCATGAAGACCTGCTCAAAGAATTCACCATGGCAGCAGAGGCCATAGTAGACATCACATTCGCTCAGGATGTGGTGAACAAGGTCTTTGATTAGTTTGTACTGAGGGTAATCCGATGAACAAAGACTCATGTTCCTCCATGAACATGCCTCAATGTAGTGTCCTTGTGTATGATTGTTTTTTCTTTTGTTTTTGCTCTATAGGCGATACATACCGTATCAGCTTTTATTGTCTTTGAAGGTTTTCATTTTTTGAACTAGAAGTGATACCCTCCTGGTATCAGCTATTAGAGCCAAGAACAAATCGAACTATCAAACGTTGACCAGATTGCTAGGGTGGCATTCCGTAGAACTTCCCATATCAACGGTCAAATGATTAATCAACCCAAGTCACGTGTCCTATTAAATGAAACAGAACTACTTCAAGTCCATTAACTCTGAATTCACCATTCCATCTAGCATTCATACATCGGCCTAAACCTCAGAACTAATGTTTGTTTTCCTTCATTCTAATGGCCAATATGAAGCCATAACCTTTTCTACTAAAATAAACTCTCAGAGCCGATCAGCTTGCATCGGCTGTTGGCTTTCATTGCTAGGTCTTAATGAAGCCTCCTTCCCATGACTTGCTAGAAAAACATTCGAAGTCTCTAAGTTCCTAAAAGACTAGATCGGCTATTGCGATGCTTACTGGACTCATCAACACGATCCAGTTCGACATCATCTCCATGCCATTGAATCAAACACTGATGCATGGTCGATGGTATACAACAATTCACATGAATCCAATCACGACCAAGGAGCAAACTATACGACCCTTTTCCATCAATGATGAAGAATGTGGTGAGCAGAGTCTTGCTTTCGATTATTAGTTCGATGTTTATTACCCCCTAGGTCTTAGACGTGTTTCCTCTGAAGTCCTTAAGCATCATGTCAGTCTCCATCAGATCCTCTGGTCCCTTGCCAAGCTTACGAAAAGTAGTGTAAGGCATAAGATTGATGGAAGCACCTCCGTCCACCAACATCTTGTTCATTGGCTTTCCATCAATAAGACCTTTCATATATAACACTTTCAAGTGCCGATGCTTGACTGGTCTAGTCAAATATTGCTTGCTGCACGACCATTAACTTGGCAACTATCTCTTCATACTCCGATTCATTGAAATCCTGAATAAACTTCTTGATTTGCTAGAGCTCTGAATTCTGATGGCAACAGAAAAGCCATTTGGATATTAGCTGATGGTTGCTTTCTATCAGCTATTTGCTTGGTATGCCACACTTGAATCTTATCGAACGCCTGAGCCTATTCCATCTCTTTATTCCTTAGGTGTTGCACCCTTCTCTTCTAGGCTTCATGTTAATCCTCTTAGGCACCACTGGCCTTCCTGCCACACATGTTTTCTTCATGTTGTCTTCCTCTTCATGATCATCCCAAGTCTGATCAATGACTCTTTTTCGAAGCCGGTCATGAACACTTCTATTTTTAAGTGCACTGATCCATGCTATTATGATGATGTGTATCTTGAGCATGGATAGATCAGGTGGTTGGTTTGAGATTGCCTATACCCCTGGTATTGATTACTACATTCTAGATAGTCATGTCTAGTAGGTAATTTCAAACCTTCATTTCAGCAATGTCTGAAGAAAGGACAATTCCAATGTAATTCGGCTTGTTCCCTTTCATACCTCTCTTGTTTCAGTTGATGCTAGGTACTGCTTGATCTTTTAACCAATGCTGATAATTCTTTTCCTTCTGCCTGCTGCCATTTATTCAACAGAACCCGAGATGTGACCCGCGGCCTTGTCGTCCCTCCTTTTGATGTTTCTCCTTGCTTGTATCGGCTCTTTTGCATGGCACAACGTCTTCTAATCTCCCTATACTCATTAGCCAATATTTGCATTTTGGGATCGACTGTTCTAGCTTCTTTTGATTTGGTTGATGTTAGGACCTTAGTCTTTCCTTTGAATATCCCAGCATCAACCATGTTTTGATCTCCTGGGAAGAGATTATCATCAACTTTCATTTTCCGAGGCATATCAAATTTGAGCCTCCCCTGCTGAATAGCTCTCTGTATATGCTGCCTAAAGATTCTGCATTGATTAGTGGAATGGGAAGTAGCATTATGGAACTTGTAGAACTTCTTATTCTTCAACTGATCAGGGGGCAACATGATATGACCATTGGGCAACTTGATCTGTCCTTTCTCAAGCAAGAAATCGAAGAGCTTATCTGATTTGGTGACATCAAAGTCATAGCTCTCCTCAACCCCTCTTCCCTAAGGATTTGGCACCATCACTACCTTCTTGACCCAATTCCATTAGTTGTGGCAACCTCTTCTTCTTCATCTTCGTAGCTGTCATCGACTGAGTATGGATCATAAGCCTCAGCTACCGTGGTACTCTTCTAGAATCTGATATCTCTACGTATACTTTGAAATTGGCTATTGAGTGCTGAATACTCATTGAGCCAATTGACCCAAGTTGTCAAATTCTTGTCCTAAGTGGCTTTTCTTTCCACATCGAATAGCATCCCTTGAACAGCTAAAGCAGCTAGTATGATCATTGGCCAAGTTTAAGGAGAAGCACAAGTTCCTAGTTTCTTGAAACCTCTAATGAAATTTAGTGCCTAATTCATTAGTCTTCTGTCTTATAGTTGTTAGATCAGGTGATCTTCTTTTCTCCAGTCCTAGTGTAAAAATATAGTATGAAACTCCTTCTCCAGGTCAGCCCAATTGGTGAATTGAATTGACTAGCAATGATGAAAACCAAGTGAAGGCTGACCCTGATAAGAACAAAGAGAAGAAACGAACTCGATGGGTGTCCTCAACTGATGCTTCACCCAATTGTGTAAGATACCGACTGACATGTTCTATCATGCTTGTACTGTCTTGGCCAAGTGAACTTAGCGAATTCTGGGAGCCTGTAATTAGTGGGAAGAGCGACCAAATCATACCATTCTAGATATGGGTGTTTGTACGAAAAGGTCAGCTCCTTTGGCTTCAGACCAAACTGATTTGCATCATCTCGGTCACCCTTAGCAGCAACTCATCATCATTTGAATTTGGAGTTCTTTGCACCTATTGACCCATCTGTGGCATTGAAATCCCAGTGTGACTTGGTACCCTAGGATTTAGGCATCATGTGAAGGGTGTTATAATTCATGCCATAGTGATACCCTTGTGGAATCTTGACCTACTGGGTTCTTTACTGGCTTGCTGCTTGAAGTCTCTGATTGTAGACATAAGGATCTATATCCCTACGGATCCTTTGAATTGATGGTGCTATTTTTTGAGCTACCGATGGTATGTGGCCTGATGTGCCAAAATTGATCACCTAGTTCTGGTTTTGCCTCGCCGGATGTTGCACATGCTGTATGGCATGGTCCAGGATTGTACTATGTCTAATTTGTAGTAGTCCCTTGAGCCTGTTTAGATAAACCCTGAACTATCTAGACATCACCACTACCTAGCTGGTGCTGCTTCTTGATAGCTAGTACCGACTTGATTAGTCCCTTGGGTCGATGGATCTAGAATATTATAATAAGTCGGCCCGCCTCGACCAGCTGGAACTCCATGAATCGCCTCTCTCATGGCATTGTGGAATACGTACATGAAAGCTTCATTATGGCTTGAATATGGCATCACGAACAGATTTGTCTACAACCTCCTTAAAGAAACTCCTATCTTCAGATTTAGTTGTATCTGTCTGCCCATGTAATAGAACTCATGGTAGTGGAAATTTCTGAATAATTGTGTTGTCACAGTGTTTTGGTGTAGGACAACAAGCATTTGCTCTAAAACTCTTCTATAGCTTTGCTGATGACATCTTTATCTCCATCAGGTAGATCTTCATAATGTAGCATAAGGATGTCATTGTTGTTATGAACCGCCATGATGATTGTGGTGTCCCACCGAGCATGCCAGATACATGTGTGGACATAGAATTTTCGTCCCGTGTCGAGGACACACGCAGCAAGCCAGAAGATTCCGCTCAATGGAGCAGATCTACCTAGCTTCAGTGCAGGGATGGTCGATCCTGCGCAATCCTCCTGAGACATGCTAGTAAATTTGACCCTGTAATTGAGAAGAAGAGAAAGTTTATCAGTAATTAAGGGTGGAACTTGCTGGTGTTGCCAGACAATCCTGAATGTGCAGCTATGAGAGCCGATATAAAAGGAGATCGATTAAATAGTCGATTCCAGCATATTTATGAGAATAAATCAGTTAAAGCTCATGGGGTTATGTAAGAAGAATCGGTTATCATTTAGGATAAACATCATTGTTTGAGCAAATATGAATCAATGGCAATAAGATATCAATGATAATTGGTTTATGTCAAGCCAATGATTACAAGTAACCGAACCCCTTTTTATGTAAAGAAATGATTCAACACCACTTAACCATTTAATAAGGATAAATCTAATAAATATGTTAGATCTCATCTATCACCATGACCAGTGGGCATGAGGCAGAATCATGCAGGCCGTAGAAATAACGATAGACTCGACGACCCTAACTCATTACTAATATCAAGTGGGGCATGAGGCAGAATCATGCAGGTCATAATACAATAATAAGATTATGGGGCTAACATATCTTTCAACCTATCCTTACTTCAATGGTCTCGTGATGCGAACTGTTCGTGAGAGTGCTCGATATCAGCTAAAACTAGCCGATATAGGCATAACGCATAGTTGAAGTCATGCCTTGCCAGGAATAGATCTACTAAATAACGATCCCCACTCCACGATGCTAATAGTGGGGTGTGATGCAGAATCACATAGGCCATGATAATGGGCCTGTCGAGCGGTTCTCGCTAGCCAATAGATCTGCTCGAGACATAACATGCCTTAACCGCATGTTATGCACGATTAAGATTAATGTAAAACAGCCGACAAAACATAACTCATCATTTAAGGTATAGATTAGATCGGTTTTAGGTTAGCAAACAATGGGTCAAATAAGATATAAGGCCAATCTCAATCAATCTCAATCGGGCAGAGTAATATTGTTGTAATTAGATAAACAATGAAAGCAACAAGCAATATTGTAACTTAATGAATCTACCAAAGACTGTCATTCTAAGGTAGAGCTGATAACTTGACCTTGATCTAATTCAAGCAGTGGGGTGTGAGGCAAAATCACACAGGCCATACTTGAATTAAACAAGAATCGATAACTAGCTTATACCAGAGCCACAGTGGGGGTCGACCGGATCGATGCAGCCATACGAACAGAGGCATAAACCATGACGGTACTTACAGACAAGCAGTGGAGGTTGACTGGATCGATGCAGCCGTACTCGCTGAAGAACTCGCCGAGATCTACTCTACTCCTAACGGGTGGACAAAGCTGAAAAAAGTAATTGACTTGTATTTGGATTGATTGATGTCCTTTTACAATAGCCGAGGTTTGGTATTTATACCCAGAGTCTAAACACGAACCCTACTCAATCATGATTCATTATAATCTTAGGTATAAAGGAAACATTCCTAATTTAAGATAACTTGGACTCTAATCTTTCCCTTTTTGAGAGTCCAGCACAATCTATCCTAGCGCTGATCGTAGCCTTTGTCCTTATCTGCCGACACCATCTGAAGAAAGCCGATTCTAATTCTTGCATCCGAATCGGCTGGTTCCGATCTGTATGTAATTGATTCCTTGATGACATGATCTTGGGAGCTTTCGAGTCCCTATGACTTTCCTTCCAAATTTCAGTGTAAACAATTCATCTTCATTGTTATTCACTCTTGTGATTGATTGGCTCCTTCCTCGACACGGTGGTATAACAATCTTTCTCACTCTCTTTACAATACCGCAAACTAGTTGTCAAGCTCTTTTGTGTAGCTAGTTGTGAGAGCTTGTTAGTTTAGTTAGTGTGGCTCTTTAGTTAGCTTTTGAGAGCACACTAACTTAGTGTAGTGGTATAGCTATTATGTGGATAGAAACTACATAAACTATAATTGTGGTAGGTGGCTTGCAATTTTAGTAGGCTAGCACAACACTTGCTTCGCCTCTTAATTGTCTAACCGGTTTGTTAAGTGTTGTTGTAGGAATTTTTAATAGGCTATTCATGCCCCCTCTAGCCATTAGGACGTTTCATGGGTGGCCTTTCCCCATCTCTAGCACAATTTTATCAATGGGCTGATGTGATTTGGTTCATGATGACCTTCGGCCTTGTGGGGACCCAGACTCCCTTCAATCCAAAGAAGCCTTGGTGGGTTGATCTCTGGTTAATGTAAATTCTTCATATCCATCCCATGATATTTTGTAATTTGGGGAAGCAATAAGTTCGAATCTATTATCTCTTTGTTATCCATCCCCTAAATTTTTGGAGTGTCGATATGCTTCCGTTTCTAATTTCAATTCCACACCCCCCACGAAATCTATATTCTCGCCTTCCCGAGCTATATATACGGGCCACGGTTGTGGATCGAACAACAACTCGCTTCATCTCAAACCTTCTGCATCCTTAGTATAGTTCCTACTTTTTCTATAGGTTTGAGATTATGGAGAACAGGAAGGGGTCTGCTGAGGAGGCCCTTAATGGACTTGCATCATCATGTTAGCGCCTTCATCGTCAGGAGGGTACAACTCATGATGCCCCCACTGCCTTAGGGGATAGGGCCAACTCCATTTGGCCTTTAGGGTCCTCTTCGTTAATAGCTCATCTCTAGCTCCCTTGTTATCAAAGGAGGCAGATTGACAATGATGATCTTCTTGCCTCCATTAATCGACATGGCTAGAGTCTCGCTGAATGTCTCTCCCTTATAGAATCAGCTCTGGCCATGGTCCGATGTCGATCACCTCGCGAGGCCAATTCGGTGGAGGATAGGTTGTCCAAGGCCGAGGCCAGAATCATGGGTGAGATATCTGTCATAACCTTTGCTTCCTTTCAATTTCATCCTCAAGATTCTAATCATCTCCCCTTTGAATCTTTTTAGATTTGTCTACCCAACTAGAGAGCCTACGATTGGCTACGGAGCACGCGGTAGGATCCGTCAATGCTAGAGGTACCATCCCTATGGTTTGCCTGCACGACATTCTAAACCATGTCAGGGAGGTCGCTCTGCATGGCGTTCACCATGGTGCCGCCATGGCGTTGGCTTCTGTGCAAGCTCATTCTGGCCACGAACTTTGGTTCCTCCCCCATGGTTTTCTAGCCATGGTGCACCTTGGGGATTTTGAACCCCTGATTGAGGATTTCTTTAGTGATGCTAACTCCATAGCCTTTATCTCCTAGGCCGATGATATAGTAGCCAAACTGTTTTCCAGCCCGTACTTTGTAATAGGTGTTATTAGCAAATAATTTCTTCGTCTTGAGTGATTTTTCTCTTGTTTCGTACTTCATACTATATGCATCACTTTGTCCATGTTTGCTTTGCTCCTACAGGCGATACACATTGTACCGACTTTTACCCCTTTGGGTTTATTTTTGCACTAGAAGTGATACCCTTTTGGTATCGGCTATTAGAGCCGACAACCGAGCAAATTGGTTGTCAAGTATTAATCCAAACATTAGGGTAATATTCCTTTAAATATTCCCCATTTGATTGCTCTGCTGAATTCTTCTTCTCCTTTTGGTGTTTCCAAAATATAAGTATTACCAGGCGCACAACGCTTGATTCGATAAGGTCCTTCCCCACTAGGTGACCATTTGCCGAACTTGTTGTCCTTTGACCCGATCAGCAATTTTACTCTCCAGACCTGATCTCTTTCAGAAAATTGCTCATTCCTGAATATTTTTGCAACCCTTAGTTTATCGACTTCAACATTTTCAAGAGCACATGGCCAAAGGCAACTCAAATCCTCTAAGTCATCTATCATGAAATTCTTGTAGACCTCGGCTGACAAACCCTTATGCAACATAACACGCCTCGATCTAGATTGAACTTTCCAAGGAAGGGTTGTATTATGGCCATACACAAGCTCATAAGGTGACCATATCGGCTCTTTTGCTTTTGGCCATCAAGGGTAATCCATCCCCAGCCCTCTGTAGAGTCTTATTATGATTGATCGTTATAAGTCCATCCTAGCTCAGATACCTGACACCATTCATCAAAAGAAACGAGGACTACTGGTCAAAGTCAGAGAAGGTAGAGCAATCCAAAGTAGCCTCGAGAGCATTCCTGGATCAGCCGAAGGAAACAAACAACAAATCATAGAAACTAATGCTATTTGGCTAGAAGTGTTGAATGCAATCCAGGATGTTCGATGTTAAAATCTGCATGTTAACACGTATCGATCATACTCTCTGTCTTTTAATTGTACTTCCTATTTCAGCTAAAGAGCCAATTTGATACGGCCGATCCTAGACTTCCAATCTTAATCCAATTAAGTCTGAAAAACGCGGCCTTCATTAAGCGAGCCCCTCAATCTTGTATCCTTAGTCATCTGGCCCCGTATTCTCTTTGGCATTAGCGAGGTGACGCTTCGCCTCCTATTAATTGTGGTTGCCTTTTACACGACTCAAGGCATCCACCCCTTCATCCTTTGGCTTCAAATATCGGCCGAGGGTTCTATCCTCGAACACATCCGCACTTGCAACCGTTCCTATTTCTTTGCCTTTCTCTGCCCTGGCAGAACTCTATAGTGGCCTTTCTCTTTTCCTATAGATTCAATCAACTTCACGGCCGGCGAGGAGAACCACAGCAAGCGCGCAGCGGAGGAGGTCCCGAAGGAGGACATGCTGAAGAACCAGCGCCTTCGACGCATGAGGTGAGATTGATATCCTCTATTCATGATGATGATATTTTCTGACTCGCCTATAGGTTCATTGTGAATGATAGTCTTTGTCGCCTCCCTAGGGCTAGCAAGCCCTCTGACGCTGCATCTTCCGTGCTGGATTCGTCATCAGATTCTTCCAATTCGTATGACAACGATGATGCCCGGTGTTTCTTCCAAGAATGGAGGGCGGCGGAGGACCGCTATTCCAAGGCTATTAAAAAAACGGCCAGCTTGAGATCCATCTAGGGGTCTTCCAAGCGGCCCTTAATGCGACTGAGGAGGAGGCCAGCGTCATTCGAGCGTGGCCGGCTAAGTCTAAATGCCACAGTGGCAGTTAAGATGAGTTCCATGGATGCTTCTATTCTGGTTTCCACTGCCTTTGTCTTGATAGTTTTCTGTGATTGCTAGCCCAAATGGTGCAGTTGGAGTCTCTCCAACTGGCGGCGAACGTGGTCACGGACGCCGTCAATGCTCGGGGTCCTCCCATCGACGCTCGTCTTCAAGACATCCTAGCCCACTTTGAGGAGATCACCCTCCACGGTGTTTGTCATGGTGCGGTGGTGGCGCTGACCGCAGTGCAAGTCCAAACTGGGTACGAGCTCCATGCCATGGAGACTGGTTTCCCAATGGGCGACAGCCCCGAGGAACATGAGGACCAACTTGAAGAATTCGTTATGGCAGCGGAGGCCATAGTAGACATCGCATCCACTTAGGATGTGGTGAACAAGGTCTTTGATTAGATTGTACTTAGGTTAAACCGGTGAACAAAGACTCATATTCTTTCATGAATGTGTCTCATTGCAATGCCCTTGTGTATGACTATTTTTTTTATTTCTTGCACTATAGGCGATACATATCGTATCGACTTTTATTGTCTTTGAATATTTTCATTTTTTGATCTTTATTTTTTGAACTAAAGGTGATACCCTTCTGGTACCAGCTATTAGAGCTAATGACTAAATGAATTGGCTATCGAGTATTGATCAAATGTCAGGATAATGTCCCGTAGAACTTTTCATACCAAAGGTTAAATGATCGATCAATCTAGAGCAAGCATCTCATCAAGTGCAATGCAACTTCGTTTAAGAAATCCATCAATTCTGATCCGCACTTAGGATTCCATGTAGCATTCATACATCGGCCTAAACCCATACTCAAAACTAATGCTTATTTTTCTTTATTCCAATGGCCGACGTGAAGCCATGACTATTTACTAAAACAAACTCTCAGAGCTAATTGCTTGCATTGGCAGTTGGCTTTCATTACTGATCTTAATGAAGCCTCCTTCCCATAATTTGCCAAAAAAGCACTCGAAGTCTCCTAGTTCCCAGAAGACTGGATCGGCTGTTGTGATGCTCATAGACTCATCAGCACAAACCAGTTTGACATCATCTCCATGCCATTGAATCAAACACTGATGCATGGTCGATGGCACATGGCAGTTCACATGAATTCAATCATGACCAAGGAGTAGACAGTATGATCCTTTTCCATCGATGACGAAGAATATGGTGAGCAGAGTCTTACTTTCGATTGCCAATTCAACATTTATTGCCTCCTGGGTCTTAGATGCATTATCTCTAAAATCCTTAAGCATCATGTCAGTCTCCATTAGATCTTATGATCCTTTGCCAAGTCTACAAAAAGTGGTGTAAGTCATAAGATTGACAGAAGCACCCCCGTCCACCAATATCTTATTCATCGGCTTCCCATCAACAAAACATTTCATATATAAAGCCTTTAAGTGCCTATGCGTGATTAGTCTATCAAATATTGCTTGTTGTACAACCATTAACTTGGCAACTATCTCATCATACTCCGACTCATCAAAATCTAAATAAACTTCTTGACCTGTCGGAGCTCTAAATTCTGATGGCAACAGAAAAGCCATTTGAATATTAGTCGATGGTTGCTTTCTATTGGCTGTTTGCTTGGTACGCCAAACTTGAGGTTTACCAGATGCCTGAGCCTGTTCCAACTCTTTATTCCTTAAGCATTGTACCCTTCTCTTCTAGCTTCTTGTCAAACCTCCTGGACACCATTGGCCTTCCTGGCAAACATATTTTGTCTCATTGCCTTCTTCATAATCAGCCCAGTCTTGATCAACCACTCTTTTTCCTAGCCGATTATGAACACTTTTATTTTTAAGTGCCAATCCATGTTATTATGATGATATGCATCTTGAGCATGGATAGACCGGCGATTGGTTTGAGATTGCCTAAACTCCCAATATTGATTGCTGCATTCTGGACAGTCATGTCTGTTAGGCAACTTCAAACCTTTATTCCAGCAATGTCTGAAGAAAGGACAATTCCAATGTGATTCGGCTTGTTTCCTTTCATACCTCTCTTTTTTCCAATTGATGGTGGTATTTCTGATCCTTTAACCAACGCTAATAATCCTTTTCCTTCTACCACTGCCACTTATTCAACAGGATCTGAGATGTAACTAACGGCTTTATCGCCCTATCTTTTGATGTTTCCCCCCGCTCATATCGGCTCTTTTGCTTAGCGCGACGTTTTCTAATCTCTCTGTACTCATTAGCCGATATTTGTATCTTGGGATCGACTATTCCAGCTTCTCTTGATTTAGTTGATGTTAGGACCTTGGTCTTTCCTTTGATTAGCCTAGCATCAACCATGTTTTGATCTCCTAGGAAAGGATTATCATCAACCTTCATCTTCCGAGGCGTATCAAATTTGAGCCTTCCTTGTTGAATAACCCTCTGTATATGCTACCGAAAGATTCTGCATTCATTAGTGTAATGAGAAGTAGCGTTATGGAACTTGCAGAACTTCTTATTCTTCAACTGATTAGGGGGCAACATAACATGACCATCGGGCAACTTGATATGCCCCTTCTCAAGCAAGAAATCGAAGAGCTTATCTGATTTGGTGACATCAAAGTCACAGCTCTCATCGACTCCTCTTCCCCAAGGCTTTGGCACCATTACTATTTTCTTGACCCAATTCCATTCAGCCGCAGCAACTTCTTCTTCATCATCTTCATAGTCGTCATCGAGTGAGTATGGATCATAAGCTTCGGCTACTGTGGTACTCCTCTGAAATCGGGTATCTCTGCGCATATTCTGGAATTGGCTATTGAGCGCTGCCACTCGTTGAGCCAATTGACCCAAGTTGTCAAATTCTTGTCCTAGCAACTTTTCTTTCCACATTGGCAGCATTCCTTGAATGGCTAAAGCAGCTAGTTAATCATCAACCAAGTTTAAGGAGAAGCACAAGTTCCTAGTTTCTTAGAACCTCTGAAGAAACTCAGTGCCCGATTCATTAGTCTTCTGCCTTATAGTTGTCAAATCGGTTATCTTCTTTTCCCCAGTCCCAGTGTAAAAATATGTATGAAACTTCTTCTCTAGGTCAGCCCAATGGCAATAGAATTAACTAGTAGTGATGAAAACCAAGTGAAGGTTGGCCATGATAGGGACAACGAGAAGAAACAAAATCAATGGGCATCCTCAATTGATGCTTCGCCCAATTGTGTAAGATACTAACTGACATGTTCTATCGTGCTTGTACTATCTTGGCCAGTGAACTTAGCGAACTCTGGGAGCCTGTAATTTGAGGGAAGAGCGACTAAATCATACCATTCTGGATATGGAAATTTGTACGAGAAGGCTAGCCCTTTTGGCTTTAGATCGAACTGATTCCTCATCATTTTAGTCACCTTCAGCAGCAACTCATCAGCATTTGAATTTGGATTTCTCTACATCTACTAACCCATATGTGGATTAACATCCCACGTGCCTTGGTACCCTGGATTTAGAATCATGTGAAGGGTGTTATAATCTATGCCATAGTGATAACCCTTTGGAATCTCTATCTGTTGGGTCCTTTACTGGCTTACTGCTTGAAGTCTCTGATTATAGACATAAGGATCTATATCTCTATGGATCCTTTGAATTGAGGGTGCTATTTTTTGAGCCGATGATGGTATGTGGCCTATTGTGCCAAAATTGATCACCAGGTTCTAACCTTGCCTCGCCGGCTGTTGCACATGTTGTACTGACGGTCTAGGATTATACTGTATTTGATTCGTAGTAGTACCTTGCGCTTGTTCAGATGGACCCTAAACTGCCCAAACATCACCATTACTACCTGGTGCTGCTTCTTGATGGCTGGTACCGCCTTGATTAGTCTCTTGGGTCAATGGATCTGGAATGTTGTAATAAGCCGGACCAACTTGACCAACTGGAAACCCATGAATTGCTTCTTTCATGGCATTGTGGAATGTGTCTAAGAAAGCTTTGTTATGGCTTGATATGGCATCACGAACAGATTTGTCTACAACTTTCGTAAAGAAATGTCTGTCTTCAGCTTCAGTTGTATCTGTCTGCCCGTGTAATAGAACTCTTAGTAGTAGAAATTTCTGAACAATTGTGTTGTCATGTGTTTTGGTGTAGGACAACAAACATTTTCTCTGAAATTCTTCTATAGCTTTGCCGATGATATCTTTATCTCCATCAGGTAGATCTTCATAATGTATCATAAGGATGTCATTGTTGTTGTGAACCGCCATGATGATTGTGGTGGTTCCACCGGGCGTGCCAGAAACATGTGTCGACACAGAATTTTGTCCCGTGCCGAGGACACACGAGCAAGCCGAAAGGGTCCGCTCGATGGAGCTAGAGATCTGCCTAGCTTCAGTGTAGGGGTGGTCGATCCTATGCACTCCTCCTAAGACATGGCAGTCAATTTGACCCTACAATTGATAAGGAGAGAAAGTTTATCAGTAATTTAGGGTGGAACATGCCGGTGTTGCCAGATAGTCCCGAATGTGTGGCTCTGAGAGACGATATGAAGGGAGATCAACTAAATAGTCGATTCCAGCATATTCATAAGAATAAATTAATTAAAGCTCATGGGGTTGTATAAGAAGAATCAGTTATCATTCAAAATGAATATCATTATTTAGATAAATATTAGTCAATGGCAATAAAATGTCAACAATAATTAGTTTATACTGAGCCAATGACTATAAGTAACCTAACTCCTTTATAAAAGAAACAGTTCATCATCATTCAACCATTTAATACGGATAAATCTAATGAATATATTAGATCTCATCTATCGCTACAACCAATGGGGCATGAGGTAGAATTATGTAGGCCGTAGAAACAACAATAGACTCGACGACCCTAACTTATTACTAATATCAGTGGGGCATGAGGCAGAATCATGCAGGCCATAATACAAAAATAAGATCATGGGGCTAACACATCTTTCAACCTATCGCTACTTCAACGATCTCGTGATACAAACTGTACGTGAAAGCGCTTGATATCGGCTAAAATAGTCGATTCAGGCATAGCGCACAGTTAAGGTCATGCCCTCTTAGGAATAGATCTACCAAATAACGATCCCCACTCCACGGTGCTAACAGTGGGGTGTGAGACAGAATCACACAGGCCATGATAACGGGCCATGGAATAGTTTCGCTAGCCAATAGATCTACTCAAGATCAAACATGCCTTAACCGCACGCTATGCACGATCAAGATTGATGTAAAACAGCCGATAAAACATAACTCATTGTTTAAAGTGCAAATTAGATCAGTTTAGATTAACAAACGATGGGTTAAAAAAGATATAAGGCCAATCTAGATCAATCCCAATCAGGTGAAGTAATATTGCTCTAATTAAATAAATAATGGAAGCAATAAGCAATATCGGTAACTTAATGAATCTATCCAAAGGAACGCCACCCTTAGATAGAGCCAATAACTTGACCTTAATCTAGTTCGAGCAGTGGAGGTCGACCGGATCGATGCAGCCTTACTTGAACTAGATAAGAGTCGATAACTAACTCATACCAGAGTCGTAGTGGAGGTCGACCGGATCGTTGTAGCTATACGAACAGAGATATAAGCCATGATGGTACTTACAGACAAGCAGTGGAGGTCGACCGGACCAATGTAGCCATACTTGCTGAAGAACTCACCGAGATCTACTCTACTCCTACTCCTAAGGGGTGGCCGGAGCAGCAAAAAGTAAATAACTGGTATTTGATTGATTGTGTCTTTTTTTACAATAGCCGAGGTTTGATATTTATACCCGGGACCTACGCATGACTCCTATCTAAGCATGACTCATCATAATCTTTGGCCCTAAGAAAAAACATTCCTAATTTAAGATAACTTGGACTCTAATCTTTCCCTTTTTGTAGAGTCCATCATGTCTTATTCCGGTGCTGATCGTAGCCTTTGTCGTTATCTGCTGGCGCTGCCTAAAGAAAGCAGATTCTAGTGCTACATTCGAATAAGCTAGTTCCGATCTGCACGCAATTGATTCCCTACTGACATGATCTTGGGAGCTTTCGAGTCCCTTGTGACCCTTCTTACAATTTTTGGTGTAAACACAATGGTAGTAACAAATATTATTGCTCTACATATGAAGTCCTCCTTTTGAAACACATCATACATTGGCTCCCCATGCCTCTGTAGCCTCTCCATTTCTTGCATTAAAGGCTCAAGGAACACGTCTATATCAATGTCTGGTTGTTTAGGGCAAGAAATAAGAATAGTGAGGAGAATGTACTTTCTCTTCTGACACAACCACGTTGGGACGTTGTACATGGTCAAGATCACTGGCCAAGTGCTGTGGTCGCTCATCCTCTCATTGAAGGGATTCATTCCATCGGTGTTCAAGTCAAACCATACATTCCTTGGGTCATCATTGAATTCTTTTGCTTCTCATCGATCCTTTGCCACTGACTACAATCAGTCGGGTGTGCAATTTTATCATCATCCACCTTGAGCTCATCATCCCACCATGTCATGAGTGCGGCTTCTTTAGGGTTTAGGAACATACATATCAAGTGGTCGGTCACTGGTAGGTACCACATTATCAAGGTAGGAATTCTTCTCTGCTTTGCATCGTTGCCTAATGGAGTGTCCTCTAGGGGCTGTGATTCTTGTACCACCTTTTTCGTACCATTCTTATTCCTCTTTTTCCCCATGGAGGCTTCGTCCCCACTGTAAAGGTTATTGTTCTTGTACCGGTTGGCCTCACACCGGGGACATTTATCTAGTGACTTGAACGTTTCGCCACGAAAAAGGATACAGTGGTTGGGGCATGCATGGATTTTTTTTCAACCCCCATTGTCAATGGACTTATGACCTTCTTTCGCTTGGTATATGTTGGTGGGAACTGAGTTTGGTTGTGGCAGTACCCATGATAGGAGACGCAATAGATCATTGAAACTATAGTCTGACCGGCCATAGTTAGCCTTCAGGATGAGTAGCTCAAGCACAAAATGTAGCAATGTCCAATATATCGAACAGCCCTTTTCAACACCATACACAGTGTACTTCGATGCTTTTGTCACTCTTTCTAAATTTTCTAGACTTTTCGGGTTCTTTAGTAAAATCTCTAGTCCAAGGACCCGAATCATTTCCTCCAAATCATCTTCATCACCAACATGTGCTCCCCCATCATTATTGGCACCACCTTCGTCGTTACTATTCCAACCACCAGCATCACCACCTTATTCATTGCCAAACTCAGGATCCATTTGTACATCAAGCTCTTCTGAGTATTGGGATAGGTATTCTAGGGTTTCGGTGTCGTCTTCTTCATCGTCGTCGTCATTATCAACAACCGTTGTTTTACCATGATGAATCCACACTGTATAGTCCTCAATAAATCCTCGCACAATCAAATGTTCTCTGATGATACTTACATCTGTCCATGCCATAAGGTTCTTGCAATCTTTGCAGGGACAAATAATTTTATCCTTATTCTCTGTCAACGTCGCTGCATGCTTCTTTGCGGCTTCAATAAATTTGTCCACCTCTTCACATAAATCTGCCTTGAACCTTAACGAACCATACATCCAAGACTTCTTGTACTCCATCTTTTAAAACACAACAATCAAATAAAATACATTAAAGGACTACTAATTCAGATATATATGTAAAGGAATCAAATTAATAATTAATTACTTGACAATAATTCTATATACTTCAAATATATATAAATATAAATATAAAATAAAATTACATGAAGCATATCAAACACACACCATAGTACAGGGTAATTAATTAATGGCATATTTATCAATAAATAATTAAAAATATATATTTATTAATTAAAATAAATAATTTCAAAGACAATAATTTACAACAATTAATATTTTATCGACCACCTTTCATGCAAACCCTATTCTAATTTCATGAAACATAAATTTACAAAATTAAAATTAAAACAAACAAACCCTAGATCTAGATCTAAATCTACATGTACATGAAACATACATGAAACTAGGGTATAATCTCAACTAAAATCAAGCAAGATCGACTAATAAATGGTGTAATCTCATTTATCTAACCAATTTACACTAATAGCTTCAAAACAAGAGTCTAATTTGCTTCTTACAAAGCTCAAGCACCATAGAAGAGAAAAAAATAAAACTCTAATTATGATCACTAACCAACCATTAAAACTTCAAATAAAGGTTTGGAATAGCATTTTCTTACCTTGTACAACCTCTCCACCAAAGTATTTGAGATCAAAACCTCTCCCATAGTAGAGCAATTTTTTGGAGGAGCCCAAGGCCTCCCAACATTTTTTTTGCTCGGGTTGGAGAGAGTGGCCCGATATGGAAGAAGGTGGTTGCTATATATACAGCGGGCATTTGTAGGCATGACTAGTGATTCAGCCGCCCCTACAAATGGACACAGCAGAAGCGGCTGGTAATAGCCGCCTCTACATACCAGCTGCTCCTACAAATTGACGCATTTGTAGGGGCGGCTCGTATTACCAGCCGTCCCCACTGTGCTATTTATAAGGGCGGCTGCTGTGCTGGAGCCTGAACATATCAATGTAGGGGCTGCTCTAATGCCGGCCGTCCTAAAAAAATAAAAAATCTCGTTGCTTTTCACGTAGTGCGTGTAGATGGCTCCCGTGACGGCCCCGTTGTAGTACACCTGTTCAACGAATTGCCTCTCACGGCGAGGCGGTAGTTTTGCTGGTGCTGCACTCGATCAGATGGGTTGGCGGCTGACCCTACACAATGCACAACACTGATTTGTTTAATTGCATAAATCAAGGGAGTGATGTAAAATCTGGCTTTGTGACTAGGAGTTGATGGAGAGTAGCTCGTGATTTCTCAAGCCCTAGGGTTTTGTGTGCAACCAATGCTATTTCGAGCTTGTTTCAAGAATTGACTGATGAGCTTGTGCATTCCTGTGTGTGTTGGAGGGTGAACGTTCACAAACCCATATCCCAAACATGTATGTGCATGGATGTGCTTTAGATGCATGTATATCATGTATGTTGCTGAATGCCTGTACTAGAAAGTTGTTATCTCGGTGGTCAATGGTTAACCTGTAAAGTAGTTATCTTATGCTGAAGCATGCATGACTTTTGCAGATTCTGGTGCATGGACAGCAGAATCAACTGAACATTTGAAAATACATTGCACAAAGAATTTAGACTTGCATGTTTGTGCTCCTCAGATTGAGGAAACAATTGATGTAACATCAGATTTATGTGCCTATAAGGTTAGCATCTTAACTACAAACTCTCTTCAAGTACTGAGTAGAACCTTTGCTTAGGAGGTCATGAAGGTCAGGCAACCTATAATATACTAATGTGCTACTTCCTATCTTATTGTTGGAACAAATGTGGTAAAATCAAACCCCTGTCCATGTGCTAATCACTCAAATTTAATTAAGGTATGCACCACTATGATCTTCTTGTGAGTAGCAATAATACCCTTGTGTACATGCCATTACTGGACTATTAAGGTAGTAGCCTGTGTTCCTGACATGACTAGTTCATCGTTTACAATTGGTATGTTGCATATTCCTTCAACCTTCCATTTGCTCAACTTCGTGTTGTTTGTGATATCTCAGGTACAACCTTCAGAGAAGTTAATGAGTAACAACATTTCTTAGGGCATCTTTAGTGCTAAATCGAACCGAATCGAACGGAGCAAGAGTTCGACAGCTCCAGAGTATATATACATCGATTTGTGGGGTCTACATGTGATAAAAAAATCTCTCTCTCCGTCTCATGGCCAGGAGGAAGAGTTCGCATTCGTCCTTTCCTTCTCTCTCCCAATGTCGTGTACAGCATCGGGTATTTTTCGCCCCTCAGTTCGACTCGTCTGTAGAGCGATTTTTAGTCTGACACCGACAGTTCGGACGCTCTAGTGTTCCCGGTTCGTTCGGACCTGCCCATTGTTTGATTTGGAACAGCACTGGACCTGCTCTAAGAAGGTACGAGCGGATCTATATTTCCCTAAATCATTATCATTAATTCTTTCTGTTGCTGTCAACAAGTTCCAGAGAACCTTGTTATGACAATCCAATGGTCCAACTTCTCTTTTGTATAGTTTAACCCTCAGATTAAGCCAAGCAAATTTATTATAGAAAAAAATGTCCCTTGCAAAATTGTGAGTTCTAAAACACTGCACCAGAACTTTAACTCCTTAGGTGTTGAAATTCTAAATATTGACATTCCCTTTCATATATGGCATTTGTTGATTTGAGTGTTTCTTATATTGGTTGTTACTGCATGTTCGGTTGCTAGCTCTAAATAACCAGTTGCATTCATTATTCAACTTCAAAGGCTTTGTCCATTTACCATAAGAACGAGCCTAGTTTGAGCTGGTAGCTATAGATTTTTGTAAGGCGAGTTACCATTTTTTTCATCCTTGAAGCGGTTAGTTTTTAAACACTGTAGTTTGTTATATGCACTTACTTGACTACGGGTCATCGTTATGAAATCGCTAACACTAGCATGGTCTGCAGTTGGGTGAGCATGAAATTGCTTGGGTGGATGCAGAAATTGGAAAAGAAGATGAGAAGCTTATTTTGCTTCCCCCATCGTCAACACCGCCACCCCACAAGGCAGTTCTTGTGGGTGATCTAAAATTGTCTGATTTAAACAATATTGGGAAAATAAAGGATGTCAGGTAGGTTTATTATATTGAATTTTTTAGTCTTTGAGCGTCCCCTGTACCTATATGTGCATTATCCAAACTTTTAGTTTTAGGAGTGGACAGAAGAAAATTTCATTTACTAAGTAGGATTTTTTTTAGTTGAACGCGACAGTATCAAATATGTTGAGATTCAGGTGTGTTAGTATGTTGAGAACAAATTTGTGCTGTCAACTTTCACTGTCACTAGCACATTGCAGGGCAATAATAGATGGCACTTGTTACTTGCACAGGCTCTTTAGTTCACATAGACATAGCCTATAGATGTTAACAGTCGCTCACAAGAGTTGATTGATGAAAGTTGCAGCATATGTGTTTCGGGTGGATAATATTAAGTGGGCAGGGATGAATAATCTTTGTTGGTTTATACTGAAGCCGTTGACATTAGTCACTAAAGAAGCAGTTGTTGCAGGTTGATTTTTTTTTTTTTTTTGGAAGGAAGACGTTGCACGTTGAATTTGCTGGAGGTGCTTTACGATGTGGCGAATACGTCATGGTGTGCAAGATTGGTGATTTTAGCCAAAAGGTAACTTCAGCATCCATTTAGGAGCAACACTCGTGTGCATATTTCGGCAGAACTTGATCTGCTCCAGTTCAAGTACTATGGTTCAGAACTTGAAATGATACATGACAAACGGATGCCTCAATATTTTACGATACATACCATCAATACTCCAGGAGCATAGTTGCATATGCCTTGCCCGGTGGTGTGAGACTTTAATACACTTGTGTTATGCCTGTATGGATGCGAGTATTTTTTTTAGCTTTATAAAATACCATGGTTTTTGCAAAATAGTTTGGTTTTGGAGCAGCATTATCACTACCGGAAACAGGAGCTTTGCCGTGTGTCCAACGCACACGGTGAAGCCCAAAAAACACTCGGCAAAGGATTTGCTGAATGTTACACTCGGTAAACAGCACACGACGTACACTGTGACGGCAAAAGTTTCTTTGCCGAGTGTTTTTTATCGTGCACACTCGGCAAAGACTTTGCCGAGTGCTAAAATCGACGCTCGGCAAAAAAAAAAGTAACATGACGGCGAGAAGACGGTCACGGTGCGTTTGCCGAGTGTCTAACGGCACGGGCACTTGGCAAAGATGTCATGTTTGCGAGTGTCCACGCGAAAAAACAATCGACAAACATCCAGAGAGGAACTGTTCATTGACAGTATAAGTGTATTTCCAAAGTTTTTCTGAATTTATTTTTCTAAAGGAAAATGGCCGTATAAGGTGTGAGCATAACTTCACGGTGAGGTCATCAAGCTAGCAAGGCAAAGTTCCCTCGCTCCGGCCGCTCGCCCGCGCGGCGTTGCTGCTCGCCGTCAACGTGTGCATGGACGACTACCTGTCGTTCCTCCACCCATTCTTCTAGCGGCACCAGTGTCGTGCCCTCGCCGTGGGGTCGCCAGCGCCGTGTCCCTGCTGAAAGGTCCTTGTTTGGTTTTGGTAATTGAGTGACAACCTAGGTGAACTAATTGTGTTTATGTGAGATACACAGGTGATTAGTCCACAGGTACATGTGTGTGAGCAACATATGCCATGAAGGTGAAAATGGCTTGGAGATGTTGCAAAGCTCACACATGTGATGATGAAGGAGCTTAAACGCACATGAGACATGACATTGAGTCATGTGATCAAGGTGGAGAAGATCAAGACAAGACTTGGCTTGATGGACCGGTTGCAAGCATGAAGGGCAAGTCGAAGGCTTTGGAGTGATGGACCGCGTGGCGGTGAAGCTTGAGCAAGACTTGGTGCCGATGGACGATGGCAACGGTGAAGAGCAAGTAGAGTCAAGATCAATGAACCAATATGATCATGTGATGATATGAAGTGGATCATATCATTGTTGATCGTGTTGGTGCATGTGTTGCATCGACATTGAAGGAGATGGAATGGAATGCGCAAGGCAAAGGTATAACCTAGGGCATTTCATTTCACCGGTCATAAGGTGTGTAGAGAAGTTTATGACTGGGTTTAGGATAGATGGCCATACTATCAAGAGGGGCAAACTTGTTTGCATATCGGTCATCTAGTGCCACTCGAGTGATCTAACTTTGCATTGTCGCTAGGATCGAGTGGCGTGGCAAGTTGAGTGGCTAACATCCTTTGGGAAATGATTGTAAAAATGCTAACACACATACACATGGTGGTGTACACTTGGTGGTGTTGGCACATTTACAAAGGAGGTGGTGTTTGTAGGGGTGAGATGGGTTTGGGTCCCTCTCTCCCTCCCGCCGAGCAGCTCGGCGGGATTCGGTGCTTTCGGGAAAATGGAATGTCTATTTTCTATTGCGCCGGATGCAAATTCTTGGTGGTTAGCACATTGGTACAAGGGTGAAGAAGTTAGAAGTGAAAACGAGTTGGTCGCGAAGATGCCGGCGTCGGTCAACTGACCGGACGCTGGATCTGAATGCACCGGACGCTGGCAGGCTGCATCCGGTCGCACTGACGTACGGTGACGCAGTAACTGGAGTGTGACCGGACGCTGGCTGTGTCCGATCATGTTCGACCGGACACGTCCGGTCATGCTCGGGAGCTTACTGGAAACGACCGGACGCTGAGGGTCCAGCGTCCGATCAGTTGAAGCTGGAGCGTCCGGTCAGGTCAAGTGACCGTTGGAACCAGGACACGTGGTCGTCTATGGGTGACCCGATGCTGAGGTCCAGCGTCCGGTCAACACGACCGGAGCGTCCGGTCGGCCCGACCGTTGCCCAGTGAAGGGGTAATGGCTAGTTTAGCCCTTGGGGCTATAAATAGAAGTGGCCCTCGGCCATGGCTGGTGTGGAGCACCTCAAGGGACTTAGTGTCCATGCTTGTGAGTGCTTGGGAGCCCTCCATCACACATATACTTGATAGTGATCATTCGATTGTGTGAGTGAGCGATTCTAGTGCGATTGCATCATGAGGTTGCATCGAGTGGCACTAGGTGATCGAGTTGCAAGCCGGTGGTGCTTGTTACTCTTGGAGGTTGCCACCTCCTAGACGGCTTGGTGGTGGTCTCCGTCGAAGCGCGCAAGAAGCTTGTGCGGCGCTCCGGAGAAGTACTTGTGAGGGGCATTGTGCTCGCCCCACGGGAGCCGCGAAGAGCAACTCTAGTAAAGCGTGTCATTGAGCTACCCTCACTCAAGGGGTAGGTTCTTGTGGCGCCCGACGTGCGGGCTTAGCGGGTGATGCTAATTAGCCGCCGAACCACCAAGTGAGCGGTCGACACAACGGGGACTAGCGTGTTGGCAAACATGTGAATCTCGGGAGAAAAATCATCGTGTCAACCTTGTTCTTCCCGTTACACAAGCTTGCAATTACTTTTATACATATTAAGCTTGTGTAGTTGCTCTTGTGATTAGTTAGCTTGTGTAGCTTGCTAATTACCTTCTTGCTTGTGTAGCATAGAAGTAGCTCCCTTGCGTGGCTAATTTGGTTTTAGTAACCTTGTTAGTCACATTGCTTAGTTTGTGTAGCTAAGTATTTGCGCTCTCTAATTAGCCATTGGTTGCCTTGTTATTGAGCATTGCTAGTGAGCTTAGTTAGCTTTGTGCTTTTGCTTACTAGCATGTGTAGGAGCTCCCTTGTCACTTAAAGTACTAGTGGCATAGGTTTGTGTAACCTTGCTCCTAAAATTATTTAGGAGAGCTCTAGCTAGCCCGGCACCTTTATTACTTAATTGTTATCTTTGCAAGGTGCTAGTGAATATATATAGTGGGGTGTAGTCTTGGCTAGACCGTTAGTTTAAATTCCGCATTTGTATCGGTTAGCCGACACGATTAAGTTTTAGAAAAGACTATTCACCCCCCCCTCTAGTCGCCATCTCGACCCTTCACCTGCCGCAGAGCCTGAACTCCCGGGCGCGGCCCTGGTAGCCGTCCAGCAGGTGTAGGTGTGCCTCCAGGTTGTGGAAGCACGCAAGATCCAGCGTTTCCGCCTTGAGGTACGGTGACACCTTGTGGTCCAGCGCCAGCTCTACGCCGACGTGCACATACACGGCGCCCAGCCCCAGGTCGTCTATCCACCGCAGCATTGCCTCAGGGAACGACATTTGGCCCAGGACGTAGAACACGCCAGGCACCGTCGGCACCATGTCGTGCACGTTGACGACTGTAAGGAAAATGGACCCTAGGCCCATGTACTTTGGATTTTGGTGTTTGATGACCAACACAACCAAATTGGACTAATGAATTTGCAAGTGATTATTTTGTAGTTCAATAGGGTGCAAGACATGACTTGGACGAAGGCGATGTGATGATCCAATGATCAACACCATAAGCAAGACCCTAGGAGCACAAGAGAAGACCTAAGATATCAAGCAAAGTCCAAAGCACAAAGATAGTAACCAAGCCATATGCAAGATCACGAAGAAACGAGCTCACAGATGTGACTGGACGCTGGCAGAAGCGACCAGACGCTGGACCGGACACTGGCGGAAAGCAACCGGACGCTCTGATCAAGAGGCTTGGCAAACAGGCATCAACAACAGCGACTAGACGCTGGACCGGACGCTGGTGGCAAATCGACCGGACGTAGGATAGCAGAGTCCGGTCGAGTACAGGGAGATTCTAGAGCGGCGAAAATGCGACCGGACACGTCCGGTGGCATGTGACCGGATGCTGGCAACGTTCGATCAATTGATCGTAGCTCTAACGGTCGGGACGACCAGACGCATCTGGTCAGGACGTGATCAGCGTCCGGTCAGTAGCAGAAAAGCGAGATTTCGTCCCCAACGGCTACTTTCTTAGTGGAGCTTATAAGTAGACCCCCCCCCAACCAGCCATTTGAATATAGTGGAGTAGAGGAAACATACCAAGGGTGTTGATACACCATTTTAGTGATCTCCACTTGCATAGTGCTTAGTGATTTATTAGGTGATTAGCGTAGGTGCTTTTTGCGAAGTGCTTAGGTTGATTAGACCACCACTTATGCGCTTGCTCTAGGTTTAGGCCTAGTGTTTAGTGAGGTTTGCATACCTCTTATCGCTCGGTGCTTGTGAGCACTATTGTTGTACATCCAAGGGGCTTATAATCTTGCGAGATCATACCAACCGTATTTATGGTGTGGCCGCCACCGTGTACCGGAGGGAACAAGGCCCACGGCGTTTCAGCCGGAAGCTTGATATAAAGATAGCGGGGAGCATCCGGGAGAGGCTTGCCGAAAGGCACGTTGAAGACCCACTTATGCGTGGGGAAGACCCGAGGCTATCCACGAAGTTACCCGACTTGGAGCTTGGCCCTTGGGAGGGATTCCTTGCGAGGGGCTCCAACGAGGACTAGGGTGAAGCTTGCACGCTTCTCGATACCTCAGTAAAAATACCGGAGTCGTCGATGGGAGTTTGCATATCTCTACCTTACTCTTTAGCTTCCACATTCACATTGATTATATTACTCCTTTTGCGGTAGAGATAGCAATACACTAGGAAAACCGTAGTTGCACATTTAGATAGTTTATCTTTTGCATAGGTTTTGCTAGGGTTAGAAAAAGAGGCCATCGCTTAGAGTTAGAATTTTAAGTTGCCTAATTCACCCCCCCCCCCTCTTAGGTGTCATGGTTCCTTCAATTGGTATCAGAGTCGGTTGGCTCAATTTGGACATTTGGCTTAACCGCCGTTGAGCCGACGCTAGTTAGAGTGGTTGGGATGGATACCTCAAGGCCTTCGCACTTTGATGGCACTAACTTCCCCTATTATAAAGCTAGAATGGCTCGCTACCTTGAGGCGGTTGATTTGGGAGTTTAGAGAGTCACTCGTGACGGGATGAAACCCATTAAGAATCCCAAAAACCCACAAAGAGTAATGAAAAAGAAATACATTTCAATGCTAGAGCTAAGAATTGCTTGTTTGAATCTTTTAGCATGGATGTGCTTAACCAAGTGTTCACTTTAAATACGGCATATGAAATTTGGTTAAAACTCCAAGAGCTCCATGACGGCACATCTAATGTCCATGAGTAAAAACATTGTCTAGCTAAACAAAATTATGATTCCTTTATAATGAATGATGATGAGCTTGTTCGTGATATGTATTCTTGTTTGAATCTAATTATCAATGTGCTCCATTTAATAGGACTAACAAAGCTAGATGATGCGGACATCGTGAGGAAGATTATCTTTGTGCTACCACAAAAGAAATATGCTAGCATTATCACCATCCTTCACAACATGGAGGACTTGAGCACCATGACCCCGACCATAGTCATTGGCAAGATAGTGACATTTGAAATCTCATGTAAGATGGGTTAAGAAGAAGCCTCTTCATCAAGCAAAGGCAAAGCTCTTGCATGTAGCGAGAAAAAGAAGATGAAGGGCAAGCAAATTGAGACAAGCTCAAGCTCAAGCTCCTCAAGTGAAGATGAAGAAGAAGATGAGGATGATAATGATGATGAAGATTCAAGTGATGATGATCAATCTTCCTCCTCCACCTCCGACCTTGATGAAGAATCAATCAAACTTATCAACAAGATGGAGAAGATGATCCAAAGGCTCAATGTCAAGGGTGTGCCCATCCAAATCCAAGATATCATCTTCACTAATCAAAGAAATAAGCAAAGAAAGAGAGGATGCTATGGATGCGGTGAGTTGGGGCACTTTGTGGAAGTTTGTCCAAACAAGCCTACACCTAAGACAAAGAAAAAGGCATGCAAGAACCAAGCCCTCACATCAATAAGGTCATGGGATGATTCTTCAAGTGAAGAAGAACACCATCACAAGAGTCAAGGCCACAAGCACTCATCATCAAGCTCTTCTCATGTGTGCCTTATGGCATGAGGTAACAAAAGCTCATCATCTAGTGAGAGTGATAGTGATGATGAAATGCCTTCTTATAATGAAATTGTGCAACAAAATCTTAATTATGCTAAAGTTTGCACTAGTCAACAAAAGAAGCTTGGAAAATTAAAAGAAAAGCTAGATAGTTCACAAGAAGCATATAAAACTTTGCTTGAACAATATGAGAACTTTGCTAATCTCAATGTTAAACTATCTGCTAAAATTGAGCAACTTGAGGCTAGTGCAACAACAAGTGCATGCACAATCAATGATGAGCAACTTGTAAGGAAAAATGAAAAACTAAAAGAAAAGTTGGCTAGCTCATAAGATGCTTATAAAAGTTTGCTTGCTAAAATGGAAACCATGTGTAAATATTGTGATGAGCTAACTAATAAAGTTGCTAATCTTGAAGTCATTAGTACAACCCCTACCAAGGTATCTAAAAAGAAAAGTTCTATCTTTAACATGTCTAAAAAGGATGTCTCTACTTCTTGTAATGATTTATGTTTAGACTCACCTTTGTGCAACCAAGTTTGTGTTAAGAAAGTTGTTGTAGATACATGCACACAAGAGGTTGCAAAGGAGAATGAGCAACTTAAGCAAGAAGTAGCTCGCCTCACCAAGGACTTGACTCAAGTGAAAGGCAAGGCAAAGCAAGCCCAACTTCATCAAGATAACACCGTTAAGGGACTAAAGAAGCTTGATGAAGGATAAACTGTGGTTTACTATGTGTGTCATAAGGAAGGTCACAAGTCCTATGAGTGCAAGGTGAAGAATGGGGGAGGAGCAAAGAAAAAAGAGAAGAAACAAACAAGCAAGCCCTCCAACACCTACACCAACAAGGTGGACAAGAAGGCCTCCACACCATACTTGTTAAAGAAGAAGAAAAATGACAAGGTGGTGGCCATCAAGGTAAACAAGCAAGCCAACAATGGGGTCAAATGCTTTTGGGTGCCAAAGGAAATCATTTCAAACATGAATAGCACCAAGAAGGTTTGGATCCCAAATAGGAAGTGAGAAGTCCAATGGACTTTGGGAAATTTGGAGACTTGGCAAAGTATGGGTGCATTTATGGGGTGCATCATGATGGACAAAATCATTGCCAAGTGGGTTAGTGAATACTATGGATCCAAATTCCCCTTCCCATGTTAGGTAACTAGATTCAATTTCCTTCAAGTAGTATCAATTTGCATTTCCTACAAGTGGTATTTCTTATAAATTGGTATCCTTAAGCATCTAGTTACTTTTCAAGCCTATGTTTGTATTTGCATGCTTAAATCTTTTGTCATGCATACAATAGGTATATCTTATGATAGGCTTGCTCGGTTTCATTCTTAACCCTTGGAGCAGAAAAGCGGGATTTCGTCCCCAACGGCTACTTTCTCAGTGGGGCTTATAAATAGACCCCCAACCGGCTATTTGAATATAGTGGAGCTGAGGAAACATACCAAGGGTGTTGATACACCATTTTAGTGATCTCCACTTGCATAGTGCTTAGTGATTTATTAGGTGATTAGCATAGGTGCTTTGCGAAGTGCTTAGGTTGATTAGACCACCGCTTATGCGCTTGCTCTAGATTTAGGCCTAGTGTTTAGTGAGGTTTGCATACCTCTTACTGCTCGGTTCTTGCGAGCATCATTGTTGTACATCAGAGGGACTTGTAGTCTTGTGAGATCACACCAACCGCGTTTATGGTGTGGCCGCCATCGTATACCAGAGGGAACAAGGCCCGCTGTGTTTCGGCCGGAAGCTTGATAGTGAAGACGGCGGGGAGCATCCGGGAGAGCTTGCCGAAAGGCACGTCGGAGACCCACTTGCGCGTGGGGAAGGCTCGAAGCTATCTACGGAATTACCCGACCGGGAGCTTGGCCCTTGCGAGGGGATCTAACGAGGACTAGGGGGAAGCTTACGCGCTTCTCGATACCTCGATAAAAATACCAGAGTCGTCGACGGGAGTTTGCATATCTCTACCTTACTCTTTAGCTTTCGCATTCACATTAATTACATTACTTCTTTTGCGGTAGAGATAGCAATACATTAGGAAAACCGTAGTTGCACATTTAGATAGTTTATCTTTTAAATAGGTTTAGCTAGGGTTAGAAAAAGAGGTCATAGCTTAGAGTTAGAATTTCAAGTTGCCTAATTCACCCCCCTCTTAGGCGTCACGGTTCCTTCAACGACGCGCAACACCTTCACGCCTAGCTCCCGCTCCAGCCATGCCTTGAACTGCGTGTTCCCCACCCGCGGGCCAAAGAAGGAGAAGACGCACACCGGCGCCGCCCTGCCATCCGGCGACACGTTGATTTGAGGATGGGGAATTTCGATTGATGTGAGGAGAGGCGTGGGGTGTGGTTTATTTATGGAATGGAGCAGCAGTCTCTGATTGGCGGAGGAATCGGTGCCGCGGATCGACGACGTGGAGGCCACGATGTGTTTACTGAGTGTTCAAGATCTGACACTTGGCAAATCCGAGTTTACCGAGTATCGGATCGGGGCACTCGGCAAAGATTTTGCCGAGTGTCGGATGGGGCACTCGGTAAACCCCATTTTTTTCATTTTCCTTTTTTTCCTTCTTTTTCATAACGTGTTTTTCTTTTTTTCCCGACGTACTTTGAAAATACCTTGTCAAATTGATTCAACAATATATATTTGATTTTTCTACGAATATTATTCTATTATTTTATGCAGTTACAGCTCAAATTTAATTTATATCAATTAAAATTCTATAATTGCACTTAATAAATTAAAATTATCAAACAGATCCTAAAAATTACTAAAATTTCACATGAAACAATCTATGTTCTCTATTGCCTATACAAAAAGTTTTGAAGCCAAACTCCAATTCGACCATCACTTTGACTCCAAATCTTACCGGATCATTCTCAACGCTACGATTTTTCTTCTAAGATGCTTCGGTTTGTAAACATCGTACGTGATAAATTATGCGAAACCTTCTCAATTTTTTACCACAGCCTCCATGTATGATATCATCACATCATAACAAATCTCATGATTTTCAGACTTCGTTTGCTTTTTTAAGAATTTAAAAACCATTCGACCACACGTTCGTGGTCGTGTTTCCTGAACAAGATGTTCAAAATTTCTTTTTATTTCCTGGGTAAGGTCTCATACCGGACTCAATAACATAAATATTATTTTTCTACTCATTTTATTCTATTATTTGAATCACTTGCAGTTCAAATTTGACTTATTACAAAAAAAATTCCTTGAAATACAATAAATTAATTAAATATAGCAAACAGATCCAGAAATATATCAAATCCTAACATAGAGTACCACATGTTGTATGTAGAGAGTAGAAAAAGTTTCAAGGCTAGAAGAGAAAAAAAACTTATTTATTTGCCGAGTGCCAAAAAAACACTCGGCAAACTTATTTCTTTGTCGAGTGCTGAAAAAAACACTTAATAAACTTATTTTTTGCCGAGTGCCCCTATCGGACACACGTCAAACTTATTTCTTTGCCGAGTGCTGAAAATCAGCACTCAACAAAGAGTTTGTTTGCCGAGTGGCATTATTTTGCCGAGTATTTTTTTTTTGCAGCACTCGGCAAAGAGCTTGTTTGCCGAGTGCCCGATAGAATGCACTCGTCAAATATGTTTGCACTCGGTAAACCTGCTGTTTCCGATAGTGTACGAAGTGTATGGATGCAAGAAACCTTTTAGTTTTGAAAAATTATGTTGCTATAACCGCTGTCTCCACTCAAAACCTTTTTCCTCTAAACCATGATTTTGCATGTTTATAGATTCTAAAACTGCAGTTTACAGCATCCAAGCAAGGCTTACATTTGTGATGCGATGGAGTATATTGCAGGGCAGCACGGCGTCTCAGCAGATCGTCATTGAGGGTCCCCTGTGTGAGGACTATTACCATGGGCTTGCTCGCTTGAACTTATCCTGTGAGGACTATTATAATGTGCTTGCTCGCTTGAACTTATCCTGTACTCGCAGTTCTACTTGCTGTGAGGCAGCCTACGGCTGCTCCAGCTCTCGTGGTAGATTTAACCCAGTCGTGTTGTGCAAGTGACAAGTGCATAGGCTGAGAGAAGCTAGTTATTGCGAGGGACCCGGGAGCTGATTAGGTCTCGTTCGTTTGTCTTATAATTTATATTTTTTAATTTATCTTTTTAGTTATAACAGTATTTTTCTTTCACAACAAATCATCAGTCGAAACAGTACTTTAGCTAGTTTTTTAGCGAAGCAAACGTAACCTTAATTTGGTACCAGCGGGCATGCCAAGGCCCTGTGGATTATAGTAGATTATTAGATGTTGACTAGTACTACCTACGTTCCTTAAAAAAAATACAATTCTAGCTTAGTATTATGTTTTTAGTAAGTTTCACCAATTACAAATAAAAAATATCCATGTTTATGATGCCAAATAAATACCATCAAATTAATTATAAAATATATTTTTTATAGTAAATTAATTTAAAGATATAACTATGAATATTATTTACTAAAAACTTAGTTAAACATGAATTACTTTTCGTTACACGTAACCTATAGTTGTATTCTTTGGATGCAGTAGTACCGTATAAGATTGCATGTGTTTTATCAGAAAACATTTAATCTTTTGCTTAAGTACTATCCTGGTGTCTTGGCATGTTTGCTTCTCCCCCTTTGTCCAGTTCTTTACTCCGTATTTCACAAAGGTTAGACTTGTATTGGACCAAATTAGGACAGGAATGGTATATGCTGTCTGCGGAAGTGCCGAACTGGGAAGATGCGCTACGGATGTTCAGGCGTTTAGTTCCAACCCAATATTTTAAAAAGTGCTACAGTATTTATCACATCGAATGTTTGTGGCTCGTGTATGGAGTATTAAATGTAGATAAAAAAAAACTAATTGTACAGTTTGGTGGAAAATTGCGAGACGAACATTTTAAGCCTAATTAGTCCATGGTTAAACACTATTTATTAAATAAAAATGAAAGTGCTACAGTAGCCCAATATTCAATATTCCCCCAACTAAACAAGGGCTCATTGTTGTTATTGGCCTGGTTGATTTGACCGTGTGCAGCCAAGAAAACTGGGGCCTTGTTTAGATTGCAAATTTTTACAATTTGGACACTGTAGCACGTTTCGTTTGTATTTGACAAACTTTGTTTGATTATGGACTAATTAGGTTTAAAAGATTCGTCTCGTGATTTACAACTAAACTGTGTAATTAGTTATTTTTTTACCTACATTTAATGCTCCATGCATACGTTCAAAAATTGATGTGATAGAGAGAAAGTGAAAAAACTTGGAACTTTGAAGTGATCTAAACAAGGCCGGGGCAATGTTGTCTGGAAGATGAAAGTGACGCTTGGTGGAACTAACGGTATGCAAAGTGTGGGAGAAATAAATCCATGACGATGATGATGAAGAAGATGAAGAAGGCACCTGGTCCTGTCCCCCGTCCCGAATGATCGATTGTCAACGCAACCGGCCGGATAGATCAAGATCACCTCACCAGTGAATTCGCCACGGGCGCCCGCCCCCATCACAAACCAAAACAAAAAAGAGAAAAAAAAATCACGAGTGGAATCGTTTGTTGGATCTCCGTCTCCTTCCCTTCGAACATTCATCATAAACCATCCGTACCCGAATCTTTGGCTCCCGACTCGATCCGCGCCGCGCGCCGCGCGCCGCGCGCCGCTTGTTCGACGCAATTCCCTCCCAGCTACAACCTGCCGCCGCCACCGCGGTGGCCGATGGATGACTGATTGCCTCCGCCGCCACCTAGTGCCCCGGCCATGTCGCTGGCCTGCGGCCTGCCGCTGCTCGAGTGCGTCTACTGCCTCGCCTGCGCGCGCTGGGCATGGAAGCGCTGCCTCCACAGCGGCGAGGTCGACAGCGCCACCTGGGGCCTCGCCTCCGCCGCCGACTTCGAGCCCGTGCCGCGCATGTGCCGCCTCGTCATGGCCAACTACGAGCCCGACCTCTCCCCCTCCGCGCCGCTCCTCTTCGCGCCGCCCGGCGGCGGCTACGGCATCGACCTGACCTGCGTCCTCCGCCGCCGGACCTACGCCGACACCCGCGGCCGCGTCACGCCCTACCTCCTCTACCTCGACCACGCCCACGCCGACATCGTCCTCGCGCTCCGCGGGCTCAACCTCGCCAAGGAGTCCGACTACGCGCTCCTCCTTGACAACCGCCTCGGCAAGCGCCGCTTCGACGGCGGCTACGTCCACAACGGCCTCCTCAGGGCCGCCGCCTGGGTGCTCGACGCCGAGTGCGACATCCTGAAGGAACTCCTCGAGAGGTACCCCGACTACACGCTCACCTTCACGGGTCATTCGCTGGGCGCCGGCATCGCAGCCATTCTCACCATGGTCGTCGTGCTCAACCTCGACAAGCTTGGCAACGTCGACAGGACCCGCACGCGCTGCTATGCCATGGCGCCGGCCAGGTGCATGTCACTCAATCTCGCCGTCAGATACGCCGACGTTATCAACTCGGTCGTCCTTCAGGTCACCGTCACTCACTCAGGTTTCTTAATTATCAACACTAACAACTACTCCCTACTGGTTTCAACCATTCTCCATCTTTCTTTCCCTCCCAATGGCAGGACGACTTCTTGCCCCGGACGGCTACTCCTCTTGAAGACATTTTCAAGTCAATCCTCTGGTACATTATATAATAACTTTGTTGTTTTCTTGATTATGAACAAATGATTTACTCCATGTTTTTGTTCATCTAGTGCTGAAAAGGTTTTGTTTCGCAAATTGTTATGTGCTTCATTACTGGCTCGAACTTTCCTCTTGCATAATCCCAGTTGCTCTATTTGTTTATGAACAAATTACTCAACTTGTCAAAATCAGAAACTGTATATCTATTTCAGGATATATGATATCATCACTTAGTGAACATCACACCTGTATTTAGTGCTCTGCAAGTCAATCCTGTGAGCTGTGTACACCTATTATAGCCAAGGGTAGTTTATCTTATTTGCTGATTTTTCAGTTTATTATGTTTCTGCTAGCTCTGTTGCAGCTGTGATGCGTTTGCTGCTTACTGGGCTCAAGCCAATGTTCAAAAAGGCGACGCTAGGCAGTCGCCTGGGCGCGCTTACGCGCTGGGTGACGGGGTACCGCCTGGCCTAGGGGGGTAGGCAGGTACCTAGGCGGCTGCCCAACTGTTGCCGGCGAAAGGCGGCCAGATCCGCGAAGGCAGGGACACGTGGGGGCGGCGTGGAGGTCGGGAGACGATGGGGGAGGAGCTAAGGGGAGGCAGCGGCAGCCGGTGGGGGAAGAGGCGGGGTCAGGCGGTGGCGGCGGGCAGATCCGCCAAAGCAGGGACGCGTGGGGGTGGCGCGGACGTCAGGCGGCGGTGGGGGGAGGAGGTAACGTCGGCGGGGGCGGCGACGATCGGTGGGGAAGGAGGCAACGTCGGGGTGTCGAGCGATGGCGGCGGCGCGGGCGAGCGACGGAAGTGAGCGTGAGTAGAGGCTGGGAGGGAGAGAGATGGGAACAGAGGAGGGGAGTGGAGGGGAGGGGATAAGACTTGGGCCCAGACTTGGGGAGACTTAGGCCGTTATTGGGCCTTCTCTTCTTTCTCCACCACTGATCTGCTATTTTTTCCTTTTCTTTTAAGTATTTATGCATATATTAGCTACCGCCTAGGAAAACGCCTAGGCCCGCCTAGGCTCTAGGCTACGGGTCACCGCCTAGGGAGCGCCTAGCACCTTTTTGAACTTTGGCTAAGCAAGTTTGACATTAAGCTATCTTCTTTTTTTGGACAGCTTGCCATGCCTCCTAGGTTTGAGATGTTTGAGAGATACATGTATACCCGAAGACGCTATGCTAAAGGATCCAAGAAGGCTTTATGCACCAGGCCGGATTTATCACATAGTGGAAAGAAGAATATGCAGGTACCCTTTCCTCATTTGGTATTCTAGAATGCAAGAAACATCATGTGGCCCCTGATGCATAGTATCCGTTAGTTGCGTATTGAAGGAGGTGTTCTCACAATTGTCAGAAATAGAGAACAGGGTATGCTAGTAGTTTAAAATATTTGATAGTATCGTTTTAAGAGAACCATCACCTCTTTATTTTGCGAATATGTAGTTCAACTATCACCATTGACTGTAAACCCATACTGATACTGCTAGGTACACCATTGATATTAAACTTTCCCAGCTGTTTTACATTTCTTGGTCAGAGTACTGGGTGTTGCTAATGAAGGTGTCCAATATTTCCGAAAACAAACTGAATTCCTTGAAACACACAGGTGCGGAAGATATCCACCTGTAGTCAAAACAGCTGTGCCGGTGGATGGTAGATTTGAGCACATAGTTCTTTCCTGCAACGCCACAGTGGACCATGCCATTATTTGGATTGAGAGGGAGGCCCAGAAGGCTTTGGATGTGAGTTATTTATAGCCTTATATGCTTCTACTCATGCTTACTCTCTATTCTTTGTCTGTAGCCTTTATCTTTGGTACTGATAAAGTGAACCTCCTTGCATATCACTGTTTTTTTTTCTTTCTTAACTGTGCATGTTGACGATATGTAAGGGTCACGTGTGGACGTGTGGGGAATGTTTTAGATTCTATTCTTAGCATTATAGAACCTAGAAATGTGAAAATACAAGAAGAAAGTTTGAAGAACTAACTCAACTAATGTAGTGACGACAAAAATCTTTTCCAAAATACAGTTACACATTGGTTAGATGTCTTGGAATTGTGATCTCCCGGCCTATTCTTTAGTCGGTAAGAGAAAGGGATGGAACGGGGTGGAAACACCCCGAACCATCCCGTTTGCCCAAGTCGGCAATTGAAAGGATTGGAAACACCCCCGAACGATTTCGTTTTATCCTGATCGGGGTTACCAACCTAATAGGTGTCGGCCCCCGTTGTGGAGCGATATATATTGGGGAAAGGTCCCGCAAGGACCGGAACTGAGACCTAAGCCCATTTCCCTGTCCTACCGATTAAGGACCATGCTGAAACATTGGAAGGACCGAGACAAGGCCCAGAAACAAGAACAGAGAGAAAGAATTCAAAAAAAAGAGATGGGAAGCTCATCTGGTGAAGGTATGTGCATGAATCTCATCTCATGTTGTGGTTCTATCTTAATCTAGATGATCCAACATAACTAACAAGATGCATTTGTCGTGTGAACGGCCTTCTAGTCGAGTTCGTTAGGTGGCTCTATTAGCATTCCTCAGGTCCTAGGTTCGACTCCCATAGCTTAGATGGTTAGGTGGCTCTAGTAGTATTTCTCAGGTCCTAGATTGACTCCCCATGAGGAGCAAATTTCAGGTTGGGATTGAAAAAAAACTCCTCGTCTGACCCACGCAAAAGCACAGGTCTAAGGCTAGGCCCGGCTCCGGTTGTGGGCTGTCTTATTCCCCGCAGGTTGAGTTTTTTTAGATGCAGTTATCGTCCAAAGAACAGGTCTAAGGCCCATCCCCGTCGTGGGCTGTCTTACCCCCAAAGGCTCAAGTTTGTTTAGATGCTGTTGTCGTCTTTAGAATTGTTCATGTTTGGAAATGGAGTTGTTGAATATGAAAGTAGACATACGATGATTTGTTCACCAAGCAGATGCAATCGTACAAATGGGTGCAAGTTAGCTGCTTCTCTGATTTTTTTTTCCCGTGCTTATTACGTGATTCCACCGCCGATGTGCAGCTGATGCTGGAGGAGGAGGACACGCTGGCAGTGCCATCGGAGCAGCGGATGGAGCGGAACGAAACCCTACAGAAGGAGCACGTGGAGGAGCACAGGGCTGCTCTGCGCCGGGCCGTCACGTTGTCAGTGCCAGACGCGCGGTCACCATCGCCGTACGGTACGTTTGACGATGTTGGGCAGCATCACCACCAGCCAGAGAGGAGCGAGAGCTTCCCGCCGGCGGGGCCCAGGCAGCGTATGAGCTGGAACGACCTGATCGAGCGGGTGTTCGACAAAGACGAGGACGGCCAGATCGTGCTGCGCAGCTCGGTTCTTCTATGAAGAGCGCAGCCTCCCGGCCTCACCTGGGCCGTTGTAAATTCCTTTGGTCTTGCAACTGTGCTGCCGGCTGCCTCTCTCCCAGCAGAAGCCCCCATTTTCCTGACAGTGTGTTATTGGATGTTCAGTGTCATTTATTCAAAGAAGAGAATTCTTTGTGTTATTGGTTGTTCAGTGTCATTTATTCATAGAAGAGAATTCTTTGTCTTGTATGCGCGGCTCATATACCGACATGAGCTGTCAGCTGCGTAGACAAGTTTTGTGAAGGAATAATCAAGGTGAAGAGTAGGTCAATTTTGGCACCATTTTCCTGGCGATCTTGATATGTAAAGTTAGGATCCAAACTCACAATCTGCATTGCTGAACATCATTACACGCCAGACAGTACGATCGAGACACTTATTCCCGTTTTGCTCCATGCGTATCAGCAGAGTCACTTAAAATTTTGGATTTTTGACACTCGAGGGAGATGGAGATGAGCACAATGCCTTAGTTTTCAGATTTCACACCCAAATCTGCATAGCTTCGCCCCATGGCCATGAGATGTAAGTCACATATGGGCGATATTGCTTGCTCACGGTGTGGAGCCGCCGGCTACAAAAGGATGTGAATTCACCGTTTATCAGCAACTCAACTAAACCCACTGGTCTTCCTTCTTGAAGACTAGAGTATATGCAAATAGGCTTTACAAATTGAGCAGCGAGTTCTATATTTAACAGCTAAAACATCACAGCTGATACTACTGCCTAAAAAAACAAAGAAAATGAAGAAAACATGTAAGCCATAAGGCCTGAGCCAATCAGCCACTTGTATATGTGTATGTAATAAATATGCTACCAATCTATACTTGCAGATCAAGAACCGCCTCACCTGCAAACATGTAGCACGATAAGGTCAACATGGGATTAACAGGCGCTAAAAGGGGGATAGCCGTCAGACTACTCCAGTGGCCAGTCCATCTTACCATGCATTCTCTTGACGAAGCGCTCAAATTCAAAAAAGTTGGGTCTTTCAAACAGAACTTTGCTAAGCCTTAGGTAGGTGAAACCAAACAGATGTCGTCCATCTGGGTCATTCAGTGGTTTGGCATTCTCCAAAATCTTGTTGAATCCATCCCTATCATAGCAAGGTAGAGCGTTCTCACTAGCCACTTGTATACCAGCATCCCAAGCAGCATTTAGCACCTGAAAAACGATGCACCCAATTTATTAAACACTAACACTTCATCAATCCGTTCCAAATTAAATAGAAAAAAATATGGTGTTGTACTAAGTGCCAACTACTCATTCAGAGAAAACCTACCAAATAGTAAGCTGTTGCTAAGAAATGCAAAACATGCAACGGAACAATGGATCCATACCTGCCATACTAGGCCCTCTGGATCTGCAAATGCCTCAGGGTATACCTCATGCTGGTCCATAGTGCGCAATTCAACACATGTAAAGTTCAAAGCAGCATCATATTTCTTCAATACTGCAGCAATTGGAGCATAGCCATCACGGTTACATGGGTTGTAAAATCCGGCGGTCAATTCAGCAGCATGACTGGCAGTTTTGTACCACCAGTGCACCCCAGAGACCTGTTAATATCACAGAAGTGGTTAGTGCTATACAATCATTTCATGTGATTTGGATAAAAATGATAAAGAATAAGGTTGTTCTGACACTTATAAGATCAAGTTCCCAGAAACAAGAAAAAATGCCCACAAATCAACCACCAAAATACTGAAATAGGCTTTGAATAAATAACAAAGACAACTGACCTTAACAGCAATGTTTGAACCCTCAAAAGCCAACCTTGCTAACATCAGTACACGGTCCGCGTGATCCACCAACGTCTGGGAGTACCAGCTGAGGAAAAACCGACCATAGTAGCTATCATAATCTCCTCCATCACAAAAAAATCCAGTGAGATTTGGTTCAGAATTATAATGGCCAGCATTGTCAGGCCCTCTTGCCCATATGGTATGCCCCCGTGCTTCTGCAGCCTTTCTCAAACTTTTCTGTAAGTACCTGTCATAGCACTGGAGCAAAATACATTAGCAATTGTCTATGATATACCAATGGTGTCCTGAGACAGTGAAAATAATGCAACTAAGAAAGTGATACAAAGAACAAAGTGTGAGGATTTACCTGAAATTCTCCAATGCCAGGGTATTTCCAGCCATGTTTTGCTGGATAAGATGGATATCGCAGCTCTCCACAAGCCCCTAGTCCAATCTCAATTTCTGAGATGATCCCATCCTCAAAATACTCATCAAATTCTACTCGGAAGCTTCTCATGAAATCAAAATATACCTACATTGATATACAGGAATGAATTAAACACAATTGACCATCCAACTTCCAACAAAAATGAATTGAAATGTTTGAACATAGAGAACAGGCATTGTTGTAGCATAACAAAATAGTCTCGTCACACACATGAAAGTACTAGACATGACAATGTATACAAAACATATCAGTTTCATGTGAAGCCACCCTCAGCTTCTCAGGTTCCAGTTATCGTCCAGAGTAGTAGTAACAGAACTTGCTCAAGGAGACAAGTGGAAATCAATAGGGGTGTGTTTGGTTGGTGGATGGGGCTTGCATTGTTATTGTGGCTGAGGGGATACAGGCTAAGTGGAACCGTATTCCAGAAAAAAAGGTGTTTGGTGAGGTTGCATGAGCGGATGCAAAAAAACTGACATGTTTGGATGTCTGCATGAGCGGATGCAACCTGTCAAACCTATGAGACTGACACGTGGGCCTGTCACCCTCATCGTGTATCCACTCAGCTTGGCTCGGCAGTGAAGCTCGATTTGGGCGTATCCTGCCAACTTGTATCCACTCATGCAATTACATCCGCTCATGCAGTCATGCAGCCAACCAAACATGCTTCTCACTCAGATTTATATGGCTCCACTCATACAGGATGAGTGGAGCAGACCAACCAAACACACCCTAGAATGATAAGCTGTGTGGATGCTGTGAAAATGTGAAATGACTCCTGCGTCGCTTTGGGCTGCAAACTCTAGCGTCTATGATGAATGATGCTTCTTTTGAGGACTGGTGGAACAGAGCCAATGATATGGTCGATGGACAATTGCAGTGAGGCATAAATTCCCTCATTATCCTAGGGGCTTTGACGCTTTGGAAACATAGGAATCAATGTGTCTTCGGTGACTTTGCTGCCAATATGGCTAAGCTGGCTTGCTACTTGCTGAGGAGGAGGCGCAGCTTTGGGCAATGGTTGGAGCGCAAGGGATCTCCTTCTTGTCTGGCAATGTTCCAGTGACTAGGTCATTCCAGGTTGTTTGTATTCGTAAGAAAAAGGCGTGTACTTAATTTTGTGAACCTATGGGTGTGCGTGAGTGCCCTTTCTCCTATTTAAAATAATGATACACAGTTCTCATGCGTGTTCGAGAAAAAAATAATGAAATGACTGTACCTCCACTGCTGTTCTGCCTTGCAGAACCCTTTCTTTATCAATTCCCCATGATAAGCACTCTGTATTACGTCTTCCTGCCCTGTCAGTAAAGTAGATATCCGGATTGCTCCTTCCAATTTCTATTACCCAATGTGGGAGGGGAATGGATATATCATCTCCAACATTGCCACCGCATTCATGAAATGACATGACGACCTAAGAAATTTTGCGAGAAAAGCATTTAAGCGACATCAGAAAAGGACATCAAACCTAAAGTACAGCAATTTTCAACCAACAGATGAAGGATGTGGAAGGAGGATTGCATCGAGAAACATACAACAGTCCAGAGACCCATAAGTTTCCAAAGGGTGCATTGAGATGTTAAGCCATCTTACCTGCAACTTGAGCTTGAGCTCCCTGATCATCTGGAAGAGGCGCCTGTAGCCAGTCCAGTTGTACTCCTGCGGCCTGTGCGCCTCGACGTTCCCCCACCAGCAGTCGACCATGACCCCATCCACTCCAGCTGCCTTGAACACCCGCAGCTGACCCACCAACTCGTCCGCGTCCACCACCTCGCCGTTGCCATTCACCACCCCAAGCTGCAAAAAGCACGCTTCTGATTGGGACGGCCACGATCGCGCAGGTCCAATCGAAGGAAATGGAAGAGATGGGCACTCACAGGGAGCATGATGTAGACCGGCACGTAAGGCGTGCCAGCGAAGTCCCGCTCCGGCGGGCGCGGCGCCACATCGGGCACCTGCAGCGGCAGAAAAGTCCGACAATAGTGAGAGACAGATGAGCCAAGCGGACGTAAAGCGAAAGGAGGCGGCGGGGAGTCGCCTGACCTGCTTGGCGGCGGGGGCGTCTTCGGCGGCGGCGGCGGCGGGGTCCATGGGGACGGGGACGGGGACGGCGAGGAGGTGCGAGGAGTTCCCGTCGGGGACGTCGTCAGCCGGGGGTCGCGAGGCCGCGGTGGCGCGCGGGGGCGAGACGAGGAGGCCGGACACGGGCGCGGGCGCTGCGCGGTGGGAGATGGGGCGCGCGGCGACGGGCGCGATGCCGCGGAGGGGAAGCGCCGCGGAGGCCGGGAGTGCGAGCGGGTTGGCGGAGGGCGGCGCGGCGGCGACCATCACGGGGCGGACCGACTGGAGGAACACAGGAAGAGGAGGAGCACGCGTCAGCATTTGATCCGGACCCGGTGGCACCGAATTTGGGAGGGGCCCGGGGAAGAGGAGGAGGAGGAGGCGGTGGCCGGTGGCCGGTGGTGGAGCGCGTCCTCGGGAGGCGGGAACGGGGGAGAAAAAGAGAAACCTAGCAACGAAAGCTGTGAGCTCCGTGACGGCCTGTGCGGCTTCGCCGCTTTGCGATGTTCGGTCCAGCCTGTTTGCTTGTCCCTCCTCTGTTCTACTTACCCCTTTGCGTGCCAATTGCGATGTTCGGTCCAGAAAAAACGTAACGCAAATATAATACTCGTAAAATAATGCGGTGCTAATTCTTTTCTCTGCTTGTGTTATTTTCGCACAGTACGGTATTCCAGGATTTTCCCATAGTCGGTATATTATCAAACGTACACATATTAACTTTATTATTTAATTTGATCGACCATTCTATTCCCCTGCAGAATTTATTTATTTACTTATTATCCACTCTTTTGAAACCACCGAGTTCCATTTATGACATCATATAAGTACAGTAGATATAACAACTCACACGCTGGGCTGTGTGAGCTCACTTTTTTTTCGCCGTTCCCCTTCTCTTCCTAGGCCGTGTTCACTTTGCAAAAAAAAAAATTAACTCGATGAATAGTATCACTTTCGTCTTATTTGGTAAATATTGTCCAATTGTGGATCAACTAGGCTCAAAAGATTCATCTCGTGATTTTCAACTAAACTGTGTAATTAATTTTTTTTTATCTACATTTAATACTCTGTATAAGCTGCGGCTAAAAATTGACGTGAGGAGATAAAGTGAAAAAACTTAGAATCGCAGAGCTGCCAGTTCAGTCAGACAGGCCGCGTTCCATATCTTCCCAATTGAGATACTGACAGACAGACTGACTCGGAAGGAAAGGAAGGAGAGCAGACAGAGAGAGAGAGAGAGAGAGAGAGAGAGAGAGAGAGAGCAACCTGTGCAGCCACGGCGGCGGAGGAGGACGAAGAGGGGAAGGTGGTGCCGTCGGGGAGGACGACCCATCCGGCCTCCCTGGCGAGCGCGGCGATCACCTCGTTGATGTCGGCTCGCGCCCGCAGGCTGTAGTTGCCGTGCTGGCGCAGGCCCGCCAGGATCCGCCCCGTGATCGCGCGCCGCTGCCGCTCCCGCATCTTGGTCCGCTCCTTCTCCTCGCGCGCGCGCCGCCGGTTCGGGGTCCCTCCGGCCCTGCCGCCGCCGGGCGTCGACACGACGGCGGCTGCGGCCGGGCTCCGGGGGTCCATGTAGTAGCCGTCGTCCTCCTCCTCGTCGCCGTCCTCCTCCTCCTCCTTGACCCCCATCTCCTCGTCCTCGTCCTCGTCGGCCTGCCCCGCCCCCGCCTGCTGCATCCCGCCCGCCCGGCCGGATCTCGCGCCGCTGCGGGTGGAGATGCGGAAGAGGGGAAGAGGAACAAGGGGGAGGAGGGGAGGACTAGGAGCAGTAGGGTCGCTCGCGCGTGCGAGGCGTGCGGCGGCGTGCTGCTGCTGGGCCTGGGACTGGGAGAGTGATATGGTTGGCACGGTGGCCGCGTGGGAGCGACACGTGTGGGAGGATGGACGGCCGCGATGGCCAGGAGGCACGCACGCTTGGAGCGCCTCCGCATCGCCTCGCCTCCGCAAGGCGCCAGGGCAGGGGAAGGAACGGGGAAGAAGGATTGGCACCGCACATGGGGCGCATGTGATTGGGCGTGCCGCTGCTACCGTTACCCTTTCCCATCCCAGCGCACGCGCCTCTCCCCTTGCCACGCGCCCCCATTGGCCATTGACCCATTGGCATTGCCATACGTGCAGGTGCAGGCGTGCATCAGCAGCGGCTGCTTCTCAGATCTCCGGCTTCTTCTTACTGGGTGACTGTGCAGTGTGCAAGCAGAAGCAGGGGGCAAAGATCATGAGGTTTTTGGTGCTGCGTTTCAGACATGGGTTGCTGGCATTTGCTTGTCTTGTGCAGCTACTCTGCTCTATTGGGTCGGAGTAGATGTTACCACTGAAGAATGCCAATCATTTGTTCAGACATTCAGAGCACAAAGATTAGCTCTGGACAAACGTCATGCTGCCTTTCCTGCTATATTATTGGCGTCTCCACTGAACAAACATTAGCTCTGGACGTACCATTCCACACAACTGCTACCTTACATTCACTGAGAAGCAATGTGTACGTCCAATGCACAAACGAATCGAACACAGCAGACAATTTGCAGGTACAGCTTCTATTGTTCACATCTCCAAGGCGCGATGCCTCTTTGCTGAAAAACGTCCCACTGCTCGATCAAAAAATTCTCGAGGGTCGATATTTTCCAAAGAAACTAATAGCTCCATGCATCAGTTGCAACATTTTTCACTTGAACAGAGTGGATATTTATTCGGTCTGTTCGTTGGTTGATTTCTGGGTTGATTTGGGCTGGCTGGCGCTGATTTGTTGTGAGAGAAAAACACTGTTGGCTAGCTGGTTTGGGCTGGCTGAAACCAACAAGCGAACAGGGTGATTTGCTCACGAATTAAGCCAATGGTAAATCCTGAACAAAGCGATTGTTCCAAAATACCAACAAGACAAAAGGGCGTGTTCCATTTGATAGGAGCAGCAAACAAAACTACAAATAACAGAATAAGTAACGATTATCGGATCCTTCTTTCTTGGTGAGCTGTTAGATTCACCAGGCAGTAGGTAACGGATGCATTTCAACAACGAGTCAGTGAACAATTAGCCCAGCAACCGTGATACTGTTTGTTGTGTTGCTTCTGCTTTAGACTTTGAGCTTTGGTTGCTTTGCTTCCATTGGCATCCTTCAAGCTCCCGACAAGGAAATCAGCATGTTGCGCTGGACGATTGGCTAACTGTTAGCCTCATCATTGCATTTTCCATCTCACCGATTTGTTCGGACAAGCCATCACAATTCCAGAAAACGCGCTTGCATATCCAGCTACATTGACTTCGCTGTTAACTTGGCTCAGGAGATAATACAGTAACTGTACCGCTTCACAAGCTTTCACTCAGGATGCACTAGTGCATATCGCTGAATTCTAGCATATCATCACGTGCACAAGCAGCACGAGTGCACAAACAATATTTGACAAGGCTAATTTTAATTCAATTCAGTTGATCAACTCACCAGAGACCAAGGGGCTGCTTGGAAACGTTGCCCAGGCCTTGTTTAGATTGCAAATTTTTGCAATCTGGACACTATAGCACGTTTCGTTTGTATTTGACAAACTTTGTCCGATCATGGACTAACTAGGCTCAAAAGATTCGTCTCGTGATTTACAACCAAACTGTACAATTAGTTATTTTTTTTACCTACATTTAATGCTCCATGCATGCGTCCAAAAATTGATGTGATGAAAAGAGAGCGAAAAAACTTGAAATTTTGAGGCAATCTAAACAAGGCCCTCGCTGGTGACGCAAACCACGAGGCCCTTGCCAGCCCGAGCAAGCCATTTTGGCTCTCGGGGCAGCAAGACAAACCTTGTTGGCGCGGAAATCAAAGTAAACTGGAATAGGATCCAAACAGCTAGCCTCAACTTTTTGCTTGGCGAGGTAGAACAGGACATGGCAAAGGTACCAAGCAGGCCCCAAATCCAGCATATGCATATATCAGCCTATAGTCCTTATCCTGAACTGACACCTCGTACCTTGGTGAGCTCTAAGTATCGAATCAAAAATAAATTCTCAGGTAACATTTTCCCAAAAATAAGTCCTCAGGTCATATACATCTTCAGCTGTGGGATCGTTGTATGCAGAACTAATGAACTATCAATATAAATTTAGAAGAGAACTAAGATGCTTTAGTAAGGAGAACTCCTCAAGAAAGCCACCATTCCAATGAAAACATCCACAAAGGTGATCAAACTGTAATTCTTTCATTCAAATGCAGTTTCAATCACAATATTTGACAAGAAGATTGCAGAGAACAATATAAACAGCATCTGAATACTGATTCGCCTTGTGGTGTTATACATTGTTTCAGGAACTGCACTTTCAAGTGTCCTGATTAATATATTCAGTTCCCTGGTTTCTTTCTGAGTAATATATACAGTGTGTGAGCTCTAAACAACATTTTTACATATCACATTCTACTGATTACAGAAGGATGATAAGCCCTTCTTTCTGATCGCTACTACAGTTGACAATAATACATCTGTGCAGGAGAGGAATCAATCAAATGTACAATCTGGCCTCTTACCAGAACAAATCATCTACACCCACAGACGTCGATGGTGGGGGCGCTTCCTCCTCCATCTCTGGTTCAGGTTCCATGCCAAACTCCGGGGACTCGATATCAGCGAGGTTCTTCAAGTCAACGACAGATAGCTCGTCCAGTTGTTTCACCACAAGGTCTGCAGCACTAAGCTCGTAGATTTTGTGCTTGCTTGCGACTGCGACACACTTCATACGGGCATCATGTGCTGCTTCCACCGCCGAATTGGAGTTCCCAAACACGATGCACCTCTCCGGGATGAAACTGAGGAGCTGAGCAGCGTACAGAAACATTTCTGGGTCGGGCTTGCCCCGGTACACGTCTTCCGCTGCCACAACCGCATCAAAGAAGCTGCGCACGCCAACAGCTTCAATGGCTTCCTCGATAACCTTCCGTGGACGTGTGGTGGCCACAGCGATGGGGATCTTGTAATTGGCGAGCGTGCTCATGAACTCCCTGGAACCGGTCCTCATCTGGTGGTAGGAGCCGCCTCGGAGGCTGTTGTGAATCTCCTCCTTCCTCAAGGCCAATCTCCTAAGCTCCGCGGGGTCCCGAAACCAGCAGAGAACCTCAGAAATCGCCTGCTCGTTCTTCATCCCTTCGACTCTCCGCAACACAAAAGCGGGAGGCCGCGACTTGCCCTCCTCCTGCGCCAGGGTCAACCATGCCTGCCTCTCCAATTCGGCATCATCCTCAACAATGACCCCCTCCCACTCGAAGATGACGCCGAGCCACCCGCAGCCCATGCGCTCGAGGCGGAGCAGCGGGTTGTGCAGCTTGGGGTCATCTGCCCTGTTCTGTGGAGGCGACGGCGCGGGGCTGGTGACCCCAACATCCCCCATGTCGCCACCGTCCCCGGGGATCCCCCGGTACTCCCTGCGAGGGCTGGCCTCCTTTGTGACACCCATAGCCAGCGCCCTGATCGGCCAATCGGCGAGTCGAGGCGACGGCTGCCTGTTGACCCGGGCCACGAGGCGGCGGCCCGCGAAGGCGGTGGGCAGGGGGCGGCAGGCGACGACATGGAACGTCCGGCGGAGGTGGTGGTGGTGGGAGGCGCCGGCGCCCCTGGACCTGTGGTCGAACAGGTGGGGGGCAATTATGGAGGTGCTCGCGCTGACCGTATCGACAACCATGACGGCCGCTGGATCCGGCGCCCTCCCACCTAGCTACGAAGAATCGAGATCCCGGAGCCCAAACCTGGCTGCCCCCAATTATTGGGCCAATTTGCTCGAACCGTCTGTTCCTCTGCCGGAATCGGGCTGCTGCAAGAAGAAGAGGAAAGAAACGAATAGCTGAGACTCCAATCCAACACATGAAAGGAGAGGAGGAAGGCAACCAACAAGCAAACAGAAAGGCACGGGTACCTAACTAACTCCAGGAACCAATCAATCGGCAGTTGAAGCTCAAGCCGAGCTCAATGATTGGGTGGGCAAAGAGAGGAAGGGGAAGCGGACAAGGCAAGGAGATGAGGAGGAGGCGGTACCGGCGGCGATTGGGGGATCGGACGGCGGCGCAGGCGTCGGTCGCTGGGTCGCGGAGGAACGGGAGGTTTCTTCGGGAAGCCGCCTACCTTGTTTTAGCCTCGCGTTTCCTTTCCTTTTGTTTCGTTTTCTTTCTTTCTCCCTTCCTCTCTCCTCGTGTCGCGCGTCTTTCGGGAGATTTTATGGTGAGCAGTGCCGCTGAGCCGCCGCGGTTGTCCGTGCGGCCGTGCCTCCGTGGAGGAGGAAAGAGAGACGAATCTCCGCCGGATACGTGACGCGTGGCGCCACGAGGAACGTCTGATGGGGGTTCGGTCGAAACGTGAGAAGGCCCGAGGCCTAGGGATCGTGTTCTCTTGGATTCTTATCTGCTTTTCTCTCGCGCCATCGGAATTCTCTCCTCCCTCCTCTCTCTCTCTCTCTCTCTCTCTCTCTCTCTCTCTCTCTCTCTCTCCCCTCCTCCCTCCTCTCTCTCTCTCTCTCTCTCTCTCTCTCTCTCTCTCTCTCCGCTATAGATGGCCAACGGGCCAGCCTGGCCCGGCCAGGCACGGTCCGAAGGGGGTCAGGCCGACACGCACATCGTGCCGAGGCAAGCGTCGTGCCTGACCAACGGCCCAGGCATGGCCTGATGGGCCGTTTGTTGGGTCCGGCCGGTCCGAGAAGCACGGTCCGAGGCGGGGATCTGGCCAGCCCAGGTGAGAGCGAGAGAGAGGGGGTGGGAAGGGAGGAGGAGGAGGAGGAGGCTAAGGCGTGGTGGAGGCTGATGCCCTCGAGCTAGATCCGAAGGTGGCCGACGTCCTCGACCTCGAGCTGGGTCCGGAGGTGGCCGACGTCCTCGACCTCGAGGCGGATGTGGAGGAGGCCGACGCCCTAGACCTGGATCCGGAGGAGACGTGGAGGCCGGTCACCGCACTTGCCACCGCCGTGTGCGCTCAGGCTACGCGAGGAGGGGCGTGGAGTGCCGTGGAGTGGAGGAGCGATGCAGCTGTCGGCTGCGCGAGTGGAGTCGGAGAGGAAACGGAGTCGCGCGACACGCGTGTCGCTCTCGCGGCGCACAGAGTGCGGCGGTGGGGGAAGGGGGAGGGGGATCGCCGAAATAAAGTAGGGTTAGCAGGAAAATGAAGTTGGGCTCTTAGCAGGCTGCAGGCCGCTGTAGTCATCGGGCCAAAGTCGTGACTAATTGTAAAAGTCGGGCCGTGTCGTGCCAGCCCATGTGCCTGAGTAGCAGCCCAGGCACGGCCTGCAACACCGGGCCGGGCCAACCCGGGCCCGCTAACCATCGGGCCATGCCGTGCTTGGGCGGGGCCAAAATAGCGTGCTTAATGCCGGGCCGTCGTGCCTTCGGCTGCATGGACATTTATACTCTCCGCTGGTCGACTCGGTTTTCATTTGGGTTCTATATAAAAGGGTATTAAAGGAATTATATGTAATTTACTACTCTGGACATTATTACGAAAACAGCGTCTAAACTACTATGGGTCATTTTTTTTGTTTCTCCTTTTATGTGGTGCTGCATTACTATTGTTTTGAAATTGAAATTTTGTAAAACTCAAAACTGAATTCTGTACAAAGTTAAAATTAGGATATCTTTGCAACAAAATAAATTGTTTAACTGAATTATGAAACTTGTAAAAGGTTTTTTGTGTGACTAAACTTGTACAAGGTTGTAGTAGAATTTTATGTCATCTAGAAGCATTGTTTACAGTTTTGCTTCACATAAAAATGAAAATGGTCGGTGCCACATGCCAAGAGGAAAGAAGAATTGTAGCATGCATTGGGGCTTTATTCCTGTTTCTAAAAAACTGCCTCCAAACGAGGTCTCTAACATCTGATTTTGACGAGAAATTGAAGAAAATAGAGTGCAAAACACTTTTTGACCCTATTTGAATTTCTTTAAGACCACCTCGATAAAAAGAACTCGATTCGTGGTGGCTAGACAGCCCCCGGGTATTCCGGCTTAAGAAGAAGATCTTTTCATACAGATCGAGAAAACCTTCGAACCCCTGCACCACCCTTACACAGCGGTACTACGTCTCCGTGAGATGAGCTGACTACAAACCTATACTTTAGATGTGGAACATACGAGGGAGTTTTTTCCGCTCCTAGTCACTGTGGCCGAAGCCACGAGAGTGAGTCCTCCAGGATTCGAACTCTGACCACCCCAGGAGGTACTGAGCCAAGACAGTCTCAATCAAATTTACTCTAATTCTTTAATGATGTTCCTCTCAGTCCCTAGTGGCCTTATGTTTTCAAACTCTTCTTTCTTCGATGAATTTGGCATTTTGGCATCCTCTCATGCCGATTCATTCAGAAAAATTACTCTAGTCATTCAAACTCTTCTTTCTTCAATAACTGGAGTTCTTGAGGCCAACCACCACAAGAAATCAGTAAAACTACGTACGTACTGCAAAATTGTGCTTCGTTACTTGATAGACCAAAGCAAACCCAATATTTGATAGAAAAAGGACAAAAAAAAAAGAGACCGGAAGCAGCAATCACTGTTACATAATTACATTGGTAGTATTCAGACTTTCTGTTCAGAGAAACTGGCAAACTGCACGTGCAGCCTGAGAACTGGCCGAGAATGTTGGTGGTCAGAGATGGAGAACTCGAAGGAAGCTGCAGTGTGCAGTTTGATGATAAGCAGCAGCAGGAGGCACCAAATTAGGCGTCAATCAAACACGATGAATTGGGTCAATTCCGACCGGACTTCCTGCGTATGTAGTACTCTCAAATTGAAAGGCAGCGTTTGAGAATTGTGGACTGGCCCAGCCCATGGGATGGCGACGTGTTTAACTGAAGGCCCAGCCCAACGTGTTCGATCAACAAAGCACTTCTTTCCTCCGCGGACTATAGTCGGCCGCTGCTGACCTTGAAGGTCAATTGCGGCGGACAGGGCGATGACCGGAACCCATGCCGACGCCGTCGCGGTTTTGTATATTTGTTCTCGCCGCCGGTCACCACCAACGACAACGGTAGAAGTGATGAACTGCCTTCCCTCTTCATTTATGTATGTGCCCTCTTCATTTATGTATGTGCAGTTGTATGCAGGACAGCAGTAGTAATCCAGCGTATTTGTGCACTTGTATCCAGAAGTAGTGAAAATCACGTGTCCTCTTACTGCACATCCAGTACAGGAACAGTGCGTTTCCGGAGCCCACCACCATGCAAGGAGGTGTTTGGATTTAAATTTTAGGAGGTGATAAATGATGGTGTCCTATGGGGTGTTCGAATACTAATAAAAAAATAAATTATAGAATCCGTCACTAATCCATGAGACGAATTTATTAAGCCTAATTAATCCGTCATTAGCACATGTTTACCATAGCACCGCATTGATCATGGACTAATGAGGTTTAAAAGATTCGTCTAGCAAATTAGTCGCAAACTGTGCAATTAGTTTCATAATTAGTCTATATTTAATACTCCATGTATGTGTCAAACATCCAATGGGATATTAACTAAAGTTTAGAAGAAGGAACCAAACACTCCCTAGGTATTGCTTGCATTCCATTTGGAGATAGGTAGTAGTGAAAGAAATGTGATTTATTGTCATCCATAAAGATGGCAACGGCCCCGATACCCGATACCCGACGGGTATTTGATCCATTAGAGGATGGGGATGGGATCATATCTTTACCCGCGGGCATCTAAATGGGCAAGAATCCATCCCCGACGGGTATAGCGGGTACGGGAACATTCCCTGTTTACCTGTCCCCGTTACCCGTTGGGGAACCCGACTATTTGAGCTGTCATGCGAGTATTAGGCCCAAAGAAGCTCAACATAGATATTTTTGTCCAAATCTGAACAATCATATATATATATATATATATATATATATATATATTCTCTCTGTCACCTTTGCTCGTCCTCCTCGCAACATCGCTCCTTCTCCTCGGCATCTCCGAGACTCCGACACTTATACCCGGGTGAAGAAGAAACGTCTCCGATTGCAAAGTTGCGACCCTAAGTGTCCTTGTTTATCGGGTATGCAGTATCCATCGGGTATCTGTTACCCGACCGATGCCCGACGGATACGAGGATGGACAAGAATCTATACCCGAGACAGTTAACGGGGACGGGGACGGGGACGGGATGAATTCTCCATAGCGGGGAAGAGAACGTTCCGACGATACCCAACGGGTATATCCCCGTTGCCATCTTTAACCCCAAGCCGGCAAGCCCCAAGGCCTCCGGTCCCCCGGCCTCCGCTCGCCGTCGACCCGCCGCTCGCTGCCCCTGCCGCCGAAGGGGTTGTCATATCAATTATCAAATGGGGACGTCGGTGCAGGTGACGCCTCTCAGCGGGGCGTACGGCCGTAGACGGCTTCCGCTTCCTCCTCTGTCATACCTCGCAACTTCAACCCCTTGGCAAGTACTCACTCCGTTCCACAGATAAAATCGTCACAGGACGTGTGCAGATTAAATTTCGTTAACTTTAATTAAATTTGTAGAAAATACGTATAATATTTATATCTCTAAATAAGTTTGTTACGAAAATATATTCAATAATCTATCAATGATACTAATTATGTATTATAAATATTAATATTTTTATATATAATTGGTCAAAGTTAAAAAAAATCGAGAAACGAGAACGACTTCTAATTAGGGAGGGAAGGAGCGACATTACTACAGGATTAGACATCACTGCTGGATTTAGGTGAACCGGCAGTGATGTACCTTTATTGTCGGTTTTCAGCTTTAAAATCAGAAAATGATTGGGGCTAGGCTAAAACCGACGGTGAAGGTCCACATCACTATCGACTCTTGACTTGCACCGGCAGTGGCTTGACGACAACTTATCACTGCTGGCTCTAGCCAAGAACCGTCAGTGATTCTAGGCTATCAATGCCGGTTCAAGACAAGAACCGACGGTGATAACATCACAGTACAAAAGGCTGGCACCGTCTTCTCCTTTCTTCTCTCTTCCATCGCAAGCATAGAGGCACGCATTTGGGCCGCTCCCTCTATTGTTGCGGCTGCTCTTTACTATGAAGCTAGCTCTTGGATTTGGAAGAATGGGTTGATCTTCTTGCTTTAAGGTAAGAACAAGCATCCACTCATTTGATTTTGTTGCTTAATTAGCGTTGTTTTGATGGCTACATTGCTTGATTCTCATTCTAGTTCTTTCTTCATTCTAGAGAGCACTTTCAAATTGAACTTTGTGCAAGGCTTCCAAGCAAATTACGGTGAATCCATCATCCAAAAGGTTGGTGTCTTTAACATATTTAAATTCCTAGCTAATTACATGGTGCTTAAGATGATTGTTAGTATGTGAGGCTATAATTAGTTCTGGTTAGGAGTAAAGTAGATTTTTTTTACAATTTTGGTGAGCAAATTAATTCATGTGTCACCTACCAACACATTGTTTGGAGCTACATTGCTGTTCATGATCATGTTTCCAATTTTAGTATTTTTTTAATTAGTGTCTATTTTTATGTGGCATAGAGTAGAATAATTGTTCTTTATTATTGTGCAATAATTGTTTTTTATGGGGCTACGATTTTCAATTTATATGGCCGAGGACTATCAATTTCAATTTTCCAATAATTAGTGTACAATAATATTTTTCAAAAATGGGGTGACTAAATTAAATAAGTGTACAATAAATTGTAGTTTTAAGCAACAATTATTGTTCATGAAGCTCCACTTGTTATTAATTTATCTATAATTACTATCTCAATATTTTATTGCGTAGAGATGGATCGAGAGTGGATGTATCATTCCAAACGGACAAGCGGTACATGCAAGGCGTCGGTAAGTTTCTCGCCGATGCCAAAGCCCATGATGGGAATGAGAACCATGTCTTCTTCACATACAAAGATTGCATGAATCAAAGGAAATGGGCTCAAACTGAGTCTATATGATCACACTTGATTACCAAGGGGTTCATGCTAAACTATATGATATGGACTATGCATTGCGATGTTGGTGTGAATGTTCCATAGAAAAACGATGATGATGTGGGCATGCCTGACGTAGCCCTCCACGAGGCTATTACGGAACCTTGTGTCAACATGGAACCTATGGCCATAGTTAATGATGTGTTTAGGAACACGCTAGTTGACGACACCGAGGATAACAATGGTATTTCTCAGCCGCTACGTAATATAGAGAGCAAATGTCTTAGTGAAACACAACTAAGAAAGTTAGAGAAAATGAGACAATATGGCAAAACTCCACTGTATAAGGATTATCCAGTGAGCAAACCGGAAGCCAACATCATGCTGTTAGAGTTCAAATCAACAAACGGATTGAGCGATAAAGGTTTTGATCAGTTGTTAGGTATGATAAGGAAACTGCTCCTAGGAAAAAACGAGCTGCCAAAAAAGACATACCTGGCCAAGCAAATGATCTGTCCCATCGGCCTCGAGATTGGAAAAATCCATGTGTGTTCCAATAATTGCATATTGTATCATGGAGACGAATACAGAGATTTAGATGCGTGCCCTAAGTGTGAAGCTCCACAGTATAAGGAAGGATCATCAGATGAGGGTACCAAGACCAGAGGTCCCGTAAAGGTCGTTTGGTATTTCCTTATAGCTAACCGGGTGCATAGGTTATTTGCAACTGCAAAGTTAGCCAAGCTATTGCACTGGCATAGCAAAGAGCGTAAGAAAGATACAATGATGAGGCACCCTGCTGATGGAAAGGACTGGAGGACTGTCAATACTATGTTCTATAAGAACATCGGTGGAGAGGTAAGGCACCTTTGGTTTGGTTTGAGCACAGATGGGATGAATCTTTTCGACCAGGTTAGAAGCAATCATAGCACCTGGGCAATGACCCTTTGTATATACAACCTTCCACCTTGGCTCTGTATGAAGCGGCCATACATCCAAATGTCACTACTGATCTAAGGACCAAGACAACCTAAGAATGACATCGATGTGTTTCTAGAACCAGTGATCGATGAACTAATGAAGATGTTTGAAAAGGGTGTGAAGGATGTTTGGGACGAGTATAAAAAGAAACATGTCATGATCAAGGCAGTATTTATCGCTACAATCACCGACCTACTAGGGCGAGGTTGCTTGTCTAGAGAGAAAACAAAAGGCTATACTGGATGTGTCGAGTGCTTGGATGACACCGATGCGGTACATCTACCAAAGAACTCAAAGATTATTTATATGGGACACTATAGGTCCCTACCTAAGGACCACACTTACCGCAGGAATAGAAAAGATTTTGACGAGACTATTGAGAAACGCTTACCTTTAAAATATCGAGACAGGCCTGTGATACTTCGAGAAGTCAACAAACTAAATGTTGACCTTGGGAAGGGGAATGGGACAGTAGCAGCGCCTGATTGGAGCGTCTAGAAGAAAAAACAGTTTTCTGGAAACTACCTTACTAGCCAGTGCTGAGTGTACGCCACTGTCTTTATCCCATGCACATTACTAAAAACGTGTGCGGTAACACACTTAACACCTTGATGGACACCGGGGGGACATCGAAAGATTCACTAGCCACACGTCTAGACATGTAAAATTTGGGAATCAGGAAGGAGCTGCATCCCATGGCCTTAATTAGTGTTTGTTTAGGTTTAATTTGCAAGGTTTAAGTTTAATTCGCCTTTGTTTTTCATGTAATTTATGTGCTCTGCAACAAGAACTCTACATTCTGGTGTTATATTGGTCTCAAATTTTTTTTCAGACTTGCACGTGCCATGGGTCAAGGAAACACCAAGTTTGGAATTTTTCTGAGATTGTTTAGTACATTCTTTAGTTTAATTGAATTTCCACGTGACATCATCGATTAATTAGAGGTTGAATTGAGCCTACCTCAAAACGATCTAGAATGGTGCCAAACTTTTTCAATGGGTCCTATATGCCCTAGGGACTAGAATTTGGTCAAGGTGGATGCAAAATTCTAGTGTGTCCAACACATAATTGGGCGTCTTTTATCCCGTTTAGCACAAAGAAAAATATATTACTAAAGAAAATGATCAGAAAAATCTAAGATCTTGTGTGGGGCCATAATTTGGGTGTACATGCTTGAAAAAAAAATTGAATCCATTTGGGCATAGGCCGTACATACCTGCTTCACAAACCTATAGAAGCCGTCTAATGGAACAATAACTAAGTACCTATGTTCCTAAGGTTCTAGTGGTTCATATGCATTCCAGAGTCGTATTGGTCTCAAACTTTTTCTCAAACTAGCACGTGCCATAGGTGAAGGAAACACTAAGTTTGGGATTTTTCTGAGATGGTTTGGCACTTTCTCCGATTTAAATAAATTTCCGCGCGATGTCATCGATTAATTTAAGGTTGAACTGAGCCTACCCCCGAAACGATCTGGAATGGTACCAAACTTTTTTGGTGGGTCTTATGTACCCTAGGGACCAATTTTTGGTCGAGGTGGATGTAAAATTCTAGTGTGTCCAACATGTAATTGGGCATCTTTTGTCCCATTTAGCACAAAGAAAAAGATAAAAGTAAAGAAAATTATCAGAAAACCTATGTTCTTGTGTGGGGCCATAATTTGGGTGTACACGTTTGCAAAAAAATTAAAGCCATTTGCACATAGATGATACATACTTGCTTCACAAACCTATAAAAGCCGTCTAATGGAACAATGACTAAACACCTAGATTCCCTAGGTTCTAGTGGTTCATATGCATTTCGGTGTCGTATTAGTCTGAAACTTTTTCTTAGGCTTGCATGTGCCACGAGTGAAGGAACACCAAGTTTTGGACTTTTCAGAGATAATTTGGTACTTTCTCCAATTTAATTAAATTTTCGCGCGACGTCACCGATTAATTAGATATTGAACTGAGCCTACCCCGAACGATCCGGAATGGTGCCAAACTTTTCCGGTGGGTCTTATGTGCCCTAGGGACCAATTTTTGGTTGAGGTGGATGCAAAATTCTAGTGTGTGCAACATGTAATTGGGCCTCTTTTATCCCGTTTAGCACAAAGAAAAATATAATAATAAAGAAAAATGATTAAAAAAACCTAAGATCTTGAGTGGGCCATAATTTGGGTGTACATGCTTGAAAAAAAATTCAATCTATTTGGACATAGGTGCAATAGGAATATAAATACGTGAATTTATTCCGTTCAAAAAGGAAAAAAATTATATATAATCATCACTATCGGTTCCAAGAAACCGGCACTGATGGGCCAAAACTGATAGTGATGATAACTTTCACTGTCGGTTTTATTTTGAAAACCGACAGTGATAGCTATATTTTTTTAAAAAAAAATTCAAAAATTATGCCCCGCCCGAGGTTCAAACCCGAGTGTTGGGCTCTAGAGTGTAGTGCCTTAACCACTACGCTAGGATAGTAATTGTGTTAGGTTTAGTTTTTTATTTTCTTTTATTTAGTTATAGTGTAGTTAGTTTATATTAAAAAATAAAAAAAATAAAAAAAATTAAAGACATAGTGTAGAACCTTGACCGCTACGCTAGAGTTGAAAAGAAGTTAGTCACGCTGGTCACAGTGTGATCAGACGCATCCGGAATTCAGACTAAACATGTTTGGTATGTTACCCTATCTCGACCAAGTGCTAAAGAGGTGACCAAACACAATTGGCATTAGGACCAGACGCATCCGGTTTTCTAGCTAGGCGCGGGCAGAGTGGTCAGGTTGATCGGACGCTGGCTTCGTTGTGACCGACGCATTCGGTCACCTTTTTGCTATAGCGGAGAGATGGCACAACTGGACGCACAGGGGCTGCATCAGGTCATGGTGACATGGCACGTGGGAGTTGAGCTAGCAAGGAGTGGACATAGGGGCGCATCCGGTCGAGCATACCGAACACGTCCGATCATGGTTCAAAGGCTCTGGGAGCTCTCTAGACTTGACCTGACGCTGCTTCGCCTGTGCCCATTCGATCTCTAGCATTGTGTCTGATCGGTTGTGTTAGAGTGTGATAGAGAGAGAGCCATTGGGCCACCAACGGCTAATTCTTTTAAAGGGGACACGTGGCTCTCATGGAACAACCGGACATAGCGACCCACGTAGATAGCCCAATAATAGAGGTAATGACTCTATTGTTTGGGGTGTCTATAAATATCATTTGGCCGGCTCTAGCTCACTCTCTTAGCTATTTGCATTGACATAGCAACCTTATGAGCTTAGCCAAAGCCTTCTCACTCATCTCCATCATTGATTCATCTTTTTATGAGACTGGGAGAGAATCCAAGTGCATTGCTTGAGTGATTGCATCTAGAGGCACTTGGTGTTCATGTTTCGCTGTGGGATTCACTTGTTTCTCTTGGTGGTTGTCGCCACCTAGATGGCTTGGAGCAGCGATGATTGCCTAGTGGAGGTTGGTGATTGTCTCTGGCTCCGATCCTAGTGATTGTGAGGGTTCTTGACCTTTCCCCGGTGGAGAGCCAAAAGGTACTCTAGTGGATTTCTCATGGCTTGTGTGATCCTCATCTTGTGTTGGTTGTGCGGCACCCAATTGAGGGTTTGACATGTGATGCAAATTAGCGTATGAACCTCCAAGTGAGTGAATCACCACAACAAGGACTAACTTGCCGGCAAGCAAGTGAACCTCGGTAAAAAATCTTGTGTCATCATTGTCCGAGGATTTCTTGATTGATTGTGATTGACTCAATTCCTCTACATGGTGGTATAATCATCACATCACCTCTCTTGTACTTACATTTCTAGTGCTGCTTCGCTATTTAGTGTAATTAGTTTTGAGAGCAAGCTTGTGTCGGGTCTAGTGGTTAGTGAGACTCTTTAGTTAGTCTTTGAGAACTCACTAACTTAGTGTAGTGGCATAGCCTTTGTGTGGATAGAGATTATAGCAACTAGAATTATGGTAGGTGGCTTGTATTTTTATTAGGCTAGCGCAACATTCGCTTCGCCTCATATTTGTCTAACCATTTTGTTAAGTATTGTTGTAGAAATTTTTAGAGGCTATTCACCCCCCTTTAGTTATTAGGACCTTTCAAGTGGTATCAGAGCCGTGGTCACTGTGATTTGAGGCTTAACAACCTTCGGTGTCAAAATGGCTTAAATCAACAACACCAAGAAGCCACCCCAATTTGATGGCTCTAACTATCTGTAACACCCTTGGTGTTACATTATACTGTTCTTACTAAAACACTGCATGAGCATTATACTTATGATCAAATGTATATTACATGAAGTATAAATCAATGTACGGCACTTGAAACGTTTATACGAAACAAGAAACCAATGTTACGTTTCATGTCACATAATATTGTTTAGTATTCTAATCAAATTTTTATCGAACAAAAATGTTATAGCACGTTTATGCGAACTGTGATAAAGTTTATAGTACGTACTTTGTAGGCGACGATGAAATATGTGTGGTCGAGGACGAGGTTTGCTAGCTAGTGTATCAAGAAGCTCAAAATTTGAATTTGACGCAAAACCGTTCGAGGTTTATTCATTTTGTGTCAAGTCCATAATTGGGCCGACGAAGCCATGTTTGGCAATTTGTGTAGAGCGATCGGCTTAGGAAGTGGCGCGATGTCATGGCCTAGGTCAATAGCCCTACGTACCCTCTTGCGTATAGAAAAATTGGTTTGGCGTTTGGACCTTCGGGTAGGATTTTGTGACAGCTTTAAAAAGCGTGCATGTCACTTATTTTGAACAGAGCCAGCGCTGGCCGCGGTCACCGCCGCTGCTGGCTCGCCCAGCGCGCACCGAAGCACCAGCCACATGCTCACTGCCACCCTATGCATGCACATCACATGCATGGTCCTTGCGCTGCTGCCTCGGCTGCCTGCTACCACGCGCTGCCGCATGGTTCACATCGCCGTGGCTGACGCGCTGCGTCCAGGACACTACCCGCGCCCTACCCTACAATAGGAGGATGTGCGTTGGGTCCCACGCTACTGCTAGGGTAGACGTATCTACCTGCCACTCACCATGCACACACGCAAGCGCGCTACGCCCAGGTCTTGGCATCTCTGCATCGCCGTCGTGTCGTGCGGTACCCTAATCACGCTGCGCGTCGTTCATCAACACAGCGCGGCACTACTCCCATTGACCAGCCATAGCTGCATGTGCGTGGGACAGCTGCCTGCTCCACCATCACTTCAGCATCACATTGCGCTATTGCTTCCCTTGTCTGGCGTCGTCCGCTGTGATGCAGTACCGAGCTTTGTCGGCTTTTGGGATCGGTCGTGTGGATAGCCGCCTGGAGCACACCTCGCTGTTCCCCATTGTTTGTGTGCACTTGTACTTTGCATTGATGGCCACGACAGTGCCGAGCCAAGCCGTGCCAAAACCCCCTGTCTCCACTGTCGCCATGGCTAGCGGGACCCCTTCCTTTGATTCGCCGTGATAGCAGCACTATAATCCAATTCGTCGCATCCTCGGCTCCGCTAGGTAGCTGGCCGCACAACTGACCCCATCTCATTGCTTGTACCACCACATAGAGCCTCAATTTGAAATCGCCGCTCTGCTGGTTCCATAAGACCGGACGGGCACACACCGTCGGCAAGCCACCTATCCAAAGCATCCCATGGCGATTCCTTGCACCACCGGCCTCGTATCCCCCTCCTAAGTACCCTATGCACCTCTGCCATAACGCTACCATAGCCTAGCTTTCCCTAACATAGCCGTGCCATCACCGTGCACCGCTGCACCACCTCGCGCGCATGCGGCCAGCTCGGCTCGGGCCATCTCCGAACGAATCATCATCATGAAGGGTTCCATTGTGAGTCACTGGAGCTCATTAGCTACCTATTTTGCCCTGGTCTTATTGACGTTCATCGGAACGGCACCGCCGTGACTGCAGGACCTCCGCCACCGTGGTCAAACAACGCTGCTACATCCCGGGTCACGCTTCCTTTGCCCGGCACGAGTGATTACAGAGTAGTCCGAGGGTGTTTCTGCATTTTTGCCGTCCCGCGCGTGTCCTTACCGTCGCGGGCCGTCGTCTGGCTAGGCCATGCCCCTGCGTGGGCCATGCTGCGCTGGCGCGCGCGTCGCACCATTGTGGGCCGAGCCACGTGAGTGGCCCACAAGTTAGAAATCGGTTTCCTCAATTTCCAGTAAAGTAGAAATGCTTATTTAATTTAGTTATGAGTTGAACTTTGATAAATTGTAGTAAATTATGTAGTTGTCCAAAAATAGTTAAACCAATTTTGTTAGGTTCACAAAATTTCCTTCTATTTGTTAGTACAGTTAGATTACAGTTAGTTGTGTCAATGGTAGGTTCATAAATTCAAACTAGGTGGCTCAGTATTATGTAGATTAATATTTGTAGGAATTTTTATGATAAATTGGTGTTAGCTATAGCTAAAAAAATTTATAGTTGGCCCACTAGATTATTATGTACTTGTTGTAAATTTTGTAGCCCTAGAATAAGTTGATAAATAGAGTAGCTATTATCCTTGCTTTATCGTATATAGTGCAAATCAGCACTAGGAGTAAGAAGATATGTAGTTGCTATAATAATATGTGCCATGCTCCAAACTGGTTATTAGTAATAATAGATAGCTTAGTATCATGGTCGGTAGCACTAGCTCAGTAGTTATATAGAGGTACTTTTATTTTAAGAGCTATCGTTACTAGATTACTAAGTGTTGCATCATTATTTCATGCATGTAGATCACGAGATGGTAGAATTCGTGCCCATCAACAAACAGGAGTACGACGAGGTCATCGAGGAGTACGAGGAGGAAGTCCTCATGCAGAAGGGAGCCCCAGAGCCGTCTGGTGCTGACCTTACTGACCCGTCGTCTGCCTAAGGCAAGGCCCGATGCATAACCCCTATTTTTAAATGATCACTGAATATATATCTATGATGTGCATTTACATTACAGGCATTTTATGGGAACTATATGATGACTTAGAGTCCTACTAGTACAAGTCGAGTAGCTGCTATGCTCAGGATATCGGTAGCATGAGTAACCTACCGTTACTCGCAAATAGGTGATAAATATGATGACTTATGGTAAAATGATGGAAAGGTAAATGGTGATCGAGTAGGGATATGGTTTGGGTACTAGTGGGTGTAAAGGGTTGTGTCTTGTGGCCAACAGGGCATAGCTCGGTTACACTTTTTTCCTGTCTATGTCGATTAAGGACCGGTCGTTGCAATGGACTGCTAGGCAAGTCACAGATCTATTGTCCCGAGCGCATACTTGGGTATGGGCACAGGGAAGACTTGTTGCTCTCTTAGTCGCAGGATCTAGCTCTTTCTAGATTGACTGATTGGAGGTGGAGATAGTGGAGGTCCTTGCACCACACTAAGTCAGGGACTTAGGACTGGGGCTTGGAGTCCAAGTTTGGACAGGGGACCTAGACACCCAGGGATAGGAGAGTGATGGGTTGGTCCTGTTTGTGCCTAGGGTACAAGTGGGGCGTGTGTTTTCGGGGCACCCAGCTGAGCACATTGGTTTGCAAATCGCCGCCGAGTTGGTATGGCTTGTCTTAACTCTAGCATTGTAGTAAGAACTAAAAGTTGAAAGGAGAAGAAAAGGAACTGATTGCTCAACTCTTGCTTGAAAGTAGAACATGTGCTTATATAGACTGGCTAGATAATAACTTAATATAGCTTTTAATAATAATATAAATAAGGACTCACTATTAGTATTGCTTTCTGCTAAAGAAAACCAGCAAACCATAAAGCCTACCATATTCCTTGGAGTCAGGAAATTATTCCCACTAGTCGGATAAGTCTTGCAAGTACATTGAGTACTTAGGGTTTATTTACCCCTATTGCAGGTGATGCATGAGAAGTACCTTTATGTGGAGGATTCTTCTTGTGGGCATAGACGGATCCTCGTCCCTTATCGCTAGATGTTATGTTTAAATTCCGTTGTTTATGATTCCGCACTCTAGTATTTGGTATTGTAATAATGTACTTTTTAAGAAACTCTGATGTATGAAATGGACCAGTATTGTAACTCGTTCTCATTATTAGATCCTTGGAAAAAATGTGGATCTTTTGGGTTCTCTCTTGGGGTGTGCCCGATGGATACCACCTGTAGTAGCTTGCTTTCATGGTGCTTAGTGTCTGGTGGAAGGCGAGCACCTCCGTAAGCATGTTATTTTCGGGCGGTTTCTACCATAGTTGGTACCAGAGCCAATAATGATCACAAGTTCATCACTCTTTTTCAAAACTTAAAAATTTGATCAACAAAATTTTTGCGAAAAGTAGGATGTGATTAAGTTAAGTTAATTAAGTATAAGCCCTAGCAATATGGTCTATCTAGGATAGCGGCACGAGTTTTATCTAATCAGTTTTCTGCAGGTACACTGACTTACGTTGCGTAAGAAATCGCTCAGTATACGGAAAGTGAGTGTGCGATGTGCCAAAAAGTTTTACGAATGCCGCTATATTCCGACTTGAGTGAACGTATAGGCCGAAGCATGCATCATAATAATAGCATCTTACTTAAACTGAAATCCCCCTTCACATAGGCGGCGTTTGGGGGGAGGGAGGCCGGTCACAGGAGGACGACGGAGGTGAGAGGAAGTGGCGCTAGGGCACGAAGATGGTGGCGACGACGGGGGGAATATTCGGCAGCCTGACGACGTCCGCAAGGAAGAAGAGCGCCCAGACTTAGCCAATTTTTGGCCTACATGTGCGCCCTATATTTATACTGGGGACTATTTGTAGGGGTGTGAGTGAGCCTCCCCTACAAATATTTTTCAATTTATTTTTATTACTTGTTCTATATATTCATTTTTCTTTATATATAACTATATATATTTATTTTCTGATTAATTTATATATATAAATGTATCTATATATACACTCTTTTGTTATAGAAAATGTATAATTCTATATTTGGTTCTTTACAAAAAGTATATTTTAAAAATTGAAAATTTGAAATTTAAAGCAACTTAACCAATTTCATCTCCACTAAATGAGCTCTAATGAAAATTTTGTAAACATCAAAGTTGTAGAAATCATTAAGATGTACAACTTATATTTTGGTCATCTTTTTATTTGACCAAATTTGAACCGTTCAAATTTTTATTTTCAATAAATGTCAAGTTCAAATAAGATTGTGAAACCTTAAATGATTTCAAATAGGAAAGTCATGAACATTAAAGTTGTTGAACACATCACTATCTACAACTTTTATTTTTGTCATCTTTTTATTTGACAAAATTTGAATAGTTCAAATTTGAATTTCAATAAATAGCAACTTCAAACAAGATTTTAAAATCTTAAATGATTTCAACTATAAAAGTCATGAACATAAATGTTGTTGCAACTTGTCACTATTTACAACTTTTATTTTGGTTACTTCTTCATTTGACAAAATATTAGTAAACATTGTTCACAAATTCACATATTACTCGTAGTTTCATGAACTATATGAGAGACATGTTAATTTATGAACAATGTTTACTATCACTTTAGTCAGATGAAGAAATAACCAAAATAAAAGTTGTAGATCTTGATGAGTTATACATCTTTGGTATTCATCACTTTTTTAGCTAAAATTATTTGGTGTTCAAAATCTTGTTAGAACTTATCATTTTTTTAAATTTGAAAATTTAAATTGCTCAAACTTTGTCAAACGAAAAGAATGACCAAATAACACAGTAACTTAATAGAGCATGATTTTAGAAAATTTTAGGAAAAATCATCACTATTTGGAGTTAGTATGAGAGAGAAAGACTAGTTACAAATTTACCCAGAGATTAAAAAGAAAAATTATAACTGTTCATGCTGATTAATGATGAACAAGTGTGATTTCTCCCTCATACTAACTTCAAATATGATGGGTTTTTCCCTAAAAGTTTCTAAAATTATGCTCTATCATTTTAGTCTGGTCATCTATCTTTGTCAATAATTTTGGACAATTCAAATTTTGAATTTCAGAAAATAACAACTTCAAACCTGATTTTAACCACTAAATAATTTCAGCTGTAAAGGTGATGAATATAAAAGTTGTATAACTCGTCAAGATCTCCAACTTTTATTTTGGTCATTTGTTCATTTCATAAAGTGTTAAGTACTTGTTTTAAGTATTTCAATAGCAGTCCGAACATGTTGCAGTAGTAATAAGTGCTTGTTTCAAGTGTCTGCGTGTTATAGCTGTTTTTAGTAGTAATAAAGTGGCATGTTGCAATAGGTTCATCTGGATGTTGCAAAGGGTAGTCTCACACATATGTATAAATGTAGTCTCACACACATACATAAATATATAGTCTCACACACATATATAAATATATAGTCTCACATACATGACATAACGAAGTCTTACAAACACACACACTTACACAAACACTCACGTTCAACAACTAGCTAGCCCGCTGTAACAATTTTTTCCTTGGCACCTTTTTGTTCCCATGGCAATATATCTTTGGGCACGGTTCTTTTCCACAACACTGATCTTTTTACGAAAGTCTGTGAATAGCGACATCTCATCGTAGTTATCGTAAGCTTCAACATCATCCATGCCATCAACTCCGATAATGTGATGTTTCTCGGAGGCAACCACGTGCTTTGTCTTCTTCTTCGGGGGGAGGTTACTTTGTGGGTCAGGCATATAGAAAACTTGTGCAACACGTGAAATGAGCACCCAAGGGTCATCTTGGTAGCCTAGATTCTCGAGGTCCTAGGACTCTCAATCCTGATCTTATTCAGTTGGTGTTGTTTGATCCAGCAGCATCGAAATAGGGCCACCATTATATCCCTTCATAGTCAAGTTCCCATATCTCTTCAATGATGCCAAAGTATTGGATCTTTCACCCCACTCCATTGAGAGCTTCTATTCAAACACCGCTATTTTGGTTCACATATTTACTATCCTTTGCGGGTATAGTACATGTACCCATTGATGTCATAAGCTTTCCAAGATGTCAATTATGTCGATGGCCCCTCCACCAACCTACTAATGGTAATAGAGTCTATGGTTTCTCCAGACTGGTATGTTTTGGTCCTTCAACCATGTAGTTAGTCGTTGCTTGTGATGTTTCATGACCCAATCATCTGAACGACCATTTCTCTCCACCATAATGATAGCCAAGTGTTCATCAATGTTCGGTTGCATTAGTTATGTACTCGGTAAGACACTGTAATGGGCCCCACTCACTTCTTTGTAATCATGGTCGATGAACACTTTTCTACCACTGGTGCCCTTCCTAGCCAGCCTACCCTTGTGATGAGAATCGGGTTTACCAATCCCTTTCTATACTTTTAGGTACTCTTGACAGCACTCAATGACTTCTTCAGTACTATAACCCTCTATCATGGAGCCCTCTGGGTATGCTCAATTATGTATGTATCAGGCTTAGAACCGACATGAACCGCTTGTAGGACCACATTTCATGCAAGTAGCAAGGGCCCAGCAGTCTGTATCTAGTTGGTTTTGTGTCTCCACCACAAATTCATGTAGGTCACTCAACTCTTTCTTGCCAATCGTCTTCTTTGAGATCTTCGAAAACAAGTAGCACATGCTGGTAATGGCCATTTTCAAGAACTATGGCTTTATAGCCCTGATTGCAATAGGTAGAAACACTGTCAGCATCACATGACAATCATGAGCCTTGTAGTGTGTTATTGATAAGTTCCTTCATCAACACTAGCTTCTTCACATTCGCTGAAAACCCAAGTCGGGACTTTAACTCCCCTCAGGAAAGTGCATATAGCTCTCTTCTCTTCTGGTGTTAGGTTGAAGCACGCTGCGGGCAGAGTGTATTTTCCATTAGCCTTAGGTACCAGGTGAAGCTGTGGCATCACTGTTTAGCTTCACCATGTCTTTGCATGATTTAAGACCATCCTTTGACTTTCCTATGTCCATCAAGGTAGCAATGAGACTCTCAAAGACATTCTTCTACATGTGCATAGCATCAATGGCATGGGGGACCTCCAAGTCTGGCCAATAAGGTAGATACTGAAAGAAGATCGATTGTTTCTTGAAAGGTATGCCTTCGACGAGAGGTGTGCTTCTATCTCTATTTGTCCCATCTGGATTCTTCTTTCCATATACGACGCGTATGTTTTTCATCATTCTATACTACGTGTTCTCCTATTATGATGTCTCTTCAGAGGGGGTTCAATCTCCAGGGTGTTGTTCATAAAATCTAAAGAACAATTTACTGCGGTACTTGTGACTTATCTTTAAGAAGCGCTAGTTTCCTTAGGTAAACTATCTTCTTGGATGCATCTAGGAACACCCATGTAGTACCATCCAAGCAAACTAAGCATCCCATATTCCCCTTGATCTGTCCAGACAAAGCAAACAACAGTGGGGTAATCATTGTGTCGACACAGAATTTCATCCCGTGCTGAGGACACACGAGCAAGCCAGGAAGGGTCCGCTCGATGGAACAGGAGATGTACCTAGCTTCAGCATAGGTGTGGTCGATCCTACGCACTCCTCCTGAGATGTGCCAGTCAATTTGACCCTGTAATTGATAAGGAGAGAAAGTTTATTAGTAATTTAGGGCAGGAACGTGCTGGTGTTGTCAGATAGTCCCTGAATGTGCGGCTCTGAGAGCCGAGATGAAGGGAGACCGACTAAATAGTTGATTCCAGCATATTCATAAGAATAAATCAATTAAAGCTCATGGGGTTGTATAAGAAGAATCGGATATCATTCAGAATGAATATCATTATTTAGACAAATATTAGTCAATGGTAATAAGATGTCAACAATAATTAGTTTATACTAAGCCAATGACTGCAAGTAATCGAACTCCTTTAGAAAAGAAACAGTTCATTATCATTCAACCATTTAATAGGGATAAATCTAATGAACATATTAGATCTCATCTATCGCTATAACCAGTGGGGCATTAGGTAGAATCATGTAGGCCGTAGAAACAACAATAGACTCGATGACCCTAACTTATTACTAATATCAGTGGGGCATGAGGCAGAATCATACAGGCCATAATACAATAATAAGATCATGGGGCTAACACATCTTTCAACCTATCACTACTTCAACAATCTCGTGATATGAACTGTTCGTGAAAGCGCTCGATATCAGGCTAAAATAGCAGATTCAGGCATAGCGCATAGTTAAGGTCATTCCCTCTCAGGAATAGATCTACCAAATAACGATCCCCACTCCACGGTGCTAACAGTTGGGTGTCAGGCAGAATCACATAGGCCATGATAATGGGCGTTGGAATAGTTTTCGCTAGCCAATAGATCTACTCAAGATCAAACATGCCTTAACCTCATGCTATGCAGATCAAGATTGATGTAAAACAGCCGATAAAACTTAACTCATCGTTTAAAGTGCAAATTAGATCAGTTTAGATTAACAAACGATGGGTTGAAAAAGATATAAGGCCGATCTAGATCAATCCCAATCGGGCGAAGTGATATTGCTATAATTAAATAAATAATGGAAGCAATAAGCAATATCGGTAACTTAATAAATCTATCTAAACGAACGCCACCCTTAGATAGAGCCGATAACTTGACCTTAATCTAGTTCGAGCAGTGGAGGTCGACCGGATCGATGCAGCCATACTTGAACTAGACAAGAGTCGATAACTAACTCAAACCAGAGTCGCGGTGGAGGTCGACCGAATCTATGTAGCCGTACGAATAGAGGTATAAGCCATGACAGTACTTACAAATAAGCAGTGGAGATCGATCGGATCGATGTAGCTGTACTTGCTGAAGAACTCACCGAGATCTACTCTACTCCTACTCCTAAGGGGTGGTCGGAGCTGAAAAAAGTAAATAACTGGTATTTGATTGATTGTGTCTTTTTTTACAATAGCCGGGGTTTGATATTTATACCCAGGGACCTACGCATGACTCCTATCTAAGCATGACTCATCACAATCTTTGGCCCTAAGAAAAAACATTCCTAATTTAAGATAACTTAGACTCTAATCTTTCCCTTTTTGTAGAGTCCATCATGTCTTGTTCTAGTGCCGATCGTAGCATTTGTCGTTATCTGCTAGCGCTGCCTAAAGAAAGCCGATTCCAGTGCTGCATTCGAATTAGCTAGATCTGATCTGCATGTAATTGATTCCCTGCTGACATGATCTTGGAAGCTTTCGAGTCCCTTGTGACCCTTCTTCCAAATTTTGGTGTAAACGCATACCCCCAATTTTGGGATAAAAGTAATTTTATTCCAAAATTATCACGTCTTGTATCTCCGATAGGTCTACAGTCACGGGTAGAGAATCTTGATCTAGGATCTACCATTTGTCGTCGCCTATGTTAGCTCATGAGCCCATGCTTCAAAACTTTTTACGAGAGCATCATTGCTTCACGGGCACTTGGATTCATCTTTCTAGGCCAACTATAAAATGTCTATTTGACCCTAGCGAGAGCAACTCAACAATTCAGCGATGTTTCTCTTCTATCTGCCCCCTTGAGTGCTTCTGACTCCGCCGGACCCTCCATGGTCTATCCTTTTGCTATGAAGATCTTGAGCGGTTAGAAGAATTCTTGTGCATAGGGTGATTGTGTCGCTCATTCAAGCTGCCTCATCGAGCAAGAAGACCAGCTATTATGGTTAGAAGAATTCTTGTGATATCACCTGAGTCTTCTATCCATGCTCGCAAAGCTATTCGCAAGGGCTAAAATGTGTGAACACATTCCCCTTGTTTGTTCCTTCAAACGCCCACCGGGAAAGCTACATGCTTCTTTCCCATAGTTTCTCAATTTACCGAGAAGTCGGCTAGGCATCTGTTAGGTGGGTTGAAAGCTCTAGTTTGGTTTTGGTGAATTAATGAAACCCTAAGTGCTAACCTAGTTTATCAAGTGATCATGAGATAGGTAGCACACTCCAAGTGATGAAGCAAATAAAGATCATAAAATGATGATGGTGATGCCATGGTGATGATCAAGTGCTTGGACATGAAAAGAAGAAAGAGAAAAACAAAAAGCTCAAGGCAAAGGTATAAATTGTTGGAGCTATTTTGTTTTGGTGATCAAGACACTTAGAGAGTGTGATCACATTTAGGTTTCATAGCCAGCATCGATCGCTGACCGAATGCTGGGTCACTCAGCGACTAGACGCTGGAAGGCTACGTCCGGTCCGGCTGCCGAACATCACACAATAGTATCACCGTGAGACCGAATGCTGGCTGTGTCTGGTCAAGGGCGACCTGACACGTCCGGTCGAGAAATGTCATCTCTAGAAGCTTACTGGAAATGACCGAACGCTGGGGTTCAGCGTCCGGTCACTTCTAGCTACAGCGTCTAGTCATCTTATGACCGTTGAGATCAGGCGCACAACATTTGAAGAGAGGGACATGTGGCACGCATCATGTGACTAGACACTGAGGTCCAGCATTCGGTCAGTATGATCGGAGCATCCGATCACCCCGCATTGTGCCTAGTGAAGGGGTACAACGGCTCTATTTCATGGGGGATTCTATTTAATCCCCTTGGCTAGTTCAAGCTACACTCTCTTGGCCATTTGCATTGACATAGCAACCTTGTAAGCTTAGCCTAAAGCCCTCCCATCCATCTCCATCATTGATTCATCATCTTTGTGAGATTGGGAGAGAATCCAAGTGTAGTGCTTGAGTGTTTGCATCTAGAGGCACTTGGTGTTCGTGTTTCGCTATGGGATTCGCTTGTTACTCTTGGTGGTTGCCGCCAGCTAGATGGCTTAGAGCAGCGAGGATCATCGAGCAGAGATTGGTGATTGTCTCTGGCTCCGATCATGGTGATTATGAGGGGTTCTTTACCTTTCCCGGCAGAGAGCCAAAAGGTACTCTAGTAAATTGCTCATAGCTTGTGTGATCCTCATCTTGTGTTGGTTGTGCGGCACCCTATTGTGGGTTTTGCGTGTGATGCCAGTTAGCGCGTGAACCTCCAAATGAGTGAATTGCCACAACGAGGACTAGCTTGCCGGCAAGCAAGTGAACCTCGGTAAAAACATTGTGTTATCATTTGATTCTGAGGTGATTGGTCTTCATTGTTATTCACTCTTGTGATTGATTGGCTCTTTCCTCGACACGGCGGTATAACAATCTTTCTCACTCTCTTTACAATACCACAAACTAGTTGTCAAGCTCTTTAGTGTAGCTAGTTATGAGAGCTTGTTAGTTTGGTTAATGTGGCTCTTTAGTTAGCTTTTGAGAGCACACTAACTTACTGTAGTGGTATAGCTATTGTGTGGATAGAAGCTACATAAACTAGAATTGTGGTAGGTGGCTTGTAATTTTAGTAGGCTAGCGTAACACTTGCTTTGCCTCTTAATTGTCTAACCAGTTTGTTAAGTGTTGTTGTAGAAATTTTTAATAGGCTATTCACCCCCCCTCTAGCCATTAGGACCTTTCAAGTGGTATCAGAGCGGAGGTCACCATGATTTGAGGCTTAACAACCTTCGGTGTAAAAATGGCTCAAATCAACAACATAAAGAAGTCACCCCAATTTGATGGCTCAAATTATCCCTATTAGGAAACCTAAGATGACAACTTATATCAAGTCAATCAATAGGAAGGTTTGGAAGGTGGTAGAAAGAAAGATTGAGATAGAAGATGAAGAGGCTCCCACCGCCGCCGAAGAAATGCTACTCCAAAACAATGACATTGCTCTTAGTGCTATCCATGATGCTTTGGATGAGAGAACTTTAGAGCAAATCAAGAACATTGAGAGAGCTCATGAGGCATGGAAGAAATTGGAAGAATCATTTGAGGGCACTCAAGCCATGAAGGGTGCAAAGGCATACATTCTCAAAGAGAAGTTTGCAAGCTTCAAGATGAAGGAGGATGAGACTGTGCGGAGATGTTCCATAGGCTTCAAGTGCTTGTCAATGATCTCAAAGCACTTGGAGAAGAGGTGAAGGACAAGGACTTCTCCCACAAGTTCTTGAGATGCTTGCCTTCAAGATTTGGCACATTGGTCACTATTCTAGTAAGGAGTAGTTTGGACACCATGACACCAAACCAAGTATTGGGAGATATAATGACCGATGATACATATAGAGATGAAGATAAGAAGGAAGAAAAGAAGGAGAAGAAAGATGAGAAGAAGGAGGAGAAGAAGAAGAGCATGGCATTAAAGGCCACATCATCCAAGGGCAAAGCAAAGCAAGAAACATCAAGTGAAGATGATGATTCATGGGATGATGATGAAAACATGGCTCTCTTTGTAAGAGATTTGGCAAGTTCATGGTGAAGAAGGGCTACCGTGCTAGAAGAAAGAAATCTTCATCCAAGAACAAGGAAGAGTCAAGGAGGTGCTTCAATTGTGGAAGCAAAGATCATCTTATTGCTCAATGTCCATACACTAGTGACAAAGATGATGACAAGAAGAACAAGAAGGAGAAGAAGGAAAAGAAAGAGAAGAAGGACAAGATGACCTTCAAGAAGAAGAAAGGTGGTTCATATGTGGTCACTTGGGATAGTGATGCTTCCTCAAGTGATGATGATGACAACAATACCACCAAGAAGAATGCACTTGCAAGCATTGCTATCAATGAGAAGCCTTCTCTCTTCAACACTCCATCATGCTTCATGGCTAAGGCCACTAAGGTACAAACTTGTGATGATGGAAGTGATGAAGAACATGATAATGAAAATGAAAATGAAAATGATAGTGATAGTGATGATGATGAACCTACTAAGGATGAACTATTTGACATGCTAGAAGATGCTAGAGAACACTTTGGCATTAAGAGAAGGGAATGCAAAAGCTTGTGTAAGGAACTAAAAGCCCTTAAGAAAGCCTTTGATGAGCTCAATGCAACTCATGAGAGGCTAGAGGAAGCCCATGAGAAGCTTGGCAAGGCTCACAAGAAGCTTGAAAAGCTCATTCTTCTTTGCTTAATGAACAAAATAAGAAGAATCATGTTGAAACTTGTGATTTAGGTTTAACTTATGATATAATTGATGAATCACTATCTATGCCTATCATTGTTCCTCCCACTAACCCTTCTTGTAGTACTTCCACTTCTACCTCATCTAGTAGTGATGGTCTCACATGTGATGCCTCACTAATGGTTGAGAATGAGAATCTCAAGAAGGAGGTCAACAAGCTCACTCACACCTTGGCTAAGGCCTATGGTGGAGAGGACTGCTTGCTTATGTACTTGGGTAGCCAAAGAGCTTCTCTCTATAAATAGGGATTGGGCTATACTCCCAAGAAAGGCAGGGCGGCCTTTGCTCCTCACAAGACTAGTTTTGTGAAGAACAATGGTCGGTTTTGCACTAGTTGCAAGCAAGTTGGTCATATAGAGCAAAAGTGCATAAACAAGAAGTCACAAGCTAATGTATCCTCCATTAAGCTTGATTGTTTCTATGTACTTACAAAGGGTGCAAATGGTATAAAGGCTAAGTTCATTAGTAAACCATGGATGGGCTCAAAGAAGAAAGCCATTTGGGTACCAAAGAGCTTAGTGACTAACCTTCAAGGACCCAAGCAAGTTTGGGTACCTAAAAAGAATTGATCTTCTTTTGTAGGTAAATTGCAAAGCTGGAGGAAGGCATTGGGTTCTTGATAGTGGGCGCACTCAACACATGATCGGTGATGCAAGAATGTTCAACTCAATCAACACCAATGGCAATGATGGTTATGATAGTATCACATTTGGTGACAATGGCAAAGGCAAGGTCAAAGGGCTTGATAAGATTGCAATATCCAATGACATGAGCATATCCAATGTGTTGCTAGTTGAGAGCTTGAATTTCAATTTGCAATCCGTGGCTCAATTGTGTGACCTTGGATTCAAATGCATATTTGGGGTAGATGATGTAGAAATCATAAGTGTAGATGGCTCTAATTTGATCTTCAAAGGCTTTAGATATGAGAATCTATACTTGGTTGATTTCAATGCTAGTGAAGCTAGATTATCTACATGCTTGTTCACTAAGTCTAGCATGGGTTCGTTATGGCATAGAAGGCTTGGTCATGTTGGAATGAAACAAGTGAATAGATTTGTTAAGCATGACTTAGTTAAAGGCTTGAAAGATGTGGTGTTTGAGAAGGATAAGCTTTGTAGCTCTTATCAAGCTGGTAAACAAGTTGGAAACACCCATCCTAAGAAAAGCATAATGAGCACTAGTAAAGCATTTGAGTTATTGCACATGGACTTATTTGGGCCAACACAATATACTAGCATCAGTGGTAACAAATATGGATTTGTGATAGTGGATGATTACACTAGATACACATGGGTATTCTTTCTAGTGGACAAAAGTGATGTGTTTGCAACATTCAAATCATTTGTCAAAGGCATTCACAATGAGTTTGAAACAACCATCAAGAGAGTTAGAAGTGACAATGGTAGTGAGTTTAAGAACACTAGAATTGATGAGTTGTGTGATGAATTTAGAATTAGACATCAATTCTCGGCCAAGTACACACCTCAATCTAATTGCCTTGTTGAGAGGAAGAATAGGACACTCATTGATATGGCATGGTCTATGCTTAGTGAGTACAATGTGAGTCAATCTTTTTGGGCCAAAGCTATCAATATGGCTTGCTATTGTAGCAACCGCCTTTATTGTCACCCATTGAAAGAAAAGACACCATATGAGCTCTTGAATGGTAGAAAGCCCAACATTGCATATTTTTGAGTCTTTGGTTGCAAATGCTATATCTTGAAGAAAGGCACTAGATTGGGCAAGTTTGACAAAAAATGTGATGAAGGATTCCTACTTGGTTATTCCACCACAAGCAAAGCATATAGAGTTTGGAATTTGCATAGTGGTAGTCTTGAGGAAGTTCATGATGTTGAATTTGATGAAACCAAGGGTTCACAAGTAGAGAATGAGAACTTGGAAGATGTTAGAGGCATTCAACTTTCAAATGCCATGAAGAACATGGATATTGGTGAATTGAGACCTAGGCAAGTGAATGATGATGAAGATGATCAAGTGCAAGTGCTCTCTAACTCAAATGTGCAAGATGATACAAATCAAGCTAGTGCAAGTGGATCTCATGATAATGAACAAAATCAAGTGGCTAGTATATCATCTCAACCCAATGGTCAAGCAAGTGCAAGCAATCAAGTTCCAATGCTCTAACCAACCAATATTGCAAGGGATCATCCATTGGACACTATCATTGGTAATATTTCAAGAGGTATACAAACAAGATCAAGATTGGCTTCATTTTGTGAGCATTTCTCATTTGTGTCATCCATTGAACCAAAGAAGATAGATGAAGCATTGAAGGATGTTGATTGGGTGAATGCTATGCATGAAGAATTGAATAACTTCACAAGGAATCAAGTATGGGAATTGGTATAAAGACCAAAGGGACACAATGTGATTGGAACCAAATGGGTCTTTAGAAACAAGCAAGATCAAGATGGGATAGTAGTAAGGAACAAAGCAAGATTGGTAGCACAAGGCTATACACAAGTTGAAGGTCTTGACTTTGGAGAAACATATGCCCTAGTTGCTAGATTGGAAGCAATTAGAATATTGCTAGCCTATGCTTGTGCCCATAACATCAAGCTCTATCAAATGGATGTTAAGAGTGCATTTCTCCAAGGCTACATCAATGAAGAAGTATATGTTGAGCAACCTCCCGGTTTTGAAGATGATGAGAAACCCAACCATGTGTACAAGTTGAAGAAGGCATTATATGGCTTGAAGCAAGCACCTAGAACATGGTATGAGAGATTGAGGGACTTCCTACTCTCTAAAGGGTTCACAATGGGCAAGGTTGACACCACTCTTTTCATCAAGAAGATTGGAAAAGATCTATTTGTGTTGCAAATCTATGTTGATGATATCATATTTGGATCAACCAATCAAGATTTTTGTGAAGAGTTTGGAAAGATGATGGCTAATGAGTTTGAGATGTCCATGATTGGAGAGTTAAGTTACTTCCTTAGTCTTCAAATCAAGCAATTGAAGAATGGTACATTTGTAAGTCAAGGCAAGTACATCAAGGACATGATCAAGAAGTTTGGAATGAGTGATAGTAAAGCCATTAGCACACCAATGGGAACCAATGGCAACTTGGATAGTGATGCAAGTGGAAACATGGTGGATCAAAAATTGTATCGGTCTATGATTGGAAGCCTACTCTATGTGACCGCATCAAGACTGGATGTCATGTTTAGTGTATGCATGTGTGCAAGATTTCAAGCCTCACCAAGAGAAAGTCATTTGAAGGCTACAAAGAGAATATTGAGGTACTTGAAGCATACACCAAATGTTGGTTTGTGGTATCCCAAAGGTGCAAAGTTTGAGCAAGTTGGTTACTCCGACTCGGATTATGTGGGATGCAAGGTTGAAAGGAAGAGCACATTGGGCACATGTCAATTGTTGGAAAGATCACTTGTTTCATGGTCATCAAAGAAGCAAAATAGTGTTGCATTATCAACCGCTAAAGTCGAATATATATTCGCTAGTAGTTGTTGTGCACAAATACTTTAGATGAAGGCCACCATGAATGACTTTGGAATCAAGTTCAAGAAAGTGCCATTGCTAAGTGACAATGAGAGTGTAATCAAGTTAACCAACAATCCGGTTCAACATGCAAGAACAAAGCACATTGATGTCCGCCACCATTTTATAAGAGATCACCAATAAAAAGGGGACATTTGCATTGAGAGTGTAGGCACCGAAGATCAACTTGGCGATATATTCACCAAGCCATTGGATGAGAAAAGGTTTTGCAAGCTAAGGAATGAGTTGAACATATTGGATTTCTCAAATATGTGTTGATGCACCCCCCCACTTATATGACATGCTCATGAACTTGTATGGTGCATTTGAATGTGCATTTCATATGATTTGCTTTCATAGCACAAGTTTTAAATTTCAATATCCATGCTTGAGTGGTGTATGCTAGTTGTAGGTTTGAATGATGAAATGAAAATCAAGCATGCATAGGTTATCTAGTGATTTCATTTCCAAGTATTTATAAGTGGTATCTAGCTAACCATAGTGCTAAGGATGGTATAATGGTGCACTCCGATTGGTATCACGTTTCAAAGGTCCATCTTTTATACCTTAGCATCATTTGGTAGACATTGTCTCCTATATTTCCTATCTAAGCATATGTGCAAGCTACAATCCAAACTCTTAGCACATATGTAGGGGGAGCAATTACTACCATTTGGGGTTCATGAAACTTGTCCATATCCTTTTACACATGGTAAATATGCTTGGACAAGCAACTTGGATTCAATTGAATTTTAATTCATATCTTTGTATAAGGGTTGTCATCAATTACCAAAAAGGGAGAGATTGAAAGCTCTAGTTTGGTTTTGGTGAATTGATGAAACCCTAAGTGCTAACCTAGTTTATCAAGTGATCATGAGATAGGTAGCACACTCTAGGTGATGAAGCAAATGAAGATCACAACATGATGATGGTGATGCCATGGTGATGATCAAGTGCTTGGACATGAAAAGAAGAAAGAGAAAAACAAAAAGCTCAAGGCAAAGGTATAAATTGTAGGAGCTATTTTGTTTTGGTGATCAAGACACTTAAAGAGTGTGATCACATTTAGGTTTGATAGCCGTACTATTAAGAGGGGTGAAACTCGTATCGAAATACGGTTATCAAAGTGCCACTAGATGCACTAACTCATTGCATATGCATTTAGGATCTAGTGGAGTGCTAACACCCTTGAAAATATTTGTGAAAATATGCTAACACATGTGCACAAGGTCATACACTTAGTGGTTGGTACATTTGAACAAGGGTGAAGAAGATAGAGGTGAAAAAGGGTTAGTCTCACTGGTCACAAAGTGACCGGACGCTGGTCTTTGAAGGACCGGCACATCCGGTCAGTTGTTGCAGCAAAGACGCTGGCGTCGATCACTGACCGGACGCTGGGTCACTCAGCGACCGGATGCTAGAAGGCTACGTTCGGTTTGGCTGCCAAATAGCACACAGTAGTATCACCATGCGACCGGATGTTGGCTGTGTCCGATCAAGGGTGACCGGACACGTTTGGTCGAGAAATGTCATCTCTAGAAGCTAACTGGAAACGACCAGACACTAGGGTTCAGCATCTGGTCACTTCTAGCTGCAGTGTTCGGTTGTCTTATGACCGTTGAGATCGGGCGCACAACATTTGAAGAGAGGGACATGTGGCACGCATCACATGACCAGACGCTGAGGTCCAACGTCTGGTCACCCTGCGTTGTGCCCAGTGAAGGGGTACAACGGCTCTATTTCATGGGGGATTCTATTTAAGCCCCATGGCCAGTTCAAGCTCACTCTCTTGGCCATTTGCATTGACATAGCAACCTTGTGAGCTTAGCCAAAACCCTCCCACTCATCTCCATCATTGATTCATTATCTTTGTGAGATTGGGAGAGAATCCAAGTGCATTGCTTGAGTGTTTGCATCTAGAGGCACTTGGTGTTCGTGTTTCGCTATGGGATTTGCTTGTTATTCTTGGTGGTTGCCACCACCTAGATGACTTGGAGCAGCGAGGATCATCGAGCAGAGATTGGTGATTGTCTCTGGCTCCGATCATGGTGATTGTGAGGGGTTCTTGACCTTTCCCGATAGAGAGCCAAAAGGTACTCTAGTAAATTGCTCGTGGCTTGTGTGATCCTCATCTTGTGTTGGTTGTGCGGCACCCAATTGAGGGTTTGGCGTGTGATTCCAGTTAGCGCGTGAACCTCCAAGTGAGTGAATCACCACAATGAGGACTAGCTTGCCAGCAAGCAAGTGAACCTCGGTAAAAAATATTGTGTCATCATTTGATTCTGAAGTGATTGGTGTCGACATAGAATTTTTGTCCTGTGCCAAGGACACACGTAGCAAGCTAGAAGGATCCGCTCGATGGAGCAGATCCACCTAGCTTTAGTGCAGGGATGGTAGATCCTGCGCAATCCTCTCGAGACGTGCCAGTCAATTTGACCCTACAATTGACAAGGAGAGAAAGTCCATCAGTAATTAAGGGTGGAACTTGCCAGTGTTGCCAAATAGTCCCGAATGTGCGGCTATGAGAGCCGATATGAAAGGAGATCGACTAAATAGTCGATTCCAGCATATTCATGAGAATAAATCAGTTAAAGCTCATGGGGTTATGTAAGAAGAATCGGTTATCATTCAGGATAAACATCATTGTTTGAGCAAATATGAATCAATGGCAATAAGATATCAACGATAATTGGTTTATGTCAAGCCAATAATTACAAGTAACTGAATCCCTTTTTATGTAAAGAAATGATTCAACACCACTTAACCATTTAATAAGGATAAATCTAATAAACATGTTAGATCTCATCTATCACCATGACCAGTGGGGCATGAGGCAGAATCATGCAGGCCATAGAAATAATGATAGACTCGACGACCCTAACTCATTACTAATATCAGTGGGGCATGAGGTAGAATCATGCAGGCCATAATACAATAATAAGATCATGGGGCTAACATATCTTTCAACCTATCCTTACTTCAACGGTCTCGTGATGCGAACTATTCGTGAGAGCGCTCGATATTGGCTAAAACAGCCGATTCAGGCATAACGCATAGTTAAAGTCATGTCTTGCTAGGAATACATCTACTAAATAACGATCCTCACTCCACAGTGCTAACAGTGGAGTGTGAGGTAGAATCACACAGGCTATGATAACGGGCCATGGAGCGGTTCTCACTAGCCAATAGATCTACTTGAGACACAACATGCCTTAACCGCACGTTATGCACGATTAAGATTGATGTAAAACAGTCGATAAAACATAACTCATCATTTAGGGTGTAGATTAGATCGTTTTAGGTTAGTAAACGATGGGTCAAAAAAGATATAAGGCCGATCTAAATCAATCTCAATCGGGCAGAGTAATATTGCTGTAATTAGATAAACAATGAAAGCAACAAGCAATATCGGTAACTTAATGAATCTACCAAAGACTGCCATTCTAAGGTAGAGCCGATAACTTGACCTTGATCTAATTCAAGCAGTGGGGTGTGAGGCAGAATCACATAGGCCATACTTGAATTAAACAAGAATCGATAACTAGCTTATACCAGAGCCGCAGTGGGGGTCGACCGGATCAATGTAGCCACAAGAACATAGGCATAAACCATGACAATACTTACAGACAAGCAGTGGAGGTCGATCAAATCAATGTAGCCATCCTCGCTGAAGAACTCACCGAGATCTACTCTACTCCTACTCCTAAGGGGTGGCTGGAGCCAAAAAAAGTAATTAACTTGTATTTGGATTGATTGATGTCCTTTTACAATAGCCGGGGTTTGGTATTTTGTACCTAGAGTCTAAACACGAACCCTACTCGATCATGATTCGTTACAATCTTAGGTATAAAGGAAACATTCCTTATTTAAGATAACTTGGACTCTAATCTTTCCCTTTTTGAGAGTCCATCACATTTCGTCCTGGCGCTGATCGTAGCCTTTGTCCTTATCTGCCGGTGCCATCTAAAGAAAGTCAATTCTAATTCTTGCATCTGAATCGGCTGGTTCTGATCTACACGTAATTGATTCCTTGATGACATTATCTTGGGAGCTTTCGAGTCCTTGCAACTTTCCTTCCAAATTTCGGTGTAAATAATTGCCCCCCAATTTTGGGATAAAAGTAATTTTATTCCAAAATTACCATATCTATACCCCTGATAGGTCTGCAGTCACGGGTGAAGAATCTTGATCTAGGGTCTACTGCTTGTCATCGTCTATGTCAGCTCACGAGCCCATGCTTCAAAACTTTTACGGGACATCATTGCTTCACGAGCACTTGGATTCATCCTTCCAGGCCAGCTATAAAAATGTCTATTCAACCCTGGCGAGAACAAACTCAACAATTCAGCCATGTTTCCTCTCTATCTACCTCCTCGAGTGTTCTCAACTCTACTGGATCCTCCATGGTCCATCCTTTTGCTATGCAGATCCTGAGCAGTTAGAAGAATTCTTGTGCATAGGGTGATTGTGTCGCTTATTCTAGTGCCTTGTCGAGCAAGAGCATCAGCTATTGCGGTTAGAAGAATTCTTTTGATATCACCTAAGTCTTCTCTCCATGCTCGCAAAGCTGTCCTAGTGTTTACAAGGGCTAAAATGTGTGGACACCTTCCCCTTGTTTGTTCCACTGAACACCCACTGGGAAAGCCATAGGCTTCTTCCCCATAATTTCCCAATTTACCGAGAAATCGGCTGAGCACATGCTGGGCGGGTGATTTTCCCTCTTCTTAGGTACAACGGGCCAATGTTGATTCGTTTCACAATGTGCTTTGGCCTTGTGGGGCTTGGGCTCCCTTCAATCCAAAGAAGCCTTGATAGGCTGATCTCTAGTCAATGTAAAATCTTCGAATCCATTTCTCAATATTTTGTAATTTGGGGAAGCAATAGGTCTGAATCTGTTATCTCTTCGTTATTCGTCCCCAGAATTCCTGGAGTGCCGTTCTGCTTCTGTTTCCAATTCACACCCTTGGCGAAATCCATCTTTTCACCTTCCTAGGCTATATATATGGGCCATGGCTGTGGATCTAACAACAACCCACTTTGTCTCAAACCTTCTGCATCCTTATATAGTTCCTGCACTTCCATAGGTTTGAGATTATGGAGAATAGCAAGATGCCTGCTAAGGAGGGCCTCGATGGATCTGTATCATCGCGCCAGCGCATCCATCGTCAAGAGGGTGCATCTCATGATGCCCCCACTACCTCAGGGAATAGGGCTGATTCTGTCTGGCCTTTAGGGCCCTCTTCATCGACAGCTCATCGCCAGTTCCCTTGTTGTCAAAGGAGGCAGATTGACGACGATGATCTGCTTGCCTCCATCGATCAGCATGGCCAAAGCCTCGCTGACTGCCTCTCCCTCGTAGAATCGGCTCTGGCCATGGTTAGATGTTGATCACCTCCCAGGGTCGATTTAGTGGAGGATAGGTTGGCCAAGGCTGAGGCCAGAATTACAAGTAAGATACATGTCATATCCTTTGCTTTCTTTTAGTTTCATCTTCAAGGCTCTGATCATCTCCCCTTTGAATCTTTTAGATCTATCTGCCTAGCTGGAGAGTCTTTGATCAGCTGTGGATCATGCAGTGGGATTTATCAATGCCAAGGGTGCCATTCAAGTGGTTCATTTGCATGACATCCCAAATCGTGTCAGGGAGGTCGCCCTTCATGGCATTCACCATGGCACTGTCATGGTGTTTGCTTTCGCCCAAGCCCATTCGAGTCATAATCTTCAGCTTCTTCTTCCCCATGGTTTTCCAGACACAGCATACCCTGGGGAGCATGAGCGCTTGGTTGAGGATTTTATGAGTGTCACCAATTCTGTAGCTTTTAATACCCTGGCCGATGATATAGTAAGCAAAGTTTTTCCGGCCTGTAGTTTGTAATAGGCGATATTTGGCAAACTACTTCCTCGCCTTGAGTGATTCTCCTTTGCCCCATGCTTCATACCTCATTCGTGTTTGCTTTGGGTGATATACATTGTGCTAGTCTTTTACCCTCCTGGGTTTATTTTTGCACCAGAAGCGATATCCTTTTGGTATTGGCTAGCCGAGCAAATTGGTTGCCAAGTATAAATCCAAACATTAGGGCAATATTCCTTCAAATATTCCCATCCGATTGTTCTACCGAATCCTTCTTTTCATCCTAGTGTCTCCAAAATGTACCAAGCGCGCAACGCCTGAGCCAATAAGGTTTCTCCTAATTAGGTGACCCCACCGGCTATCTTGCCTTTTGGTCGTCATAAGTATGTCTTCGAGAGCATCTCTAGATCAGCCGGAGAAGTCAATAGCCCGTGGGAGCTGATGCCATTTGACTAGAAATACTGAGAGCAACCCATGATGTCCCTGACTTGAGATCCGCATGTCAATGCGTATCTTGTGTAGAATCGATCATATTCTCCATTGTTTACTCATGCCTCCTCCTTGGGCTAAAGAGCCGATTTGATACAGCCGATCCAGGCCTCTAGTTCAATCAAGTCTGAAAACATGGCTTTTATTAAGAGAACCCTTCGATTTCCTGCCTTCAGTTGCTCAACATCGTATTCCCATCAGCATTAGTGAAGTGGCGCTTTGCCTTCCATTAATTGTTGTTGCCTTTTACATGTCCCAAGGATTCCGCCTCTTCGCTTTAGGTCTTCAAATACCGGCTAGTGGTTTTGGCCTCAAATATATCTCCACTCGCAACTGTTCCTTTGCTCTTCTCCGCCTACCAAAGTCCTATAGTGGTTTTTCCTTTTCTCTTTCGTAGATCCAATCATCCTTCATGGCCGGCGAAGACAACCGAGGCAAGCGTGTGGTGGAGGAAATCCTAGAGGGGAATATGCCGATGAACTAGCATCTCCGACGCATGAGGTGAGATTGACATTTCCTGTTTGTGATGATGAACAGTTCTGACTCACCTATAGGTTTGTTATGAATGATAGTCTCCATCCTCTTCCTAGGGCCAGTGTGCCTTCTAACGCCGCATCTTCTGTTCTGGCTTTGTCGTCAGATTCTTCCGACTCCTACAATGGAGACAATGCCCGGCGCTACCTTCATGAGTGGAGGATGGCTCAGAATCGCTATTCCAAGGCGACTTGGGAGAATGGCCAACTAGAAATTCACCTTGGGGTTTCTTAGGCCACCCTTCATGCGGTTGAGGTGGAGGCTTGCGCCGTCCGAGCATGGCTAGCTGAGTCTGATGCCACGGTGGTGGGTAAAATTCTAGGAATGCTTCATTCTGATTTCCATTATCTTTGTCTTGATAGTTCTTTGTTCCTATGACGGCCATCCCTGATGATGCAGTTGGAGTCTCTCCAACTGGTGGCAAATGTAGCCATGGACGTCGTTAATGCGTGGGGTTCCCCTATTGATGCTCGTCTCCAAGACGTCCCGGTCCACATTCGAGAGATCGCCCTCCACGGTGTTCGTCATGGTGCGGCGGTGGCACTGACCGTGGCACAAGTCCAAAGTGGGTATGAGCTCTACGCCATGGAGACTAGTTTCCCAATGGGTGATGGCCCTAAGGAGCATGAAGACCTGCTCAAAGAATTCACCATGGCAGCGGAGGCCATAGTAGACATCACATTCGCTCAGGATGTGGTGAAAAAGGTCTTTGATTAGTTTGTACTTAGGGTAATCCGATGAACAAAGACTCATGTTCCTCCATGAACATGCCTCAATGTAGTGTCCTTGTGTATGATTGTTTTTGCTTTTGTTTTTGCTCTATAGGTGATACATACCGTATCGGCTTTTATTGTCTTTGAAGGTTTTCATTTTTTGAACTAGAAGCGATACCCTCCTGGTATCGGCTATTAGAGCCAAGAACGAATCGACTATCAAATGTTGACTAGATTGCTAGGGTGGCATTCTGTAGAACTTCTCATATCAATGGTCAAATGATTAATCAACCCAAGTCACATGTCCTATTAAGCGAAACAGAACTTCTTCAAGTCCATTAACTTTGAATTCACCATTCCATCTAGCATTCATACATCGGCCTAAACCTCAGAACTAATGTTTGTTTTCCTTCATTCTAATGGCTGATATGAAGCCATAACCTTTTCTTCTAAAATAAACTCTCAGAGCCGATCGCTAGCATCGGCTATTGGCTTTCATTGCTGGTCTTAATGAAGCCTCCTTCCCATGACTTGCTAGAAAAACATTCAAAGTCTCCTAGTTCCCAAAAGACTAGATCGGCTGTTGCGATGCTTACGGACTCATCAACACAAACCAGTTCGACATCATCTCCATGCCATTGAATCAAACACTGATGCATGGTCGATGGTATACAACAATTCACATGAATCCAATCACAACCAAGGAGCAAACTGTACGACCCTTTTCCATCAATGATGAAGAATGTGGTGAGCAGAGTCTTGCTTCCGATTATTAGTTCAACGTTTATTGCCCCCAGGTCTTAGATGTGTTTCCTCTGAAGTCCTTAAGCATCATGTCAGTCTCCATCAGATCCTTTGGTCCCTTGCCAAGCTTACAAAAAGTAGTGTAAGGCATAAGATTGATGGAAGCACCTCCATCCACGAACATCTTGTTCATCGGCTTTCCATCAACAAGACCTTTCATATATAACACTTTCAAGTGCCGATGCTTGACTGGTCTGTCAAATATTGCTTGCTGCACGACCATTAACTTGGCAACTATCTCTTCATACTCCGATTCATTGAAATCTGAATAAACTTATTGATTTGCTGGAGCTCTGAATTCTGATGGCAACAGAAAAGCCATTTGGATATTAGCCAATGGTTGCTTTCTATCGGCTATTTGCTTGGTATGCCACACTTGAATCTTATCGGACGCCTAAGCCTATTCCATCTCTTTATTCCTTAGGCGTTGCACCCTTCTCTTCTGGCTTCATGTTAATCCTCCTAGGCACCACTGGCCTTCCTACCACACACGTTTTCTTCTGTTGTCTTCCTCTTCATGATCATCCCAAGTCTGATCAACGACTCTTTTTCGAAGCCGATCATGAACACTTATATTTTTTAAGCGCCGATCCATGCTATTATGATGATGTGTATCTTGAGCATGGATAGATCGGTGGTTGGTTTGAGATTGCCTGTACCCCTGGTATTGATTACTGTATTCTGAATAGTCATGTCTGGTAGGTAATTTCAAACCTTCATTCCAGCAATGTCTGAAGAAAGGACAATTCCAATGTAATTCGGCTTGTTCCCTTTCATACCTCTCTTGTTTCAGTTGATGCTGGTCAACTTGATCTTTTAACCAATGCTGATAATTATTTTCCTTCTACCGCTGCCATTTATTCTACAGAACCCGAGATGTGACCCGCGGCCTTGCTGTCCCTACTTTTGATGTTTCCCTTGCTTGTATCGGCTCTTTTGCTTGGCACAACGTCTTCTAATCTCCCTATACTCATCAACCGATATTTGCATTTTGGGATCGACTATTCTAGCTTCTTTTGATTTGGTTGATGTTAGGACCTTAGTCTTTTCTTTGAATATCCTAGCATCAACCATGTTTTGATCTCCTGGGAAGGGATTATCATTAACTTTCATTTTCTGAGGTGTATCAAATTTGAGCCTCCCCTGCTGAATAGCTCTCTGTATATGCTGCCTAAAGATTCTGCATTGATTAGTGGAATGGGAAGTAGCATTATGGAACTTGCAGAACTTCTTATTCTTCAACTGATTAGGGGGCAACATGACATGACCATTGGGCAACTTGATCTATCCTTTCTCAAGCAAGAAATTGAAGAGCTTATCTGATTTGGTGACATCAAAGTCATAGCTCTCCTCAACCCCTCTTCCCTAAGGATTTGGCACCATCATTGCCTTCTTGACCCAATTCCATTCAGCTACAGCAACCTCTTCTTCTTCATGTTCATAGCTATCATCGACTGAGTATGGATCATAAGCCTCAGCTACCATGGTACTCTTCTAGAATCCGGTATCTCTGCGTATACTTTGAAATTGGCTATTGAGCGCTGATACTCGTTGAGCCAATTGACCCAAGTTGTCAAATTCTTGTCCCAGTGGCTTTTCTTTCCACATCGATAGCATCCCTTGAACAGCTAAAGCAGCTAGTTGATCATTGGCCAAGTTTAAGGAGAAGCACAAGTTCCTAGTTTCTTGAAACCTCTAAAGAAATTTAGTGCCTGATTCATTAGTCTTCTGTCTTATAGTTGTTAGATCAGTGATCTTCTTTTCTCCAGTCCCAGTGTAAAAATATGTATGAAACTCCTTCTCTAGGTCAGCCCAATTGGCGATTGAATTGACTGGCAATGATGAAAACCAAGTGAAGGCTGACCCTGATAAGAACAAAGAGAAGAAACGAACTCGATGGGTGTCCTCAACTGATGCTTCGCCCAATTGTGTAAGATACTGACTGACATGCTCTATCATGCTTGTACTGTCTTGGCCAGTGAACTTAGCGGATTCTAGGAGCCTGTAATTAGTGGGAAGAGCGACCAAATCATACCATTCTTGATATGGGTGTTTGTACGAAAAGGTTAGCTCCTTTGACTTCAGACCAAACTAATTTGCATCATCTCGGTCACCCTTAGCAGCAACTCATCATCATTTGAATTTGGAGTTCTTTGCACCTATTGACCCATCTGTGGATTGAAATCCTGTGTGACTTGGTACCCTGGATTTGGCATCATGTGAAGGGTGTTATAATTCGTGCTATAGTGATACCCTTGTGGAATCTTGAACTACTAGGTTCTTTACTGGCTTGCTGCTTGAAGTCTCTAATTGTAGACATAAGGATCTATATCCCTACGGATCCTTTGAATTGATGGTGCTATTTTTTGAGCCACCGACGGTATGTGGCCTGATGTGCCAAAATTGATCACCTGGTTCTAGTTTTGCCCCGCCGGATGTTGCACATGCTGTATGGACGGTCCAGGATTGTACTATGTCTAATTTGCAGTAGTCCCTTGAGCCTATTCAGATAAACCCTGAACTGTCTGGACATCACCACTACCAGCTGGTGTTGCTTCTTGATGGCTAGTACCGACTTGATTAGTCCCTTGGGTCGATGGATCTAGAATATTATAATAAGTCGGCCCGCCTCAACCAGCTGGAACTCCATGAATCGCCTCTCTCATGGCATTGTGGAATACATCCATGAAAGCTTCGTTATGGCTTGATATGGCATCACAAACAATTTGTCTACAACCTCCTTAAAGAAACACCTATCTTTAGCTTTAGTTGTATCTGTCTGCCCATGTAATAGAACTCTTGGTAGTGGAAATTTCTGAACAATTGTGTTGTCACGTGTTTTGGTGTAGGACAACAAGCATTTGCTCTAAAACTCTTCTATAGCTTTGCTAATGACATCTTTATCTCCATCAGGTAGATCTTCATAATGTAGCATAAGGATGTCGTTGTTGTTATGAACCGCCATGATGATTGTGGTGTCCCACCGAGCATGCCAGATATGTGTGTGGACATAGAATTTTTGTCCCATGCCGAGGACACACGCAGCAAGCCAGAAGATTCTGCTCAATGGAGTAGATCTACCTAGCTTCAGCGCAGGGATGGTCGATCCTGCGCAATCCTCCTGAGACATGCTAGTAAATTTGACCCTACAATTGAGAAGAAGAGAAAGTTTATCAGTAATTAAGGGTGGAACTTGTCGGTATTGCCAGACAGTCCCAAATGTGTGGCTATGAGAGCCGATATAAAAGGAGATCGATTAAATAGTCGATTCCAGCATATTCATGGGAATAAATCAGTTAAAGCTCATGGGGTTATGTAAGAAGAATTAGTTATCATTCAGGATAAACATCATTGTTTGAGCAAATATGAATCAATGGCAATAAGATATCAACGATAATTGGTTTATGTCAAGCCAATGATTACAAGTAACCAAACCCCTTTTTATGTAAAGAAATGATTCAACACCACTTAACCGTTTAATAAGGATAAATCTAATGAACATGTTAGATATCATCTATCACCATGACCAGTGGGGCATGAGGCAGAATCATGCAAGCCATAGAAATAACGATAGACTCGATGACGCTAACTCATTACTAATATCAGTGGGGCATGAGGTAGAATCATGCAGGCCATAATACAATAATAAGATCATGAGGCTAACATATCTTTCAACCTATCCTTACTTCAATGGTCTCGTGATGCAAACTGTTCATGAGAGTGCTCGATATCAGCTAAAATAGCCGATACAGGCATAATGCATAGTTAAAGTCATGCCTTGCCAGGAATAGATCTACTAAATAACGATCCCCACTTCATGGTGCTAATAGTGGGGTGTGAGGCAGAATCACATAGGCCATGATAATGGGTTGTGGAGCGGTTCTCGCTAGCCAATAGATCTGCTCGAGATGTAACATGCCTTAACCACACGTTATGCACGATTAAGATTGATGTAAAACAGTCGATAAAACATAACTCATCGTTTAAGGTATAGATTAGATCGGTTTTAGGTTAGCAAACAATGGGTCAAATAAGATATAAGGCCCATCTCAATCAATCTCAATCGGGCAGAGTAATATTGTTGTAATTAGATAAACAATGAAAGCAGCAAGCAATATCGGTAACTTAATGAATCTACCAAAGACTGTCATTCTAAGGTAGAGCTGATAACTTGACCTTGATCTAATTCAAGCAGTGGGGTGTGAGGAAAAATCACACAGGCCATACTTGAATTAAACAAGAATCGATAACTAGCTTATACCAGAGCCACAGTGGGGGTCAACTGGATCGATGCAGCCATACGAACAGAGGCATAAACCATGACGGTACTTACAGACAAGCAGTGGAGGTTGACCGAATCGATGTAGCCGTACTCGCTGAAGAACTAGCCGAGATCTACTCTACTCCTAAGGGGTGGCCAGAGCTAAAAAAGTAATTGAGTTGTATTTGGATTGATTGATGTCCTTTTACAATAGCTGGGCTTTGGTATTTATACCTGGAGTCTAAACACGAACCCTACTCGATCACGATTCGTTACAATCTTAGGCATAAAGGAAAGATTCCTAATTTAAGATAACTTGGACTCTAATCTTTCCCTTTTTGAGAGTCCAGCACATTCTGTCCTGGCGCTGATCATAGCCTTTGTCCTTACCTGCCGATGCCATCTGAAGAAAGTCGATTCTAATTCTTGTATCCGAATCAGCTGGTTCCGATCTGCATGTAATTGATTCCTTGATGACATGATCTTGGGAGCTTTCGAGTCCATGGGACTTTCCTTCTAAATTATGGTGTAAACAATTGGTCTTCATTGTTATTCACTCTTGTGATTGATTGGCTCCTTCCTCGACACGGTGGTATAACAATCTTTCTCACTCTCTTTATAATACCGCAAACTATTTGTCAAGCTCTTTAGTGTAGCTAGTTGTGAGAGCTTGTTAGTTTGGTTATTGTGGCTCTTTAGTTAGCTTTTGAGAGCACACTAACTTAGTGTAGTGGTATAGCTATTATGTGGATAGAAACTACGTAAACTAGAATTGTGGTAGGTGGCTTGCAATTTTAGTAGGCTAGCACAACACTTGCTTCGCCTCTTAATTGTCTAACCGGTTTGTTAAGTGTTGTTGTAGAAATTTTTAATAGGCTATTCATGCCCCCCCTCTAGCCATTAGGACCTTTTGTGGGTGGCCTTTCCCCTTCTCTAGCACAATTTTATCAACGTGCCGATGTGATTTGGTTCACGATGACCTTCAGCCTTGTGGAGACCCGGACTCCCTTCAATCCAAAGAAGCCTTGGTGGGTTGATCTCTGGTTAATGTAAATTCTTTGTATCCATCCCATGATATTTTGTAATTTGGGGAAGCAATAAGTTTGAATCTGTTATCTCTTTGTTATCCATCCCCTAAATTTTTGGAGTGCCAATATGCTTCCATTTCTAATTTCAATTCCACACCCCCGACGAAATCTATCTTCTCGCCTTCTCGGGCTATATATACGGGCCACGATTGTGGATCGAACAACAACCTGCTTCATCTCAAACCTTCTGCATCCTTAGTATAGTTCCTACTTTTTCTATAGGTTTGAGATTATGGAGAACAGGAAGGGGTCTGCTGAGGAGGCCCTTAACGGACTTGCATCATCGCGTTAGCGCCTTCATCGTCAGGAGGGTATAACTCGTGATGCCCCCACTGCCTTAGGGGATAGGGCCAACTCCATTCAGCCTTTAGGGTCCTCTTTGTTAATAGTTCATCGCCAGCTCCCTTGTTATCAAAGGAGGCAAATTGACAATGATGATCTTCTTGCCTCCATTAATCGGCATGGCTAGAGTCTCGCTGAATGTCTCTCCCTTGCAGAATCAGCTCTGGCCATGGTCCGATGTCGATCACCTCGCGAGGCCAATTTAGTGGAGGATAGGTTGTCCAAGGCTAAGGCCAGAATCATGGGTGAGATATCTATCATAACCTTTGCTTCCTTTCAATTTCATCCTCAAGATTCTAATCATCTCTCCTTTGAATCTTTTTATATTTGTCTACTCAACTGGAGAGCCTCCGATTGGCTACGGAGCACGCGGCGGGATCCGTCAATGCTAGAGGTGCCATCCTTGTGGTTTGCCTGCATGATATCCTGAACCGTGTCAGGGAGGTCGCTCTGCATGGTGTTCACCATGGTGCCGCCATGGTGTTGGCTTCTGTGCAAGCTCATTCTGGCCACGAACTTTGGTTCCTCCCCCATGGTTTTCTAGCCGTGGTGCACCTTGGGGCTTATGAACCCCTGATTGAGGATTTCTTCAGTGCTGCTAACTCCATAGCCTTTATCTCCTAGGCCGATGATATAGTAGCCAAACTATTTTCCAGCTCGTAGTTTGTAATAGGTGTTATTAGCAAATAATTTCTTTGTCTTGAGTGATTTTTCTCTTGTTTCATACTTCATACTATATGCATCACTTTGTCCATGTTTGCTTTGCTCCTGCAGGCGATACACATTGTACCAACTTTTACCCCTTTGGGTTTATTTTTGCACTAGAAGTGATACCCTTTTGGTATCGGCTATTAGAGCCGACAACCGAGCAAATTGGTTGTCAAGTATTAATCCAAACATTAGGGTAATATTCCTTTAAATATTCCCCATTTGATTGCTCTGCCGAATTCTTCTTCTCCTTTTGGTGTTTCCAAAATATAAGTATTACCAGGCGCACAACGCTTGATCCGATAAGGTCCTTCCCCACTAGGTGACCATTTGCCAAACGTGTTGTCCTTTGACCCGATCAGCAATTTTACTCTCCAGACATAATCTCCTTCAGAAAATTGCTCATTCCTGAATATTTTTGCAACCCTTAGTTTATCGACTTCAACATTTTCAAGAGCATGTGGCCAAAGGCAACTCAAATCCTCTAAGTCATCTATCATGAAATTCGTGTAGACCTCGGCTGACAAACCCTTATGCAACGTAACACGCCTCAATCCAGATTGAACTTTCCAAGGAAGGGTTGTATTATCGCCATACACAAGCTCATAAGGTGACCATATCGGCTCTTTTGCTTTTGGCCATCAAGGGTAATCCATCCCCAGCCCTCTGTAGAGTCTTATTACCATTGATCGTTATAAGTCCATCCTGGCTCAGATACCTGATGCCATTCATCAAAAGAAACGGGGACCGCTGGCCAAAGTTAGAGAAGGTAGAGCAATCCAAAGTAGCCTCAAGAGCATTCCTAGATCAGCCAAAGGAAACAAACAGCAAATCATAGAAACTAATGCTATTTGGCTAGAAGTGTTGAATGCAATCCAGGATGTTCGACGTTGAAATCTCCATGTTAACACGTATCGATCATACTCTTCGTCTTTTAATTGTACTTCCTGTTTCGGCTAAAGAGCCAATTTGATATGGCCGATCCCAGACTTCCAATCTTAATCCAATTAAGTCTGAAAACGCAGCCTTCATTAAGCGAGCCCCTCAATCTTGTATCCTTAGTCATCTAGCGTCGTATTCTCTTCGGCATTAGCGAGGTGACGCTTCGCCTCCTATTAATTGCGGTTGCCTTTTACACGACTCGAGGCATCCACCCCTTCATCCCGTGGCTTCAAATATCAGTCGAGGGTTCTATCCTCGAACACATCCGCACTTGCAACTATTCCTATTTCTTTGCCTTTCCCTGCCCTGGCAGAACTTTATAGCGGCCTTTCTCTTTTCCTATAGATTCAATCAACTTCATGGCCGGCGAGGAGAACCATGGCAAGCGCGCGGCGGAGGAGGTCCCGAAGGAGGACATGCTGAAGAACCAGCGCCTTTGACACATGAGGTGAGATTGATATCCTCTGTTCATGATGATGATATTTTCTAACTCGCCTATAGGTTCATTGTGAATGACAGTCTTTGTCCCCTCCCCAGGGCTAGCAAGCCCTCTGACTCTGCATCTTCTGTGCCGGCTTCATCATTAGATTCTTCCAATTCAAATGACAGTGATGATGCCCGGTGTTTCTTCCAAGAATGGAGGGTGGCGGAGGACTGCTATTCCAAGGCTATTCGAAAAAATGGCCAACTTGAGATCCGTCTAGGGGTCTTCCAAGCGGCCCTTAATGTGACTGAGGAGGAGGCCAGCGTCATTCGAGCGTGGCTGGCTAAGTCTAAATGCCATGGTGGCAGGTAAGATGAGTTCCATGGATGCTTCTATTCTAGTTTTCATTGCCTTTAGTCTTGATAGTTTTCTGTGATTGCTAGCCCAAACGGTGTAGTTGGAGTCTCTCCAACTGGCGATGAACATGGTCATGGACGCCTTCAATGCTCGGGGTCCTCCCATCGACGCTCGTCTTCAAGACATCCTGGCCCACAGTTGAGGAGATCGCCCTCCATGGTGTCCGTCATGGTGCGGTGGTGGTGCTGACCACAACGCAAGTCCAAACTGGGTACGAGCACCACGCCATGGAGACTGGTTTCCCAATGGGTGACAGCCCTGAGGAACATGAGGACCAACTTGAAGAATTCGTTATGGCAGCGGAGGCCATAGTAGACATCACATCCACTTAGGATGTGGTGAACAAGGTCTTCGATTAGATTGTACTTAGGGTAAACCGGTGAACAAAGACTCCTATTCTTTCATGAATGTGTCTCAGTGCAATGCCCTTGTGTATGACTATTTTTGTTTTTATTTTTTGCTCTATAGGCGATACATATCGTATCGACTTTTATTGTCTTTGAAGATTTTCATTTTTTGATCTTTATTTTTTGAACTAAAGGTGATACCCTTCTGGTACCGGCTATTAGAGCCGATGACTAAATGAACCGGCTATCGAGTATTAATCAAATGCCAAGATAATGTCCCGCAGAACTTTTCATACCAAAGGTTAAATGATCGATCGATCCAGAGCAAGCATCTCATCAAGTGCAATGCAACTTCATTTAAGAAATCCATCAATTCTGATCCGCACTTAGGATTCCATTTAGCATTCATACATCGGCCTAAACCCATACTCAAAACTAATGCTTATTTTTCTTTATTCCAATGGCCGACGTGAAGCCGTGACTATTTACTAAAACAAACTCTCAGAGCCAATTACTTGCATTGGCAGTTGGCTTTCATTGCTGATCTTAATGAAGCCTCCTTCCCATAATTTGCTAGAAAAGCACTCGAAGTCTCCTAGTTCCCAAAAGACTAGATTGGCTGTTGTGATGCTCACAGACTCATCAGCGCGAACCAGTTAGACATCATCTCCATGCCATTGAATCAAACACTGATGCATGGTCGATGGCACACAACAGTTCACATGAATCCAATCACTGACCAAGGAGTAGACTGTATGATCCTTTTCCATCGATGACGAAGAATGTGGTGAGTAGAGTCTTACTTTCGATTGCCAATTCAACATTTATTGCCTCCCGAGTCTTAGATGCATTATCTCTAAAATCCTTAAGCATCATGTCAGTCTCCATTAGATCTTCTGGTCCTTTGCCAAGTCTACAAAAAGTGGTGTAAGTCATAAGATTGATAGAAGCACCTCTGTCCACCAACATCTTATTCATCGGCTTCCCATCAACAAAACCTTTCATATATAAAGCCTTTAAGTGCCTATGCATGATTGGTCTATCAAATATTGCTTGTTGTACAACTATTAACTTGGCAACTATCTCCTCATACTCCAACTCATCAAAATCTGAATAAACTTCTTGACCTGTCGGAGCTCTAAATTCTGATGGCAACAGGAAAAGCCATTTGAATATTAGCCGATGGTTGCTTTCTATCGGCTGTTTGCTTGGTACGCCAAACTTGAGGTTTACCGGATGCCTGAGCCTATTCCAACTCTTTATTCTTTAAGCATTGCACCCTTCTCTTCTGGCTTCTTATCAAACCTCCTGACACCATTGGCCTTCCTGCCAAACATATTTTGTCTCATTGCCTTCTTTATAATCAGCCTAGTCTTGATCAACCACTCTTTTTCTCAGCCGATTATGAACACTTTTATTTTTTAAGTGCTGATCCATGTTATTATGATGATATGCATCTTGAGCTTGGATAGACCGGCGGTTGGTTTGAGATTGCCTAAACTCCCAATATTGATTGCTGCATTCTAGGATAGTCATGTCTGGTAGGCAACTTCAAACCTTCATTCCAGCAATGTCTGAAGAAAGGACAATTCCAATGTGATTCGGCTTGTTTCCTTTCATACCTCTCTTTTTTCCAATTGATGGTGGTATTTCTGATCCTTTAACCAACTGCTAATAATACATTTCCTTCTACCGCTGCCACTTATTCAATAGGATCTGAAGATGTAACTCACAGCTTTGTCGCCCTATCTTTTGACGTTTCCCCTCGCTCATATCAGGCTCTTTTGCTTAGCGCGACGCTTTCTAATCTCTCTGTACTCGTTAGCCGATATTTGTATCTTGGGATCGACTGTTCTAGCTTCTCTTGGTTTAGTTGATGTTAGGACCTTGGTCTTTCCTTTGATTAGCCTAGCATCAACCATGTTTTGATCTCCTAAGAAAGGATTATCATCAACCTTCATCTTCCGAGGCGTATCAAATTTGAGCCTTCCTTGTTGAATAGCCCTCTATATATGCTACCAGAAGATTCTACATTCATTAGTGGAATGAGAAGTAGCGTTATGGAACTTGTAGAACTTCTTATTCTTCAACTGATTAGGGGGCAACATAACATGACCATCGGGCAACTTGATCTGCCCCTTCTCAAGCAAGAAATCGAAGAGCTTGTCTGATTTGGTGACATCAAAGTCACAAGCTCTCATCGACTCCTCTTCCCCAAGGCTTTGGCACCATTACTATTTTCTTGCCCCAATTCCATTCAGCCGCAGCAACTTCTTCTTCATCATCTTCATAGTCGTCATCGACTAAGTATGGATCATAAGCTTCGGCTACTGTGGTACTCCTCTGAAATTGGGTATCTCTGCGCATATTCTGGAATTGGCTATTGAGCGCTGCCACTCGTTGAGCCAATTGACCCAAGTTGTCAAATTCTTGTCCTAGCAACTTTTCTTTCCACATTGGTAGCATTCCTTGAATGGCTAAAGCAGCTAGTTAATCATCAACCAAGTTTAAGGAGAAGCACAAGTTCCTAGTTTCTCGGAACCTCTGAAGAAACTCAGTGCCCGATTCATTAGTCTTCTACCTTATAGTTATCAAATTGGTTATCTTCTCTCAAAGCGGCAGCACGACGAGGAGTCACAGTCGAGGTCAAGTAGGACAACCCTGAAACATTAGTGCCCGGTGGCATCAAGGTAGGCTAAGAATTTTTTGCTCTTTTGTTTCTAATGAATTTTTCGCCATGATCTGACCGCAGTGCCTTCCATAGCGTTGGAGGATGCGGGACCCTCCTAAAGCTAGAGCCAAAAAAAGAGGCTCGCCCTTCGATGTGCGCGCCAGGACCCATCTAGTGCTGTGTCGGAGGCCGGCAGGAGTGTCGCTGGGGCGATCGCGGGGTCCAACAGAGAGGCATAGTTGACGACCGCGTCTATGGAAGGGCAGGTGGTGGAGGGCATGTCCGAGGCACCCATGGCAGGTGCAGCGCAGTCAGGTGTGGCCACGACATCTCAGGTGGAGACAACATGGCCAGAGCTATCGTCTGCATAGGCAAGCGCATCTGTGGTGGGGTAGATGGCGGAGACTACACTCGAGGCATCCTCGGCGAATGTGGCATGGCTGGGCACAACCACAATCCTCATTGGTGGAGAGGGCATAGTCGGGGCCATCGTCCATGCAGACGGCCGCACCCATGGCAGGGCGGACACAGGAGGCCGTGCCTAGTGCATCCTTGGTGAGCGCAATGGTGGGACATGCTTCCTCATCCATGTCACCTATCCCCTCTACTAGTGGGGGGCCATCTCGGAGGAGTTGCTACCATGAGAGGGATTAGCACTGCCTAGGGTCGGTGTTGAGGCATCCTGTCCTTTGGTCTAGGTTGGCGGTGACCCACATGCCTAGGGAGGACCCTAGATCTGGTGGGCCATCCGTACAGAACCTAGGGGGCAATGCTCTTCGCCCTCGATGACACCACAGAGGAGAGGAAGTGGGGGCACGTTCACTCGGGGGTCAGGATCATGGTCAATACCCTAACCACCAAGCTAAACTTGTTGTAGGACATCGTCACACTGATCGGCTAGGTACTGTCATGTCTATGTCTCCGACCTTCAGTCTCCCTCCTTTGTGCCTCTTAACTTGTGTCCTCTCTGTAGTCTCTAATGGACCTGGAGCTGGGAGAAGTCCCTATTCCTTCATCGTGAGAAGGATGTTTGGGACCACCTTGCCAAAGAGAAGTAGCGGACGTGAGGAACTAGAAGCACAGCTCACTACTACCCATCAGGAGGTGGCTGAGCTCCCCCCATCAGCTAGGAGTTGGCCAATTTCTTGATCAAGGAAGCAGAGGCTCGCATTGATGCCCAAGAGGCTAGGGGAGAAGCTTGTGGCCCTGCTTGAGAGGACGCACATGGATGAGGTGGAGGCCGAGTGGCTATGGACAGAGCTAGATGACCTACTCCGAAACCATAGAGGGGTTCCGCATGGAACATGACCTGGCTCGTTAGGAGCATGCCGATTCCCAATAGCGAATCTACTTCCTAGAGGGTGAGCTCCAGGGAGAAAAGGCCCTGAAGGTTGCAGCGGAAGCAATGACCGCCAGACTCGCCATGGAGGTCAGTCAGCACTAGGAGTAGTTCCAAAACCTAGAGGCTGAGGTGACCCGGTGGCGTGATGAGGCGCGCAAGCTCTAGGTGGACATGGACGGTAATCCTCTGGTTTGCTTTGTTGCCCTTTTCCCTAGAACCCGTGGTGAGTCTTTTTATGTGGTTGTTGTGTGACTTGGACAGGACTTGATGGCAGGCTTGCGGCTGGAGGTGACGAAGAGCCATAGCCTAGAGAAGGAGCTCGGTGAGGTAAAGGACATCCTCCAAAGGAGAGCGAAGAGCACGATGCCCTACGCATCACCATCCAGCTAGTCTACAATGACCTCGAGCTAGCCCCGGTGCAGGAGATGAGCTCACTCATGGTTCGTGTCATAGAACCGTCCAATTTATAAGAGCCCAAGTACAATAGCAATCATCGAAGCAATCAAACCATCATACCTGAGCCCATATAAGCCCGGTAGTCCAACGAAGTCACAAAGGATCTCAAACAACCAACATACAAACCAAGATCATAGAGATTCAACACAACCCATCACATGTTACATCACAGTTCACAAATATGTCTCATACACCAGAGTTCGAATAATTATTACAAACCAAGTTTGAAAGTAGCGAAAGCAAAGTAGTTTAACATCAACATCACTAGTAGTTTAGTACAAAGCTAGTGTCATAGTCATCTCTAACCAAAAGCACAAAGGCGAGATGAAATACAGAATGACCATTGCCCATGGTCCTAGTCCTCATCCACAGCAGGAGCAAGACAGTTCTTGTAGTAGCCGTGATACATAACATTATCAGCAACAATGGGAATAAAACCTTGAGTACGAGAAGGTACTCAGCTAGACTTACCCGTCCAACTAATATACTAAGACACCAAGGAGTATGCAAGGCTTTATAAGTAGAGCTGGTAGACATTATTTGCAGAAATAGCATAAGTTCTCCAACATACCTTTAATTGTGAATCACCCATTATTAATCCTATCTCATACTAGATTAGAAACTATCCTATGCCAAACATGTTGGTACCATTAAGTCATCACAATAATAACCATATCCAGTTGAGTTCTTGCATAATCTCATAACCAACATTTCCATCAATTACTATGATGAAAGGAACTCAAGTCAAGTTCTCACTATCCGGGAGAGATGGCGATTTGAATCGATTCCTACCCAGCTAGGGAATTATTCCTAACACACACCCAAGCATACCACGTGAAGGTAGCCTTAGGTCACCTTTGGTACAACTCAGGAACCAAATTCACGGGTACGACTAGCGCCGCACAATCAGAGAACCACTCTGCCAAGGGTGATTGGGACTCTAACCCACCCTTGGGCTTATGCCAATGGCTCTCCGCACATCCTTACTACCATCCAGAGTGCGCACTTTTACTGCTCGTGGTCCCGGCCTGAATTGAGCTACTCGGCTTCACGGTCGGAACGACTTATCCGACCAACTATGTGAGAGGCTACGTTCAACATGATAAGATGACCTCCAACATCCAGTCCTTAAATGACACAGATGGAATCACTACAATACCACATATAAGACTCTGCCTAGTCTCCATTTATTCCCCATTACCAGGCTATGTTCCACGATAGCACAATATAGCCAACCGTGATTAAGTTATCACCTATAGCTTGCAGGTGATAGGAAATCACCCGACTTCTACCGGTCTAAGCATAGCTAAGCATGATAAACATTCCTAGACTTAAATAGGATTCATGGTAGATATTTTTGGTCAAGGAAGGTATTATGCAGTAATTGTTTCCAAACAACTCCTATCACGTAATACAGCAATACGAATAACTTTAAGTGACATTAATAAAATAGGGAGACTTATAATGCTCCGGGGCTTGCCTTTCACGAAAGTCAAAGGCTGGTGATCAGGGGCACTCGTGAAGGTGATTGACTTTAGGCTCTCCTTCTCTAGGAACCTCCAGGTGCTGAACTTCCTGATTCTCCTCCTGTGGCTCGGCGTCGAGCTCCACTAGCGTGATCTCCTCAGGTGGCACCTATTGCATGCATATGCATAGATAAGTCTCATGAATGCATAAGAGGGATCATAGAGGAGGTGATAGAGGAATGTACATGCTACAACAATGATGTTAAGTAGCCAAATGATAACAATGCTAACTCCTTACTAACTAAGTAGGTGCATATCTCTTCTCTATCCACTTACAAATTTCACACAATGCAATATCTAAGCTACACATGACAGTTACAAGTTTACATCATAACTGAAGTTATACTTATCCAAATGCTGTGATCTCAGACTTTATGGAAAGCTTATAAAATTTTCTACAACTCTTATTTAATCACCAAAAGCTAATTCACACTCTATCCTAACCAAAACAGACAATCTATACAGTGCTGTCCAGAAATTCCAGAGAACAAGCGTTTCAGAAAATTAACTTTAAACAACTATAACTCCTAAATCCTTTGGCCTATTGCCCTAACAGTTTAACACAAGATAGATTAAGAAGTTCCCTACAACTTTGTTATTAACCATTTCTACAGAAAACATCATTTTGACTATGCAACATAACAAGCAACAGAATCTATCCTAAAACCTTTTAAATCGAATTATAAATCGACAATATTTCTACTACATGTAAGCATTAAAAATTTGATACCACCAAGTACACCAACAGTTCAGAATAACAAATACACTCAAGAAAAACAAAATGGTAAAGCCCAAACTATTTATTTAAATGCCTTTATTAATTTATTTAGATAATTAGGTTAAATAATCAACCTATACCAAATGTGGATAATAAATTCTCAGAAAATTACAGTGACCTCCGAGTGCTACCAAAAGACTACTATAAAAGTTTCATGCCATTTTACCAAGTACAACATCCTTTACAAAAATGACAAGCTAGCAAGGTCTATTTTAGAGAAAATAGTAAACCCTATAGAAAAGTGTCAAGCAACAGATTATATATTTTTCTTAGCATCATAATAGTGCCATAATACTATACAAAAATCTGCATATCAATATGTTACATATTTTTATCCCTACAATTTTCCTTACAAAATACCATTTATTACTAGATAAATAGAAACACCCTACCCCAAACAAGTTTACAGCAAGTTTAATATTTTTCCTAGATAGAACATGTCAACACAAGACTAACAAAATTGGAATAACAATTTTATCACTTTTCTAGCTCAAGATATATATTTTACAAGTTTACTAACATTCGAAAAGCATTTATTTAATACAATTTAATCACCAAGAAAAATACAAGAAACTGTACATTTCATATATTTTTTAAAAACTACACTTACTGAGGAACACAACAAAATTTGGTTCACCACAATTGGACCTATAAAACTCCAGTTACGGTTTTCCAAAGTAGGCATTCAAATCTAAATAAATGGACTAGCTTTCAAAAACTATGTCGCTGACTGATGGGGTCCACGCATTCAGACGGGCCCACGCGTCAGTGACCAAAAAACAGGGGAGGTGGCACTGCTCGACGTGGATCGGCCAGGAGTTCGCCGACTGGTGACCTTTTCCGGCGATGGCACCGACACAACAGTGACCACTATGACCTCCCGCACCTAATGAGCTATCAAGCCGGACCTAATGCCGGAGCTAAGCACAACGGCGGCGTCAATGGCGGTGCATCGGTGCGGATCAATGGCGAGACGCCGGAGGTGACCGTGATAGTTCGATCTACTGCTACTTAGACCTCCTACGTACTACAGCGAAGCTAACGCACCCACTGTCACAGCTAGAGGCGGTCGAAGACGTCTCGGCCACGACAGTCGTGGCACGGCGGTGAAACTCCGGTGAGGCCGTGCGCGGCGCTGAGACCTTACCAAGCGCGGATAGCAAGCAATGCAGGCGTGGTGGTACGGTAGGAGTATGACGACGCTGCTGCGGTGGTGAAGGAACGACGCGGTGCGAGCTTGTGTCGGCAATAGCGATGGCGGCAGCTCAAAGAGCTGCTACGGCTGCTGCGCTGCTGCTGGGAAGGCGAAGAGGAGGAAGGAAATGGAAATGCGAGCGCAGACGGGTCACGGGCGGTCGCTAGGGGAGTGAAGTGCCATGCTGCAGCTCGATGTGGCATGGCCGGGCAGCACAACGGCGACGTGCGGCACCACGTGGCATTGAAGCTCTAAAACGGTTGGGCACTGTAGACGCGGTTCAGTTCCGTTAGCAGAGCGAGCGAGGCAACCTAACAGCGTGAATTGGCTGAGACTCAAACTCCAAAACCGTGAAGTATTAGCGCAAACAATCTAAACCAAAGTTGTAGCCCATAATACCGTCTACAATTTCTATTAAAGGATCATAGTCTAATTCTCAGTCAATACAGAGAAAAATCATGCCAAAGTCAAACCTGCGAAACTGGAAATCAGAAAAGGACTTAGAAAAGTTCTAAGTGATGAAAACCAGTGACATATTGATTTTTGTGATTGCCCAAAAATAAAAGTTGTTGATCTACTCAAATACTACAACTTTTTTAAAGGTTCACTGCCATGCAAAGTCTATATGACAGTTCAAACTAGGTCAAACATACAACTTAATTATGATGTCATATACAATACCAATGACTTAGAGACTAAACCAGACTTGGTCATGAATACCAAAGTTGTTCCTTATGCTATTCTAAACATGTTTAAAGTATTCACTAAGGTTCCACACACATTTCATACATTGGTTGCATATAAACCCTAATCTAAGTAAGGCAATTAAGTAATATCTTATGCAATATAAGCCAACAAAGATGGAATACATGATATGCTTATGATCATGAATGCTCAATGATGATTATGGTCATGCAATGTCAAGGTTAAATGCATGCTTAACTCCCAGGGTGTTACAGTTCGCACCATCCAGATCATGGATCAGGCGCACAACATTACAAGGGGCATGCTCTGCTTTGGCGTCAATCGATCGTTCATGATCGCTCGCTCTCACTATGAGAACATGGATCTAGCAATGATGAGCCAAGGCTTCATGCCTGGCTACTCCGGCACCGAGTTGGAGGACATCGAGAAGGAAGTGGTCCCTCTAGCACAAGATTTATCTGCCAAGATAGAGGATGAGATCATCCCCCCAAAAAATTAGTTAGTTAGATAAACGAAGTGGTGGTCTTGTAATAAATGAACAAGTTTTAGTTCTTTTGTTCGGTCAAACAAACTTTTGGGTACTTTTTTGTGTTATAAAAAGGTTATTGCATTCTGACCCTTTTCCATTGTTAAGGCTACAATGCTTAAGGCACGGGCGAAAGAACCATGATCATGCTGGTGAGCAAGAATGCTGTAGCCACTGGGGCGTAGGTTCCTTGCAGTCCGACCAACATTACTCAGTGTTTGTTTCCACAGTTCTCGCTTTTAGATCTTAATGTGAGAAGGGGTTGGGCACAGCGATTGTTTCTGAATAGGTATGCTCTTATCAGCCCCCAAGTGAGGCCCACTCTCGTGCTATTGCTGGGGTCGTGTGTCGCTAAGGATCGAGGACGAGATAGCAAAAAAGAAAGTATTTTTGTATTTCAGAAACACCGTTCTTAGTTTTTATGGGTAGATGCATATGCTAAGGGTAAAAATGACATAACTGCTCGATGTTCCATGCATTGATGAAGACCTTGCCTGTTGATAGTCTTGATCTTGTAGGTGTCGGGTCAGAGCACTTCTGCGACGACGTATGGTCCCTCCCACGACAGAGAGAGCTTGTGATGTTTTTTGTTGCTCTAGGATGAGGCAGAGTACCAAGTCCCCGATGTTGAAGGTCTGACCCCGCACCCAATGGCTATGGTACTAGTGCAATGCCAATTGGTACTTAGGTGAGTGGAGGAGGGCAACATCGCGTGCCTCGTTGAGCTGATCCGATGCCTTGGCTCCCTTCTTGTTGTACACCTTGACCCTCAGCGCTCCATATTCAAGGTCAGTCAGGAGGAGAGCCTCGGAACTATAGACCATGAAGAAGGGTGTATAGCCATTGGCCCGGCTGGGGGTTGTCCTCAGGTTCCAGAGCACCATGGGGAGCTTCGCGACCCATCGTCCACCAAACTTGTTCAACTAGTTGAAGATCCTAGGCTTGAGGCCATGTAGGACCATGCTGTTAGCGCGCTCGACCTACCTGTTCGTGCGGGGGTGCACCACGGCGGCCCAATCAACATAGAAGTGGTATTCATCGTAGAATCAGAGGAACTTTTTGCTAGTGAACTGCTGTGTCATTTTCCTGTGATAATGGAGTTTGGGACTCCAAAACGATGGATGATGTCAAGGAAGAACAACACTGGCTTGCTCGGACTTGATCACGGAGATCGACCAAGCCTCTATCCACTTTGTAAACTTGTCTATGATGATAAGCAAGTGCGTATAGCGCCCATGCACTCTCTTGAGAGGTCCGACCATATCAAGCCCCTAGACCACGAATGGCCATGTGATGGGGATCGTTCGGAGTGCTTGGGCCAGTAGGCGTAGCATTGACGCCCTTCACAAGTGTGCAGAATCTATTCAGCATCGGCTACTATAGTCAGCCAGTAGAATACCTATCGGAACGCCTTTCTAGTGCTGGCATGGTGCCCATAGACCCCACCATGGATATCTCTCAGCAATTGATTCCCTTGTGAGCACTGTAGGATTCTAGTGTGGCTTCGCTTGTAGAGCTTCCCCTCAATAACGATGAAGGACTTGGCAGCGATGCGCGAACCGTCGAGCCTCTGTTTTGTCCATCAGGTAGTACCTCACGGAGGAGGTAATCGAGGTAAAGCACCCATTAGTCAGCAATAGGATTGGGCTCTGCCACTAGGTCTGCATCAAGATCCATGACCTCGAGGTAAGGGGGAGCTAAGGGTTGGTCAGCCCTCGAGCCTAGGGTCGGTGGCCTATCACCAGTTTGTTCTAGCTCCTCATAGCGGATCGAGGGCTTATACTGGTCACTAGGTGAAAATGCTCATCAGCACCGGCTCTCGGCCGGATGCCATCTTTGCTAGCGCATCGGCTGCTTCATTGAGCCACCTCGGGATGTGATTGAGCTTGAGCCATCGAACTTGTCCTCCTAGCTGGTGGACCTCTCAGCAATATGCACAACCATCTTGGCGTTATAGCAGCTTGACTCCTTCATGACCTGGTCGATGACCAGCTGGGAGTCACCCTAGACGTTGAGCCATTAGATGTCCTAGCTCAACAGTGATGCATAGGACGTTTAATGAGTGCCTCATATTCGGCCACATTGTTGGAGGCAAGGAAGTGGATACGGACCATGTACTTCATGCACACTCTAAGGGGTGAAATGAAGACCAGCCCCAAGCCTGCCCCCTTCTTCATCAGTGACCCATCGAAGTACATCATCTAGTACTCCTAGTCGATGGCCATTGGTGGCATTTGGATCTCAGTCCATTCTGCCATGAAGTCAGATAGGACTTGGGACTTGATGGCTGTCCGAGGGGTGTACAAAATACCCTGACCCATCAACTTGAGTGACCTCTTCACAATCCTTCCTGTGGCATCCTGGTTTTGGACAACCTCACCTAGGGGGAAGGATGTCATGACCATCACTAGATGTGACTTGAAGTAATGATGTAACTTCCTCTTGGCGATAAGGATGGCGTACAGAAGTTTCTAGATTTGGGGGTAGCGAGTCTTAGAATCGGGAAATCCCTCGCTAACGAAATACATGGGATGATGTACTTTGAGGGCATGACCCTCCTCTTCCCGCACTACCACTAGGGCGACGCTGACCACCTGCGTGGTGGACGCAATGTAGAGTAGGAGCAGTTCCCTGTCGGTCGGGGGGACTAGGATTAGGGCCTTTGTCAGGAGTTGCTTGACCTTGTCAAGTGCCTTCTAGACCTCAGGCGTCCATTTCAAATAGTCGTCTTTCTTCAGAAACCAATAGAGGGGGAGACCTCGATTGCCGAGGCACGAGATAAAATGGCTAAGCAGCGGTGAGGCACCCTATGAGTCATTGTACCCCCTTTATTTTCTGAATTGGGCCCATCCTCATGATGGCCGAGATCTTCTCTAGGGTGGCTTCGATGCTGTGCTCAGAGACTGATAAAACCCAACATCATACCCCTTGGCACCTCGAAAATGCATTTCTTAGGGTTGAGTTTGATGTCGTATGCTCAGAGTTTCACGAAGGTCTGCTCTAGGTCAACTACAAGCTGGTCAGCTTGTTTGGACTTGACCACGATGTCATCTTTGTAGGCCTCAACTGTTTGCCCGATGAGATCCTTGAAACACTTAAGCATACAACGCTGATATGTAGCCCCCACATTTTTTAGACCGAACGGTATTGTGACATAGCAGAACAATCCGAATGAGGTGATGAAGGACTTTGCGAGCTAGTCAGACTCTTTCATCGTGATTTGATGGTATCCGGAGTACGCATCAAGGAAGCAAAGGGTTTCACACCCTGAGGTCGAGTCTACTACTTGATCTATGTGTGGCAAAGGAAATGGATCCTTTGGACACACTTTATTGAGACCCGTGTAATCAACACACATTCTCCATTTCTCACTCTTTTTTCTTACAAGAATAGGATTGGCTAACCACTCAGGGTGATACTGCTTCCAGTGTTGAATCTGGCTACCAAAAGCATCGCAATCTCCTTGCCAATGGCCCTACTGCTTCTCCTCATTGAAGCAACACAGGTGCTGCTTCACTAGCTTGGAGCATGTCCTAATCTTCAAGGCAGTGCTCGATGACTTCTCTTAGAATGCCTAGCAAGTCTGAGGGTCTCCATGCAAAGATGTCTCTGTTGGCACAGAGGAAGTCGACGAGTGCGCTTTCCTATTTGGAGGAAAGCATGGTGCTGATGTGCACCGACTTTGTCCTTGAAGCTATCGAGGCCTATGAGGACCTCCTTGGCGCTCTCCACGAGCTTGAAAGACCTGGCCGATTGCTTGGGTCAGGTGCTCTTTTAACGATCTCCTCCCTGATGGCTACTGAGCTCTTTAGAGGCAACAATCGCTATGGCGTGTTCGCAACACTTGACCTCGCACTCGTAGGTAAGCTAGAAGGAGGTGCCGATGGTGATGCCTCGTGTGGACCCGACATCTTCAACTTTAGATAGGTGTAGTTAGGGACGACCATGAGCTTCACATAGCATGGATGTCCTAGGATGGCTGTGGTAGGTCTCATGGAACCCGACCACCTCAAAGGTAAGGGTCTCCATCCTATAATTGTTCAGATAACCAAAGGTGATGGGTAGATCGATCTGCCCGAGTGGCATGGCCTGCTTTCTTGGCATGATGTTGTGGAAAGATACCCCAGTTGGCCGGATGCGCAATTGGTCGATACCCATGGCGTCGAGCGTCTCAGCGTCCATGATGTTGAGGCCGCTGCCTCCATCCATCCGCACCTTAGTGAGCCGCTTCGTGCTGACGATCAGGTCGACTACGAGCTGGTATCTTCCTGGCTGCGGGATGCTTTCCAGGTGGTCGGCCGCATAGACCTCACGACACACAAGCTTCTAGGCGGCACTTGGAGTTGTAGGTCGTCGACCCCCCCCCCCCCCGAAGATCATAAGGCACCATCCTATGTTGGAAAGCCACCAGTCCTTTCCCTTGGTGGCGTCTACCAGTCGGCTTGGGCTCCTTCCTATGCTCCCCCTTATTGGAGCCACCTGGACAGGAGCCGCATCATGAGGGCTCAGTCTTTGTATAGGTGCTTGACGGGGAAGGCATGGTTTAGGCATACCCATTTGAGCAGCTTCTTAAAGTGGTCTGGGGTACCCTCAGCACACTTCCAACCCCCCTTGTGGTCAGCAATGGCCATGAGCGAGCCCTCACACTGCTGCTTGTTCTTCTTCTTGTTGGGGCAATTGGAGGCGCCTTCGCTGGCATCCTCGTCTCGCTTCGCCTTGGCCTTAGGACGGACAAAAATTGTTCTGACTGCCTCCTCACCTGAGGCGTGGTTGGTGGTGATGTCGAGCTCCATGGTGGTTCACAGGCCCTTGCGTCCTAGCTTGTGAATCAGGGACTCGCAGGTGGTCCTAGACAGGAATGCTCCTATAACATCGGTGTCGGCGATGTCGGGCAGCTCATTGCACTGCCGGGAGAAGCACTGAATGTACTCATGAAGAGTTTCTCTGGACTTTTGTCGGTAGTTTTTGAGATCCCACGGGTTCCCAGGACGTGTGTAGGTGCCCTAGAAGTTTTCAACGAAAATCTCCTTTAGGTCCGCCCAACTTTGAATCCTGGTTGGGCAGAAGGTTATCCAACCATGTTCACGCCGAATTGGCCAGGAACAATGGGCCATTGCGGATAATGAAACTATCACTATATGCTCCACCAGCTTGGCAAGCAAACCGGAAATCCTCGAGGTACAGTCCGGGTTCATTTCGTTGGAGTATTTTTGAGATGTTGGTCGGCGGTCAGGTACCACGGTGGGAAGGCGGCGTTGAGGATGTGTCGACTGAAGGCCTAAGGTCCCGATAGGTCAGGGCTCAGGGCTTCGGTCCTCGCCACTGCCATAGCGTCTGCCATGACATGGGTGGTAGCCATGACCGACTTCCTCTCTCTCATCAATTTGTCCACACCTACGGGCTTCCAGGGTGTTACGTGCATCATGGTGGAGGCTGAGACGCTCATGCACCAAGGCCACAACACGCACCACACCACCGCACGATGCCTGGTGGATAGACACATCCCTGACATGTTGTCCCAAGGGCGCGCTGCTGACTGGCGTTGAGCTCACGTCGCCGAGACAGCGAACTCTTAGCCTGCTGCACCACCACGCGCTCAAGCAATGTGCGGATCTCGTGATGGGCCTGACGATCCTCAGGTGTCGCAGGCTCAGGGAGCCCTCAGAGCAAGGCCAGTCGTAGCAGCGATGTTTTGGCTTACCCAGGGCAAAGTGTGGGAGGGCTCCATCGTCTTTGATAATCCTCCGGTTCATGTCGCAGGCCATGGCGCGCGCCCGCCCACCATCTCCGCAGCGCTTGATCTCTCGCCCGAGCTCTACGTGCTCTTGCTCGAGTTGGAGTTGTGCATCCTTGAGCTCTTGGTGCCGCGCCCTTAGCTGTTCCACCCGCATACGAGGAAGGGCCCCTGCATCTTCCTCGACCTCATTGTTGAGGTCGTTTGGTGGGGTAGCCCTCCCTCATGGATGATTTTGACGTGTCCCTAAGGGGTACCTATCATAAAACAATCTCACGAGGGGTGATGGCTCCCCCTGTTGGAGTCAAAGTCGGAGAGCAACTCTGAATCTCCTGGCGAGAAGGTCATGAAAAGATTCCATGACATATTCGGTCATCCCCATGAACTCGTCGTTCATAGGGAATGGGTGCATGTGCTGCGCCATGAGGTGACCAATGGTCCCCACAACATTGCGTAGACCAAACGGGAATGCTACCAGGGTGCCCTAGGTGAGGTTTTCCTGGGAGAGGAGTTCCCTTCAGACGAGTTGGATCATGGCGTTGGCGAAGGAGAAAGTAAGGCAACGCAGCTCCTCTCGGGATGGTTAAGGTCCTAGGAAGGCATCGAGTTGGCACTCCAGCCTCCCGTAGTCGAAGCAGAGGAGCCGGTTCGCTCATAGGGACACGGGCCTCTAGCGGGTGCAGCTGTAGCTCCTCAAGCGCCTCGATGATCGTGTCGAGGCCAGTGGAGTGGAGAGGCTAGATGGCGGTGGGAGCCTATACCAACTCTCCCTCTGTCGTGACGATGAAGTCTAGGCTCTCAAAGCGCACATGCATTCATGGGACCCCGCTGACGCCGTGACTAGCCATCCAAGGCCTGATGTGGACGTCGAGATGCGCAAAAATCCCCTACCTGGCGCGCCAACTGTCGGTGTTTTAGATTATCGACTAGTAAATTTCTAGTTTGCGCATCTGGCTCAAATGGTGTGCACGGAGGACACAAGGATTGTATTCGTTTGGGCAGAACGTCCCTACGTTCAGTCTACTGCTGCTTGTGTTACCGGCACTATCTATAGTATGGGTTATAGATGGGCGAGAGAGGAAGCGGATCCTAGGTCTCTGGTGGAAGGATTGAAAAGTGCTGAGAGTTTGTTCAGTTGCTCAGCTATGTGCTCATGCCTATCTCCCCGTGTTGTGTTGCATTATGTTTCCCCTTTTATAGAAGAATGGGAAGATGCAGGTTACATCAGAAAAAGAGAAGAGAGAGAGAATCGAGGAGAAGAAGCCCTCTGGGACCGCTGCATCCTTCTTCTCCTTCATGTTGTTCCCACCGACGCTATAGATGGTGACTGAGATGGCTCCATGTTAGGCTCCTGTTCACTACTGGTGCTATGCCTCGACATCATCAACTGGTTGTGGCGTTCCATCCCGTCCCGGATGGATGGCATGGTGAACCGATGTGCCTATCAGTGGCCTAAAAGGTCCTAATAGGCTAGAGAGGGGTGAATAGCCTATTAAAAAAATTCTACAACAACACTTAGCAAACCGGTTAGACAAATATGAGGTGAAGTGAGTGTTGTGCTAGCCTACTAAAAATGCAAGCCACCTATCACAATTGTAGTTTCTATAGTCTCTATCCACACAATGGCTATGTTACTCCACTAAGTTAGTGTACTCTCAAAGGCTAACTAAAGAGCCACACTAACCAAACTAACAAGCTCTCACGACTAGCTACACTAAAGAGCTTGACAACTAGTTTGCGGTAATGTAAAGAGAGAGAGCAAGATGGTTATACTGCTGAATCGAGGAATGAACCAATCAATCACAAGAATGAATACCAATGAAGACCAATCACCTCAGAATCAAATGATGACACAATGATTTTTTATCGAGGTTCACTTGATTGTCGGCAAGCTAGTCCTTGTTGTGGCGATTCACTCACTTGGAGGTTCACGTGCTAATTGGCATCACACGCCAAACCCTCAATAGGGTGTCGTACAACCAACACGAGATGAGGATCACACAAGCCACGAGCAATCCACTAGAGTACCTTTTGGCTCTCCGCTGAGGAAAGGTCAAGAACCCCTCTAATCACCACAACAGAGCCGGAGACAATCACCAACCTCCGCTCAACTGATCCTCGCTAACTCCAAGCCATCTAGGTGGCCTGCAACCACCAAGAGTAACAAGTGAATCCTGCAAGCGAAACACGAACACCAAGTGCCTCTAGATGCAAACACTCAAGCAATGCACTTGGATTCAGTCTCAATCTCACAAAGATGATGAATCAATGATATAGATGAGTGGGAGGGTTTTGGCTAAACTCACAAGGTTGCTATGTCAATGCAAATGACCAATAGAGTGAGCTTGAGCCGGCTATGGGGCTTAAATAGAGAGCCCCCATGAATAGAGTCGTTGGCTCCTCTGTCTAGTGAAACACGGGCTAACTGAATGCGCCGGTCAGATTGACCAGACGCAGGACCCTAGCGTTCGGTCGCTCGATGCTCACCACATGTCCTCAGCCTCAAATGTTGAGCGCCCGATCTTAATGGCTGGTCTGCTTCACGCCACGTGTTAAGTTGTGACTGGAAGCACTACTCAAAGTGACCGAATGCTCCATCACTGGAGTCTGGTCATTTTTAGTAAGGCACCGGGGCCGGTTTTTTTTGACCGGACGTGTCCGGTCCACCATGAGCGGACTGCACTGGTTCATCCGCTCCTCCTCTTCTCTACGCACCACCACATCAGTAGGACCGAACGCTGAATAGTGTTTAGCTAGAGTCTGATCACCTGCTCAAATGTCCGGAAACAGTGTTCAGCCAGAGTCCGATCACCTGCTCAAATGTTCAGAAATAGTGTTCAGCCAGAGGCCGAGAGTAGCCCGAGCAAACCACTGATTTTATAAATGACTGGACGCTACTCTCCCGAGTCCGGTCACCACGTGAACGGTGTCCGGTCACTGTTTTCAGTGACTATCACCTCCTTCACTTCACCAACTTCTCCACCCTTGCTCAAATGTGCCAACCACCAAGTGTATCACCTTGTGCACATGTGTTAGCATATTTTTCACAAATGTTTTCAAGGGTGTTAGCACTCCACTAGATCCTAAATGCATATGCAATGAGTTATAGCACCTAGTGGCACTTTGATAACCGCATTTCGATACGAGTTTCACCCCTCTTAATAGTACTGGCTATCGATCCTAAATGTGATCACACTCCCTAAGTGTCTCGATCACTAAACCAAAAAGCTCCTATCAATTTTACCTTTGCCTTGAGTTTTTTTGTTTTTCTCTTTCTTGTTTTCTAAGTCGAAGCACTTGATCATCACCATGACATCACCATCATCATGATCTTCACCAGTTGCTTCACCACTTGGAATAATGTTACCTATCTTATGATCACTTAGATGAACTAGGTTAGCACTTAGGGTTTCATCAATTCACCAAAACCAAACTAGAGCTTTCACGGCCGTACGGGGATTAGGCAGCACAAGCGCCTATGCACTTGTCACTGTTGGCGATGCGAACCCCCGGGACGTGGCCTGTCGTGGCCACGGGTCACGTAAAGACGTGCCTGTGCCCCTTTTGGTGTCAGAGGCTTGACCTAGGCCCACACGCTTGGACCCAGTAGTAGGTTGGGGGTGGTACGGACCCCGCCGGTGAGGCGAAGCCCGCGCCCGAGGGGTCGGGCGAGACGGCTCCCGTACCCTCGGGGTCAGGGCGACAAGGGGCCTGTGCCTGAGGGGTCTGGCGAGGCGGAAACCGTCCCTTCGGGGTCGGTCGAGACTGAAATACGTCCTTAATTATCTTGGCGAGTTGTTGTCCGCGGTCCTCAGATCCCTCCTTCGGGTATTCCTAATATTGATACCCGACAATTGGGTTCGTGGATACGGGTAAAGATTATGCTTTAACCGAATGCATAAAGCCATGGGGATGTATATACCCGATATGTAACCATAATTTAAAGCCATCTCCAACCTAATTTACTTTAAAACATTTTCCACAGCTTGCCAAACAGCTATAATAGATGGTTCCTTGCATGGAGTCCAGAAGAGTCGAGCCATTTTGAGGAGCCGGAATTATTACAAAACTATCATCGAAGTCATTTTTGTTAATGTTTTCTAAACTGGCTTTAGCTCCACCAGAGAAACTGGTCCATAAGAAGAGGCGGAGCCCATTTAGGAGGAGCAGGAGTCCTACTAACTAGCTCTAAATGGAAAACAACTTTTATCAGCCCTTGTTTAGATCTCGTGATCTAAAGTTTAGTTAGCTAAAGTCAAGGGTTAAACTTTACATCACTTCAGCTCACTTTTATGGTCTAATGAACTAACATTATTTTTGTAAGAATGGCTAAATTTTAGACCACATGTTTCAAGTATCAAGAGCTAAAAGAGGTCTAAAGTTTAGATCATGAGATCCAAAGAACACCTTAAACACTATGACCCATTTAGTTGAAGTGTTGGGAAAGTTGCCTAATCCAAACAGCTTCATCCAACCACAATAGTAAACAATCAAAATTGATCAGACGCATGAGATTGTTGCCTGAGCTAGGCAATTTTCTCATAATTTGAACCAAACAGGTCATATGTCTAAACAAACCACTGGACACTAAACATATGTTTGGTTTGGAAATGAGGTGGAATGGGATGGCTCTACCCCTATTTTAGAATTGACCGTCTTAGTTCTATTTTTGGTTTGGTGAGGATATAGGTCTATTCCAAACTTTTTGTTTGTTTGGAGGGACTTTGAGGGACATAATTTTTTTTTATAATATTGGCAATAGTTACCAACAAGCTAGCCCCAATTGTCATTCTCTCTATCTATTTCTCTTTTTATTTTTTTTATTGTCTCATCTTCTTGCCACTCACCCCTGTGCCTCAGCACTAGTGTGGGCTAGGCTCGGAAGAGAAAGACCGCCGAGAAGGGGAGGAGCCATGGCGTCGCGAGCTTGGTTGATAATAGGAGGAGCTACGTCGCCTCGACTCACGAGCTCAACCGAGACGATGATAATGGAGAAAGAGCCTACCCGTGCAAGATCGACCACACCATAGATATGGGATGAGGCCATCCCCTCGATCTCTAGGGACAGGGACAACCCGATCAGGGAGCCTCCGGAGATGGACCCATCTCGGTTGGCCCCAAAACCAAACACAAGTGAAATTGAACCGCCCCATTCCATCTCATCCCTAATTATCCCTAGAACCAAACACATTTCTAAAAAACACGAGTGAAATTGAGATCGTCCCACCCCATCTCATCCATAATTATCCCTGGAACCAAACACATTTCTAAAATAGCCACATGTTCAGTTAGCTACTGATTTACAGGCCCTTGAGCACCGAGCCATCAAGAGAGAACATTTAACAAAAATCAAATAACAGTTTTTTTTCCCACTAATCTCTCAAAATATAGTCCTCAGAACTGATCTGTCTACGAAGTTCAAAAACCGAAGATGCGTTACTCTTAATAACACAAATATAATGGCGATCATGGTTCGCACAGACAAACGCATTCAGTTAAGGTGAAAACAAGTGGGAGAACACAGATTGATCACAAAATGACTAGAGCTAAATCCATTGTAATACAAGTAAATGCCTTCGTTGAATGAAACTACATTACTACAGGTTAATTATTTGTAAGAGTCATCTTTGAAGAAAACAAACAGTTGTGACGATTCGAGTGCAAATCAGTGAGATATGTAATTGTTTTCATTATTGGATGCAACTGTAAAAGGATCCAGCATGTTCGTATTTCTTTTAAGTCTTTATTTAAAGATGAAAAAAATGCTAATTAAAGCGCAAACGGTAAAAGGCAAATGAAGCTTTACAGCATAAACCCACCTTACGGCAACGTTTCCTTGCGTCTTGTTTACTGTCAAGCTAACAATCACAGCATTGAGAGAGCCAAAAAGTGTTCTTTCGAAAGAAAGTAAGAAACTAGTCTCCTAAATCTACTTCTTTCTATGCTTTGAGGTCTTGATCATCAACGATCTTGGTTCTTCAGGCATTTTGGCTTCGACGTGCTGTTCCTGCGATCAATATTAACATTTTGAGATATCTCATTAGGAAAAATACCGTCAAGATTAACAAGCAAAAGCAAACTTTGCCCGAAGAATTTTACTACTGTAAAACAACACATACAATTCTGGGATGCTAGTTAAAATTAATATCTTTCTCAATAACTGGTACAGGTCAACTCATGACCCTGAAGCTCAATCAAAAGTAGCTAAATAGCTAAAGGGATGCTGAAGAAACTGAAAAGCTAGAATGTATGTGTAGATGAATGAATTCTGCTTAAGGAAAGAGTCTGGGACACTTTTTTTTGACACAGATTGCAAAAGGATATTCCAGTAGATCTAGCACCGCTGTAATTCAAACACATTAGACAGCTCTTCTTGTCACTTAAAAGCCCATAACAATATGCTACTGTCTCTGAAAACAATATGAATGTTTTACAGCTCAATTGACTTATTGACTTCGTATATCAAAATTCAAATAAACTGCGGCCACACTGAATGATGCAAAATGGGTAGCAATTTATCAACTGATATTTGTCTTACAAATACACAAGAAACAAAGCTTGAATTATAGTGCTATAAGCAATACGGAGGAAAATACTTCTCTACAGTTTAGATTTTGGAAGATGAAGGCTACGGACCTCCTCCCACTTTCTCTGAAGCTGCAGGAGTTCTTTACAGGATGCTATACATTCAGCATGGTACGCCGTGGCCAAATCTTTAACCAAGGCCTTCCTTTTAACTATACCTATCACTTCAAAACATCAATTAGGTGTCAGACTACTGCAAGATTAATAAACTATGACTTGAGAAACGAGCAGTTGGTGGATGCTCTTTTCAAGATAACGCCAAATGATACATCTAAGCATTGAGTTTGACAACATTCTAAAGATTCCGTCCTCACAATATAGTACCATAAAGTAATCTAGCAAAACCATTTCAAAAAATTCTGAACTTGAAGCGTTACCAAATACAATATTCCAGGGAATGCAATGTTCATAATTTGCTGTGCAGATAACCAACATAAAGCTAATAGTAATTCAATCTTCCATCCGAATTCCCCAGGAACGAGAGCAAGATATCATGATTTCCTATTTCCTATACAGAAAAAAGCGGGAACCAAACTACAGTTCGAACTAGAAATACAGAATAATTTACTGAAATGAAATGAAGCTGCCAGTTGAGACTGGGAGCTCCTTACTTCGGCTGGGATCAAACTGCTGCTCCTCGGGTTTGGACCCGTTGGCTGCCGGTTCCCTACTTCCTCCTGCAGCTGTGGCACCGTCCATCGGAAGCAACTGCGTAGAGAGTAGACACTGCACGAGTTAGGGTTTTACCTAAATCCTTCCAACCAGAAACCACCCGATAAATTCAACCCAACCAGAGAAGGGAGTTGATTTGGATGGAGTAGAAGAGCTTCGCTTCCTTGCGGATTGGGTGGTCGTCCTCTCACTCTGCGTTTGTTGTTTAGGGGTTGCCAGCAGCGAGGGAAAGGCCCATCGCCCGCCACACTGGAGTCAGGGAACCACGTGGACACAAAAGGATTCAAGGGCCTAAGTTCATTGGCCCAACACGGGTTACCCTCGAGGCCTGAACAAGTGAACATACTGACTCGCAGGTTTAGGAAAGGTTTGGGTGTGCTCGGTACAGCTTGCTGAGGCTGCTACTGCAGCAGCCAGCCCACAGCAGCTAAGCAGCCATGCATATTTCATTGGAATAAAAGGCTTTGAGTTGGGCTTCCATAGGGCTTTTGGGCTGAATTGAGGCACCATGTCCTGCCTGGAGATTGCAGACCTCATAAACACATTACTACATTAGTTATTAGTCAGTGGAAACACTAGCCGGTTAAGTTTCTCTACACAACAAACAATTATCGTGCAATAAGTTTAGCAACGCTTGAGCAAATTATTCGGTTCAAGGCCGAATAGGCCCTTGAGTAAATTGTGGAACATACAAATTGTCTGAACAGTAAATTAATCAAACTGCCACTCTATTTAAACATTGGAAAGCTACCTTTTTGATTAATTTTAGTACGAGAATTAATTCATCATCAACAGAAGTAGCGGCATTAAGTTTTAAAGATCAAGCTGTACGATCACAAACTCTGTAAATAATAGCTCCAGAGTTAAATAATACTCCCTCCTTTCCAAAGTGTAAGTCGTTCACCTAGATATGCGTTATGTCTAGATACATAAAAAAGGCCAAACGACTTACAATTTGGAGCAGTCGGAGTACCTCCAGAGTTCAGACTGTTTGACACTTAAGCGAGGTTAGGGAAAATGTTATAGCAGTCAATAGCTGCCTATCCTGGATGGGATATGGACAAAAAATATATAGAATCCTAGACAAATCTAAGGCTTGATGTTAATAACCGAAACCATGGCAACATGTAGAAGCAAGGACAAGAATGCATGAGGTGTATATAGACTTGCTTAACATACAATTTTTTTCCTCGAACACGCAGGAGAACAGCGCATCTTTATATAGACAAAACTTTTATACACATAACGTGAAGGACTGGGAGCTGTAGTAGCGATTGTCGTTCGCCAAGGCACTATTCCGCGCCCGCCTAGGCGCGCATAGTCGCTAGGCGGAGGGGTACCGCCTCGCCTAGGGGGGTAGGCGGTACCCTAGGCGGCGCGGACGTCGGGTGGTGCCGGCGGAGGGAGGAGGTCAGGTGGAGGAGGTAGGGATGTTGGGCGGGCGGCGGAGGCGGAGGTGCGAACGTCGGGCGATGCAGAGGGAGGAGGGAACGTTGGGCGGCACCGGGGGAGGAGGGGACGTCGAGCGGCGAGGGCAGGAGCTGGAGACGTCGGGCGGCGGAGGTGTGAGCGGCGGCTGAGCAGGAGAGTGCGAATGGATGGAGGGATGAAGAAGTTGAGAACCGGACAAGGGTTGGTCGGTTGGATGGGCTTGGGCTGCTTTGTTGGCCTCTTTGACTAAGTATAGGCCCACTGCTAGGGTTGGAGAAAGAGAGAGGGACCAGGAGCTCTCACCGCCGCCGCCAGTCGAGCTCGACTCGTGCCGTCCCGATCTCCGGTCGAGCTCGCCCCACGCCACCCCGATCTGCTCCCGCCGCCGGTCGAGCTCGCCCCGCGTCTCCCAGATCTACTCCCACCGCCAGTCGAGCTCGTGTCGCGCTACCCCGATTTGCTCCATCGACGCCCGGCCGCCATGAGCTCGGACTCTTCCCTCGCTGCGGTGAGTCTTCCCGTGCCCCAAGCGACCAAGCTCCTCATCTCCTCCCTCCTCTGTTCTTGCCTCCTCTGCTCCCCGCCGCCTCCTCCTCTGATTCTTCCCTCCTCTGCTCCTGGCCTCCTCCCTCCTCTGCTGTGGTTCTCAGGCTCGCCTAGGAAACGCCTAGGCAAGCCTAGGCGCGCCTAGGCTCTAGGCGAAGGGTCACCGCCTAGATCCCGCCTAGCGCCTTTTGCAACCTTATGGATAGAGAGCAGGTCGGCTCAACGGCGGCATTGGGGAGAGCAAGTCTGGTCGACGGATCTCAGGATTAGGGACGGATGCAAAGAGCACGGGCGGTGGCCGGTATGCGTGGCGTCAATCAGTGACTCGTTTTGGTTTTGGTGGGTGGGGGGGGAGGCGGAGAGGATTAGGGACGGATGCAAAGAGCACGGGCGGTGGCCGGTATGCGTGGCGTCAATCAGTGACTCGTTTTGGTTTTGGTGGGTGGGGGGAGGCGGAGAGTAGTTCAGGGCTATTTGGTTGGCACCGTGAACCAGGCAGCCATCTGAACCCCAGGCTTGGAAAATCCAATGCCTTGGAGTGATGCCTAGGCCAGGCAGCTGGAGCCAATCCACAAACAAACAAGCCAGTCAGAGTGTAGGATGGCGGCATCCTGGCCGTGCGTCAATCGTGGGTCGTGGCTTCAGGCGTCGATCATGGGACTCCGATCTACAGGCAGGAGCAGTGGCGGAGCCAGGGATTTGCAGCTGGGTATACCACGTATAAAAAAAATCAAAGCAAATATGTAATATAATGGACCATAAGTAGCATTTGGTGTGGACGTGGAGGCTGTTTTTTTTCCGCCTTCGCAGCTTTCTCCCACAATGTCAATATGCTACTTCATCTACATTACAAGAATACAATAAAAAAATAAGAAAAAGAAATCTTCAATAGTTCAAATTTCATACACTGAAGAATCGATCTGGGTTGTTCTGCTCACCTTGCTTCAAGCCACCGAGGGGGAGGGTGAAGGGCCGGACACGGACGCCGAAGGGGCGCCACCGCCTGGCCGTTGGTGGGCGCGCTTGCGAGGCGAGAGCAGGGGTGGCGTGGTTTTGCCTCTCGCAAGCGAGAGCGACGGATAGGAGCCAGGGAGGGGGAGTGAGACAGACAGACAGCGAGTCGATGGGTTTCTGCATTTTTGGGCTTTGTTTCTTCATGGGCTGCTATAACTAATTGGTATATTAGGCTTATTTTGCCATATTTGCAACATAAAACGGGATGTACCAATATACATGTAAATCTGTATAGATATATTTATTGTAGTGTCACAAAATCTTGGGTATTCCAAGGAATACAGGGGCATACCCCTAGCGCCGCTCATGGGCAGGGGCCACATGTTGGAACAGATGCATAAGAGAGAGGGCGACATATCGCGGGTGTCGATCCAACTCCTTGGTTGAGGACATCTTACGTTTGTTTTAGTAGTAGAGACTCTGACAGGACTTAAATATACAGTACAAATAAATATGAAGATGTCATGTTCAGCACAATGTTTCAGACTTTCAGTGAATCACCTTGTAAGTGACCTATGTTTATTTATTTATTGTTTCTCTCGACTCATTTGTTCAATTCCTTTTCTAATATCTTTTCCATTCAAAAGGTCCATGTTTCAGGTGCTGTTGTGCTGGTGATTTTCAGTTAGCTCCAATTTATGTCAAAGAACCATATCCTCTTAGAGAGGAGGAAAGCTCCGATGTAATGGTCTGTAAAATAGGACAACTTCAAAGCTTTATAAATTGAATAATGCCGATGTCATTATGCTAGGCAGTTTAAGCATAACATATCTGCATTCAGTGCCATAGTTTAACACACATTTTGAATCGAATTTAACACACATTTTGAATCTCTAGTGCTTTGGTTTATTTTAGTTTGTTAACACCTTAGTTGTAGACCCTTCGAGCTTAAAATTTACTACAGGAAACCAAATTAACCAGTAGCAGTCACAAGCAGGCACACATGTTGAGTGCGGGCAGCACGATTGGTCGGGATTTTGGCCACCGGAATCACGTTCGAGCAACAGTACACAGAAAAATCCAAAGAATAGGGGCGGCAAAATTTACCTACCTTGATGAGGTGCCTCGGTATGCACAGAGAGGCTAGGAGTGGGCGAGGTGGGGGGTGGAGCCGAGGAGGTCGGAACTTGAGGAGGGCAGAGGCGGTGGTGCGGCCGTGCAAGTTTACCGGCGCCGACTAGGAGAGCCCGCCACCGACAGGCATCGGATCAGAGAGGCGTTGCTGACTCGATTTGGCGTCCTCCTAGCGCCGAATACTGGCCGGAGGTTGGAAGCGCCGGGCGCCGGGCGCCGGCTGGCCTGTGGCCTCTAAACCCTAGCGGAGGCGATTCCCGAGTCCCGAGTGCCACGTTCTCCTCTGCACTCGCGGAACGGGAAGAGCAACGAGACAGGAGGAAGCGCTAACGGTTTGGGCTGATGGGCTGTAAAGCCGCAAGCCCAAACAGCCGTTAAATCAGAAGCGAGCAGGCCCGATTCGCTGTTTACCAGCTTAATCAGCTGTACAGCCGCAAGCCCAAACAGCCGTTAAACCAGAAGCGGCAAACAGTCGTTAAATCAGAAGCGAGCAGTGATAGAAGGGGAGTGCCCGATCTTTCGGTGAGTGGAGATAATTTCGATCTGGTGGAAGTAGACCCTCACGATCCGACTACGACGAGCGAACCCGAAGCGCCAATGCAATCGCTGAACCAACTCCCGATGGTTACCAACCTCGCCGGTGCGAGATCAGCCTGATCACGAAGATCGTTTCCTGCACGCAATCGAAAAACGAACAAGAAAAAGACGCGAGCAATCACAATTATCGCTTGAAGGTGGAGTTCTGAATCACACAAAGACGGCGTGGAATTGCCGTGTTCGAGAGTAGCTAAAGCTAGATGTAAAACAAAACTCGAGTTGTAAACAAAAGGGACTCCGACTAAATAAAGGGGGCGCAGCCCCTGGAGTCCAGATCGACGGCAGGAGGGGGGGGGGGGGGCGCCACCAGGGAAAAGGCGGCGGCTGCCAGCCCTAGGCGCCCCACCTGGGCTGCCCTGTTGGGCCATCTTCTTATTCCGCTGGCCCTTCGTTCCTTAACAGCATGATGAAGTTTAATTCTCTCGCACGGGCCCGAGTGATTGGCCCTAGATGATCAACTGGAGGCGCCTGAGGTGCTGCTGGTGTAGATGTACTCGTGGTGTCATCAACTGGAGGCGCCTGAGGTGCTGCTGGTGTAGATGTACTCGTGGTGTCCTCATCATCCTCCCCTTCTTGAATTGAAGTCGTCCTCGATGGCAACTCCTCATCTTCGCCCGCATAAGGTTTCAAATCTGCAACATTAAAACTCGTGGAAACACCAAACTCCGCAGGCAGGTCAAGGATGTAAGCATTATCATTAATCTTGGTTAGTACTTTAAAAGGACCAGCAGCACGTGGCATCAATTTAGAACGACGTAAAGTAGGAAAACGATCCTTTCTTAAATGCAACCAAACCAGATCACCCGGTTCAAAAGTAACATGTTTTCTCCCTTTACTACCCGCAACCTGATATTTAGCATTAGCAGTAGCAATGTTTTGTTTAGTTTGTTCATGCAAGCTAATCATTTGATCAATATGTGCAGCGGCATCTATGTGTGGAGCGTCCTCAGCATCAAGAACAAACAAATCAATGGGCGCTCGAGGAATATAACCATAAACAATCTGAAAGGGACACATTTTTGTAGAAGAATGCGTTGCATGATTATAAGCAAACTCAACATGAGGCGAGCAATCCTCCCAACGTTTCAAGTTTTTATCTAAAACAGCCCTAAGCATGGTTGACAAAGTTCGATTAACCACCTCAGTTTGCCCATCAGTCTGAGGGTGACAAGTAGTGCTAAACAGCAATTTAGTTCCCATTTTATTCCACAGTGATCTCCAAAAATGACTGAGAAACTTAGCATCACGATCAGAGACTATTGTATTTGGAATACCATGCAAACGAATAATCTCTTTAAAGAACAATTCAGCAATATTGCTAGCATCATCAGTCTTATGACAAGGTATAAAATGAGCCATTTTGGAGAAACGATCAACAACCACAAAAATACTGTCCCTCCCCTTCTTAGTTCGAGGCAATCCCAAAACAAAGTCCATAGAAATATCAAGCCAAGGGGAAGTAGGAACAGGCAAAGGCATGTACAAACCATGGTTGTTCAATCGTGACTTAGCTTTCTGGCAAGTATTGCAACGTGCAACAAGGCGCTCAACATCAGCGCGCATCCGGGGCCAAAAGAAATGAGCAGCCAGCACCTCATGCGTCTTGTAGACGCCAAAGTGCCCCATGAGACCGCCTCCATGCGCTTCCTGTAACAACAAACGACGAACCGAGCTAGCTGGAACACACAGCTTGTTAGCGCAAAACAGGAACCCGTCCTGTATGTGAAATTTGCCCCATGGTTTGCCATGAATACAATGGGCAAAAGCATCTTTAAAATCAGCATCATCCACATATTGATCCTTCACAGTTTGCAGGCCAAAAATTTTAAAATCTAACTGTGATAGCATGGTATAGCGACGAGACAAAGCATCAGCAATAACATTTTCTTTCCCGCTCTTGTGTTTAATAATGTAAGGAAAAGACTCAATGAATTCTACCCATTTAGCATGACGACGGTTCAGGTTTGTTTGGGTACGAATATGTTTTAAAGCCTCATGATCAGAATGAATTATAAACTCGCGATGCCAAAGGTAGTGCTGCCAAGTATGCAAAGTGCGCACTAAAGCATAAAGCTCCTTATCATAAGTAGAATAATTCAAGCTAGCACCACTTAATTTCTCGCTAAAATAGGCAACAGGTTTTCCTTCTTGTAACAAAACAGCACCTAGCCCAATACCGCTAGCATCACATTCAAGCTCAAACACTTTAGTAAAATCAGGCAACTGCAAGAGAGGAGAATTGGTTAACTTATCTTTCAAGGTGCTGAACGCAACCTCTTGCGAATCACTCCAAGCAAAGGGGACATCCTTCTTTGTAAGCTCATGTAGAGGCGCTGCAATGGAGCTAAAATCACGAACAAACCTGCGGTAGAAACCTGCAAGGCCAAGAAAGCTTCGAATTTGTGTGACCGTCGTCGGTGTAGGCCACGCCCGAATGGCATCGATCTTGCTGCTATCCACCTCAATGCCCTGTGGAGTAACAACATAGCCAAGAAACGAGACACGTTGTGTGCAAAACATGCATTTTTCGATGTTAGCAAATAAATTGGCCGCACGCAACGCATCAAAAACAGCACGCAAATGGTCTAAATGCTCCTCCATAGACTTGCTGTAAATAAGGATATCATCAAAATAGACAACTACAAACAATCCTATGAAGGGCCTCAGAACTTCATTCATCAAACGCATAAAAGTGCTGGGAGCATTCGTCAAACCAAACGGCATAACCAACCATTCATATAACCCAAATTTCGTTTTAAAAGCCGTTTTCCATTCATCACCTAATTTCATGCGAATCTGATGGTAGCCACTACGCAAATCAATCTTAGTAAAAATAATGGCACCACTAAGCTCATCTAGCATATCATCAAGGCGTGGTATAGGATATCGGTAGCAAATGGTAATGTTATTAATAGCACGACAGTCTACACACATACGCCAAGAGCCATCTTTCTTTGGAACAAGTAACACAGGAACAGAGCAAGGGCTAAGAGACTCACGAATATAACCCTTGTCAAGCAACGCCTGTACCTGTCGCTGGATCTCCTTTGTCTCATCCGGATTTGTACGGTACGGGGCGCGGTTCGGGAGCTGTGCGCCGGGAATGAGGTCGATCTGGTGCTCAATGCCACGAAGTGGTGGAAGGCCTGGTGGCAAATCTTTTGGAAAGACATCAGCGTACGCCTGCAAAATGTTAGCAACAGCAGGGGGAATATCCAAAGACGGTGTATCATCAAGGGAAACGAGCACACGAGAGCATATAAGGGCATAGCATGGCAAAGTAGCATCGTGTAACTTATCAAAATCAGCACGTGTAGCAAGCAAAACAGGAGCATTTAACTTGATTTCAGAATTAACAGAGGTCGATGGTGCAAGTTGTTTAGCAGTTTTAGCAGCTCGAGCAAGATCATCTTTAAGAATTTGTTCAGGTGTCATTGGATGTATAATTATTTTTTGACCCTTAAACATGAGAGAATAGTGATTGGAACGACCATGATGCAAGCTATCAGTATCATATTGCCAAGGTCGCCCAAGTAACAGAGAGCATACTTCCATGGGAATAACATCACAATCGACAAAATCAGAATAAGCACCCATGGAGAAAGGAACACGGACCGAACGAGTAATTCTAATTTTCCCACCATCATTAAGCCATTGAATGTGATATGGATGTGGATGCTTACGAGTGGGTAAAGACAACTTCTCAACCAGCGCGGTACTCGCCAAATTGTTGCAGCTGCCGCTGTCAATGATGATGCGAATGGATCGCTCTTGCACAACGCCCTTGGTATGGAAAAGAGTGTGTCGCTGATTCGTCTCAGGCGTAGCGACCTGTGTACTAAGAACACGCTGCACAACAAGACTTTCATATCTATCGGCGTCGTCCGGGTTGACATGTACGTCCGTCTTTGCTGCATGGTCAGTGGCAAGCATAGCGGGTTGAATATCGTCAGAATCACTAGCGGAAGAATACTCACCATCGTCACGAATGAGCAAGGCACGCTTGTTCGGACATTCCCGAGACACATGGCCAAATCCTTGGCAACGAAAGCACTGAATATCCCGTGTGCGGCGTGTGGAAGGAACTGCACCTGTGGACGGAGGAGTACCTGCAGAAGTGGCTGCCCGCTCACGTGGTGTAGTGGTGGGTGTGGACGGTGCAGGGGGCGCGGGTGCTAAACCGGATGTCGAGCTTCGTCCTGCAAAAGAGTTAGAATATGGCTTCGAGCGGCGTCCCTGTATTTGACGTTCAGCTTTGCAAGCAAATTCAAATAATGTGGTCATATCATAATACTCTTTGTAATCAAGTATATCCTGAATTTCACGGTTTAAACCACCACGAAAACGTGCCATAGCAGCATCGTTTTCCTCAACTAACCCACACCGAATCATGCCTTTTTGCAATTCCTGGTAATAGTCCTCTACAGATTGTGAACCTTGCTGAAAACATTGCATTTTATTAAGCAAATCGCGAGCATAATAAGAAGGTACAAATCTGTATCGCATAGCAGCTTTTAATTGATCCCATGTGGTTGGAACTGTAGCGGGATGTTTTTGTTTATATTCACGCCACCAAATTAAAGCAAAATCAGTAAATTCACTAATAGCAGCTTTAACTTGAGAATTAGCAGGAATATCATGGCATGAAAATTTCTGGTCGACTTCTAATTCCCAATCAAGATATGCAGCAGGATCATATTTGCCGTTAAAAGATGGAATTTTAAATTTTATCTTAGCAAAAGAATCATTACCGGGACGGCGTGGCACACGGCGAGCGCGGCCTTTACGGTCTCCACCGTCCTGCTCCGTGTCACCAACATAATCGTTCTGGAGATCTGCGACCAGCGTGCTCAATGAGTCGAGGCGTGACACGATGGTGTCGAGCGTGGTCTTGGTGGCTGTCTGCGAGAGGTCTAGCTGATCGAACCGCTCGTTCGACGTAGTGACCGTGGAATCCATCCGTTCATGCATCGTCTTGATGTCGGTGGCAAGTCCATCAATCTGTGTCCGCATGTCCTGCAGCTCATCCTTCACGTCGTCGCCGTCGCCTGCCATGGTTAGCGCAAACACAAAACCGATGCCAAAATAGGGTGTAACGGTTCACAAGGCGCTCACACTAGTGCTGTTATCAATGTCTTATCCGTTCTTACCTAGCACACAGGGGCGACCCACAACCGACCGGAGGAACTCGCGAAAGATTGGAGCAGCGATTGCCTGGGAACAAAGTCAGCTCGTCGTAGAACTATGTGGAGTTCTGGGTAGGCCGCACTCAAGTCAAGGATTAGCAATTAACGAATGCAGATTAGCGAATGTTCAATAAGTATCCAAAGTACAAGTCACAAGTGCTGGCTAAGACGTGTCCTAGACGTAGCGCAACAAGGTGAAACAAAGGACGATGGAAAGAACTCACAGAACAAGCAAATAGCCCGGATTTTTTTTTTTTTTTGCACTATTTTTTTTATATTTTTCTCTGAACAAGGATCACAAAAGATGCAACCACAAAAATTGGCACCTACAACTGAGGTGTTATGTGGCCTACAGAAAAACAACACGTTCTCTGAAAAACGTGCAAAACCCTTGACAATTTTTTTTCTATATTTTCCCGAATTTTTTTGGGGATTTTGACGAAACCAAACAGACCAAAGGTCAGTTTGGGTCGGCTCCAAATGGTGTCGAGATGCTCCACAAAAAATTTCAGATTTTTCTGACAAACGAGCGAAAAGTTATGCCTGTTTTACCGAAGGTATCTCAAGTTATGTTTTTCGGAAGGCACAACACGGCGGCGGCAGTTAGGGCAAAGCGTCCCTAAACTCCAACACCGATCACAGGATCAATCGTCCCTGTGACTAACAGCAGTAGGTAGGCGCCAGATGATGTAAGGAGGGCTGCGATGCAGGAGAAATAACAGCGGCTGGCAACCTATCTAGGGTTAGCGCGGCGGCGAGAGATCACACAAGGCGGCTAGCGGGGGCAAGTCGAGTAATATGGTGGCTTCGACTTGTTGTTTGGGAACGGTGGTTGGGATAGCGGCGGAAACAAAGAATAGCAACGGTGCGGTTGAACTACGACCACGAACACAATCCTAAACCAGCAACAAGACTCGACCACGGAAACAAACTCAACAATGCGAAACTGGAACGAAATTGCAAAGGCACAAAGGTTGATAGGACAGCGAAAAGTAAAATATTTTTTTGGCTTTTGTGGACTCTAGGTAATGAACAAATATGAATCGGGAAAACACTCGATAAAGCTCACCGATCAACCTGGAAATCTGATACCACTTGATAGAAGGGGAGTGCCCGATCTTTCGGTGAGTGGAGATAATTTCGATCTGGTGGAAGTAGACCCTCACGATCCGACTACGACGAGCGAACCCGAAGCGCCAATGCAATCGCTGAACCAACTCCCGATGGTTACCAACCTCGCCGGTGCGAGATCAGCCTGATCACGAAGATCGTTTCCTGCACGCAATCGAAAAACGAACAAGAAAAAGACGCGAGCAATCACAATTATCGCTCGAAGGTGGAGTTCTGAATCACACAAAGACGGCGTGGAATTGCCGTGTTCGAGAGTAGCTAAAGCTAGATGTAAAACAAAACTCGAGTTGTAAACAAAAGAGACTCCGACTAAATAAAGGGGGCGCAGCCCCTGGAGTCCAGATCGACGGCAGGAGGGGGGGGGGGCGCCACCAGGGAAAAGGCGGCGGCTGCCAGCCCTAGGCGCCCCACCTGGGCTGCCCTGTTGGGCCATCTTCTTATTCCGCTGGCCCTTCGTTCCTTAACAGCATGATGAAGTTTAATTCTCTCGCACGGGCCCGAGTGATTGGCCCTAGATGATCAACTGGAGGCGCCTGAGGTGCTGCTGGTGTAGATGTACTCGTGGTGTCATCAACTGGAGGCGCCTGAGGTGCTGCTGGTGTAGATGTACTCGTGGTGTCCTCATCAAGCAGGCCCGTTATTTGGGCTTGCGGGCCTGCTCGCTTCTGATTTAACGGTTGTACAGCTGATAAAACTGGCAAACAGCGAATCGGGCCTGCTCGCTTCTGATTTAACGGCTATTTGGGCTTGCGGCTGTACAACCCATCAGCCCAAACCGTTAGCGCTTCCTCCTGTCTCGTTGCTCTTCCCGTTCTGCGAGTGCAGAGGAGAACGTGGCACTCGGGACTCGGGAATCGCCTCCGCTAGGGTGTAGAGGCCACAGGCCAGCCGGCGCCCGGCGCTTCCAACCTCCGGCCAGTATTCGGCGCTAGGAGGACGCCAAATCGAGTCAGCAACGCCTCTCTGATCCGATGCCTGTCGGCGGCGGGCTCTCCTAGTCGGTGCCGGTAAACTTACACGGCCGCACCACCGCCTCTGGCCTCCTCAAGTTCCGACCTCCTCGGCTCCAGCCCCCACCTCGCCCACTCCTAGCCTCTCTGTGCATACCGAGGCGCCTCATCAAGGTAGGTAAATTTTGCCGCCCCTATTCTTTGGATTTTTCTGTGTACTGTTGCTCGAACGTGATTCCGGTGGCCAAAATCCCGACCAATCGTGCTGCCCGCACTCAACATGTGTGCCTGCTTGTGACTGCTACTGGTTAATTTGGTTTCCTGCAGTAAATTTTAAGCTCGAAGGGTCTACAACTAAGGTGTTAACAAACTGAAATAAACCAAAGCACTAGAGATTCAAAATGTGTGTTAAATTCGATTCAAAATGTGTGTTAAACTATGGCACTGAATGCAGATATGTTATGCTTAAACTGCCTAGCATAATGACATCGGCATTATTCAATTTATAAAGCTTTGAAGTTCTCCTATTTTACAGACCTGAATTCCATTACATCGGAGCTTTCCTCCTCTCTAAGAGGATATGGGTCCTTGACATAAATTGTACCTAACTGAAAATCACCAGCACAACAGCACCTGAAACATGGACCTTTTGAATGGAAAAGGTATTAGAAAAGGAATTGAACAAATGAGTCGAGAGAAACAATAAATAAATAAACATAGGTCACTTACAAGGTGATTCACTGAAAGTCTGAAACATTGTGCTGGATATGGCATCTTCATATTTATTTGTACTGTATGTTTAAGTCCTGTCAGAGTCTCTACTACTAAAACAAACGTAAGATGTCCTCAACCAAGGAGTTGGATCGACACCCGCGATATGTCGCCCTCTCTCTTATGCATCTGTTCCAACATGTGGCCCCTACCCATGGGCGGCGCTAGGGGTATGCCTCTGTATTCCTTGGAATACCCAAGATTTTGTGACACTACAATAAATATATCTATACAGATTTACATGTATATTGGTACATCCCGTTTTATGTTGCAAATATGACAAAATAAGCCTAATATACCAATTAGTTATAGCAGCCCATGAAGAAACAAAGCCCAAAAATGCAGAAACCCATCGACTCGCTGTCTGTCTGTCTCGCTCCCCCTCCCTGGCTCCTATCCGTCGCTCTCGCTTGCGAGAGGCAAAACCACGCCACCCCTGCTCTCGCCTCGTAGCGCGCCGCCGCCCGTGGCCAGGCAGCCCGCAGCTAGCACCTCCCCTACGGCCCTGCCCCTTTCCCTACTGCCTCCTCCTTGCGCGAAGGAGCCATCCACCAACGGCCAGGCGGTGGCGCCCCTTCGGCGTCCGTGTCTGGCCCTTCGCCCTCCCCCTCGATGGCTTGAAGCAAGGTGAGCAGAACAACCCAGATCGATTCTTCAGTGTATGAAATTTGAACTATTGAAGATTTCTTTTTCTTATTTTTTGATTGTATTCTTGTAATGTAGATGAAGTAGCATATTGACATTGTGGGAGAAAGCTGCGAAGGCGGAAAAAAAAAACAGCCTCCACATCCACACCAAATGCTACTTGTGGTCCATTATATTACATATTTGCTTTGATTTTTTTTATACGTGGTATACCCAGCTGCAAATCCCTGGCTCCGCCCCTGCCCCTGCCTGTAGATCGGAGTCCCATGATCGACGCCTGAAGCCACGACCCACGATTGACACACGGCCAGGATGCCGCCATCCTACACTCGACTGACTTGTTTGGTTGTGGATTGGCTCCAGCTGCCTGGCCTAGGCATCACTCCAAGGCATTGGATTTTCCAAGCCTGGGGTTCAGATGGCTGCCTGGTTCACGGTGCCAACCAAATAGCCCTGAACTACTCTCCGCCTCCCCCCCCCCCCCCCCCCCCCCCCCCCCGCCAAAACCAAAACGAGTCACTGATTGACGCCACGCATACCGGCCACCGCCCGTGCTCTTTGCATCCGTCCCTAGTCCTGAGATCCGTCGACCAGACTTGCTCTCCCCAATGCCGCCGTTGAGCCGACCTGCTCTCTATCCATGATCGACAATCGCTACTACAGCTCCCAGTCCTTCACGTTATGTGTATAAAAGTTTTGTCTATATAAAGATGCGCTGTTCTCCTGCGTGTTCGAGGAAAAAAATTGTATGTTAAGCAAGTCTATATACACCTCATGCATTCTTGTCCTTGCTTCTACATGTTGCCATGGTTTCGGTTATTAACATCAAGCCTTAGATTTGTCTAGGATTCTATATATTTTTTGTCCATATCCCATCCAGGATAGGCAGCTATTGATGCTATAACATTTTCCCTAACCTCGCTTAAGTGTCAAACAGTCTGAACTCTGGAGGTACTCCGACTGCTCCAAATTGTAAATCGTTTGGGCTTTTTTATGTATCTAGACATAACGCATATCTAGGTGCGTAGCAAAAGCTATGTACCTAGAAAAGCCAGAACGACTTACACTTTGGAAAGGAGGGAGTATTATTTAACTCTGGAGCTATTATTTACAGAGTTTGTGATCGTACAGCTTGATCTTTAAAACTTAATGCCGCTACTTCTGTTGATGATGAATTAATTCTCGTACTAAAATTAATCAAAAAGGTAGCTTTCCAATGTTTAAATAGAGTGGCAGTTTGATTAATTTACTGTTCAGACAATTTGTATGTTCCACAATTTACTCAAGGGCCTATTCGGCCTTGAACCGAATAATTTGCTCAAGCGTTGCTAAACTTATTGCACGATAATTGTTTGTTGTGTAGAGAAACTTAACCGGCTAGTGTTTCCACTGACTAATAACTAATGTAGTAATGTGTTTATGAGGTCTGCAATCTCCAGGCAGGACTATGGTGCCTCAATTCAGCCCAAAAGCCCTATGGAAGCCCAACTCAAAGCCTTTTATTCCAATGAAATATGCATGGCTGCTTAGCTGCTGTGGGCTGGCTGCTGCAGTAGCAGCCTCAGCAAGCTGTACCGAGCACACCCAAACCTTTCCTAAACCTGCGAGTCAGTATGTTCACTTGTTCAGGCCTCGAGGGTAACCCGTGTTGGGCCAATGAACTTAGGCCCTTGAATCCTTTTGTGTCCACGTGGTTCCCTGACTCCAGTGTGGCGGGCGATGGGCCTTTCCCTCGCTGCTGGCAACCCCTAAACAACAAACGCAGAGTGAGAGGACGACCACCCAATCCGCAAGGAAGCGAAGCTCTTCTACTCCATCCAAATCAACTCCCTTCTCTGGTTGGGTTGAATTTATCGGGTGGTTTCTGGTTGGAAGGATTTAGGTAAAACCCTAACTCGTGCAGTGTCTACTCTCTACGCAGTTGCTTCCGATGGACGGTGCCACAGCTGCAGGAGGAAGTAGGGAACCGGCAGCCAACGGGTCCAAACCCGAGGAGCAGCAGTTTGATCCCAGCCGAAGTAAGGAGCTCCCGTCTCAACTGGCAGCTTCATTTCATTTCAGTAAATTATTCTGTATTTCTAGTTCGAACTGTAGTTTGGTTCCCGCTTTTTTCTGTATAGGAAATAGGAAATCATGATATCTTGCTCTCGTTCCTGGGGAATTCGGATGGAAGATTGAATTACTATTAGCTTTATGTTGGTTATCTGCACAGCAAATTATGAACATTGCATTCCCTGGAATATTGTATTTGGTAACGCTTCAAGTTCAGAATTTTTTGAAATGGTTTTGCTAGATTACTTTATGGTACTATATTGTGAGGACGGAATCTTTAGAATGTTGTCAAACTCAATGCTTAGATGTATCATTTGGCGTTATCTTGAAAAGAGCATCCACCAACTGCTCGTTTCTCAAGTCATAGTTTATTAATCTTGCAGTAGTCTGACACCTAATTGATGTTTTGAAGTGATAGGTATAGTTAAAAGGAAGGCCTTGGTTAAAGATTTGGCCACGGCGTACCATGCTGAATGTATAGCATCCTGTAAAGAACTCCTGCAGCTTCAGAGAAAGTGGGAGGAGGTCCGTAGCCTTCATCTTCCAAAATCTAAACTGTAGAGAAGTATTTTCCTCCGTATTGCTTATAGCACTATAATTCAAGCTTTGTTTCTTGTGTATTTGTAAGACAAATATCAGTTGATAAATTGCTACCCATTTTGCATCATTCAGTGTGGCCGCAGTTTATTTGAATTTTGATATACGAAGTCAATAAGTCAATTGAGCTGTAAAACATTCATATTGTTTTCAGAGACAGTAGCATATTGTTATGGGCTTTTAAGTGACAAGAAGAGCTGTCTAATGTGTTTGAATTACAGCGGTGCTAGATCTACTGGAATATCCTTTTGCAATCTGTGTCAAAAAAAAGTGTCCCAGACTCTTTCCTTAAGCAGAATTCATTCATCTACACATACATTCTAGCTTTTCAGTTTCTTCAGCATCCCTTTAGCTATTTAGCTACTTTTGATTGAGCTTCAGGGTCATGAGTTGACCTGTACCAGTTATTGAGAAAGATATTAATTTTAACTAGCATCCCAGAATTGTATGTGTTGTTTTACAGTAGTAAAATTCTTCGGGCAAAGTTTGCTTTTGCTTGTTAATCTTGACGGTATTTTTCCTAATGAGATATCTCAAAATGTTAATATTGATCGCAGGAACAGCACGTCGAAGCCAAAATGCCTGAAGAACCAAGATCGTTGATGATCAAGACCTCAAAGCATAGAAAGAAGTAGATTTAGGAGACTAGTTTCTTACTTTCTTTCGAAAGAACACTTTTTGGCTCTCTCAATGCTGTGATTGTTAGCTTGACAGTAAACAAGACGCAAGGAAACGTTGCCGTAAGGTGGGTTTATGCTGTAAAGCTTCATTTGCCTTTTACCGTTTGTGCTTTAATTAGCATTTTTTTCATCTTTAAATAAAGACTTAAAAGAAATACGAACATGCTGGATCCTTTTACAGTTGCATCCAATAATGAAAACAATTACATATCTCACTGATTTGCACTCGAATAATCGTCACAACTGTTTGTTTTCTTCAAAGATGACTCTTACAAATAATTAACCTGTAGTAATGTAGTTTCATTCAACGAAGGCATTTACTTGTATTACAATGGATTTAGCTCTAGTGATTTTGTGATCAATCTGTGTTCTCCCACTTGTTTTCACCTTGAACTGAATGCGTTTGTCTGTGCGAACCATGATCGCCATTATATTTGTGTTATTAAGAGTAACGCATCTTCGGTTTTTGAACTTCGTAGACAGATCAGTTCTGAGGACTATATTTTGAGAGATTAGTGGGAAAAAAAACTGTTATTTGATTTTTGTTAAATGTTCTCTCTTGATGGCTCGGTGCTCAAGGGCCTGTAAATCAGTAGCTAACTGAACATGTGGCTATTTTAGAAATGTGTTTGGTTCCAGGGATAATTATGGATGAGATGGGGTGGGACGATCTCAATTTCACTCATGTTTTTTAGAAATGTGTTTGGTTCTAGGGATAATTAGGGATGAGATGGAATGGGGCGGTTCAATTTCACTTGTGTTTGGTTTTGGGGCCAACCGAGATGGGTCCATCTCCGGAGGCTCCCTGATCGGGTTGTCCCTGTCCCTAGAGATCGAGGGGATGGCCTCATCCCATATCTATGGTGTGGTCGATCTTGCACGGGTAGGCTCTTTCTCCATTATCATTGTCTCGGTTGAGCTCGTGAGTCGAGGCGACGTAGCTCCTCCTATTATCAACCAAGCTCGCGACGCCATGGCTCCTCCCCTTCTCGGCGGTCTTTCTCTTCCGAGCCTAGCCCACACTAGTGCTGAGGCACAGGGGTGAGTGGCAAGAAGATGAGACAATAAAAAAAATAAAAAGAGAAATAGATAGAGAGAATGACAATTGGGGCTAGCTTGTTGGTAACTATTGCCAATATTATAAAAAAAAATTATGTCCCTCAAAGTCCCTCCAAACAAACAAAAAGTTTGGAATAGACCTATATCCTCACCAAACCAAAAATAGAACTAAGACGGTCAATTCTAAAATAGGGGTAGAGCCATCCCATTCCACCTCATTTCCAAACCAAACATATGTTTAGTGTCCAGTGGTTTGTTTAGACATATGACCTGTTTGGTTCAAATTATGAGAAAATTGCCTAGCTCAGGCAACAATCTCATGCGTCTGATCAATTTTGATTGTTTACTATTGTGGTTGGATGAAGCTGTTTGGATTAGGCAACTTTCCCAACACTTCAACTAAATGGGTCATAGTGTTTAAGGTGTTCTTTGGATCTCATGATCTAAAACTTTAGACCTCTTTTAGCTCTTGATACTTGAAACATGTGGTCTAAAATTTAGCCATTCTTACAAAAATAATGTTAGTTCATTAGACCATAAAAGTGAGCTGAAGTGATGTAAAGTTTAACCCTTGACTTTAGCTAACTAAACTTTAGATCACGAGATCTAAACAAGGGCTGATAAAAGTTGTTTTCCATTTAGAGCTAGTTAGTAGGACTCCTGCTCCTCCTAAATGGGCTCCGCCTCTTCTTATGGACCAGCTTTCTCTGGTGGAGCTAAAGCCAGTTTAGAAAACATTAACAAAAATGACTTCGATGATAGTTTTGTAATAATTCCGGCTCCTCAAAATGGCTCGACTCTTCTGGACTCCATGCAAGGAACCATCTATTATAGCTGTTTGGCAAGCTGTGGAAAATGTTTTAAAGTAAATTAGGTTGGAGATGGCTTTAAATTATAGTTACATATCGGGTATATACATCCCCATGGCTTTATGCATTCGGTTAAAGCATAATCTTTACCCGTATCCACGAACCCAATTGTCGGGTATCAGTATTAGGAATACCCGAAGGAGGGATCTGAGGACCGCGGACAACAACTCGCCAAGATAATTAAGGACGTATTTCAGTCTCGACCGACCCCGAAGGGACGGTTTCCGCCTCGCCAGACCCCTCAGGCACTAGGCCCCTTGTCGCCCGACCCCGAGGGTACGGGAGCCGTCTCGCCCGACCCCTCGGGCGCGGGCTTCGCCTCACCGGCGGGGTCCGTACCACCCCCAACCACTACGGGTCCAAGCGTGTGGGCCTAGGTCAAGCCTCTGACACCAAAAGGGGCACAGGCACGTCTTTACGTGACCCGTGGCCACGACAGGCCATGCCCGGGGGTTCCCATCGCCAACAGTGACAAGTGCGTAGGTGCTTGTGCTGCCTAATCCCCGTACGGTCGTGAAAGCTCTAGTTTGGTTTTGGTGAATTGATGAAACCCTAAGTGCTAACCTAGTTCATCTAAGTGATCATAAGATAGGTAACATTATTCCAAGTGGTGAAGCAACGGTGAAGATCATGATGATGGTGATGTCATGGTGATGATCAAGTGCTTCGACTTAGAAAACAAGAAAGAGAAAAACAAAAAAACTCAAGGCAAAGGTAAAATTGATAGGAGCTTTTTGGTTTAGTGATCGAGACACTTAGGGAGTGTGATCACATTTAGGATTGATAGCCGTACTATTAAGAGGGGTGAAACTCGTATCGAAATGCGGTTATCAAAGTGCCACTAGATGCTATAACTCATTGCATATGCATTTAGGATCTAGTGGAGTGCTAACACCCTTGAAAACATTTGTGAAAAATATGCTAACACATGTGCACAAGGTGATACACTTGGTGGTTGGCACATTTGAGCAAGGGTGGAGAAGTTGGTGAAGTGAAGGAGGTGATAGTCACTGAAAACAGTGACCGGACGCCATTCACGTGGTGACCGGACTCGGGAGAGTAGCGTCCAGTCATTTATAAAATCAGTGGTTTGCTCGGGCTACTCTCGGCCTCTGGCTGAACACTATTTCTGAACATTTGAGCAGGTGACCGGACTCCTGGCTGAACACTGTTTCTGGACATTTGAGCAGGTGATCAGACTCTAGCTAAACACTGTTCAACATTCGGTCCTACTGATGTGGTGGTGCGTAGAGAAGAGGAGGAGTGGATGAACCAGCGCGTCCGCTCATGGTGGACCGGACGCGTCCGGTCAAAAAAAAACCGGCCCCGGTGCCTTACTAAAAAATGACCAGACTCCAGTGATGGAGCGTCCGGTCACTTTGAGTAGTGCTTCCAGTCACAACTTAACACGTGGCGTGAAGCAGACCTAGCTGTTAAGATCGGACGCTCAACATTTGAGGCTGAGGACACGTGGTGAGCATCGAGCGACCGAATGCTAGGGTCCTGCGTCTGGTCAATCTGACCGGCGCGTTCAGTCAGCCCGTGTTTCACTAGACAGAGGAGCCAATGACTCTATTCGTGGGGGCTCTCTATTTAAGCCCCATGGCTGGCTCAAGCTCACTCTATTGGTCATTTGTATTGACATAGCAACCTTGTGATTTTAGCCAAAGCCCTCCCACCCATCGATATCATTGATTCATCATCTTTGTGAGATTGGGACTGAATCCAAGTGCATTGCTTGAGTGTTTGCATCTAGAGGCACTTGGTGTTTGTGTTTCGCTGCAGGATTCACTTGTTACTCTTGGTGGTTGCGGCCACCTAGATGGCTTGGAGTAGCGAGGATCGTCGAGCGGAGGTTGGTGATTGTCTCCGGCTCTGATTGTGGTGATTGTGAGGGGTTCTTGACCTTTCCCCAGCGGAGAGCCAAAAGGTACTCTAGTGGATTGCTCGTGGCTTGTGTGATCCTCATCTTGTGTTGGTTGTACGGCACCCTATTGAGGGTTTGGCGTGTGATGCCAATTAGCACGTGAACCTCCAAGTGAGTGAATCGCCACAACGAGGACTAGCTTGCCGATAATCAAGTGAAACTCGGTAAAAAATCATTGTGTCATCATTTGATTCTGAGGTGATTGGTCTTCATTGGTATTCATTCTTGTGATTGATTGGTTGCATTCCTTGATTCGGCAGTATAACCATCTTGCTCTCTCTCTTTACATTACCGCAAACTAGTTGTCAAGCTCTTTAGTGTAGCTAGTCGTGAGAGCTTGTTAGTTTGGTTAGTATGGCTCTTTAGTTAGTCTTTGAGAGCACACTAACTTAGTGGAGTAACATAGCCATTGTGTGGATAGAGACTATAGAAACTAGAATTGTGATAGGTGGCTTGCATTTTTAGTAGGCTAGCGCAACACTCGCTTCACCTCATATTTGTCTAACTGGTTTGCTAAGTGTTGTTGTAGAATTTTTTAATAGGCTATTCACCCCTCCTCTAGCCATTAGGACCTTTTAGGCCACTGATAGGTACGTCGGTTCACCATGCCATCCACCAGGGACAGAATGGAACACCACAACCAGTTGATGATGTCGAGGCATAGCACCAGTGGTGAACAGGAGCCCGACATGGAGCCATCTCAGTCACCATCTACAGCGTCGGTGGGATCCACATGAAGGAGAAGAAGGATGCGGCGGTCCCTAGAGGGCTTCTTCTCCTCGATTCTCTCTCTCTCTCTCTCTCTCTTCTCTTTTTCTGATGTAACCTGTATCTTCCCATTCTTCTATAAAAGGGGAAACATAATGCAACACAACATGGGGAGATAGGCACAAGCACACAGCTGAGCAACTGAACAAACTCTCAGCACTTTTCAATCCTTCCACCAGAGACCTAGGATCTGCTTCCTCTCTCGCCCATCTATAACCCCTACTATAACGGTGTCGATAACACGAGCAGCAGTAGACTGAATGTAGGGACGTTCTGCCCAAACCAATACAATCCTTGTGTCCTCCATGCACACCATTTGAGCCAGATGCGCAAACTAGAAATTTACTAGCCAATAATCTAAAACACCGATAGTTGGCGCTGCCAGGTAGGGGATTTTTGCGCGTCTCGACGTCCACATCAGGCCTTGGATGGCTAGTCACGACGTCAGCGGGGTCCCATGCATGCACGTGTGCTTCGAGAGCCTGGACTTCATCGTCACGACAGAGGGAGAGTTGGCACAGGCTCCCACCGCCATCTAGCCTCTCCACTCCACTGGCCTTGACACGATCATCGAGGCACTTGAGGAGCTGCAGCTGCACCCACTAGAGGCCCATGTCCCTAGGAGCGACCGTCTCCTCGGCTTCGACTATGGGAGGCTGGAGTGCCAACTCGATGCCTTCCTAGGACCTCGACCATCCCGAGAGGAGCTACGCTACCTTACTTTCTCCTTCGCCAATGCCATGATCCAACTCGTCTAAAGGGAACTCCTCTCCCTAGGAAAACCTCACCTAGGGGTGCCCTGGTAGCGTTCCCGTTTGGTCTACACAATGCTGCGGGGACCGTTGGTCACCTCATGGCGCAGCACATGCACCCATCCCCTATGAACGATGAGTTCAGTGGGGATGACCGAATACATCGTGGAATCTTTTCATGACCTTCTCGCTGGAGATTCAGAGTCGCTCTCCGACTTTGACTCCAACAGGGGGAGCCATCACCCCTCGCGAGATTGTTTTATGGTAGGTACCCCTTAGGGATACGTCAAAATCATCCATGAGGGAGGGCTACCCCACCAAACGACCTCAACAATGAGGTCGAGGAAGATGTAGGGGCCCTTCCTCGTATGCTGAGTGGAACAGCTAAGGGCGCGGCACCAGGAGCTCAAGGATGCATGACTCCAACTCGAGCAAGAGCACGTAGAGCTCGGGCAGAGAGATCGAGCACCGCAGAGATGGTGGGATGGGTGCGCGCCATGGCCCTCGACATGAACCGGAGGATTATCAAAGATGATGGAGCCCTCCCACACTTTGCTCGGGTAAGCCAAAACATCGCTGCTGCGACGGCCTTGCTCTGAGGGCTCCCCGAGCCTACAACACCTAAGGATCGTCAGGCCCATCGTGAGCTCCGCACGTTGCTTGAGCGCGTGGTGGTGCAGTAGGCTAAGAGTTCGTTGTCTCAGCGACAGCGAGCTCAACGCCAGTCAGCGCGCGCCCTCGGGGCAATTTTTTAGGGATGTGTCTATCCACCAGGCACCGTGCGGTGGTGTGGTGCACGCTGTGGCCTTGGTGCATGAGCGTCTCAGCCTCCACCATGACGCACGTAACACCCTGGATGCCCGTAGGTGTGGACGAATTGATGAGAGAGAGGAAGTCGGTCGTGGCTACCACCCATGTCATGGCAGACGCTACGGCAGTGGCGAGGACCAGGAGCCCAAGCCCTGACCTATCGGGACCTTAGGCCTTCCACCGAACACATCCTCAACGCTGCCTTCCCACTGTGGTACCGACCGTCGACCAACATCCCAAAAATACTCCGATGAAATGAACCTCGGACTGTGCCTCGAGGATTTCCGGTTTGCTTGCCAAGCCTGGTGGAGCAGATAGTGAAAGTTTCATTATCCACAATGGCCCATTGTTCCTAGCCAATTCGGCGTGAACATGGTTGGATAACCTTCTGCCCAACCGGATTCAAAGTTGGGCGGACCTAAAGGAGATTTTCGTGGAAAACTTCTAGGGCTCCAACACGCGTCCCGGGAACTCAGTGGGATCTCAAAAACTACCGACAAAAGTCTAGAGAAACTCTTCATGAGTACATCCGGCGCTTCTCCCGGTAGTGCAATGAGCTGCCCGACATCGCCGACACTGACGTTATAGGAGCCTTCCTATCTAGGACCACCTGTGAGTCCCTGATTCACAAGCTAGGACTCAAGGGCCTGTGAACCACCAAGGAGCTCGACATCACCACCAGCCACGCCTCTGGTGAGGAGGCAGTCAGAACAATTTTTGTCCATCCTAAGGCCAAGGCGAAGCGAGACAAGGACGCCAGCAAAGGTGCCTCCAACCGCCCCAACAAGAAGAAGAACAAGCAGCGGTGCGAGGGCTCAGCTCGTGGCCATTGCTGACCACAAGGGGGGTCGGAAGCGTGCCTGAGGGTACCCCAAACCACTTTAAGAAGCTGCTCAAATGGGCATGCCTTGAACCATGCCTTCCCCATTAAGCACCTATACAAAGACTGAGCCCTCATGAAGCGGCTCCTATCCGGTGGCTCCAATAATGGGGAGCATAGGAAGGAGCCCAAGCCGATGGTAGATGCCACCAAGGGAAAGGACTGGTGGCTTTCCAACGCTGGATGGCTGCCTTATGATCTTCGGGGGGGGGGGGGTCGACGACCTACAACTCCAAGTGCCACTAGAAGCTTGTGTGCCACGAGGTCTATGTGGCCGACCACCCAGGAAAGCGTCCCGCAGCTAGGAAGATACCAGCTCGTAGTCGACCTGATCGTCGGCACGAAGCGGCTCACCAAGGTGCCGATGGATGGAGGCAGCGGCCTCAACATCATGGACGCTGAGATGCTCGATGCCATGGGTATCGACCAATCGCGCATCCAGCCAACTGGGGTATCTTTCCACAACATCATGCCAAGAAAGCAGACCATGCCACTCGAGCAGATCGATCTACCCATCACCTTTGGGAATCTGAACAATTATAGGATGGAGACCCTTACCTTTGAGGTGGTCGGGTTCCATGAGACCTACCACGCCATCCTGGGACGTCCATGCTATGTGAAGCTCATGGTCGTCCCTAACTACACCTATCTAAAGTTGAAGATGTCGGGTCCACGCGGGGCATCACCATCAGGCACCTCCTTCTAGCTTGCCTACGAGTGCGAGGTCAAGTGTTGCGAACACACCATAGCGATTGTTACCTCTAAAGAGCTCGCAGCCATCAGGGAGGAGATCAGTTAAAAGAGCACCTAACCCCAAGCAATCGGCCAGGTCTTTCGAGCTCGTGGAGAGCGCCAAGGAGGTCCTCATAGGCCTCGATAGCTTTCGAGGACAAAGTGGTGCACATCAGCACCATGCTTTCCTCCAAATAGGAAAGCGCACTCGTCGACTTCCTCTGTGCCAACAGAGACATCTTTGCATGGAGACCCTCAGACTTGCTAGGCATTCCAAGAGAAGTCACTGAGCACGCCTTGAAGATTAGGACAGGCTCCAAGCTAGTGAAGCAGCGCCTGTGTTGCTTCGATGAGGAGAAGCGTAGGGCCATTGGCAAGGAGATTGCGATGCTTTTGGTGGCCAGATTCAACAAGGAAGCGTATCACCCTGAGTGGTTAGCCAATCCTATTCTTGTAAGAAAAAAGAGTGGGAAATGGAGAATATGTGTTGATTACATGGGTCTCAATAAAGTGTGTCCAAAGGATCCATTTCCTTTGCCATGCATAGATCAAGTAGTAGACTCGACCTCAGGGTGTGAAACCCTTTGCTTCCTTGATGCGTACTCCGGATACCATCAAATCGTGATGAAAGAGTCTGACCAGCTCGCAAAGTCCTTCATCACCTCGTTCGGATTGTTCTGCTATGTCACAATACCATTCGGTCTAAAAATGTGGGGGCTACTATATCAGCGTTGTATGCTCAAGTGTTTCAAGGATCTCATCGGGCAAACAGTTGAGGCCTACAAAGATGACATCGTGGTCAAGTCCAAACAAGCTGACCAGCTTGTAGTTGACCTAGAACAGACCTTCATGAAACTCTGAGCATACGACATCAAACTCAACCCCAAGAAATGCATTTTCGAGGTGCCAAGGGGTATGCTATTGGGTTTTATCATCTCCGAGCATGGCATCGAAGCCACCCTAGAGAAGATCTCGGCCATCATGAGGATGGGCCCAATTCAGAAAATAAAGGGGGTACAATGACTCACAGGGTGCCTCACCACGCTTAGCCATTTTATCTCAGTGCCTCAGGCGATGAGGTCTCCCCCTCTATTGGCTTCTGAAGAAAGATGACTGTTTGAAATGGATGCCTGAGGCCCAGAAGGCACTTGACAAGGTCAAGCAACTCCTGACAAAGGCCCTAATCCTGGTCCCCCGACCGATAGGGAACTGCTCCTACTCTACATTGCATCCACCACGCAGGTGGTCAGTGTCGCCCTAGTGGTTAGTGCAGGGAAGAGGAGGGTCAAGCCCTCAAAGTACATCATCCCATGTACTTCGTTAGCGAGGGCTTTCCTGATTCTAAGACTCGCTACCCCTAAATCTAGAAACTCCTATACGTCATCCTTATCGCCAAGAGGAAGTTACATCATTACTTCAAGTCACATCTGGTGATGGTCATAACATCCTTCCCCCTAGGTGAGGTTGTCCAAAACCAGGATGCCACAGGAAGGATTGTGAAGAGGTCACTCAAGTTGATGGGTTAGGGTATTTTGTACACCCCTCGGACGGCCATCAAGTCCCAAGTCCTGTCTGACTTCATGGCAGAATGGACTGAGATCCAAATGCCACCAATGGCCATCGACTAGGAGTACTAGACTGATGTACTTCGATGGGTCCCCTGATGAAGAAGGGGCAGGCAGTGGGGCTGGTCTTCGTTTCACCCCTTAGAGTGTGCATGAAGTACAAGGTCCGTATCCACTTCCTTGCCTCCAACAATGTGGCCTGAATATGAGGCACTCTTTAAACGTCCTACTGCATCGCTGTTGAGCTAGGGCATCCGATGGCTCGACATCTAGGGCGACTCCCAGCTGGTCATCGACTAGGTCATGAAGGACTCAAGCTGCTATAATGCCAAGATGGTTGCGTATTGCTGAGAGGTCCACCAGCTGGAGGACAAGTTTGATGGTCTCAAGCTCAATCACATCCCGAGGTGGCTCAATGAAGCAGCCGACGCGCTAGCAAAGATGGCATCCGGCTGAGAGCCGGTGCTTATGAGCATTTTCACTAGTGACTAGTATAATCCCTCGATCCGCTATGAGGAGCCAGAACAAACTAGTGATAGGCCACTGACCCTAGGCTCGAGGGCTAACCAACACTCAGCTCCCCCTTACCTTGAGGTCATGGATCTTGATGCAGACCTAGTGGCAGAGCCCGATCCTATTGCTGACTAATGGATGCTTTACCTCGATTACCTCCTTCGTGAGGTGCTACCGATGGACAAAATAGAGGCTCGGTGGTTCGCGCATCACGCCAAGTACTTCATCGTTATTGAGGGGGAGCTCTACAAGCTGAAGCCACACTAGAATCCTACATTGCTGACAAGGGAATCAGTTGCTGAGAGATATCCATGGTGGGGTCTGTGGGCACCATGCCGCACTAGAAAGGCATTCCGATAGGGCTTCTACTGGCCGACTATAGTAGCCGATGCTAAATAGATTATGCACACTTGTGAAGGGCATCAATGCTACGCCTGCCGGCCCAAGCACTCCGAACGATCCCCATCACATGGCCATTCGTGGTCTAGGGGCTTGATATGGTCGGACCTCTCAAGAGAGCGCCTGGGTGCTATACACACTTGCTTATCATCATAGACAAGTTTACAAAGTGGATAGAGGCTTGGTTGATCTCCATGATCAAGTCCGAGCAAGCCGTGTTGTTCTTCCTTGACATCATCCATCATTTTGTAGTCCCAAACTCCATTATCACGGACAATGACACTGCAGGTCACCAGCAAAAAGTTTCTCCGATTCTACGATGAATAGCACATCTGTGTCGATTGGGCCGTCGTGGCGCACCCCCGCACGAATAGGCAGGTCGAGCGTGCTAAAAACATGGTCCTACATGGCCTCAAGCCTAGGATCTTCAACTAGTTGAACAAGTTTGGTGGACGATGGGTCGCGAAGCTCCCCATGGTGCTCTAGGAACCTAAGGACAACCCCTAGCCGGGCCTAATGGCTACACACCCTTCTTTATGGTCTACAGTTCCAAAGCTCTCCTCCTGACTGACCTTGAATATGGAGCGCTGAGGGTCAAGGTGTACAATGAGAAGGGAGCCAAGGCATCCCTCGAGGATACCTAGGATCAGCTCAACGAGGCACGCTGATGTTGCCCTCCTCCGCTCACCTAAGTACCAATTAGCATTGCACTAGTACCACAGCCAGTTGGGTGCAGGGTCAGACCTTCAACATCGGGGACTTGGTACTCTGCCTCATCCAAAGCAACAAAAAACATCACAAGCTCTCTCTGCCGTGGGAGGGACCATATGTCGTCGCAGAAGTGCTCTGACCTAACACCTACAAGATCAAGACTATCGACGGTAAGGTCTTCATCAATGCATGGAACATCGAGCAGTTATGTCATTTTTACCCTTAGCATATGCATCTACCCATAAAAACTAAGAACTGTGTTTCTGAAATACAAAAATACTTTCTTTTTTGCTATCTCATCCTCGATCCTTAGCGACACACTGACCCCAGCAATAGCACGGGACTGGGCCTCACTCGGGGGCTGATAAGAGCATACCTATTCAGAAACAATCGTTGTGCCCAACCCCTTCTCACGTTAAGATCTAAAAGCGAGAGCTGTGGAAACAAACACTGAGTAATGTTGGTCGGACTGCAAGGAACCTATGCCCCAGTGGCTATAGCATTCTTGCTCACCAGCATGATCATGGTTCTTTCGCCCATGCCTTAAGCTTTGTAGCCTTAACAATGGAAAAGGGTCAGAATGCAATAACCTTTTTATAACACAAAAATGTACCCAAAAGTTTGTTTGACCGAAACAAAAGAACTAAAACTTGTTCATTTATTACAAGACCACCACTTCGTTTATCTAACTAACTAATTTTTTGGGGGGGGGTGATCTCATCCTCTATCTTGGCAGATAAATCTTGTGCTAGAGGGACCACTTCCTTCTCGATGTCCTCCAACTCGGTGCCAGAGTAGCCGGGCGTGAAGCCTTGGCTCATCATTGCTAGATCCATGTTCTTATAGTGAGAGCGAGCGATCGTGAACAATCGATGGACGCCAAAGCAGAGCATGCCCCTCGTAATGTTGTGCGCCCGATCCATGGTCTGGATGGTGCGAACTGTAACACCCTGGGTGATAAGCATGCATTTAACCTTGACATTGCATGACCACAATCATCATTGAGCATTCATGATCATAAGCATATCATGTATTCCATCTTTGTTGGCTTATATTGCATATGATATTACTTAATTGCCTTACTTAGATTAGGGTTTATATGCAACCAATGTATGAAATGTGTGTGGAACCTTGTGATTACTTTAAACATGTTTAGAATAGCATAAGGAACAACTTTGGTATTCATGACCAAGTCTGGTTTAGTCTCTAAGTCATTGGTATTGTGTATGACATCATAATTAAGTTGTATGTTTGACCTAGTTTGAACTGTGTCATAGAGACTTTGCATGGTAGTGAACCTTTAAACAAAGTTGTAGTATTTGAGTAGATCAACAACTTTTATTTTTGGGCCATGAGCTAATTCTGTGCATAGCTTAGTCATTTTGTGCTCACAAAAATCAATATGTCACTGGTTTTCAGCACTTAGAATTTTTCTAAGTCCTTTTCCTGATTTCCAGTTTCGCAGGTTTGACTTTGGCATGATTTTTCTCTGTATTGACTGAGAATTAGACTATGATCCTTTAATAGAAATTGTAGACGGTATTATGGGCTACAACTTTGGTTTAGATTGTTTGCGCTAATACTTCACGATTTTTGAGTTTGAGTCTCGCCAATTCACGCTGTCAGGTTGCCTCGCTCGCTCTGCTAACGGAACTGAACCACGTCTACAGTGCCCAACCGTTTCAGAGCTTCAACGCCATGTGGCGCCGCACGTCGCCGTTGCGCTGCCCGGCCATGCCACGTCGAGCTACAGCATGGCACTTCACTCCCCAGCGTCCGCCCTGTGACCCGTCTACGCTCGTATTTCCATTTCCTTCCTCCTCTTTGCCTTCCCTGCAGCAGCGCATCAGCCGTAGCAGCTCTATGAGCGCCGCCATCGCTATTGCCGACACAAGCTCGCACCGCTTCGTTCCTTCACCACCGCAGCAGCGTCGTCATACTCCTACCATACCACCACGCCTGCATTGCTCGCTATCCGCGCTTGGTAAGGTCTCAGCGCTGCGCACGGCCTCACTGGAGTTTCACCGCCGTGCCACGACACCATGGCCGAGACGTCTCCGACCGCCTCTAGCCGTGACAGTGGGTGCGTTAGCTTCGCCGTATTACATAGGAGGTCTAAGTAGCAGTAGATCGAACTATCACGGTCACCTCCGGCGTCTCGACGTTGATCCGCACCGATGCACCGCCATTGACGCCGTCGTCGTGCTTAGCTCCGGCATTAGGTCCGGCTTGATAGCTCATTAGGTGCGGGAGGTCATAGTGGTCACTGTTGTGTCGGTGCCGTCGCCGAAAAAGGTCGCCGTCGGTGAACTCCGGCCGATCCACGTCGAGCAGTGCCACCTCCCCTATTTTTTGGTCACTGACGCGTGGGCCCGTTTGATGCGTGGACCCCATCAGTCAGCGACAAAGTTTTTGAAAGCTAGTCCATTTATTTAGATTTGAATGCCTACTTTGGAAAACCATAATTGGAGTTTTATAGGTCCAATTGTGGTGAACCAAATTTTATTGTGTTCCTTACTAAGTGTAGTTTTTTTAAAAAAATGAAATGTACAGTTTATTGTATTTTTCTTGGTGATTAAATTGTATTAAATAAATGCTTTTTGAATGTTAGTAAACTTGTAAAATAGATATCTTGAGCTAGAAAAGTGATAAAATTGTGATTCTAATTTTGTTAGTCTTGTGTTGACATGTTCTATCTAGGAAAAATATTAAACTTGCTGTAAACTTGTTTGGGGTAGGGTGTTTCTATTTATCTAGTAATAAATGGTATTTTCTAAGGAAAATTGTAGGGATAAAAATATGTAACATAATGATATGCAGATTTTTGTACAGTATTATGGCACTATTATGATGCTAAGAAAAATATATAATCTGTTGCTTGACACTTTTCTATAGGGTTTACTATTTTCTCTAAAATAGACCTTGCTAGCTTGTCATTTTTGTAAAGGATGTTGTACTTGGTAAAATGGCATGAAACTTTTACAGTAGTACTTTTGGTTGCACTCGGAGGTCACTGTAATTTTCTGAGAATTTATTATGCACATGTGGTATAGGTTGGTTATTTAACCTAATTATCTAAATAAATTAATAAAGGCATTTAAATAAATAGTTTGGGCTTTACCATTTTGTTTTTCTTGAGTGTATTTGTTATTCTGAACTGTTGGTGTACTTGGTGGTATCAAATTTTGAATGCTTACATATAGTAGAAATATTGTCGCTTTATAGTTTGATTTAAAAGGTTTTAGGACAGATTCTGTTGCTTGTTATGTTGCATAGTCAAAATGATATTTTCTGTAGAAATGGTTAATAACAAAGTTGTAGGGAACTTCTTAATCTATCTTGTGTTAAACTTTTAGGACAATAGGCCAAAGGATTTAGGAGTTATAGCTGTTTAAAGTTAATTTTCTGAAACGCTTGTTCTCTGGAATTTCTAGACAGCACTGTATAGATTGTCTATTTTGGTTAGGATAGAGTGTGAATTAGCTTTTGGTGATTAAATATGAGTTGTAGAAAATTTTATAAGCTTTCCAGAAAGTCTGAGATCACAGCATTTGGATAAGTATAACTTCAGTTATGATGTAAACTTTTAACTGTCATGTGTAGCTTAGATATTGCATTGTGTGAAATTTGTAAGTGGATAGAGAAGAGATATGCACCTACTCAGTTAGTAAGGAGTTAGCATTGTTATCATTTGGCTACTTAACATCATTATTGTAGCATGTACATTCCTCTATCACCTCCTCTATGATCCCTCTTATGCATTCATGAGACTTATCTATGCATATGCATGCAATAGGTGCCACCGAGGAGATCAAGCTAGTGGAGCTCGACGCTGAGCCACAGGAGGAGAATCAGGAAGTTCAGCACCTGGAGGTTCCTGGAGAAGGAGAGACTAAAGTCAATCACCTTCTCGAGTGCCCCGATCACCAGCCTTTGACTTTCGTGAAAGGCAAGCCCCGGAGCATTATAAGTCTCCCTATTTTATTAATGTCACTTAAAGTTATTTGTATTGCTGCATTACGTGATAGGAGTTGTTTGGAAACAATTGCTGCATAATACCTTCCTTGACCAGGAATATCTACCATGAATCCTATTTAAGTCTAGGAATGTTTATCATGCTTGACTATGCTTAGACCGGTAGAAGTCGGGTGATTTCTTGTCACTTGCAAGCTATAGGTGATAACTTAATCACGGTTGGCTATATTGTGCTATCGTGGAACATAACCTAGTAATGGGGAATAAATGGAGACCGGGCAGAGTCTTATATGTGGTATTGTAGTGATTCCATCTGTATCATTTAAGGACTGGATGTTGGAGGTCATCTTATCATGTTGAACGCAGCCTCTCACATAGTTGGTCGGATAAGTCATTCCGACCGTGAAGCCGAGTAGCTCAATTCAGGCCGGGACCATGAGCGGTAAAAGTGCGCACTCTGGATGGTAGTAATGATGTGCAGGAGAGCCATTGGCATAAGCCCAAGGGCGGGTTAGAGTCCCGATCACCCTTGGCAGAGTGGTTCTCTGATTGTGCGGCGCTAGTCGTACCCGTGAATTTGGTTCCTGAGTTGTACCAAAGGTGACCTAAGGCCACCTTCGCATGGTATGCTTGGGTGTGTGTTAGGAATAATTCCCTAGCTAGGTAGGAATCGATTTGAATCGCCATCTCTCCCGGATAGTGAGAACTTGACTTGAGTTCCTTTCATCATAGTAATTGATGGAAATATTGGTTATGAGATTATGCAAGAACTCAACTGGATATGGTTATTATTGTGATGACTTAATGGTACCAACATGTTTGGCATAGGATAGTTGCTAATCTAGTATGAGATAGGATTAATAATGGGTGATTCACAATTAAAGGTATGTTGGAGAACTTATGCTATTTCTGCAAATAATGTCTACCAGCTCTACTTATAAAGCCTTGCATACTCCTTGGTGTCTTAGTATATTAGTTGGACAGGTAAGTCTAGCTGAGTACCTTCTCGTACTCAAGGTTTTATTCCCATTGTTGCTGATAATGTTATGTATGACGGCTACTGCAAGAACTGTCTTGCTCCTGCTGTGGATGAGGACTAGGACCATGGGCAATGGTCATTCTGTATTTCATCTCACCTTTGTGCTTTTGGTTAGAGATGACTATGACACTGACTTTGTACGAAACTACTAGTGATGTTGATGTTAAACTACTTTGCTTTCGCTACTTTCAAACTTGGTTTGTAATAATTATTCGAACTCTAGGTGTATGAGACATATTTGTGAACTGTGATGTAACATGTGATGGGCTGTGTTGAATCTCTATGATCTTGGTTTGTATGTTGGTTGTTTGAGATCCTTCATGACTTCGTTGGACTATCGGGCTTATATGGGCTCAAGTATGATGGTTTGATCGCTTCGGTGATTGCTATTGTACTTGGGCTCTTATAAATTGGACGGTTCTATGACACGAACCATGAGCGAGCTCATCTCCTACACCGGGGCTAGCTCGAGGTCATTGTAGACTAGCTGGATGGTGATGCGCAGGGCGTTGTGCTCTTCGCTCTCCTTTGGAGGATGTCCTTTACCTCACCGAGCTCCTTCTCTAGGCTATGGCTCTTCGTCACCTCCACCGTGAGCCTGCCATCAAGTCCTGTCCAAGTCACACAACAACCACATAAAAGGACTCACCACTGGGTTCTAGGGAAAAGGGCAACAAGGCAAACCAGAGGATTACCGTCCATGTCCACCTAGAGCTTGCGTGCCTCATCATGCCATCGGGTCACCTCGGCCTCTAGGTTTTGGAACTACTCCTAGTGCTGACTGACCTCCATGGCGAGTCTGGCGGTCACCGCTTCCGCTGCAACCTTCAGGGCCTTTTCTCCTTGGAGCTCACCCTCTAGGAAGTAGATTCGCTACTAGGGCATCGGCATGCTCCTAACGAGCCAAGTTGTGTTCCATGTGGAACCCCTCTATGGTTTTGAGTAGGTCATCTAGCTCTGTCCATAGCCACTCGCCCTCCACCTCATCCACTGTGCGTCCTCTCAAGTAGGGCCATGAGCTTCTCCCTAGCCTCTTGGGCATCAATGCGAGCCTCTGCTTCCTTGATCAAGAAATTGGCCAACTCCTAGCTGATGGGGGCAAGCTCAGCCACCTCCTGATGGGTAGTAGTGAGCTGTGCTTCTAGTTCCTCATGCCGCTGCTTCTCTTTGGCAAGGTGGTCCCAAACATCATTCTCACGATGAAGGAATAGGGACTTCTCCTAGCTCCGGTCCATGAGAGACTGCAGAGAGGACACAAGTTAAGAGGCGCAAAGGAGGGAGATGAAGGTCGAAGACACGGACATGACGTACCTAGCTGACCGGTGTGACGATGTCCTACAACGAGTTTAGCGTGGTGGTCAGGGTATTGACCATGATCCTGACCCCTCGAGTGAACGTGCCCCCACTTCCTCTCCTCTGTGGTGTCATCGAGGGCGAAGAGTGTTGCCCCCAGGTTCTGTCGGATGGCCCACCAGATCTAGGGTCCTCCCTAGGCATGTGGGTCACCGCCGACCTAGACCAAAGGACAGGATGCCTCAACACCGACCCCAGGCAGTGCTGATCCCTCTCATGGTAGCAACTCCTCCAGGACTAGGCCCGCACTATTAGAGGGGATGGGTGACATGGATGAGGAAGCATGTCCCGCCGTTGCGCTCACCAAGGATGCACTGGGCGTGGCCTCCTCTGTCTGCCCTGCCATGGGTGCGGCCGTCTGCATGGACGATGGCCCCGACTATGCCCTCTCCACCAATGAGGTTGTGGTTGTGCCTAGCCATGCCACATTCACCGAGGATGCCTCGAGTGTGGTCTCCCCCATCTACCCCACCATAGACGTGCCCGCCTATGCGGACGATAGCTCTGGCCATGCTCTCTCCACCTGAGATGCCAGTGGCCACACCTGACTACGCTACACCTGCCATGGGTGCCTTGGACACGCCCTCCACCACCTACCCTTCCATAGACGCGGTCGTCGACTGTGCCTCTCTGTTGGACCCCACGATCGCCCCAGCGATGCTCCTGCCGGCCTCCGGCATGGCACTAGATGGGTCCTAGCGCACACACCGAAGGGCGAGCCTCTTTTTCGGCTCCTAGCTTTAGGAGGGTCCTACATCCTCCAATGCTATGGAAGGCACTGCGGTCAGATCATGGCAAAAAATTCATTAGAAACAAAAGAGCAAAAAATTCTTAGCCTACCTTGATGTAACCGGGCGCTAACGTTTCAGGGTTGTCCTACTCGACCTCGACTATGACTCCTCGTCGTGCTGCCGCTTTGAGCCCTGCCTTTGCTTGGGAGGCTTGGACAAGGTGGAGCCGCTAGCTCCCCTCGGCTCTAGGGGTGCCATAGAAGGCCTAGACGGAGCGGGGTGGCTCGCTGCCGCCGTCTCTAGGGGGTGTGTCCTCCCCCTCTTGCTCCAAGAGATGCCACAAGAAGGTCCTCGCCTACTGGTAAAGGCATGTCCTTGTCCCCGCCAGCCACATCATCCCATGGGATGGGCAACCTAGAGCAGTTGTCCTCCTCCTCCTCCTCTTCTTACTCCTCCACTTCCTCCTCTGACAAGCCTTGGCACCGCTTCCCTTGCTGCATCTTCGCCCGCTCCTTTGCCCACTATTTCTTCTCCTTGTTGTCCTTATCCTTCTTCCTCCGCTCATCTATGGCACGATTCGCCGCCCTCATGGCCACATGCTCCAGCAGTGGAGCAAAAGAGGCCCAAAAGCCCAAATCCGCTGGTAGCTCGATAAAGCCTAGCTCTAGCCACATCAAGGGATGTCCCAGGATTGGGAACACAGCATCAGACTCGTCTATCACCTCCTTGATCTGCTGCACTATCTCGCTATTGTGAAGCGGCCCCTAGATGAGCATTGTCCTGCTGAGTTCCACAACCGACATCAGTCCTAAACAACAGGAGGGCGCGCGCCATCAGCGGTGCCACCCTCCTCGCATGGTATGCTCTAATGACGCTAGCCCTACGAAGGCTGTGGCTCCTTAGGGATGCAATGGCCTTGAAGATGTCACGCATCCTCTTCTTTTCCTTGTAGGGTGGCCCCCACGGCCATGTCGGTGAAGTCCGGCAAAGGGTCGGTGGGGTCGTTCTTCAAGTAGAATCACTGCGCGTGCCTGCCCCTTGTTGGATCTAGATAGTTGGCAGGCCATGTACTCAGCTACCTGCTGCCCCCTACCCCTAGAGGTGGATGCCCATGCATTGTGGCAGAACCGCCCGAAATAACACGCTTTCAGAGGCGCTCGTCTTCCACTAGACACTAAGCACCCTGAAAGTTATCTACATCAGACAGTTCCATCGAGCACACCCCACAGGAGAACTAGAATCGATCCACGTTTTACCTCCTGAATCTAATTATGAGTACGAGCTTACAATAGTTAGTTTATTTTATACAATAAGAGTTCTTGGAAATTATTTATTACAATACCAGGGTTTAGAGTGCGATAATTAAACAGCAGAATGAAAATAAACATCTAGCAGAAATGATACAAGGATCCTGTTTATGCCCACTAGAAGAATCCTCTACACAAGAGCTACTCCTCAAGTTGCACCTACAAGAGGGTAAAATAAACCCTGAGTACACAATGTACTCACAAGACTTACCCAACTAGTGGGATTAATTTCCCAACTCTCAAGGGTATGATAGGCAATATGGTCTGCTGGTTTCTTTTGTTTGTGTAAAGCATTACTAATAGTGCATCCTTAAGGTTAGGTTTTATTAGCAGTCATGATTACTTTATTAGTTAACCATTCTAGGTAAGCACCTGTTCTACCTTCAAGCAAGGGTTGAGCAATCAGAACTATTTTACCATCTTTCATATTCCAGTTCTTACTACATTGCTAGACCATAGCCAAGTCATATCAGTCTCACAGAAATAGCGATTCATGAACTAATGTATCCGAGCTGGGTACCATGAAATACACGCCTCGCTTGTACCCCAGGCACAAACGAGACCAACCCATTTCACTCCTATCGAGAGGTGGAGGTCCCTGTCCAAACTTGGACTCCAAGCCACCACACTTGAGAACTAGTCTCAGTGTGGTGCTTAGACCTCCACCTTTCCCTACCTCCAATCAATCGGTCTAGAAAGAGCTAGAATCCATGACAAGAGCGCAACGGGCCTTCCCACTCCAATATGCAAGTATGTGCTCAGGATAATAAGTCCATGACCTGACTACCATCCACAGCAACGAACGGTCCTCAATCGACTAAGGACAGGGAAAATAGTGTAACCAAGCTAAGCCCCATAGGCCACGAAACACAACTTGTTACACCCACCAATAACCCATGCCATATCCCTGCCCGGTATCCATTTTCTCTTCATCATTTTTATTATGAATGTAATAATAATCACCTATTATGAGTAACGGCAGGTTACTCACGCTATCGACAACCTAAGCAAAGCAGCTACTCGAACCTACACTAGTAGAACTCATAGGGTATATATATATATATATGAATGTGGGTTCCACAAAATTCTCATGCAACGTAAATGCACCACACACATATATATACGGTGAATATGAAAAATAGAGGTTATGCACCGAGGCTTGCCTTAGGTAGGCGCGGTCTCAGCTGAGTCAGTCAGTGGCAGCTCTGGCACCTCCTCCTGCATGAAAATCTCCTCCTCATACTTCTTGATGATCTCCTCGAACTCATGATCGCCGATGGTCACTATTGAAAGCTCTAGTTTGGTTTTGGTGAATTTATGAAATCCTAAGTGCTAACCTAGCTTATCAAGTGATCATGAGATAGGTAGCACACTTCAAGTAGTGGAGCAAAAGAAGATCATAGCATGACAATGGCGATGCAATGGTGATGATCAAGTGCTTCGACTTGAAAAGAAGAAAGAGAAAAACAAAAAGCTCAAGGCAAAGGTATAATCTGTAGGAACTATTTTGTTTTGGTGATCAAGACACTTAGAGAGTGTGATCACATTTAGGATTGATAGCCGTACTATTAAGAGGGGTGAAACACGTATCAGAATGCGGTTATCAAAGTGCCACTAGATGCTCTAACTCATTGCATATGCATTTAGGATCTAGTGGAATGCTAACACTCTTGAAAACGTTTGTGAAAATATGCTAACACATGTGCACAAGGTGATACACTTGGTGGTTGGCACATTTGAACAAGGGTGGAGAAGTTAGAAGTGAAAAGGAGTAAGGGTCGCTGGTTATACAGCGACCGGACGCTGGTCCTTCAGCGACCGAATGCTGGTGGCTGCATCCGGTGCTATTGTCGGGCGAAGCAACAGATAGACACCGAGCGACCGGACACTAGCAGGGTCTGATCAAGCATGACCGGACGCGTCTGGTCAGGGAAAAATCGGTTTTGGAACCTTACTGTAAATGACCGGACGCTGGGGTTCAGCGTCCGGTCAACTTTAGCGCATCGTCCGGTCAAGGCAGATGACTGTTGAGAATGGGACACGTGGCTGACAGCGAGTGACCAGACGCTGGGGGCTCAGCGTCCGGTCACCTGACATGAGTGTTCGGTTAGCCCGCGTTATGCCCAGTGAAGGGGTATAATGGCTCTATTTCACGGGGGCTTCTATTTAAGCCCCATGGCCGGTTCAAGCTCACTCTCTTGGCAATTTGCATTGACATAGCAACCTTGTGAGCTTAGCTAAAGTCCTCCCACTCATCTCCATCATTGATTCATCATCATAGTGAGATTGGGAGTGAATCCAAGTGCTGTTGCTTGAGTGATTGCATCTAGAGGCACTTGGTGTTCGTGTTTCACTATGGATTTCAGCTTGTTACTCTTGGTGGTTGCTGCCACCTAGATGGCTTGGAGCAGTGAGGATCATTGTGCGGAGGTTGGTGATTGTCTCTGGCTCTGAATCGTGGTGATTATGAGGGGTTCTTGACCTTTCCCCGGCGGAGCGCCAAAAGGTACTCTAATACATTGCTTCGTGGCTTGTGTGATCCTCATCTTGTGTTGGTTGTGCGGCACCCTATTGAGGGTTTGGCATGTGATGCCAGTTAGCGCATGAACCTCCAAGTGAGTGAATCACCACAACGAGGACTAGCTTGCCAGCAAGCAAGTGAACCTCGGTAAAAAATCATCGTGTTCATCATTTTGATTCTGAGGTGATTGGTCTCCATTGATATTCATCATTGTGATTGATTGGTTCCTTCCACGACACGGTGGTATATTTATCTCACTCTTACTCTTTACATTACCACAAAGTAGTTGTCAAGCTCTTTAGTGTAGTTAGTCGTGAGAGCTTGTTGATTTGATTAGTGTGGCTCTTTAGTTAGCATTTGAGAGCACACTAAGTTAGTTTTGTGATATAGCTTTTTGTGTGGATATATATACCATCTAAACTAGAATTGTGGTAGGTGGCTTGCATTTTGTGTAGGCTAGCGCAACACTTGCTTCGTCGCATAATTGTCTAACCATTTTTTAAGTGTTGTTGTAGAAATTTTATTAGGCTATTCACCCCCCTCTAGCCATTAGGACCTTTCAAGTGGTATCAGAGCCGAGGTCACCATTATTTGAGGCTTAACAACCTTCGGTGTTATAATGGCTCAAATCAACAACACCAAGAAGCCACCCCAATTTGATGGCTCCAACTATCCCTATTGGATGGCTAAGATAACAACATATATCAAGTCAATCAATAGGAAGATTTGGAAGGTGGTAGAAACTAAGATTGAGATAGAAGATGAAGAGGCTCCCACCGCCGCCAAAGAATTGCTACTCCAAAACAATGACATTGCTCTTAGTGCCATCCATGATGCTTTGGTTGAAAGAACATTTGAACAAATCAAGAACATTGAGAGAGCTCATGATGCATGGAAGAAATTAGAAGAGTCATTTGAGGGCACCAAGGCAATCAAGGGTGCAAAGGCATACATCCTCATGGATAAATTTGCTAGTTTCAAGATGAAGGAAGATGAGAGTGTGCTGGACATGTTCCATTCGGATGGAAGTGATTATAAATGATCTCAAGGCACTTGGTGAAAAGATAGAGGACAAGGAATTCTCAAATAAGTTCTTGAGGTGCTTACCCTCAAGATTTGGCACATTGGTCACTATTCTAGTAAGGTCCGGTTTGGATACAATGACACCAAATCAAATCTTGGGAGATATCATGACCGATGATGCTTATAGAGATGATGATGAGAAGGAAGAAAAGAGGGAGAAGAAAGATGAGAAGAAGGATGACAAGAAGAAGAGCGTGGCATTCAAAGACACATTATCCAAGGGCAAAGCAAAGCAAGAAACATCAAGTGAAGATAATGATTCATGGGATGATGATGATGATGAGAAGATGGCTCTCTTTGTCAAGAGATTTGGCAAGTTCATGGTGAAGAAGGGCTACCAAGCTAGAAGAAAGAAGTCTTCATCCAAGAACAAGGATGAGTCAAGAAGGTGCTTTAAGTGTGGAAGCAAAGATCATCTTGTTGCCCAATGTCCATACAATAGCGATAATGATGATGACAACAAGAAGAACAAGAAGAAGGAGAAGAAGGAGAAGACAAGAAGGAGAAGAAGGAGAAGAGGGACAAAACAATCTTCAAGAAGAAGAAAGGTGGTTCATATGTAGTCACTTGGGATAGTGATGCATCCTCAAGTGATGATGATGATAGTGATGATGACAAGACCACCAAGAAGAAGGTGTTTGCAAGCATTGCAATCAATGAGAAGCCTTCTCTCTTCGACTCTCCATCATGCTTCATGGCTAAGGCCACAAAGGTACAATCTTGTGATGATGGAAGTGATGAGGAACATGATAATGAAAGTGATCATGAAAATGATAGTGATAGTGATAATGATGAACCTACTAAGGATGAATTATTTGACATGCTAGAAGATGCTAGAGAACACTTTGACATCAAGAGAAGGGAATGCAAAAGCTTGCGTAAGGAGATAAAAGCCCTTAAGCAAGCCTTTGATGAGCTCAATGCATATCATGAGAGGCTAGAGGATGCCCATGAGAAGCTTGGCAAGGCTCACAAGAAGCTTGAAAAAGCTCATTCCTCTTTGCTTGATGAGCAAACTAAAAAGAAGCATGTTGAAACTTGCAATGTAGGTTTAACTTGTGATTTAATTGATACATCACTATCTATGCCTATCATTGTTCCTCCCACTAACCCTTCTTGTAGCACCTCTACTTCCACCTCATCTAGTAGTGATGGTCTCACTTGTGATACCTCACTAGTAGTTGAGAATGAGAACCTCAAGAAGGAGGTAACTAAGCTCACTCACACCTTAGCTAAGGCTTATGGTGGTGAGGACCGCTTGCTTATGTGCTTGGGTAGCCAAAGAGCTTCTCTCTACAAAGAGAGATTGGGCTATACCCCCAAGAAAGGCAAGGCGGCCTTTGCTCCTTGCAATACTAGTTTATTGAAGAACAGTGGTCGGTTTTGCATTAGTTGCAAGCAAGTTGGTCATAAAGAGCAAGAATGCACCAACAAAAGCAAAAATGCAAATGTATCCTCCATTAAGCTTAATTCATGATATATGCTTGTTAAGGGTACAAATGGTGTAAAGGCTAAGTTCATTGGCAAACCATGGATGGGCTCAAAGAAGAAAGCCATTTGGGTGCCAAAGAGCTTAGTAACTAACCATTCAAGGACCCAAGCAAGTTTGGGTACCTAAAAAGAATTGATCTTCTTTTGTAGGTCAATTACAAAGCCGTAGGAAGGCATTGGGTTCTTGATAGTGGGTGTACTCAACACATGACCGGTGATGCAAGAATGTTCAACTCAATCAACACCAATGGCAATGATGGATATGATAGTATCACATTTGGTGACAATGGCAAAGGCAAGGTTAAAGGGCTTGGTAAGATTGCAATATCCAATGACATGAGCATTTCCAATGTGTTGCTAGTAGAGAGCTTGAACTTCAATTTGCTATCCGTAGCTCAATTGTGTGATCTTGGATTTAAGTGCATATTTGGGGTAGATGATGTAGAGATCATAAGTGTAGATGACTCTAATTTGATCTTCAAAGGCTTTAGATATGAGAATCTATACTTGGTTGATTTCAATGCTAGTGAAGCTAGATTATCCACATGCTTATTCACTAAGTCAAGTATGGGTTGGTTATGGCATAGAAGGCTTGGTCATGTTGGAATGCAACAATTGAATAGATTGGTAAAGCATGATCTAGTTAAAGGCTTGAAAGATGTTGTGTTTGAAAAGGATAAGCTTTGTAGCTCTTGTCAAGCTGGCAAACAAGTTGGAAATACCCATCCTAAGAAAAGCATGATGAGCACTAGTAAAGCATTTGAGTTATTGCACATGGATTTGTTTGGGCCAACACAATGCACTAGTATCGGTGGAAACAAATATGGATTTGTGATAGTGGATGACTACACTAGATACACATAGGTATTCTTTCTAGTGGACAAAAGTGATGTATTTGCAACATTCAAATTATTTGTCAAAGGCATTCACAATGAATTGGAAACAACCATCAAGAGAGTTAGAAGTGACAATGGTAGTGAGTTCAAGAACACTAGAATTGATGAGTTGTGTGATGAATTTGGAATTAGACATCAATTCTCGGCCAAGTACACACCTCAATCAAATGGCCTTGTTGAGAGAAAGAATAGAACACTCATTGATATGGCAAGGTCTATGCTTAGTGAGTACAATGTGAGTCAATCCTTTTGGGCCAAAGCTATCAACACGGCTTGCTATTGTAGCAACCGCCTCTATTATCACCGATTGAAAGATAAGACACCATATGAGCTCTTGAATGATAGAAAGCCCAACATTACATATTTTAGAGTCTTTGGTTGCAAATGCTATATCTTGAAGAAATACACTAGATTGGACAAATTTGACAAGAAATGTGATGAAGGATTCCTACTTCGTGATTCCACTACAAGCAAAGCATATAAAGTTTGGAATTTGGATAGTGGTACTCTTGAGGAAGTTCATGATGTTGAATTTGATGAAACCAAGGGTTTACAAGAAGAGAATGAAAACTTGGAAGATGTTAGAGACATTCAACTTTCAAATGCCATGAAGAACATGGATATTGGTGAATTGAGGCCTAGGCAAGTGAATGATGATGAAGATGATCAAGTGCAAGTGCTCTCTAACTCAAATGTGCAAGATGAGACAAATCAAGCTAGTTCAAGTGGATCTCTTGATAATGAACAAGATCAAGTGGCTAGTACTTCATCTCTACCCAATGATCAAGCAAGTGCAAGCAATCAAGTCCCTATCCTCCAACCAACCAATATTGCAAGAGATCACCCTTTAGACACTATAATTGGTGATATTTCAAGAGGTGTGCAAACTAGATCAAGATTGGCATCATTTTGTGAACACTTCTCATTTGTGTCATCCATTGAACCAAAGAAGATAGATGAAATATTGGTGGATGTTGATTGGGTGAATGCTATGCATGAAGAGTTGAATAACTTCATAAGAAATCAAGTATGGGAATTGGTAGAAAGACCAAAGGAACACAATGTGATTGGAACCAAATGGGTCTTTAGAAACAAGCAAAATCAAGATGGGATAGTAGTAAGGAACAAAGCAAGATTGGTAGCACAAGGCTATACTCAAGTTGAAGGTCTTGACTTTGGAGAAACATATGCCCCGGTTGCTAGATTGGAAGCAATTAGAATCTTGCTAGCCTATGCTTGTACCCATAACATCAAGCTCTATCAAATGGATGTCAAGAGTGCATTTCTCAATGGCTACATCAATGAAGTATATGTTGAGCAACCTCCTGGTTTTGAAGATGACAAGAAGCCCAACCATGTGTACAAGTTGAAGAAGGCTTTATATGGCTTGAAGCAAGCACCTAGAGCATGGTATGAGAGATTGAGGGACTTTCCTACTCTCTAAAGGGTTCACAATGGGCAAGGTTGACACTACTCTTTTCATCAAGAAGATTGGAAAAGATCTATTTGTGTTGCAAATCCATGTTGATGATATCATATTTGGATCAACCAATCAAGATTTTTGTGATGAGTTTGGAAAGATGATGGCCAATGAGTTTGAGATGTCCATGATTGGAGAATTGAGTTACTTCCTTGGTCTTCAAATCAAGCAATTGAAGCATGGTATATTTGTAAGTCAAGGCAAGTACATCAAGGACATGATCAAGAAGTTTGGCATGATTGATAGTAAAGCTATTAGCACACCAATGGGAACTAATGGCAACTTGGATAGTGATGCAAGTGGTGAAATGATGGATCAAAAGTTGTATCGGTCTATGATTGGAAGCCTACTCTATGTGACCGCATCAAGGCCAGATGTCATGTTTAGTGTATGCATGTGTGCAAGATTTCAAGCCTCACCAAGAGAAAGTCATTTGAAGGCTACAAAGAGGATATTGAGGTACTTGAAGCATACACCAAATGTTGGTTTGTGGTATCCCAAAGGAGCAAAGTTTGAACTAGTTAGTTACTCCGACTCGGATTATGCGGGATGCAAGGTTGAAAGGAAGAGCACATCGGGCACTTGTCAATTATTGGGAAGATCACTTGTTTCATGGTCATCAAAGAAGCAAAATAGTGTTGCATTATCAACCGCCGAAGCCGAATACATATCCGCCGGTAGTTGATGTGCACAAATACTTTGGATGAAGGCCACTTTGAATGATTTTGGAATTAAGTTCAAGAAAGTGCCATTGCTATGTGACAATGAGAGTGCAATCAAGTTGACAAACAATCCGGTTCAACATGCAAGAACAAAGCACATTGATGTCCGTCACCATTTCATAAGAGAACACCAACAAAAAGGGGACATTTGCATTGAGAGTATAGGCACCGAAGATCAACTTGCCGATATCTTCACCAAGCCATTGGATGAGAAAAGGTTTTGCAAGCTAAGGAATGAGTTGAACATATTGGATTTCTCAAATATGTGTTGATGCACCCCCACTCATATGACATGCCTCTCCTTTGAGCTATTCAAGGTAAAAATTGATTGGCATGACATACATCCTGGCTAAGGACATGATTAGTGCATCTAGACATTTCTCCATTTTATTAGGCTCATTCATGAAAATCAAATGAATTTGATGTTTATATGGTATCACTATTGCTTCTATGCTTGACTTGATCTAGTGGTAGCATATGACATGTTTATGGGCTTGTAAACCTAGTGTTTAATCTAGAAAATGAGCTCTAAGTGTTTAACTCAACATGGTACAAGATAACCCTTATTTGGAGGTGTGAAGAAGCTTGTCCTTGGATCAAACCGAGTTAAATATCTTTGGCAAATATTCTAGTTTGAACCAAATTTTAAGAAAAATGATCATCACCCCATTGATTGACTTTGACAATCTCGACCCTACAAGTAGTATCATCCACATCTTAAGGGGGAGAAATTAGTACATTGATAATCTCGACCTTATTTTTTAAGCCTTTGTGGTCATTGATGACAAATGGGGAGAAATTAGTGTACAAAGATAAGAAAGGATATAAAAAAGGGGAGAAATAAGGTGTACAAAGATAGTGATCATGGGTGAGGAACATAAAGGAGAGATATGATATGAAAAAGGAAATGGATCAATAGGGAGGAACATAAAGGAGAGATATGATATGAAAAAGGAAAGGGATCAATTACAATTTTGAGCACACAAGTAGGGGAGCAAGCTCATGAACTTGTATGGTGCATTTGAATGTGCATTTCATATGTTTTCTTGCATGACATAAGTTCTAAATTCAAATATCCATGCTTGTGTGATGTATGCTAATTGTAAGTTTGAATGATGATTTGAAAATCTAGCATGCATAGGGTATCTAGCAATTTGATTTCCAAATGTATTTCCAAGTGGTATATATTTTTCAATTGGTATCAAGCTAACCATGGTGCTAAGGATGGTATATTGGTACACTCCGATTGGTATCACGCTTCAAAGGTCCATCTCTTATACCTTAGCATCATATGGTAGACATTGTCTCCTATATTTCCTATCTAAGCATATGTGCAAGCTACAATTCAAACTCTTAGTACATATGTAGGGGGAGCAATTCCTACCATTTAGGGTTCATGAAACTTGTCCATATTCTTTTACATATGGTAACTATGCTTGGACAAGCAACATGGATTCAATTGAATTTTAATTCATATCTTTGTATAAGGGTTGTCATCAATTACCAAAAAGGGGGAGATTGAAAGCTCTAGTTTGGTTTTGGTGAATTGATGAAATCCTAAGTGATAACCTAGCTTATCAAGTGATCATGAGATAGGTAGCACACTTCAAGTAGTGGAGCAAAAGAAGATCATAGCATGACAATGGCGATGCAATGGTGATGATCAAGTGCTTCGACTTGAAAAGAAGAAAGAGAAAAACAAAAAGCTCAAGGCAAAGGTATAATTTATAGGTGCTATTTTATTTTGGTGATCAAGACACTTAGAGAGTGTGATCACATTTAGGATTGATAGCCATACTATTAAGAGGGGTGAAACTCATATCGGAATGCGGTTATCAAAGTGCCACTAGATGCTCTAACTTATTGCATATGCATTTAGGATCTAGTGGAATGCTAACACTCTTGAAAACGTTTGTGAAAATATGCTAACACATGTGCACAAGGTGATACACTTGGTGGTTGGCACATTTGAACAAGGGTGGAGAAGTTAGAAGTGAAAAGGAGTAAGGGTCACTGGTTATACAGCGACCGGACGCTGGTCCTTCAGCGACCGAATGCTGGTGGCTGCATCCGGTGCTATTGTCGGGCGAAGCAGTAGACAGACACCGAGTGACCGGACGCTAGCAGGGTTTGGTCAAGCATGACCGGACACGTTTGGTCAGGAAAAATCGGTTTTGGAACCTTATTGTAAATGACCGGACGCTGGGGTTCAGCGTCCGGTCAACTTCAGCGCAGCGTCCGATCAAGGCAGATGACCATTGAGAATGGAACAAATGTGGCTGACAGCGAGCGACCGGACGCTGGGGGCTCAGCATCCGGTCACCTAACCGGAGCATCCGGTCAGCCCACGTTATGCCTAGTGAAGGGGTATAACGACTTTATTTCGTGGGGGCTTCTATTTAAGCCCCATGGCCGGTTCAAGCTCACTCTCTTTGTGATTTGCATTGACATAGCAACCTTGTGAGCTTAGCCAAAGTCCTCCCACTCATATCCATCATTGATTCATCATCATAGTGAGATTGGGAGTGAATCCAAGTGCATTGCTTGAGTGATTGCATCTAGGGGCACTTGGTGTTCATGTTTTGCTATAGATTTCTCTTGTTACTCTTGGTGGTTGCCGCCACCTAGATGGCTTGGAGCAGCGAGGATCGTTGAGAGGAGGTTAGTGATTGTCTCTGGCTCCGATCGTGGTGATTATGAGGGGTTCTTGACCTTTCCCCAGCGGAGCGCCAAAAGGTACTCTAATACATTGCTCGTGGCTTGTGTGATCCTCGTCTTGTGTTGGTTGTGCGGCACCCTATTGAGGGTTTGGCGTGTGATGCCAATTAGCGCGTGAACCACCAAGTGAGTGAATCGCCACAACGAGGAGTAGCTTGCTAGCAAGCAAGTGAACCTCAGTAAAAAATCATCGTGTTCATCATTTTGATTCCGAGGTGATTGGTCGCCATTGATATTCATCATTGTGATTGATTGGTTCCTTCCATGACATGGTGGTATATTTATCTCGCTCTTACTCTTTACATTACCACAAAGTAGTTGTCAAGCTCTTTAGTGTAGTTAGTCGTGAGAGCTTGTTGATTTGATTAGTGTGGCTCTTTAGTTAGCATTTGAGAGCACACTAAATTAGTTTTGTGATATAGCTTTTTGTGTGGATATATATACCATCTAAACTAGAATTGTGGTAGGTGGCTTGCATTTTGTGTAGGCTAGCGCAACACTTGCTTCGCCGCATAATTGTCTAACCATTTTGTTAAGTGTTGTTGAAGAAATTTTATTAGGCTATTCACCCCCCCTCTAGCCATTAGGACCTTTCAACTATCTCCGCCGACTATATGCATGCGATGACGATGATGCAACAACTTAGTATTTAGGCAACAACAACTCTTAAAATAAGAATACACATGTTAAGCTACTAAGCTAGCTCTAATGACTAAGATACTGAGCTAACTATCATCTTCATCAAGCAAGATGTTAAGTTCAACTAACAAGCACCTAGTTTTCGCAATTCAATGGTATGCCTTTATTTCTATTAAAGATCTAATGTATATTTAAACATAGAACATTTAACTACCCTAATGTTTAGTCTAGTTTAAGGCCACAAAAATTACAGTGAGCACATAATAATACAATGAAGCTATGGTAAAAAAATTTAGGATTAAAGCTGTCACCAATTTACCACAAAAATTCCTACAATAATTATCCTAATAATATTAAACACTTTAAAGTGATTTAATAGACCTTAGTACCAACACAGATATGTATGAACTAACTATACTAACAGGTAGATCACAATTTTAGGGACCTAACAAAATTTGTTTCGCAATTTTTGGACACCTACACGAATTTATATCAATTATACAAATCTAGCTCAGAAATTGAAATGGAAAAACTAGTACTAATTCCTAAGAAAAAGAAAAACTAGATTCAACCACGCGGCCCATGCGGATGCGGCCCATGCGCGAGATAGCCCATGGCAGGGGAGCCCGCACGTGCTGGTGATTTTGCAAAAGAGACTCGAGCTTATCCTGAATTACACCTAAACCCACAACACTATTTTTATGTCTCTCCGACGAATTCATTTAACCTCCTAGCTTTACTTGAATTTCCTCGCGCATGCCCCTGAAGACTCTATGCACGGTGGCGCAGCGAGCAACGGCATAGGGTGGCTACACCGGCCACCTAGGACCTACGCGGACCCATCAACCGGGTCAATCGCCATCCCCAACCTAAACTACTATGCTAGGTGGCGGTGAGGGGTGGTAGGGCTCACTAGTGAGGGCTACAGCGATGTGCGGTGATCCAAGACGGTGGTGCAACCATTCTGGTGAACTAGGGCAGCTATAGACCTAACCAGCTAGCGGGTGAGCATCAGGAGCTTATCGTGGACTCGGCCGAATTAACAGTTGGTGTACAGGATGGCGAAGGAGGGCTAGACGCCTGTGATCGAGCCATGCGGTGGCGCACTGCAATGGACAAGGCTATGTTAGCAGCGCTGGGGTAGCGGTAGCAGTTCAGCTGATGAGCGCAGGGTGAAGAGGGAGTCCAAATGGAGCTAACAGTGTAGCTAGACCGACCTCTCATGACTCCATTGAGGAGTTTCCACCCGCGTCAGATGAGCGCGGCCTTAATGGCCCAACAGCGAAGAAGTGGCCAAATTGAGGTCGGGTGGCTAGGTGGCTTAATGGTGAGGCTATGGACGAGTTGAATTGAGTTGAGGTGATCTCTCTCTGGTAGATTTCGTGGGCATGTCTCAAACAGAAGAGATAGCAGGGAGGAGGGTAGGTCTAAGATCTGGCCATCCTCGCCTTAGCGGCAAGCGACAGGCTAGACCCGAGATAGCACTAGCGCGCTTGCTACGAGACAATGTAGCTAGAAAATGTGCGCGCGCATAGGCAGTTGGGGAGTGAGCCATGTGTGGCCACAATGCCATTAAGGTGAGGCGATAGCGCAAGGCAGTAGGGAGCTAGCCCACATGCATGTGGTGATAAGGCGAGCTATAGGAACACAATATGATGCCACAGTGGTAGCAGCAGCACCATGCCATAGCATCTAGTGGCCCACGATGGTCCAGGTAGGCAGCAGCGTTAGGCGCAGCGGCCAGCAACACAGCAACAAGGTGGGGTAGCAGCATGGTGGCTAGCAGCGGCCAAGCCACAGCCAAGCCGAGGACGGCCTTGGTCGGCCAACACGTTGTAACACCCTAGGTGTTTGGCTTCCACTAATTGCATTTCATTCATAAGCATGTGCATTATCTATATCATCATGTCATTATCATTGAAACATACATATGCAACATTTGAAATTGTATGTGTTTCGTACTTGAGTGCTTATGAATGATAGTAGTGCAACTTGAGAATGCAACATGAAATTCTTATACTTGGAAACATGGCAACATGGTAGAAAGATGACAAGTGTAGAATAACAACCAAGCCATGAAACATATGAAACATTTCATTGCAACATATGATTGAATTGTTTGTTTTAATTGTTTTATTTCATGTGATCATTAGAAGTGATATAACAACTTTGTAAAATGGTTGATCATGGTCTAATACACCTTAACTACATTTAGTTTACTTGTTGGAACATTGTTCATGTAGGTCAAAATGACAGAATTGCCCTTGAATGGAGGTTTGACTAGAATTGACCATAAGAGTCTCATTGTTTGACTGTTTAAAAAGTGCAACTTAGAGACTTTGCATGGCTGTGCACTCTTTACAAAAGTTGTAGCAAATTTATCAAGGAACAAAAGTTGTTTTATAGCCAAGTCATGAAAATGTGTGGAACATGGTCAAACATGGCCCACAAGTCAGAGATACACGCTGTTTTCAACACTTAGAAAAATATTCTAAGTCATAGTGTTTTCCAGTTGCATCAAGCCAACTCTAGCTTCATATAACTTCGGATCCATGACTTTTTAGGTGTTGATCTTTGAAAAGAAAGTGTAGAGGGCAGATAGGTCTATAGTTTTGATGTTCAAATCTTCCACTAACTCGTCACGGTTTGGGAGCAAATGATCGTTGAAATTGCTCTGTCAGTCACCTTCGACGATGACTGAATCGCGTTTTCAGAAGAACGATTCAGTGAACAGGGCCGACCGGGTTCAGAAAGTGCCAGACGCGTGTGCGCCGCGCGTCGACGGCCGGCTGACCGCGCTGGCCACGCGCCGTGCACCTCCTGGCGTCGCAGCCGCGTCTTGAGCACCCCGCGCGCCTGTCCGACGCACTCGCCTCCCCATTTCGTTTTCCTCTCCTCCCACAGAACGCAGCAACGCACGAGCTCTGCGGTCCGCCATTGCCGACCAAGCATCGCCGCTGCCGTACGAGCTAACCACCGCGAAAACGCGTTGCCCCGTCCGCCTGCAGCCTCGCCGTGACCCCCTCCACCTCCTCCACCCTTCAGCCGGGTCGTTTGAGCCTCGGTAAGAGCGCATTTCCGTTTTTTCCCCACCGCGGCCATGGCGGGAGCTCGCCGGAGTTGGCGCTCCACGTGGCCAGCTGCCCTCGCGCCGCTCCCATTCCTTCCTCGGCCGCGCGCTAGGTCATAGGAACACCACTGAAGCTTGTAGGGTCACCGCTAGGAACTGTGTCGTCGTCGGTCCACCGGAGCCGGCCGTGCCGTGGCCGTGCGCCGCCGTGTCAGTCGCCGACCCCGCTAGCCACCACCATAGCACCGATTGAGGTCACCAATAGATGCGCATGTTCAAGGCGAATGTCGTAGCGTAGATGGTCTCGCCGGAGGAGCCACCGGCGGCGAGCTACGCCACCGACCGACGCTCCTCCCCTGTTTCGCTCACTGCCGAGCGGGCCCTCCCTGTCAGCGTCATGGTTCAGGCGGGAGTCCAGCTCGGGCCGCGCCGTAGTCTTGGGCCGCCGTTCTTGGGCTGGCCCGTGTAGGGCTGAGTGTTGTTTTCCCATTTTATTTCGTTTATTTATTTCACAGATTTATGTACATCTTGAAAAATATGTAGCTCCTAGTATATAAATCCAAATGCTATGGTTCTAATTTTGTTGGTTTCCTGGTCATGTCTAGTATTTAACAAAAATATTATATGGGCACTTTGTTTTAGAAATTTTGATGATTTAAATAGGACTTTGAAATGTGTTTTTAGGAGCATGCAAACTTGTTTGAATTTTATCTTGAGTTTCTGTGGTCCAAAAATTATGAAATTTGGTGGGTCCTCTATTTAGGTCTATTAGAAGCTCTGGTAAAAATTTCGGAGCTAGTGCATGTGTAGTTTTTAAGTTATAGAATTTCCTTTTATTAATAGGTGGATCTTGTGTGAATTTTCATAATTTTTCTATAGATCCAGTGAAGGTGAAATTTTATGGGTATTATTATTATGCTATAATGATGCTAGGAAAAATGTGAAATCTGTTGCTTGACACTTTTCATTAGGATTTCTTAATTATGCCATTTTAAGCTAGTATGCCTTATCATTTTTGTGTAGACTGTTATACTTACTCAATGGCTTTGAAATTTTTATAGTAGTCTATGTGAAGCATGAAATAGCTACTGTAATTTTTGTAGATTTTTCTGAACAGGTTTACTATATATTGCTTTAATCACCTAATTAACTAGATAAATTAGAAAAGGATATTAAAGAATTTATTTAGAAGTTAGCACTGTACTTTCTGATGTTGCTTAGGTATGAAAAACAAGTTGGTTAACTTGGTTTGGTCAAATTAGGCTTTTGCACCATCATTAAATAATTAAGTTAGCAACCCTGTCATTGCGGGACAGATTCTAGGTCTACGGAAATTGGAGTTGGTCAACTTTAGAATCATGCTTTGATGTTTACAAATAAATTGTAGAGAATTTCATAAGCTTTCCAGAATGTCCTCTTGTACGTCATTTGGAGTTATAGAACTCGGGTTATGATAGATTTAAGTTGCTACTTGTTGCATATGAAGCTTTAACTGTTATTTTAAGTATGTCTTTACTATCCTAAGTTCATGGTACTGTTCCTAGGTGTTAGGCCTTTAACTAAAGATGAGCATCTTTATCTTAGGTTATGCAAGCTAGGTAAGTTGCTCTTGTTATTAAGTTAAGTTGGATACATGCTTAAAGTGATTTGAATAGAGCTAAGTACTCGGTAAACGAGTGTCCAGTAATACTTTTCGTAAACACTCACTGTGATTCATTCATCATAAGCATCACGCCATTCCTTATGCATCCATGATATTCATCGTTTGCATCGGCATGCAATAGGTGTACCGGAAGGAGTAACCCTGCTGGAATTCGAGGAACTGAACGAGCAGCAGCAGCCGACACCGGAGATTCAGGAGGAGCAGCCTTCAGGAGAAGTGCCAGACGAGGTCGCCGTTGAGTGCCCTGACCACCGTCCTTGCAACTTTGTGAAAGGCAAGCCCCGGAGCATATTAAGCCTCCTATTTTCCGAACTGCAGTTACAGTATCGTTATTACATATATTGTTGCATTAAGTTTAGGTGTTGGATGCAAACACTTGCTGCATTGGTTACCCATTCCTTGTCCAGATATTGTTACCCTGAATCCTATGTAGCTCAGGCTCGAGTAGTGCTTAGCCCTGCTTAAACGCGGTAGAAGTCGGGTGATTTCCTGTCACCTGCGAGATATAGGATGATACATGTGGCACGGTTGGCTATAATTGCTATCGTGGAAAAGAACCAGTCTTAATTTGAAATGAAGACCAGACGGAGGCTTGCCGGTTTGCAGTGACTCCGTCTGTGTCGATTAAGGACTGGATCTTGGAGCCTTTCCTATTCATGTTGAACGCATGCCTCTCTCTTAGTTGGCCGGCCTGAAGACCGACCGCGAAGCCGAGTAGCTCAACTCAGGCCGGGAGTCGATAAGTATAAAGTACGCCTCGGAAGGGAGCCGTAGGCGTGAGTCCAAGGGCAGGTGATTTAAAAGTCCTGATCGTCCTGGCAGAAGGGTAATCCCTGAGAGCGCTGGCGCTGATCGAACCCGCGAATTTGGTTCCTGAGTTGTACCAAAGGTAACCCATGGCTACCCTTGCTAAGTATGCCAGGGTGAGAGTTAGGAATACCCCCTCAGCTGAGTTGCAATTCGATTCGAATCGCCGTCTCTCCCGGTTAGTGAGAACTTGACGGGTTTATCTCCAATGTAGATACACTTAATAACATAATGGTTCGGAAATGATGATATGATGATGACAGCCTTATTATACCTGCTATGGTTAATATTGTTTGCTCCTAATAAGTGAGTGCTCTAGTACAGGTGCTAATCTAGTAGACAGGTAAATAATGATAAGCTTGATGCTAAGTTTAAATTGGTTACTGTAATCATAAGCTCTTTTATGCAACTGTGTCAAGCTAGCCCACCTGAAAAGCCTTGCATGATCCTTGGTGTCTTTTGTTTCTGATTTTCGTCGGGTAAGTCTAGCTGAGTACCTTCTCGTACTCAGGGTTTATTTCCCACCTGTTGCAGATGACCAGTTCTACTTTGGTTGCTGCAAGTACTGCCTTCTCCCTACCTGGGGATGAAGACTAGACCGTTGGGCGCGGTTTCTACTAGTTCTCGTACCTGATAATGCTTTTGTGGGACATGACTCTGATCTTGGCAATGTATTTGAAAACTATGATGTTTTGTACTAAACTATGTTGCTTCCGCACACTCAAACTTGGTTTGTAATATTTATTTGACTCTGATGGATGTAACCCGAATGCTACTTATGAAATGTTGTAACGGATGATGTGTTGTGTTGAATCATTACGATCTTGGTTTGTATGTCGAGAGTTGGTTGAAATCCTTCGTGATTTCCGGACTACCAGGATTATGGGGGCTTAAGTACAGGAATTTGATCGCTTCGGTGATTGTTTTTGTACTTACGTTCTTATGATTTGGTCGGTTCTGTTACAGCTGGCATCAGAGCAAGATTTGACACTAAACACGTCATTTGTGTATTTAAAACAAAAGTATTTGTGAAAATCCTAAATTAAATACTAAGTATTGCCAGTGGTCATATCCCTTATGCCCAAATAAGGACTCTTAGGTGGCTTATTAAAGTACTAACTTGGGGGTTCCTGCTTGTTTCTGTTTCGTCGTCCATACGGCATGCTATAGTATGGATGCCATCCACTTGGGTGGTAATGTATGGATCAAAATACCTCTACGCTCTGGTAAGTGTGAGTTGTGAGAGCATGACCGTCCAATCGTCGGTCTAGGGGAGAGTAGTTGTGGTTGCTCGCATACTTACATGTTTAACCATGTATTTATGAGAGTACTTAATTGTGGGTATCTCTGACGGGTAGCTGTGATACTAGGGTATATACATCAGGGGATGTATGTATGAAAGTATTTAGTTATTGCCTGCTTTTATGCATTTTGGGAAATTACTGGGCTGAAATGAAATCTTCTGCAGGTACGCTAACAACGTATCGTTGTAGATCGACTAGTTATCATATACGAGAGAACGTATGTATGCCACCGTATATTTCGCTAGCCTTTAAATTTTTCTAGGTTTGTGAGGACGTACGGATCGTGCATGCATCATGTTCAAGCATACATGGCATTTCTTGCATTACTCCCTCCTTAAAATTGATGGTCCCGAATAATTAAATTTCGCATCCCTTAAATGATTCTCCCCTTACGTTATAACTTTTTGCTACAGATGGCGCGCACGAAACGCACTGCTCGCAAGTCCGCTGGAGGTAGGGCGCCTCGTCATCGTTTAGCTCCTCGTGAGCCCCGTCCTAAACCTACTGAGGCAGAAAGGCTGAGGGCAGAGCTAGCTTAGGTGACTGCTGAAAGGACTGCAGTTCAGCAGCGTTTGGAGCAAGTCACGCTGGAACGGGATCAAGAGAACCTAGAGGTTCAAAGGTTGACAGTTGCTCACCACAACTGTGAGCATATGTTGGTTCACATGTTAAACCAACGGAATGAAGCCTGGCACGAGGAGAATGTGTTGAGAGCAAGGCAGGTTGAGCTAGAACAGCAGTTGGCAGCTGCAGAAGAGTACAATGACAATCTCCATGAGGAGGTTCACCTACTGCATAATCAACTTCACCCTATCCTGCCACCAGATGATGAGAATGAGATGGGTTCTGGTGTCATCATGGCTGAAGGTGATGATGACATGGAAGTCAATGGACCTGAGGACGCTCCACCTGATGAGGAGGAAGATGAGGAGTTAGAGCCTCCTAGTGATGAAGATGGAGGAGAGATCCTCGACACTGACTCCGAGGACGATGCGTAGTTTAGCTTACTACTGAGCTAATGCACTAGATCTAGTCTTTTGTTGATCATCATGCATGAACAAGTAACTTTGTAGCAAGTTAATCGTTGGGATGTAATATCGAACCCTATGTTACCCTTGATGTAAGTTGGGACCACTATGGCTCGATGTAACTTATCAAACGTATTATGCTTCACGTATGTGAGCTTTTGTGGAATTTCGCCTTTGCGATTTATGGATCTCATTGTTGGTTAAGTTCATCGCATTCATAGGTCAATTGATGCGCTTGATGAGTTGTGTGATTGTGATGAATGATTGTGCCTCGGTTGATTATTTAAATACATTCCCTCCAATGGACCCAGTTTGGCATAATTATACGGTTCATCTACAAAAATTTCCACATCGTCAGTGCTCATTGGCTATACATTTTGCAGATGGCTCATAACCTTCGTCGCGGTCGTGGCATGGGAAATGAGGAACAACCACCTCCGCCACCGCCCACACCAGCTGAGCTAATGCAGACAATTGTGGAGAGTCAGCGCATGCTAGCTGAGGCTATGCGCCAGATGGCCAACCGTGAGGATCGGCATGCCCGCCAGGGACCCGAGCCGAACCAGTATAGCACTTTTAAGGACTTCATGGACACAAAGCCTCCTATCTTTCGTGAGGCAGAAGAACCCTTACAAGCGGATGAAGTGGATGAGCGGGAATGGAGTGTTGATCGATACATCAACCCGTGTGGTTATGTTGAGGGATCCTGTGGATAAGAAGGGTTTTCTAGTGCAGTTACCTCGTGATATTGCTATCCACAGTGCAGCCAATGCTACCTTAGCCAAAGCCATTAAGGATCTACCGGTTGTCTGTGAGTTTCCAGATGTCTTTCCTGATGACTTGCCTGGATTACCTCCGGACCGTGATGTAGAATTTAAGATAGAACTCATTCCGGGTACGGCTCCCATTTCTCGAAGGCCCTATAGAATGCCGCCCAATGAGTTGGCTGAGCTGAAGAGTCAGTTGAATGAGCTATTGAAGAAAGGGTTGATTCGGCCTAGTTCTTCTCCTTGGGGTTGTCCAGCTATATTTGTGAAGAAGAAGGACGAGTCTCTACGCATGTGCGTGGATTATCGCCCCCTTAATGCTGTTACTATCAAGAACAAATACCCTCTTCCTCGCATCGATATTCTGTTTGATCAGCTTTCTAAAGCTAAGGTATTCTCCAAGATCGATTTGCGGTCTGGCTATCATCAGATCAAAATTCGTCCTGAAGATATACCTAAGACGGCTTTCTCTACTCGTTATGGCTTGTTCGAATACCTCGTCATGTCATTTGGGTTGACCAATGCTCCGGCACACTTTATGTACCTGATGAATTCTGTATTCATGCCGGAATTGGACAAATTTGTCGTCGTGTTCATTGATGATATCCTGGTATATTCTCAGAATGAAAAAGAGCATGCTGAACATCTGAGAATTGTTTTAACTCGGCTACGTGACAACCAGCTTTATGCTAAGTTCAGCAAGTGCGAGTTCTGGTTGAACAAGATACCTTTTCTTGGTCATGTACTATCTGGTGATGGAATTTCGGTTGACCCTACTAAGGTGCAAGAAGTTCTTGAGTGGAAGGCACCTACTACGGTCACAGAAGTCCGAAGTTTTCTGGGTCTGGCTGGCTATTATCGTCGCTTTATCCCAGATTTCTCAAAGATCGCCAAGCCCATGACTCGACTACTGCAAAAGGATGAGAAGTTTGAGTGGACTCCGAAGTGTGAAGAGGCTTTCCACACTTTGCGGACCTTACTAACCTCTGCTCCTGTATTGGCACAGCCTGACATCGGGAAGCCTTTTGATGTCTACTGCGATGCATGTAGGCACCGGTTTGGGGTGTGTCCTTATGCAGGAGGGTCGAGTAATTGCTTATGCTTCGCGCCAGCTCCGAAAGCATGAAGTCAACTATCCTACCCATGACTTAGAACTGGCCGCAGTTGTTCATGCCCTGAAGATTTGGAGACATTACTTGCTGGGTAATGTGTGCAACATCTATACTGACCATAAAAGCCTCAAGTACATTTTTACTCAACCCGAGTTGAACATGCGTCAACGGCGCTGGTTAGAATTGATCAAAGACTACAACCTTCAAGTGCATTACCATCCTGGTAAGGCAAATGTGGTTGCTGATGCCTTAAGCAGAAAGGCCCATTGCAATTCCTTAGTTAGTGAAGACTTTCATCTGGCACACCTCCTTCATCCTGTAGTACTCCACAATATCACTGTGGATTGCTCTCTTAGAAGTCGAATTATCGAACTCCAGAAGACGGATGTGGGTGTGTTTCACATCAAGCGGAAAATGAAAGAGAAAGAGACCAAGCACTTTAAAGTCGATGACAAGGGAATTCTCTGGTTTAATGATAGGCTTGTGGTACCCAAAGATAAAGAACTTAGAAATCAAATTATGAATGAAGCCCATTCTTCAAAATTGTCCATCCATCCTGGTAGCAGTAAAATGTATCAAGATCTCAAGCTATATTATTGGTGGACCAAGATGAAGAAAGAAATCGCAGCTTATGTGGCAAGGTGTGATAACTGTTGCAGAGTCAAGGCTATTCACATAAGGCCCGGACTATTGCAGCCACTATCTATTCCTGGCTGGAAGTGGGAAGAAATTAGTATGGATTTTATTGTTGGACTACCCACTACCAAAAAGGGTTGTGATTCCATCTGGGTTATCGTAGATCGTCTAACTAAATCTGCTCACTTTATTCCGGTCAAGTCTACCTATCATCCTCACAATTATGCTGAGATTTATTTTCAACAAGTGGTACGTCTCCATGGTGTACCCAAATCCATTGTTTCTGATAGAGGCCCTCAGTTCACGGCTCGCTTTTGGGAGTGCTTACATCAGAATCTTGGCACTCATCTAATCCGCAGTTCTGCCTATCATCCGCAAACATCAGGACAGACTGAGCGTGTTAATCAAATTCTTGAAGACATGCTTAGAGCTTGTCTTATCTCTTGCAAAGGCTCTTGGGAAGACTGGTTACCTCTCGCTGAATTCTCTTATAACAACAGTTATCAAGAGAGTATCAAAATGGCTCCTTTTGAAGCTCTTTATGGCCGCAAGTGTAGAACTCCTTTGAACTGGGTGGAACCCGGAGAAAGAAGATTCTATGGCATTGATTTTGTAAAAGAAGCCGAAGAGCAAGTCCGAACTATACAGAAGAATATGACTGCCGCTCAGGCCAGACAAAAGAGCTATGCTGACAAGAGGAGAAAACCTATTGAGTTTGAAGTAGGTGACCATGTTTATCTGAAGGTATCCCCTATGAAAGGAGTCAAGCGTTTTGGAATTAAAAGGAAGCTTGAGCCTCGATATGTTGGACCCTACCGCATTATCGAGAAAAGTGGAAGAGTAGCCTATAAACTCGATCTACCCCGTGAGATGGGAGCTATATTTCCGGTATTCCATGTGTCCCAGCTGAAGAAGTGTCTTCGTATTCCCGAGGAAAGAATAGCAACAAGGAAAGTCAACTTGAAATCTGATCTTTCTTATGAGGAAAAGCCCGTGCAAGTTCTGGATACTCAAGAAAGAGTGACTCGTACACGAGTGGTTAAGATATACAAGGTAGTTTGGAGTAATCATAGTGAGCGGGATGCAACCTGGGAGCGGGAAGATTATTTAAAAGAAAACTATCCAGCTTTTTATATTAAATGGTACGCTTTCCAAATCTCGGGACGAGATTTTTTCTAAGGGGGGAGGGCTGTAACACCCTAGGTGTTTGGCTTCCACTAATTGCATTTCATTCATAAGCATGTGCATTATCTATATCATCATGTCATTATCATTGAAACATACATATGCAACATTTGAAATTGTATGTGTTTCGTACTTGAGTGCTTATGAATGATAGTAGTGCAACTTGAGAATGCAACATGAAATTCTTATACTTGGAAACATGGCAACATGGTAGAAAGATGACAAGTGTAGAATAACAACCAAGCCATGAAACATATGAAACATTTCATTGCAACATATGATTGAATTGTTTGTTTTAATTGTTTTATTTCATGTGATCATTAGAAGTGATATAACAACTTTGTAAAATGGTTGATCATGGTCTAATACACCTTAACTACATTTAGTTTACTTGTTGGAACATTGTTCATGTAGGTCAAAATGACAGAATTGCCCTTGAATGGAGGTTTGACTAGAATTGACCATAAGAGTCTCATTGTTTGACTGTTTAAAAAGTGCAACTTAGAGACTTTGCATGGCTGTGCACTCTTTACAAAAGTTGTAGCAAATTTATCAAGGAACAAAAGTTGTTTTATAGCCAAGTCATGAAAATGTGTGGAACATGGTCAAACATGGCCCACAAGTCAGAGATACACGCTGTTTTCAACACTTAGAAAAATATTCTAAGTCATAGTGTTTTCCAGTTGCATCAAGCCAACTCTAGCTTCATATAACTTCGGATCCATGACTTTTTAGGTGTTGATCTTTGAAAAGAAAGTGTAGAGGGCAGATAGGTCTATAGTTTTGATGTTCAAATCTTCCACTAACTCGTCACGGTTTGGGAGCAAATGATCGTTGAAATTGCTCTGTCAGTCACCTTCGACGATGACTGAATCGCGTTTTCAGAAGAACGATTCAGTGAACAGGGCCGACCGGGTTCAGAAAGCGCCAGACGCGTGTGCGCCGCGCGTCGACGGCCGGCTGACCGCACTGGCCACGCGCCGTGCACCTCCTGGCGTCGTAGCCGCGTCTTGAGCACCCCGCGCGCCTGTCCGACGCACTCGCCTCCCCATTTCGTTTTCCTCTCCTCCCACAGAACGCAGCAACGCACGAGCTCTGCGGTCCGCCATTGCCGACCAAGCATCGCCGCTGCCGTACGAGCTAACCACCGCGAAAACGCGTTGCCCCGTCCGCCTGTAGCCTCGCCGTGACCCCCTCCACCTCCTCCACCCTTCAGCCGGGTCGTTTGAGCCTCGGTAAGAGCGCATTTCCGTTTTTTCCCCACCGCGGCCATGGCGGGAGCTCGCCGGAGTTGGCGCTCCACGCGGCCAGCTGCCCTCGCGCCGCTCCCATTCCTTCCTCGGCCGCGCGCTAGGTCATAGGAACACCACTGAAGCTTGTAGGGTCACCGCTAGGAACTGTGTCGTCGTCGGTCCACCGGAGCCGGCCGTGCCGTGGCCGTGCGCCGCCGTGTCAGTCGCCGACCCCGCTAGCCACCACCATAGCACCGATTGAGGTCACCAATAGATGCGCATGTTCAAGGTGAATGTCGTAGCGTAGATGGTCTCGCCGGAGGAGCCACCGGCGGCGAGCTACGCCACCGACCGACGCTCCTCCCCTGTTTCGCTCACTGCCGAGCGGGCCCTCCCTGTCAGCGTCGTGGTTCAGGCGGGAGTCCAGCTCGGGCCGCGCCGTAGTCTTGGGCCGCCGTTCTTGGGCTGGCCCGTGTAGGGCTGAGTGTTGTTTTCCCATTTTATTTCGTTTATTTATTTCACAGATTTATGTACATCTTGAAAAATATGTAGCTCCTAGTATATAAATCCAAATGCTATGGTTCTAATTTTGTTGGTTTCCTGGTCATGTCTAGTATTTAACAAAAATATTATATGGGCACTTTGTTTTAGAAATTTTGATGATTTAAATAGGACTTTGAAATGTGTTTTTAGGAGCATGCAAACTTGTTTGAATTTTATCTTGAGTTTCTGTGGTCCAAAAATTATGAAATTTGGTGGGTCCTCTATTTAGGTCTATTAGAAGCTCTGGTAAAAATTTCGGAGCTAGTGCATGTGTAGTTTTTAAGTTATAGAATTTCCTTTTATTAATAGGTGGATCTTGTGTGAATTTTCATAATTTTTCTATAGATCCAGTGAAGGTGAAATTTTATGGGTATTATTATTATGCTATAATGATGCTAGGAAAAATGTGAAATCTGTTGCTTGACACTTTTCATTAGGATTTCTTAATTATGCCATTTTAAGCTAGTATGCCTTATCATTTTTGTGTAGACTGTTATACTTACTCAATGGCTTTGAAATTTTTATAGTAGTCTATGTGAAGCATGAAATAGCTACTGTAATTTTTGTAGATTTTTCTGAACAGGTTTACTATATATTGCTTTAATCACCTAATTAACTAGATAAATTAGAAAAGGATATTAAAGAATTTATTTAGAAGTTAGCACTGTACTTTCTGATGTTGCTTAGGTATGAAAAACAAGTTGGTTAACTTGGTTTGGTCAAATTAGGCTTTTGCACCATCATTAAATAATTAAGTTAGCAACCCTGTCATTGCGGGACAGATTCTAGGTCTACGGAAATTGGAGTTGGTCAACTTTAGAATCATGCTTTGATGTTTACAAATAAATTGTAGAGAATTTCATAAGCTTTCCAGAATGTCCTCTTGTACGTCATTTGGAGTTATAGAACTCGGGTTATGATAGATTTAAGTTGCTACTTGTTGCATATGAAGCTTTAACTGTTATTTTAAGTATGTCTTTACTATCCTAAGTTCATGGTACTGTTCCTAGGTGTTAGGCCTTTAACTAAAGATGAGCATCTTTATCTTAGGTTATGCAAGCTAGGTAAGTTGCTCTTGTTATTAAGTTAAGTTGGATACATGCTTAAAGTGATTTGAATAGAGCTAAGTACTCGGTAAACGAGTGTCCAGTAATATTTTCGTAAACACTCACTGTGATTCATTCATCATAAGCATCACGCCATTCCTTATGCATCCATGATATTCATCGTTTGCATCGGCATGCAATAGGTGTACCGGAAGGAGTAACCCTGCTGGAATTCGAGGAACTGAACGAGCAGCAGCAGCCGACACCGGAGATTCAGGAGGAGCAGCCTTCAGGAGAAGTGCCAGACGAGGTCGCCGTTGAGTGCCCTGACCACCGTCCTTGCAACTTTGTGAAAGGCAAGCCCCGGAGCATATTAAGCCTCCTATTTTCCGAACTGCAGTTACAGTATCGTTATTACATATATTGTTGCATTAAGTTTAGGTGTTGGATGCAAACACTTGCTGCATTGGTTACCCATTCCTTGTCCAGATATTGTTACCCTGAATCCTATGTAGCTCAGGCTCGAGTAGTGCTTAGCCCTGCTTAAACGCGGTAGAAGTCGGGTGATTTCCTGTCACCTGCGAGATATAGGATGATACATGTGGCACGGTTGGCTATAATTGCTATCGTGGAAAAGAACCAGTCTTAATTTGAAATGAAGACCGGACGGAGGCTTGCCGGTTTGCAGTGACTCCGTCTGTGTCGATTAAGGACTGGATCTTGGAGCCTTTCCTGTTCATGTTGAACGCATGCCTCTCTCTTAGTTGGCCGGCCTGAAGACCGACCGCGAAGCCGAGTAGCTCAACTCAGGCCGGGAGTCGATAAGTATAAAGTACGCCTCGGAAGGGAGCCGTAGGCGTGAGTCCAAGGGCAGGTGATTTAAAAGTCCTGATCGTCCTGGCAGAAGGGTAATCCCTGAGAGCGCTAGCGCTGATCGAACCCGCGAATTTGGTTCCTGAGTTGTACCAAAGGTAACCCACGGCTACCCTTGCTAAGTATGCCAGGGTGAGAGTTAGGAATACCCCCTCAGCTGAGTTGCAATTCGATTCGAATCGCCGTCTCTCCCGGTTAGTGAGAACTTGACGGGTTTATCTCCAATGTAGATACACTTAATAACATAATGGTTCGGAAATGATGATATGATGATGACAGCCTTATTATACCTGCTATGGTTAATATTGTTTGCTCCTAATAAGTGAGTGCTCTAGTACAGGTGCTAATCTAGTAGACAGGTAAATAATGATAAGCTTGATGCTAAGTTTAAATTGGTTACTGTAATCATAAGCTCTTTTATGCAACTGTGTCAAGCTAGCCCACCTGAAAAGCCTTGCATGATCCTTGGTGTCTTTTGTTTCTGATTTTCGTCGGGTAAGTCTAGCTGAGTACCTTCTCGTACTCAGGGTTTATTTCCCACCTGTTGCAGATGACCAGTTCTACTTTGGTTGCTGCAAGTACTGCCTTCTCCCTGCCGGGGATGAAGACTAGACCGTTGGGCGCGGTTTCTACTAGTTCTCGTACCTGATAATGCTTTTGTGGGACATGACTCTGATCTTGGCAATGTATTTGAAAACTATGATGTTTTGTACTAAACTATGTTGCTTCCGCACACTCAAACTTGGTTTGTAATATTTATTTGACTCTGATGGATGTAACCCGAATGCTACTTATGAAATGTTGTAACGGATGATGTGTTGTGTTGAATCATTACGATCTTGGTTTGTATGTCGAGAGTTGGTTGAAATCCTTCGTGATTTCCGGACTACCGGGATTATGGGGGCTTAAGTACAGGAATTTGATCGCTTCGGTGATTGTTTTTGTACTTACGTTCTTATGATTTGGTCGGTTCTGTTACACACGTGACAGCGCACGTGCGCATGGGCGGCCAAACATGGCGACGTCACGCTCCCAAGCGTGGTGACCACGCCCACCCGGCCAACCAGCCCGAGATGATCTTCGTGCATGTATTTTAAAGTGTTTGCCAAAACTAAATCGATTTGATTGAGGCTCGACCACCTAAACCATGCTAAAGAGTGCACATCAAACTACCATATGGAACAAAAACATAACACTAACATTTAGCTAAATTTTCCAAAATTAATTCACCAACATAGCCTTGTCATACTATTTTCAAACTTAAGGATTTTTCTGTCTTGAGCTGGATTTGATTTCAAGTTTTATTTCTAAGATATTAGAAATACTAGCTAGCAATATTATTGTCCTAAGACAAAAGTTGCATTGTCATCTACAAAGTTTGTACTTAAAACTTTATTCAAGTGTCACATACATGTTTTATAACATTTTTTCTTAATAAAAATTGTTTTATAAGCCTACTTGATAACACACAAGCACTAGAACCTTTCGTAACTAAATATTCATTGGGCATTTTTAGTACAACCAAATTCTATTTTCACTTTCCCACGTGTTCTAACACATAAACATGATGCTCATGACATGGTTTAGTAGTTGGTTTAGGGCATAACACCGAGGGTGTTATAGCTCTACCCCCTTAAACAAAATCTCATCCCGAGATTTCATGTGTGTGCCTATTGTGGGAAAGAGATAAGAAATAAATTTCAATTTAAACCATTACCTCGATGCATTAGGAAGGAGATAAGAATAATGTTCCAGAATATAATTCTCCTGCTCTCAAGTGGCTTTGTCCTCTGAATGGTTTTGCCATTTAACTTTATAAAATTTCACCAATTTATTTCTAGTGACTCTCTTTTTCATCCAAGATTTTGACGGGATGCTCAATGTAAGAAAGATCAGGTTGGAGAGGGAGTCCTTCAATTTCCACCACTTTATTGGGAACTTGCAAACACTTTTTTAGCTAGGAGACATGAAAAACATTATGGACTACCAACAAAATATCCGAGAGCTTGATATGATAAGCAATAGTACCACACCATTTAAAAACTTTATAAGGTCCGACATAATGGGGAGTAATTTCCCACGGACTCCAAACTGATGCACACCTCTCATCGGAGATACCTTGAGCTACACATGGTCACCAACTTCAAATTGCAGAGGCCTTCTCCTCTTGTCTACATAAATTTTCTGATGGTTCTAGGCTGCTTTCAAATGACTCTGAATAACACTGACTTGCTATCTCATTTCTTTAATAAAATCAGGCCCGAAATAACCATGGTGACCCACTTCAACCCAGTTAAGAGATGTTCTACATTTCTTGCCATATAGAGCTTTGAAAGGTTCCATTCGAATGCTTTCTTGATAACTATTGTTATAAGAAAACTCAGCTAAAGTCAAGCATTCATTTCACTTTTCTGGAAAAGAAATGACACAAGCTCTCAACATATCCTCAAGTACTTGGTTGACTCTTTCTGTTTGACCATCAGTTTGCAGATGATAAGCTGAACTTCTGAGGAGGCGAGTACCAAGGCACTTCTAGAGTTGCTCCCAGAAGCGAGAGATAAAAACTAACCCTCTATTAGAGATAATGATGAGAGGAACTCCATGTAAGGTTATAACTCAATCAAAATACAGCTTGGCATATTTCTTGGTGGAATACATTGTATCCACCAGGAGAAAATGAGCAGACTTGGTGAGGCGATCCACAATGACCCAAATAGAATCATACCCCTTTGCTGTGCGGGGCAAACCCACAACAAAATCCATAGAAATATCCTCCAATTTCCAAATAGGGATAGTTAAGGGCTGTTGAAAACCAGGCATATGCATATGGTCTTCCTTAACCCTCCCACAAATGTCGCATTCTGAGATATATTTAGTAATATCTGCTTCATATTTGGCCACCAATACAAGTGACGCAAATCATGATACATCTTGTTGCTTCCAAGGTGAATGGACAACTTGGAGTTGTGAGCTTCATCCAAAACTTTTCTCCTAAGCACACCACTTGAGGGAACCACCCTTCTTGAACTTCACCACACCTTGATCATCAATACTGAAATGAGGACCACGCCCTTCGGCAATTAACTTCTTGATATGAGGGATTTCTAAAGCATCTTGCCTTTGCTCTATAATAATTTGTTCAAGTAAATCCGAGACTAGAGCAATATGTGCTCACACTTTAGAATGGGTGAGAGACAAAGATTCTTCTTCAACTTGATGCAACTTCTAACTTAAGGCATCAGCTACCACATTAGCTTTTATAGGTGATAATGAACTTCTAAATTGTAATCATTGATTAACTCGAGCCACCTTCATTGCCTCATATTCAACTCAGATTGAGTGAAAATATATTTGAGGCTCTTGTGATCCATAAAAATGTGTACTTTATTTCCCAATAGGTAATGCCTCTAAATTTTTAGAGCGTGCACCACTACAGCCAGCTCTAAATAATGGGTGGGGTAATTCATCTCGTGCTTTTTTCAGTTGATGTGAAGCATAAGCTATTACACGTCCATCTTGCATAAGCACACAACCCAATCTAGTCCTAGAGGCATCACAATACACATCAAATGGACTATCAATATCTGTTTGAGCAAGAATAGGAGCAGAGGTAAGAAACTTCTTCAGGGCTTGGAAAGCCTCTTCACAAGCCGGACTCCATACAAACTTGACATCCTTCTAAAGCAACTTGGTCATTGGTTGAGCTACATTAGAAAACTCAAGGATGAAGCACCAATAATAATCAACAAGACCAAGGAACTGATGAATCTAATGCACTGACTTGGAGATTTCCAATTTAACACTACACCTTGCCAAGATCCACAGAGATGCCTTCAAGTGTCAGGACATGTCCCAAGAACTATACTTGATCCAACTAAAACTCGCACTTGCTGAATTTGGCATACAACTTGTGTTCCCGCAATCAAGTCAGGATTATGCAAAGATATTGAGCATGCTCTTCATTGTTCTTAGAATATATCAATATGTCATCAATGAACACCACTACAAACTTGTCTAACTCCAGCATGAAGACTAAATTCATGAGATACATGAAGAATGCAGGAGCATTAGTGAGACCAAAAGATATGACTAGGTATTCATAGAGCCCATACCTAGTAGAGAAAGCTGCCTTTGGTATATCTTATGGCTGGATCCTAATTTGGTGATACCCAGAACAAAGATCAATCTTTGAAAACACCTTGACACTAGTCAACTAATCGAACAAGGTATCAATACGAGGTAATGGATACTTGTTCTTAATGGTTACCATGTTGAGAGGGTGATAATCCACACACATCCAAAGAGTGTCGTCCTTCTTCACAAAAATAGCTAGACAACCTCATGGTGAAGAACTTGGACGGATGAATCCCTTTCTCCAACAATTTTTCTAACTATTTCTTCATCTCAGCCAATTGCTTTGGAGCCATGTGGTAAGGACATCATGAAATAGGAGCAGTACCAGGTTTTAACTCAATGGCAAACTCCACATCCCAGTCCGATGGTAACCTAGGTAGGTCCTTAGGGAAGACATCTAGAAACTCATAGACCACAGGAATAGAAGAAAGGTCTAAAGAAGCTATAGCATGAGCAACAACTAGTAGGGTGGGGACTGAAGACATAAGGAGAGACATTCTATCATAAGAAGAAGGAAGCTTCAACTCAACAAATCTTTGCCTAGGGTTTGAGACTACCCCATAGTTTCTTAACCAGTTCATTCCTAGAATTCCATCTATGCCTTGCCTAGGCAGCACCATGAACTAGAGACAATAAGAGTGAGTGGCTAGCACTAGTCTCACTATGTCCATCTAAGTTTTAACGCACAACTGCACAATCGGGTTTCTGATTCTATAGGCAATAAGAATAGCCATAGTAGATATATTGTGCCTTTGTACAAACCACATACTCATGAATGAATGTGATGCACCAGAATCAAATAATACATATGCTGGGTGGGAATCAATGGGGAACATACCAGCCATCATAGGCTCTCCCTATGGGATCTCCTCAGCCTCAGTGAAGTTAACATGTCCCGAGCGGCTCATGGGCACCTTCTTCCTGATGATAGTCTTCTTGACCAAACGAGAGTTGGCTGAAGGCTAAGAAGACTGAGTAAGCTGGTTATGGGGGCACTCATGAGCATAGTGGCCTTCCTTGCCACACTTGAAACAAGCACCTGGCCTGTTCCCCTATCCCTGATGAGGTAGAACTTGCTATCCCTAAGGCTACTGCACCTACCGAGTAGGTGCATGGTACTAAGTAGAAGGTGCCTGGTAAGTTTGCTGAGTCTGACAAGATGACTGTCCACCCAGAGAGTGAGAGGACACCCTCCTCACAACCTGTACCTTCTGTGACTGTGGGTGACTACAAGACCTAGTGATCACCCTCTTATGCTTCCACTCAAAATAAGAGTCATGCCGAAGTTCCTCAATAGCAATAGCAGCATTCATCAATGCTCTAAAGGTCTGATAGCCTCCTATATACAGCTTCTCTTGCAAGATACAAGAGAGACCATGATTGAAACAGTCTATCTTCTTCTCATTAGGGACAACAATGAGTCCCAGCATATTGTGCAAGATAGTTGAACTTGTTTACATACTCCATCACAGTCATATTTCCCTGTTTCAGCTCTAGAAACTCGGATAGCTTTTTGTTCAGCAAACCAGTATGAATATAATACTGATGGGAAGTAGTGGTAAACTCCCACCAAGTCACATGGTGGTCCACAAGTTGCATGGCGTTGAAAGTGTCCCACCAAGCACTGGTAGATCCTAGAAGCTGTTGTGCGACAAAGCGCACCTTCTGCTATCCATCACATTGAGCAGCTGAAACTTCTGCTCCAGAATACGAAGCCAATGCTCTATGTCTAGAGGCTCCACAGTCAGCGTGAACATGGGCTGGTGTGTCCCCAATAAGTTTTGATAGGAACAGGGCATCTTGGGACCACAAGGCACCACCCCAGTTCCCGCCTTTGTCACCGGGGCCTCCATGGGCGAAGCCACCAATAGCCTATGTCAGCATCTTTAGGGCACATGCTGACTCACGATGAGCAGCCAACATCTTAGCCATCATCTTAGCAAGGGTCATCGGAGGCAGTGGTGGTGGCGAATGAGGAGGACCAAGGAGTGGGGCCTCATGGATCTCCCCATTGGCATTGCCATGACCATTTTCACCTTGGTCTTCACCAAGACCATGGCCCATCCCAGCACTGGTGCTCCCACAACCAAACCTCAAGTTCATCTGTAAATAGATAGGAACCCACCATTAGGGACAAGGCCCTAGATTAGGAACAAAAGATTAGAGAAATGATTGGTCTTGATAAGTTGTGGAATGATAAGACTTTTCATTAAGAGGGGAAGAATTTATTTTTATTTATTAACCTATCATATTAACTACCCAAAAATTATACATGAAGGGAAGTTTAGCTTAAACAAGATTGTCTTTTTATGATGCATGCATCGACCTATTCATTCGCTCAAGCCGGAATATAGCGGCATTCACATAAAATTTTGTCACATCGCACACTCACTTCCCGTACACTAACAATTCTTACGCAGCGTAAGTTAGTGTACCTATAGAAATTGATTAGATAAAACCAGTGCCACTATCCTAGATAGACCATATTGTTATGGCTTATACTTACTTATGTAAATTTATCGCATCCTATTTTTCACAAATCTTTTGTTGGTCCAATTTTAGGTTTTTCAAAAGAGTTCTTAAACCCATATACTCATTATTGGCTCTGATACCACCTGTGGCAAAACCGCCCAAAATAACACTCTTTCGGAGATGCTCATCTTCCACTAGACACTAAGCACCCCGAAGTTAGCTACATCGGACAGTTTTGTCGAGCACACCCCATGAGAGAACTTGAATCAATCCATGTTTTATCTCCAAAATCCAATTATGAGTACGAGCTTATAATACTTAGTCTATTTCATACAACCAGAGTTCTTGGAAATTATTTATTACAATACTAGGGCTCAGAATGCGATAATTAAACATCAAAATGAAAATAAACATCTAGCAGAAACAATATAAGGATCCATCTGTGCCCACTAGAAAAATCCTCCACACAAGAGCTACTCCTCAAGTTGTACCTACAACAGGGTAAAATAAACCATGAGTACACAATATACTCATAAGACTTACCCGACTAGTGGGATTAATTTCCCGACTCTCAATGGTATGATAGGCAATATGGTCTGCTGGTTTCTTTTGTTTACCAAAAGCATTACTAATAGTGCGTCCTTAAGGTCAGGTTTTATTAGCAGTCATGATTACTTTATTAGCTAACCATTTTAGGTAAGCACATGTTCTACCTTTAAGCAAGGGTTGAGCAATCAGAACTATTTTACCATCTTTCATATTCCAGTTCTTACTACGATGCTAGACCATAGCCAAGTTGGCCGTCTCAAAGAAATGGCGATTCACAAACCAATGTATCCTAGCTAGGTACCTTGAAACACACGCCTCGCTTGTACCCCAGGCACAAACGAGACCAACCTATTTCACTCCCGTTGAGGGGTCCAGGTCCCCGTCCAAACTTAGACTCCAAGCCCCCACACTTGAGAATCGGTCTCAGTGTGGTGCTTAGACCTCCACATTTCCTTGCCTCCAATTAGTTGGTCCGGAAAGAGCCAAAATCCACGACAAGAGAGCAACGAGCCTTCCCACTCTCATAAGCAAGTATGTGCTTAGGATAATAAGTCTGTGACCTGACTACCATCCATAGCCTAAGCAACGTAAATGCATGTGGTTTCCACAAAATTTTCCTACAACATAAATGCACAACACACACACACACACACACACACACACACACACACATATATATATATATATATATATACGGTGGATATAAAAAATAGAGGTTATGCATTGAGGCTTGCCTTGGGTAGGCGCGGTGTTAGCTGGGTCAGTCGGTGGTGGCTCTAGGACCTCCTCCTGAATGAGAATCTCCTCCTCGTACTCCTCGACAATCTCCTTGAACTCATGATTGCCGGTCATCACAATCTCCACCGACTAGTTCTCTATATGCATGCGATGATGATGATGCCACAACTTAGTATTTAGGCAACAACAACTCTTAAAATAAGAATATACATGCTAAGCTACTAAGCTAGCTCTAATGACTAAGATACTAAGCTAACTATCATCTTCATCAAGCAAGATATCGAGTTCAACTAACAAGCACCTAGTTTTGGCTGATGAGCTCGGGGTGAAGAGGGAGTCAAAGAGGAGCTAATGGTGTAGTTGGACTGGCCTATCACGGCTCCATTGGGGAGTTGCCACCCGCGTTGGACGAGCGCAGCCTTAATGGACCGGCGGTGGGGAAGTGGCCAAATTGAGGCTTGGTCAGGCTCAACTCAAGGCAGGATGGGGTCAGACGGCTAGGTGGCTTAATGGTGAGGTCGCGGATGAGTTGAATCGAGTTGAGGTGATCTCTCTTAGGTGGATTTCATGGGCGCGGCTGAGATGACTGAGACTGGTAGGGAGGAGGGTAGGTTCAAGCTTTGGTTGTTGTCGCCTTGGCGGCAAGCGGTAGGCTAGACCCAAGACTACACCTGCGCTCGCTACGAGACAACTGCAGCCAGAAAACATGCGCTGCGCGTAGGCAGTTGGGGAACGCGGCATGAGCGGCAACAACACCATTAAGGTGAGGCAACGACGCAAGGCAGTAGGGAGCCAGCCCACGTGCACTGTGGCGATGAGGTGAGAAACAACAACACATCATGGTGCCACAGCTGGCACCGGCCAGAGGCTGCCAGTGGCCGACGGTCGGCCAGGTAGGCGACCAGCAACGCACCAACAAGGTGGGGTAGCAGCATGGCGGCTAGCATTGGCTAGGCCGAGGACGGCCATGGCCAGGCCAAGGACTGGCCTCGGCCGGCCAACACATGACAGCGCGCAGTGCGCATGAGCGACCAAACATGGTGACAGTCATGCTCCCGAGCATGGTGACCGCGCCCACCTAGCCAACCAGCCTGAGATGATGTTCGTGCACATATTTTAAAGCATTTGCCAAAACTAAATCGATTTGATTGAGGCTCGAGCACCTAAACCATGCTAAAAGAGGGTACATAAAACTATCATATGGAACAAAAACATAGCACTGACCTTTAGCTAAATTTTCCAAAATTAATTCACCAACATAGCCTTGTCACACTATTTTCAAACTTAAGATTTTTCCAAGTCTTGAGCTAGATTTGATTTCAACTTCCATTTCTAAGCTATTAGAAATACTAGCTAGCAATATTATTTTCCTAAGACAAAAGTTGCATTATCATCTACAAAGTTTGTACTTCAAACTTTATTTAAATGTCACATACATGTTTTCTAACATTTTTGCTTAATAAAAATTGTTTTATAAACCTACTCGATAACACAAAAGCACTAGAACCTTTCGTAACTAAATCTTTGTTGGGTATTTTTAGTACAACCAAAATTCTATTTTCACTTTCCCACATGTTCTAACACATAAACATGATGCTCATGACGTGGTTAAGTAGTTGGTTTAGGGCGTAACATCGAGGGGGTTACACGCATCCCATCAGCATTGGGATCTCCCTACCTCTGTCCTTCTTCTTGTGTAGGGAGATGGCGAAGAAGTACCTCCACAACTCAAAGTGCGGCTCGATCCACAAGGTACCCCTTGCACATCATGATGAAGGCCGCGATGTGCTGGATCCCGTTGGGGTTGAGGTGCTACAACTCGATCCGGTAGTGGTGCAGCAGCCCCTGGAAGAACGGATAAGGGGGATCGTGAGCCCATGCTCATGGAAGGGCATGAAGGAGACGATGTAACTATCGGGTGGCGTTGGCACCTCGTGCCCGAGAACCAGCCACTCCATTGTGTTGGTCCTCCCGCAAAGAAGACCATGCTTGACGAGGCCGTCCATGCGTGCGTAGGTGACGTCGGAGTGGTACCATGACTCCATGGAAAGCAAAGACGGAGGAGCAAGGACTTCTATGGATCTAGGGCGCTGGCAGCGGATTAACAAAGGCAGCACATCCGAACGACGGTGGTGGAAAGGCAGAGAAGGCAAGGTTGTAGTTTAGCATGCCAAAACATGAAAGGGGAGGCTGCTATTTATAAGGCAGGGTGAGGCGAGAGACGAACCTTCTGCCTAGGTTTATACGCTCGCTGTGCCACGTCACATCGCCCCCCTGAAGATCGTACGCACGCTACCTCTAGCCACTCCCTCGAAGGATGAGCCAAATGACTGTTTGGCCATTAGATGGGCCAAGAACCGTTGCAGGTAAGTAAGGGATACGGGACTGAAAATGCTCCCATGGCCCGTTACAGCCCACGAGTTCGAAGGTTGGCCCACCAACAGGTTCACAACTGCTCTAGGGCACCTTTAGAGCGAGGGGTGGAAAAGGATGGGCCCGCTAGTGGCCAATACCCAAGCGCACGAGTGCTACAAGCATGTCGACCCATGTTCGAGTCCTAGCCAATGCGATGTCCATGGTTTTTCCTCGAAGAAAGGCAGCGAGCCCTTAGGACCGGACGAACAAATCCAAGAACTATATGGACTGGCTGCCAGGAATCTAGAGTCGGTCACCAGCTGACCCATGCCAGACCCTCGCAAATGGGATACCAGGGCCCTACTTGAACCAGCCCATTAACAGCTAACCGAGCACTATGGTTGGTCCACCGAGGAAAACATGGCACGGCTCAACCTCTCCGTTTTGTCAAAAAATGCTTGAGGGAGAATGATTGCAAGACGAGGCGACCCCTCGATCGGACCCCCGCAACGCATGGGGGCTCAGGGGGAATTGGACTCGCGAAGAGACCGGATCCTAAGAGGGGCCAGAATTAAGGAAATCCTCTTCGGTCCCCAAAGAAATCCCACAGCTACACATCCTCGAAAGAAGTACGGTCGCAATAGAAAGGGATCGTAACCCACCAAGGCGTCCTACGGGCAGCAGAAGATCGAAGCCCTCGAAGTCCCTCCATCCAAAAAGCCTACGAAGGAGTATCCTACTCCTCCGTAGGCTCAGGGGCTACTATCAGGGTATCAGTATTAGGGATACTCAAAGAAGGGATATGAGGACCACGAACGACAACTCGCCTAGATAATCAAGGACGTAGTTCAGTCTCGACTAAACCTGAAGGGACGGTTTCCGCCTCGCCAGACCCCTCGGGCATGGGCCCCGTGTCGCCCGAACCCCGAGGGTACGAGAGCCATCTCGCCTGACCCTAAGGGCACAGGCTCCGTCTCGCCCAACCCCTTGGGCGCGGGCTCTGCCTCGCCTAGCGGGGTCCGTACCACCCATAACCACTATGGGTCCAAGCGTGTGGGCCTGGGTCTAGCCTCTGTCACTAGAAGGGCGTGGGCACGCCTTGACGTGACCCGTGGCCACGACAGGCCATGTCCGAGTGTTCGCATCGCCAACAGTGACGGATGCGTGGGCGCTGTGTTGCCAAATCCTCGTACGGCCACTGACAGGCACGTCAGTTCACCACGCCGTCCGCCGGGACGGGATGGAACGCCACGACCAGTTGATGACGTCGAGGCATAGCACTAGTGGTGAACAGGAGCCCGATGTGGAGCCATCCCCGTCACCATCTACAGCGTCGACGAGACCCGTATGAAGGAGAAGAAGGACGCGGCGGTCCCAGAGGGCTTCTTCTGCTTGATTCTCTCCCTCTCTCTCTCTCCTCTTTTTCTGATATAAGATACATCTTCCCCTTCTTCTATAAAAGGGGGAACACAACGCAACACAACACGGGGAGATAGGCATGAGCACATGGCTGAGCAGCTAAACAAACTCTCAGCACTTTTCAATCCTTCCACCAGTGATCTGGGATCCGCTCCCTCTATCGCCCATATGTAACCCCTACTATAGATAGTGCCGGTAACACGAGCAGCAGTAGACTGGACGTAGGGACGTTCTGTCTGAACCAGTATAATCCTTATGTCCTTCGAGCACACTATCCAGGTCAAACGCGCAAACTAGACATTTACTAGCCGGTGATCCGAAACACCTGAAACCAATAAATATGGACTTTTGCCTATTAAAATACCCACGAGAACAGTAAATTAGCATATACCGATGCCGTAATAAAGTAAAAACCCAGGTTTTGGGTAATGAGTACCCACTGTCATTCTTAGTCACAGGAAAGTGAACCAGTCACACTCTGATGCCAAGGACAAGCAAGAGACAGAGTGAGGGAGGTTAAAAAAAAAGATAGAGTGAGGGAGAAGGGGTGGCTTCCCATGCGCGCTCTCGGGTGGCACAAATCGGTTAGGACGTACTCCTTCCATCTCATTGAGTTTGTCGCTTCGGGAACCTGGAATTATGAGGAGGGACGGTTTTCAAACGACAAACTCAATGGGACGGAGGGAGTACCCAACAATAGCCTTCGAGCTAACTGACATACAATGTTTTCCAACGTGGAGAGAAGAGAATAACTTAGGCCCTGTTTAGTTTTTAAAAAATTTTACCTCAAAGTGTCACATCGAATCTTGCGGTACATACATGGAGTATTAAATATAGACGAAAAAAACTAATTGCACAATTGGGTGAGAAATCGTGAGACGAAACTTTCAAACTTAATTAGTCCATAATTAAGACACTAATTACCAAATACAAACGAAAGTACTACAGTAACCAAACCCCGAAAATTTCGCGAACTAAGCGCGCCCTTATTAAACTCATTGCTTGTGAGAAGTCTGTTTGTCGCTAGTCTCGCAGGTTTCAGTAAAGCTCTG